>NC_083736.1:23823871-24474966 GCF_028564815.1 Eubalaena glacialis
TCCCAATGAGGGGACGTGGGTTCGATCCCTGGTCCGGGAGCTAAGATCCCACATGCCGAGGGGCAACTAAGCCCACGGGTCTCAACTAGAGAGCCCGCCTGACTCAAACTACAGAGCCCACGTGCTCTGGAGCCCTCACACCACAACTAGAGAGAAGCCAGTACGCTGCAATGAAAGATCCTGCATGCCGCAATGAAAGATCCACACAGCCACAACTAAGACCCGACACAGCCATAAATAAAATAAAATAAAATAATAAAATGATAATTTAAAAAGTAGCCACATCTGTAATCTCATGCTTGCTTAAAAATAAATGCTTGCTTAAAATGCAGAGCCTGGAAGAGCTGTCCCATTATTTAAACTGGTAACTCATACCCCGGATGGAGATTAAGGAGGGTAACTGGGCTGATCACTTTGGGTAGAAAAAAAATCACCCTGGAGAAACTAGAAACCTAAGCCTTTGTTATGCATAGGAGTGGGTTTGCACTTGGTCTCTGAGGGTAGGAAATCACAGTCAAGGAATTACCATGATAATTGGTCCAGCATTGTGGACTTATACAGATATAACCAAAAAATCCTGCATTGGAATGCCTCCACAGTCAAGAACAAGGAGAAATTACAGAGAAAAATAAAAATCCAACTCAAGTACATAGTTAAAAATTATAAATCTTTCAAGGAAACTAAGCCATCATAAAAACTGAAAGAATGAATACTTTGAAGAAGTAGAGATAATAGATCTGAATGGCAGTTTAAGATAAGTGTTTATTGTTAATGCATCACAAGTATAATAAATTATAATAAATGTAATAAAATGAAAAAAGTGTGTTTAAATTCAAAGAACCTAATTGCATATTAATAAATGACTGGAGATATAAATTGTGGTACATTTGTGCAATGGGATCTTACACTGTGTTTAAATGAGGCAGCTCCACATATTATGAAATGAAACATTCTTTGAGATATAGTTTGGGGATTTAAAAAAAGGTACAGAGCAGTGTTTACAGTATGCCATCTTTTCTGAGAAAGAAATATGACTATACACACACACACACACAAACATGAAAATTCAATCATATCTTTGGAAGAAAACATAAGACACTCAGAACATTGTTTGCCACTATAGAAAAGAACTGAGTGGGCAGGCAATAGGAGTGGGAGGAAAACCATTTGGACAGCTATTATATCCTTTGAATTTTACTTCTTATTTGTGTATCACCAAGTACCAAAACTTTAAAAATTCTTAAAAATTAAAATACAATGTAAAATATTGAGAGAAACGATGGTTACAAAACCTAGCAATGGCAGAGAAACATGATAAAATACTAGTCAGCTTTTTAAAAATTTATTTATTTAATTTATTTTTGGCTGCGTTGGGTCTTCATTGCTGCGCGCGAGCTTTCTCTAGTTGCGGAGAGCGGGGGCTACTCTTCGTTGCAGTGCACGGGCTTCTCATTGCAGTGGCTTCTTTTGTTGTGGAGCACGGGCAGTGGGCTCTAGGCACACTGGCTTCAGTAGTTGTAGCACTCGGGCTCAGTAGTTGTGGCGCACGGGCTTAGCTGTTCCGCGGCATGTGGGATCTTCCCAGACCAGGGCTTGAACCCGTGTCCCCTGCATTGGCAGGTGGATTCTTAACCACTGCACCACCAGGGAAGCCCTACTGGTCAGCTTTTAATTTGTGTGTGCACGTGTGCTCAAATGGATTTCCTAGAATCATCCTTTAATAGTTGGTCTGAAAGGCTCTGAGGAGTGGTGTTTTGAGCTAGTTACTGCTGCTCTTCCCTACTGGGAACTCTGAGAGCAAGGATAAGTACTGTCTCATACAAAACCGTAGCTAACCCTAGAGACAATGCATGCGGAATGCAGCAGTTTTTAAGCCTAACTCTCCCATTCCTCTCTTCATTAAAAAGGTAGCTGATAAACCATGTCTTTTCTCGTCAATTCTTCTACGTTTCCAGGGGCCTCGGGTCATCCTCAAAATTAATGTTAACAATTTGAGTTATTGCAGACATAATTTCCAAACTCCTGCAAGTTTATACTGAGGTGGCAGACTGAAAGATATCAGGATTTCACATAGCATTTCTCCACATTCCATGCACATTCCCCCACCTTTCTCTTTTTATTTTGTTAGCTGAAGCTGGTCTGGTTTCTTTCTTGTTGCCAGTTCCTTTCCCTATTCCTTCATAACTGCTGTCCAAAAGTCTAAGGATAATTACAAAATAGCTATAAAGAGAAAAATTATTAATGGGCCATTCTCAGGAATGAGTTTGAATGATGATGAATTTTGGTAGACGGAAGAAAGTTCAGATATTAGAACTGCTGCCCATGAATTCTATGACACCTTAGTTTTCATTTTTGAAACTGCTTAATGAGGCAACAGATACAAAGTTTCAAGACATCAAACAGAGGAAGGTTGCATGCTGTTGGTGGGAATGTAAACTGGGACAGCCACAATGGAAAACAGTATGGCGTTTCCTCCAAAAGTTAAAAATGGAACTACCACATGCTCCAGGAATCCCACTTCTGGGTATATATCCAAAAGAATTTAGATCAGATTCATTGCACCGTTATTCACAATACCCAAGAGGTGGAAACAACCTAAATGTCCATCAGTAGATCAATGGACAAAGAAAATGGGGTGTATGCATACAATGGAATATTATTCAACATTTCAAAAAGAAGAAAATGATAAGTGAAGTACTGAATAGGACAGACACAGAAGGACAAAATCTAAAATCCATAGTCAAACTTACAGAAACAGAGAGTAGACTGATGGGTTGTGTAACCGAGCAGGGCCCTATGAGACCTTCCCAGAATAGACCCCCTCCCATGTCCTCCGCCTGCCTTTTGTTTGGAGAAAAACTTCAGTCGCTGAATAAAATTTAATCAGAGAAGTGAGAAAATGCAGAAAGAAAGGAGAACAGTCAAGCAAGACAAAATAATAATTCTTTAGCCATGAAACAAAGTCAAGGACCTTTAGTTCTTCCCCAAGGACTATAGGTAATATTGTGAGCCATGTCCTCTGAGCTGTTTTGCAGATACTGAACCCCGCCCCCAGGTGAAAGAAGTTAACCATATGCTGCCCACAAGCACAGAGACCCCAGACCGGTTGGAACCAGAAGGCTGATGATGCTGAGTCCCCATTACCTCACCATCAACCAGTCAGAAGAATGTCCACGAGCTGACCACGCCCTGCTCCTTGAGCACTATAAGACTCCTCACTAGCCCCTCCAGGGCGGGACACACAGTCTTGAGCGCATTAGCCTGCTGTGGCCCCCTTTGCCTGGCAAAGCAGTAAAGCTATTCCTTTCTACTTCACCCAAAACTGTCTCTGAGATTTAATCCTGCACCGGTGTACAGAGGCCAAATTTCAGTAACAGTTGCCAGGGGCTGGGAGGAGAGGGGAAAGGGGGAGCTACTGTTTAACAGGTATAACCTTTCAGATAGATATACAGAGAAATAAGTTCTAGCGATCTGCTGTCCAACACAGTGCATATAGTTAACAGTATTGTATTGTGGACTTAAAATTTTGTTAAAAGGGTAGATCTCATGTTTAGTGTTTGTAAGAACACTTTCTCTGGTAACGGAGCCAACAGCTGTCAGATTGAAAAAGCAACTAAAAAGACACTATGGATATCAAAAGCTGCATTTCAAATTGCTAAAATCAGGGACAATAGCTCCCCCTCCAAACTGGTGTATTTTCAAATGTGAAAGTCCATTATGTTTG
This sequence comes from Eubalaena glacialis, assembly GCF_028564815.1. Taxonomy (NCBI): domain Eukaryota; kingdom Metazoa; phylum Chordata; class Mammalia; order Artiodactyla; family Balaenidae; genus Eubalaena; species Eubalaena glacialis. Next base: position 23,827,596 of record NC_083736.1, read on the forward strand.
GCGATCAGGAATTTCAAAGTCAGAGTAAAGGTTGATGTGCCACTGCATTATAAACCACAATTTCCTTGAACATATTTTTTTGGTAGGATTATGCCTACAGACTGCAATTCAGGTGTTAGCAGGGGGCTGACTCCTGTCAAGAAAAAAAGAGCTTGAGCAGAAAGTCCGCCACTGTCACTGCAGTCTGTGCTAGTCGATGTCACCTTCACTTGAGGCACTGCAGTCACTGACGAAAAAAGTTTTGACCTCAAATTATTCTATTCCTAAATATAATTATTACCATAGGAGAAAAAAGTTTTGGTAGTTATTTAATATCTACCTTTTCTTGTGAAGTTTTTCGAGGTAAGGATGTTTTACTTGTAAATTTAAGCTACAACAAAAAATAGCTAAATTTTACTAAGTGCTTGCTCTGTGACAGACACTTTTCTGAATAGTCTATATGTACATTACTTCATTAACTGTTATTTTTTTATTTTTATTTTTCTTCCAGTTTTACTGAGATGTAACTGACATATGGTACTATATAAGTTCAATGTGTACAGCATAATGATTTGACTTCCATTTGTAACCACAGAACCAGCCCGAAACTGGCCCTATCCTGTTTCTAACAAGATACTGAACTGTTTCTCTGAGACAGCAGAACAACCGCAAGTTGTGCAGCCGAAGCAGGCACAGAGGAGAAAATTTTGACCTCAAACAACACACGGAACCCTTTCAGAAGGGAAGGGTCCATTGTCCAAGAAGATCCCATACTGAAGCCCCTTCCCCATACTTTACCATACATGGCCATGTTCCAAAGCCTTCCAATCGACACTTGCCCCCCAGCGCTTCCAAATACCTATCCTCCCCTAACTCATAGAAGTTTGATGGAACCCCCCCATCAGAGAAGCTCATTAGAGCCATGCCCTCCTGTCTCCTTGCTGGTTGACCTTGCAATAGAGCTTTTTCTTTTCTCAAAAGCAGATGCTATAGTATTGGCTTCTACGCACGTCGGGCAGCAAGCCCTTTGCTCGGTAACACGTACATCATGAAATGATTATCACAATAAGTTTACTGAACGTCTATTATATAGGTACAAAAATATTTTTCCTTGTGATGAGAATTCTTAGGATTTACTCTATTGACAACTTTCATATATAACATGCAACAGTGCTAATTATATTAATTATGTGGTGCTTCATTAACTTTTCATAACCCACAGGAGGTACTATTATTAGCATCATTTTACAGGGGACAAAACTGATCATAGGAGAAGTGAAGTAACTTGCCCAAAGTTACACAATTAGTAGTAAACCAGGAACTGAATACCCATTACACAATCCCAAAATTGTAATTTTTGTAGAACAGCACACCACTTTGCCAAATACTTTTTCACCACTGTATATTGTTGATTTCATGTAATTAGGTGAATTTCTTTTGACAGTGGGATGAAAATAAGATTAGAAGGATCAAGAAACACTATCTAAAATATTGAGACTACTTTATGAAACATATCCTAATCTTTAATTATATATATTGGCTTGAGCTTTATTTGTATATTTATTTGTTGATTTTCCATCTTCTTCTCAAATATATAAGCCTTATAACGAGAAAAAAACTCTGTTCTCCAAAGTATCTCCATCACTTAGAACACAGACTAGCACGTGGTAAATGTAAACTATTTGACGAATGAATGACTTAATGATGAGACAACATATTTACTACTATTTCCTTAATTTTTTTCTTCAGAAGTGTCTCTATTTATAGTTTTAAATTAATTTTTATTGAAATATAGTTGATGTACCTTAATTTGTATTTTAATTCACATTGTATGTAACATTTAATACTTTTTTCCCTATCTCTACTAGATATTAGTATGCTATGAAAGTGCTTTAAATTTCATAAGCATTTCCTGAATCATAATAAAATGTTCAAAAACAGCACATGTTTCTCAAAATTGCGAACTCTTCCCTCATCCGTCTGTTCCTGCTCTTATGTGCCCTTCCAGGAGCTCCACTTAGCAATTTTCAGAGTGAAGATCTGGAAATGGCGAAATTAATGAAAGGTAAGGTAGAACAAGAGACACTTGACATGATACTTGTTCTTAAGAAATTGTGAAAACATGTAGTAAAAGCACAGAGTAGAAGCCTGTAGTAGTAAGTGGAGAAGTTTCTAGTGAGGGTCAAGTTTAGGCTATCCAGGAAACTATGAACAGATTGTGAGGAGACCACTAGAAGAGCTCCTTGAAAATGGACTTCCCATCTTTGGCTACATATATTGGTCAATCGGACAGGCAATGCTATTTAGGCAGAAGCAGCCCAGGTCCATCTGACACTCAACAGCTATTGTGAGAGAATGGCGATTCTTATCTTGTGCCCTCTGAGGTTTTCCAGTCGGTGTATTTGTCATTATTTTTCTGTTACCAAACAGCTAGGAGCTTGGGAGGGTAAAGGAATGGCTCTCCCAGGCATTCAGCTGGGAGGCATGAGGGAATATCTCCCAGGCTGCCAGCCCTGGTAACCCAGGTGTTCAGAATTCATTTCTGGTGCCTGTAAAGCCTACATTCTGGGGAGAATGGGGGGGGGGGGGAAACTTGTCAAGTGTCAGTAATTAGGGAAAGCCATTGCTGCAGAGGTTCATGATGGCCATCTGGAATTTCTCTGACCTTTCTCTTCAAGTTAAGAGTCAGCAGAGGCACAGCTATTAGGCACTTAAAAAACATATTTTCACTATACCTTGTTGACCACACACCTGCACTATTATTAGGCTGTTAAAAAAATGATAAGGAGTGTAAAATGTTCTCCTACCTTGCCTAGCGGAACAGAACTGTAAACAGAAATGCCTGATGGGTTTCAAGGTGACATGCCGTTTCCCAATCATCTCTTTCATGGCGCACTATTTGCACTTAGGTACACCAAAGCAATGTAATTAAAGCATTAAAGTGTCATTTCATTGCTTCACCTTTTAGGATCCAATCTATCTAGCAGGGTTTTTTTTAAACCAGTAGTTTGAAGCTCAGATCTTTGCAACTCTCAGAACAGATGGCACAGCCATATTAGCAGTGACACTATATATACACACCAAGTGAACTAGTGATATTATCTGGTTAAGTGGCTGTCAGCATTTCCATTACAAACCCAGCTTTCAAGGGTCTATAATTCAGATACTTTAAATAACATCTGGCTGAAACTTGGTGTATAGAAGTGATGAGTGTTGAGTAAAAATTAGTATAATTTTGTAAATGCCTGAATTCTTCTGAAAGCTTGATCAATCGGGTCTTTTTTTAGCAACGACTTCCACTTATCCGTATATTTGGGGATTTTTAGCACATGACATTCATTTATTCAGTCATTCATTCAGCAGATATTTATTTCCCATTTCCCATGTGCCAGGCCCTTTTCTAAGTGGTGGAGATCCTCTGGAGAATAAGCGGACAGAGTTCCTTCTCCCCATAGGGCTTTTATATTCATGAAGAAATTGAAAATCAGCAAGTAAAATATACAAACAAATAAATCTCAAGCCAATATGTACAGCTAAGGATTAGAGTATGTTTCATAAAGTATTCTCAGTATTTTAAATAGTATATCTTGATTCTTCTAATCTTATTTTCATTCCACTGTCAAAAAAAGGAGCAATATTTCCTTTGATATTTATATTGTCTCGGTCAATCATAGTTAACAAAAATAAATGCAAAACACACTTCAAAAGAATTTTAGCTGCCATGGTAGAACAGAATTTTTCTTATCTGACATCACAGATTTTAAATGGACCAAAAGATCCAAAAAACATAGAAACTGGGCTTTTCAAATAAATCACGTTAGTTTTATGAATAACTACTGTATAACAGCTGGAGGAGGAAGGGGAACCCAGGTTTTGTAGGGCTAGAGGCTTACACAATTTGGGGAGTCCCCTTTTATGAAAATGGATCTCCAGTAACAAATACAAACTTAAGTAAAAAAGTTAATATTTAGAATGAGAAAGGGAATAAAAAGTTACAAATTGAAGAAAGCTCCCACATATCCCAACATCAAAAAACCCAGGGCCTGTAGAGAAACCCCGGTAAGTGACAGTCTCCGAAGCCTTAGCTTTACGTCCTTCACGGTAAGTTAGTCACAGAGTAGAGGAATTGCCCTTAGCCAATATGGTGATTTGACACCAATCTTATAACCAAAGAATCTCAAAACAGCTGCAAGAGATGTAGAGAACAAACGTATGGACACCAAGGGGGGAAAGCCGTGGGGGGGTGGGGATGGTGGTGTGCTGAATTGGGAGATTGGGATTGACATGTATACACTGATGTGTATAAAATTGATGACTAATAAGAACCTGCTGTATAAAAAAATAAATAAAATTAAATTTTAAAAAAAGCTGCAAGTTTGAAAGAAAATAGAAGACATGCTGAATACTGACTGAATTATAATAAATGAGAAGCAAACATTTAAGTAACATAAAAGAAACCAGAAGAAATTACACTTTTAAACTTCTACGTGGTGCCTAAGATTTTTTTTCCTTTAAACCACGTAGCATTGTCTGAAAAGTTCTATTTTCAAGGCTAGAGTACTGCTTTCTCTCTACTTGATAAATTAATGTCATGTAGCAAAAATTGTCAATTCCAGCAACTGTGACTGTTGGGCACCTAAGAGAGGGATCCTATGGCCATGTTTCATCTTGGTGAAAAAGAGCATTATAATAAGATAAAGGTCACCTGCATGTGACAGGTGAGTGATCATGGGTGGCCCCCAAATTTTACTTGTCAAGGAAAAACTATGTAGAGGAAAGAGGGCAGGCTTGGGAGACAGACAGTTTTGAGTCAAACCCAAGTTTTCATACATATTAGGTGAGAGTCCTGAGGTAAATTAATTTCTCTCTCAATCTCAACTGTAATAATAATATCTCCATTGTAAGGATATTTTAAGGCTTAAATGAGATGCCTACGCCTAGAGAACCAAGCACAGAGTGGATAGTCAACAAATACTATCTTCGCCTCCATCCACACTTGTAAGTAGCACTCAATGACGAACATGTGTAGTAAAGCAACATATGTTGTCTATAACCCCGTCTCCTTCCTGGTAACTCACAAGCTTCTTTCTCTTCACAATCTTCTTTCTGGTAGTGTCCAGTCACCATCAGGTGATGTCTGCTATGACACTATCTCTCAGCACTGAATGATAATATCTTCTATTATAAGAGCTTGCAGGGACTTACTCTATTCTCCTCTTCTAGAAAAAAGGAACAGCCACCTCTGTGCATTACAAAGTTATTTATCATGCATACTATCCTATAGGTATAATGATCACAGTTCCTTTGTTCAAAGATATCCCATTAGCCAGCCAATTATGTTGGTGATCTGTTATTCTCCTTTACAGCCCAAATGCTCCCTGCTCTCCAATTCACATGAACCTTTAAGAATGCCATATGTTCAAATTGCTTCACTCTGTACTTAGTCCCTTTCCTCCCATTATCCCCATCTGTGTAACTGCATGCTTTGGGGAATGCATACTTGACTTTTCGTTGGTTTTAAATCCAAGTTACTGCCCGGTTTATTTACATGTGCTTTCTTTAATTGCTTTCTTCGGGTATTTGTTTCGTGTTTACTTGACTAAAAGTCTTGGTTAAAACAGTCTGTTCTGAGAAAATGTGGAAAGTTTCCAAGTTGACCATCTTACTCCTAGTTTGCACTTCTAAGGACAAGACCATTTAATTCTCAACATGGTTGATGAAACAGATCCTGTCTTTGTTCCTGCATCGCTGGAAAAATAGTTCTAAGTCTACATTTCCTACAGTTATCTCATCTTCCTTTTATTCATGCCATTTAGCTTAGGTGAGCAAAAGACCTAAGGTCTTTTAATTAATTAAAATTTAATTAATTAACTTTAATTAATTAAATGTCATTAATAATGACATCATTTAAAGTCAAATAATAGCTATATGACTGGTGGTGGGGTGTTACCAAAATGATGCAATCATTAATCTTATCATTTGAAAGGTTTCAATAAACCTTGAGAATATCTGATTGACTTTTCATTAATATCAGCACTGTTTCAGTATTTGCTTTAAGATTGATTTTGACTATTTTTTTAAATTTATTTTTATTAATTTATTTATTTTATTTATTTTTATTTTTGGCTGCGTTGGGTCTTTATTGCTGCGTGCGGGCTTTCGCTGGTTGCAGCAAGCTGGGGCTACTCTTCATTGCGGTGCGTGGGCTTCTCATTGCAGTGGCTTCTCTTGTTGCAGAGCATGGGCTCTAGGCACGTGCCACAACTAGGCTTCAGTAGTTGTGGCACATGGGCTCAGCAGTTGTGACACGCAGGCTCTAGAGCGCAGGCTCAGCAGTTGAGGCACATGGGCTTAGTTGCTCCACGACATGTGGGATCCTCCTCGACCAGGGCTCAAACCCGTGTCCCCTGCATTGGCAGGTGGATTCTTAACCAATGCACCACCAGGGAAGCCCCTTGACTGTCTCTTTAAATGGAAACATCCACATCATATTTCTATATCACTGAAGAACTGGCTGGTGTACATGGTAAAGACAGAATTATTTAAATGGTTACATTTCTTTGGATCCAAATTGTATTTTTGGTAAAGGGTTTTCTGAAGTCTGACAGGAGAACTTTTTGCCATTGTTCTGCAATGGAGGCAGTTTAATAGAAGACTTTTGTCCCCTGTCCCTACATTATGAAAGGAGTAAATGATTTCATGAATGATATTGGATTATCCTTCTGCAGTATATAGCATGTAATAAGAAAATATGGAAACATATTGTAAAGCTATCTGGGCCAAGTTTCTTCCTATTTAGAGGCAAAGGTTTTGCTTTGTATTTCAGAATGCAGTGTTTCTAAGAGCAGAATACGGTGCACTTCAGAAAGGCATTCTAAAAGCCCAACACAAATTTTAACCTAATTTATGAGTCCCCTTACTAGTGGATAGATGTGAGGTTCATAGAAGAAGTATTATTTTGCCCATGCTTCTGAAATTGGAGCTCCATAGACACATCTCAGGAACTGCCAAGTGAACACAAAGCCCAAGATTAAGTATAATGCATCTTCTGTGAATGTTGATTCTACATGAAATCTTGGGGGGAAGAAAATCAAATAATTTAATTGTAAATAATTTCTTTTTAAATCAACACCTACGGATATATTATTGAATAGAATGTAAAGTCTTTCTGACTAGACATGAGACTTCAAAAATATTCCAGTCTGGTGGTGAGCTCCTATGTGCAATGACCTGTTGCTGCAGGGGGAACATGGCCATTCTCTGCTGCCCCTAGCGTTACCTTAACAGAAATGCTTTATAAAGTATACCCTTACATAATTTGAAGTATCATTCCATTGTCTCTCTTAGCAAAGCCTATCCAGAAGGGTATTCCAAAGGTTAATATGTTTGTCCATAAAGAAATATTTGTTACTTCCTATCTATACACAATTAAGAAGTTGGGAAAACCACAGATACTATACACTGCCTTTCCATATCTTGTTTCCACCATAGATGTTTGCCAGTAAAGGGCAGTGATCATAACACAGACATATTAAGGAAAAGTAATATCAATTCAGACATATATAATTTTTATACCAATTTTATTTGAACCACATACTCAAACTGAGGTAGGACCAACTCATCATCACTGTACTTATTATGATAATGAAACAGTGAGTAATTGGTACCTGAACTGAGGTAATTCTGGAACAATATCCTGTATAGGTACTCATAAGGCAGTTGGACTAGGTTAAGAGGCTGAATACAAAATTCAGGTTATTAGTACTTTTTTTTATATAAAATATTTTGTTTTTCTGGTAAAGTAAAATTACTTTGAGGAACACAAGATAATATTATTATGTAAACGAGCAGGACCCTATGCGGCCTTCCTGGGGCAGGCCCTTCCCCCATATCCTCTGCTCTGAGGTAGCCAGATAACAGTATCTCATGCATATTTCCTGAGTTTTTCAGATGCTAAAAACCACGACCAAATGGGAGAAATTAACTACTTTTTGATCATGAGCACATAGCCCCAGACCTACTGGCACCTAAGGATTGATAAGTTAACTGCCCTGTTACTTCACCATCAAACAATCAGAATTGTGCATGACCTGATCACATACCCTGTGAGCCCCACCTCCCTCATCTGGCCTTTAAAAATGCTTTCCCGAAACCCTTTGAGGAGTTGGGGGGAGGGTTTGGGCATAAGCCACAAGTCTCCGGCTTGGCCCTGCAATAAGCCTTTCTCTGCTCCAAACTCCAACGTTTCGGTATTGTTTGGCTTCACTGTACGTCAGGCACACCAACTTGTGTACACTAGCAATTACACAATAATCCTCATTCATTACAACCTCAGTCAATGGAAATTAATGATAATTTGACTATGCTGTACTGAACTGAGCTTTTACACTATTTACCCAGATAGTAAAATTACCATGCAAGATTTCACAATGATTGACTCATATGAGGGAAGAAATGTCATTGATATTTCACTGCCATAATGTCAAATAAGAAGCACATGCTAATTACACGATTAATTTGGTCCAATGAAATTATTATTTAGCAGAAACCTCAAATTTTTCGTCTGATGTGCGTAAGCTAGAGATGTAAGATTGCATTCCTAAAGGTGGTTATTTGTGTTAAGCTTTTCTCTAATTCACAATTCCATTTTCTAATTGGTCTAAAATATAGAAATCACATATATCAAAATACTCTGATATCTAAATCCAATCATAAGAGATTTGTTCTAATTTGTATCTAGTATTACTATATTTATAGCCTCTTAGACTGACCATGAAATTGTAGCTTCCCATTGTCCGGGTAACACTTAAATATAATTTTGACTAATAAAAGAAAACTAGACAGAAACAGGCAAAAAAGAATATATTTCATAGATATTACTTTTTATTTAGATTTCTCTTATTATGGACTACATATATAAAATTCTTTCTTAAAAGCTGTTGGCATCAGTCCACTCACAATACTCTCATTCTCCCTCCTCCTCCTCCTGCGCCTCCTCTTCCTCCTCTCTCCCTCTCTCCCTCCCTCCTTCTATCGACTTTAAAAGGAAAATAACTTTAAAGATACACATTGCTAAAAAATAAATCAATGAATAACTGAATAAAATGATCAAACACTTAAGGTGCTTAGGAAAAAAAAACAAAACTGCTTTGCCTTTTCTGGATTAGCGGGTCAACACATAATTCCAAGCCTCCTATAGGGGGAGCTGCCGCACTATTGAACTAGACCCCGGCCTTCAGTTAGGTATCTATAATTTTAAGCCTACCTTACATAAACAGAAAAGAAATACTAACGACTTATTAACATGTAATTGTTTTTTTCTTTCTTCACAATGTCACAGATGTCAACTGAATGTGTCTAAGGAAGTTGATATTACAATCTGTTGGTAAAACACAGTATTTTTTTGTTTTGTTTAGTATTTGGAAGAACATAGACCAGGTGACAAGGCAATGTATTAAATGTGGGCTGCATAATACACAAAAGGATAAGTTAAGTTTACAAACGAATAAAATGATACAGTTTCAGAAAAGTGAGGGCCAAAGAAGTGACCCCTTCCGCCCCCCCAATTCTTCTGCACTAATAGCAAGGGGAAATATCACAATACAATACAAATTTTAATAAATTTATTTCAGAACTTAATGACTGATACTTGGAAATGTGGCTTTGTAGCAAAGGGTTGAGTCAACATGGAGCGGAGGGAGGAAATAATTAAGATGAGATTTGTCAACTCTTTTTTTTATATGTGCACCAAGCTGTAACTCACTAAATTTAATTAAATTCTGATAGAAACCTCCGTGTCTTTATATATTTACTCTTAGCTAAGGGTTATGAATACTAATTATTTTCAGTTACTGTTTTCAAGAGAATCTAACAATCTAAGTTAAAGTATAAATCAGCTATTGGTAAAGAAATACTTTAAAATATTAGATGACTATGGGGCAAGACGAGCATAAAGACACAGACCTACTAGAGAATGGACTTGAGGATATGGGGAGGGGGAAGGGTAAGCTGGGACAAAGTGAGAGAGTGGCATGGACATATATACACTACCAAACGTAAAATAGCTAGCTAGTGGGAAGCAGCCGCATAGCACAGGGAGATCAGCTCGGTGGTTTGTGACCACCTAGAGGGGTGGGATAGGGAGGGTGGGAGGGAGGGAGACGCAAGAGGGAAGAGATATGGGAACATATGTATATGTATAACTGATTCACTTTGTTATAAAGCAGAGACTAACACACCATTGTAAAGCAATTATACTCCAAAAAAGATGTTAAAAAATATATATATTAGATGACTATAATGTTATTGATGAGCTGAAATAATATGAAGATTTGAGGTGAAGTTCCTAAGGTTATAAAAATATTAGTCAATAAAGACATTTAAAATCCAGCAAAGTTGTGCTTAAGCAATAAAATTATATCTTTTGTAAAATTAAGCACGTAAATGAAAAATACGGTATCTTTTAACAGTGAAATTTATGGAAATTGCTTTGTTATGTGCTTTCCCAATTTACCCAAAGAATTGTAAATTTCTTAGTAGATTTCTTATTTGAATTCAAGAAAAGTATTCAATGTTATGACTGTTTTTAGATAATAGAGCTGGTTATATTACAAGTTTATTTATAATGCTTTATACCTGGTTGATTTATACAGACGATGAACAAACCATTTACAGTATTTCTCTGAAGCTTTATTTTCCCTTTTATAGTCACTAAATTCAATGCCTAAATCAAGCTCATAAATTACATAAATTATTGGTTAGTACAGTTACTATAGCTCTTTCCACATGCTCAAATCTTAATCATAACTTTTATAGTGTATAAACTGACAAAGTGAAAGGGCTATGAGTTTTTTTTAACCTCAACTAGTTTTTAGCAATTAATTATTCTGAAATTTACTAATATGATAGAGAACAATAAATTTGCAAGTTTTTAGCAATGGCGCAGCATGATTCTTATTGAGAATCTGAAATAATATGATATATACACAAAGAAAACTGAGTTTTTGACAAAAATATTGTCACAGAAATGAAAAAAATACATTTTTATATTTTTCACAGGCCCAGAGTTTTACTGATATCAAAAAAATCTCACTGATTATTTCTCTGAAACTGGGATGTATCAGAAGAACTAGTGAAAGTTTGTAGGATAAAATGGTTATTTTCATCTACAAGGCTGCTTTATACTTCCTTTCATCTTAGGAATTTCAAAGTCTTTTAGCATGTGAACTGACTTATTGAATAAATCATGTATGCACTCAACCTGATTTGAAACAAAAGAAGAAAGTGAAATCTGGGGATAATCGATTAATTTGAAAAGTAATATTATTAATTAATTTAACATTCACGAGCATTATGCGTGGCACTGTAATAATCCGTGGAAATAAATAGTCCAGTGAGATACATGCTTGTCCTCCAGTGCATAAGTCCAAATACATATAAAACCTAAATATCTGTATGGGAAGAGAAGGATCTGGATAGGGAGAGAAGAGAGATATAAACTTTGTGGATCTGTATTTAAACAGATACGTAAAACTCAGAGGTCCTGGCAGAGAGACAAGGAAAAGGAAAGAGAGGAGTTCAGAGAGAACTTCTCAAAGGTAGTGAATATTGAGGTATACTATAAAAATGCAAACATGAATTAATCCCCCGGTGATTCCAGTGAGACACACACACGCACATGCATACATTCATATATAAATATTTTGGTCAATTTAAATATAAAACCTCAGGGTGATATAGAGGAAAACGTCAAATATCTCTTTATAATCTCTGATTTTATTAATTCAATTACATATATTTAAATCTCATATATAAATGTTATTTTAAAATATTTCTTTATTCTACTCACATTTAATGAAATAATTTTCTTAAGATGCTTCAAAGCCAACTCCAACATCAATGTCCTCCCATTACCTTGATCCCTTTTCTGCGTCCCCTAACACAGTGTTCTAGAACACATACCACTTCAGTCTAAGTTATTGGAGACACAGCCCGTTTTTGATTGTGTGTTTGGTATTCCTACTGGAAATGTTAACTGAAGCCATGAGTACCTGTTTGCATATCATAGAGACTTAAATAAATTATCCTTCTGGCATTATTTGTGATCTCCACAAAATAACTCCTTCTGATAATTCTTTTTAAATTAATCTTGAAATGACTTGTTTTCAGTGACATTTAACACTTTAGATATTGATGTATGAGATACCATTTTCTATTTTTTGGGGGGGGTGGGGGGAAGCACTGCTAAATTAGTATTTCCTAGACTTAAGTAGTTGTTAAAAGTGCTCAGAGTGTGAAAGTTTGGGGGTAATATTAATTTCAGCTTTTTGGAAACTTTATTTGCTAATATGCAGCGTGAACTTATAGGAAAAAATGTAATAGGTGACATTTCTCTTTTTTAAAAGAATATAACCGTTTTTTAAAATTTAATTTAATTTAATTTTATTTTATTTTTGTGGAGCACTTTATGAGAGTGAGGCTCTGTGGCACATGTTACAAAAAAGAAAGCTGTGCTTTACTACTAGAGATACAAATTAGGGACTCCAAGCATTGTAAAGTGTGTAGTGACAGGACATAAAATTGGAAAGGGCCTTGGAGCTCTTGCTAAGAATTTGGGACTGTGTGGAGCTGGTATTTAGGCACAGGGGGCAGTAGGGGTGAGGTTAGGAAGAGTTAGATGATATATTCCAGAAATCACTGCATATGGTCATATTCAAGCAATATATAGGAGTTATATTAAATACGATTAGGTTGAATAATGCACTAGAAACATATGTCTAAATCTATCAAGTTTGAATCCTATCCTGAAACAATTTATGTATTTTGGCACACGCTAGCAGAATGCCTTACTTTTAAATATTCACACAATGCAATTGCCATTCTGGAATCGCAGATGAAGCCATTAGCTACACAATGGCATTCTGTGATTTTTTTTTTTTGAGTATATATACATTTTAATATAGATTGCTGGCTTTTAAAAAACTCCATTTCCTTGAATTTTGGAAGGACTAACATGAATTTCAAAGGAGTTCTCCCAACTAAATTTGCTTAAGAAGATGAAATAAATGCTCTGCCCATGAATGCAGTTGCAGTATGGAATATTTAAGTGCTTGAATGGGGAGAAAGAGTAATTAGGAGAGTGGCTTTTTTTTTCTCAAGTTCTGAGAATGTGTAAACCTTTAGCAGTACCTTATCCTTTCCCACTTACTCCCATTTTTTCCCTCACATATTCTTAATTTCTTTTCCTATTCATTTTTCAAATCCAAAGTAGTGGTGAGTAGGAAAAAAGACATCACATCTAACTACCCCAGAACTCAAAGGGATTTCTTTGTTAGGTTGTCTACATTACAGCCTCCAATTTTGTGCCATTACAGGTATACCCTGGAGATATTGTAGGTTTGGTTCTAGACCATCGCAATAAAGCCAATATCGCAATAAAAGAAGTTACACAATTGTTTTGGCTTCCCAGTGCATATAAAGTAATGTTTACACCATATTGTAGTCTATAAGTGTGCAATAGTATTATGTCTAAAAAACACATGTACATACTTTAATCAAAAATATTTTATTGCTAAAAAATGCTAACCATCATCTGAGCCTTCATCAAGTCATAATCTTTATGTTGGTGGAGAGTTTGAAATATTGTGAGAATTACCAAAATATGACACAGAGACATGAAGTAAGCAAACAGTGTTGGGGAAATGGTGCCGATACACTTGCTCAATGCAGGGTTGAAAAAAACTATCAATTTGTAAAAAAAAAAATATCTGCAAAGAGCAATAAAGCGAAGCACGATAAAAATGAGGTATGCCTGTAATTCCGTTCTTGCTTATACTCCCATCACTCTTAAAATTGCTCTTGTAAAGGTCAAGTTGACAAAATCCAATGGACACTTCTATGACCGCAGTATTAAGTTGATCACATCTACTGCTTTTCCTTGAACCTATCTGGTCACTCCATCTCAATTTCTTTGGCTGGTTCCACCTTCTATGAACAACCCTCAAAATCTTTCTAAGTCCTAGTAGCTTTACATTGCAAGATTTACAGTGTCAGAAAAGAAGAAATTTTCCTCTACCCTTCTAGGTTCTTCTGGCTGGCCTAAGAATTAAATTGACATAAGACAGATTAACAGGAGAAAAATCCCAGAAAAGTTTAGTAATATGTATACATGGGAGAGACCCAGGAAAACTGAGTAACTCGCCATTCGGAAGCCCTCACCTTAAATACTATCTTCAGCTAAAGACAAAAGAGGTGTGAACGGGGGCAGGAGGTAGTGGTTTGGGACTTGAAAGGGGAGGAAGGCAATTTGCCTGGGGATAAAAAGGCAAATGCTGGGCCCTGCAGAAACAAAGGGACACAGAGAGGAATTTTCACAGACAGACTTTGCTAGGTTGTTCCCTGTCTACACACCTATTGGGTTGGCCTTTTGTAAGATGTTATGGACAAACCTGAACGAACTTTTTGGCCAACCCAATACTTATGCTATATTATATTATCTTATACCTATTATACTATAGTTATCTATGGCAATAGCTCCCTTCCTGGAACAGGTCCTCTATCTACATTCTTTATGCAGTTAGGGAGAAGGTCAAAGATTCTTCCTGAGTCTTTTGGGCCTTGATTGTTTTCAACTTGAAATAATTCACACCCCAAAAAGGCACTTCGGGGTGGCAAATTTTGCTCCCCTACAACAGTTATGAATCTCCTTTGACTAATCTCTCTCTTTAATGGGTCCTTAACACTCCTGAGCTGCAGCTGAGTTTTGAGTCCCTTACCTGAGTGGCCTCCTGCCCACTGACATATTCCTATTTTCATGTTTAGTGCAGTTATCTACCCAGTTTGTACATTTATACTTTTAGGGAGAAAAAACTCTCATTATGTGTTTTTATCCACTTTGCCATGGTTTACATGTATAGACTGAAACAAACTTTTTCACATAGTATGGAACATATGTGGGACACATTTTGAGTGGGAATTAGTGAAAAATGATTTGTAAGAAGACAGTCCAGTTCCTTTCTCTTCACTTCCCTGTAAGTTTCCCACATAATGAGTGGAGAGGCCTTCTTTCTGAATCTGTGTATCTCATGGGGGTCATTGGCTTCACAAAGAGGTCTTATGGCTTCTTCTTTGAGAGACAAACAATAAATGAATATAGCTGAAGTTCAACAGTTTTATCCAGTTTTACTCACCAAAACTGGTATAACTCTCACCGTAAATACGATCTTCAGCTAAAGAGTAAAGAGGACGTTGGGGGTAGAAATTTGGCACTTGAAAGAGGAGGAAGGCAATTCACATGGAAAAGCAAATGTTAGGTAAACACGTGTTTGCTGGGCCAGGCAGAGACAATGGGACACAGAGCAGACTCTGATCTTCAAGCGTTTCCCACACCACACCTCCCCCGTTATTCTTTGCAGATATCTCTGATGACAGCTCTATTCCTGTAACAGGCCCTCTAAATTCTCCAGGCAGTTAGCAGGGAAGGTCAAAGTTTCTTCCTGAGTCTTTTGGGCCTCGATTGTTTTCAGTTCGAAATAATCCCCATACCAGAGAGACATTTTTGGGGGTGGCAAATTTTTTCCCCTACAACCCCAAAATAAAAAACTTGGAAGCATAGTCATCTAAAGCAATCCAAAAGATATGAAATGGATGTTAACTGAGTTTCAGAAAAATACATTTGAAAAGGCTGCCTACCCTATTAAGCCCTAAATGGATATATCCTTCTCAGCAATTACAAAAGTAGCCAGAACACTAAAAGCTCTCTTCAAATATAAAGTATAGGATCTAGAAAATGCATCACTTTTATGCCATTTATATTTCATTTTTAATTTAAACCTCAATCAGTCTTCCTTTCCTAATTTGATCCATCCATTTCCCCCTCTCTACATTACAGTTCTCATTTAAAATATAATCCCTTTTTTATAATAGGTTTTCTACGAGTAAAATAACTTCAATTATAAGACTGAAGGAGGGAAGGTTGAAGTTAAATGCTTCGAATAATTCCGTATTAAGTATCTAAGAACAGGAAATCGAGGGTACTGACATGGCAGAGCAGAGGAAAGAAATATCAAAGGAGGAGAATTTTCTTTAAAAATTACTGACTCCCTGATGATTCCTGCAATAAGTTGTAACTTATGGGCTAGGAGTCTACACTATCAGAACAACCAACTGAAAAATGAGTCATTTTATTATTTGCCTCATCTTAGGAGAATCATTCCTAGAAAGTTACCCAAAAAACTGCCTTGAATTATCTTCTTCAAAAAATTTACTCAAATAAAAGTGGCAGAAGTCCTTTCCCTTTCTCTTCACTGATCAGACACTCATATGCACATATATTTCTCACCTCTCACTGGCTTGCTTCCTCTATTGCTCATATTGCTAAAAGCATTTGGGCTTCTTTCTCTATAACGTCTGATTTCATGCTGAGAGAGCCCCTATTGGTATCTAATAAAACATAGAAAGGAATGTATATGGTATCATGATCCCTTAAAATCATATTCTCTTAGAGGCTTATTTCTACTGGAAAGCACAAAGGAGAGAAATGTTTAAAAAAAAAAAAAAAAAAGACATACATGAGAAGACATAAAATTACTCCCTTTTATAACTTGACCAATAAAATGAGACTATAGTCTCTAATGTATTAGAATGAGCATTTTCTCATTCTTTAACGCTGTGTCAACTACAAATTGGCACTTGCCATCTACCTCTACAAGGATTAAATCGGGTGCCTCTGCAGCTGCTGACCTTCAACATCCCCTGAAAGGAATTCAGGGTGGAGATCAGGAATGAGGCACTGGTGCTCTGAGAAAAACTGGCAGAACAGGTCTTCAGATAGTTAGACGTTTTCAGGGGCTGATTTTATGAGCCCAATTCTTGCATCTCCTCATATCTAGAAAAGCACTAAATTCCTTCATGGTGATGTCTGCTCCTCGTTACTAGCAGTAATCCTCATGAGATCATCTGCAAAAATACGTGCTTGATTGCATGTATTCCCCCTTCACCAAAATCACATATATATTGACCTTCCCCCCCCCTACTTATTTGGAGCAGTTTCTCAGAGCTATCTGAAATGCTGTCTCCCGGGCTGCGGTCCTCATTTTGCCCCAAATAAAACTTAACTCACAACTCTCACGTTGTGCATTTTTTTTTAAGTTAAGAGCTGTCTGCACTAACTAACCCAAGTTGGGGGCAAACCTTGCTTCTCCAGGAACAGGTTAGTTAAGTGTCTGCTCAGAAGACCCCTCTTATCTCCTTGTGTGGGTTCAAAGGGGAACGGTAGACTTTTAGGAGGAAATGGTATGAGGAAGTCTACTCCGGCCTCAGAATTTTTGAGAATTTAGTTCTAGTGGATATCAAAAAGTATCACGCAGTATCTTAATTTTAATTTCCCTGCTACAGTTGAGCACGATACACCTGTTTTCATCTCTGTTAAAAATAACTTTTAATCCGTATTGTAGATTTACAGATTTACTTATAATATATTCTGATAAAAAGAAGTTCTTAATATCAACATATTGATATTATCTATTCTTGTATAATTAATTTTTTAATGTATGGTTTAAAAAACTCTTCCTTGGGCTTCCCTGGTGGCGCAGTGGTTGAGAATCTGCCTGCTAATGCAGGGGACACGGGTTCGAGCCCTGGTCTGGGAAGATCCCACATGCCGCGGAGCAACTAGGCCCGTGAGCCACAACTACTGAGCCTGCGCGTCTGGAGCCTGTGCTCCGCAACAAGAGCGGCTGCGATAGTGAGAGGCCCGAGCGCCGCGATGAAGAGTGGCCCCCGCTTGCCGCAACTAGAGAAAGCCCTCGCACAGAAACGAAGACCCAACACAGCCAAAAATAAATAAATTAATTAAAAAAAAAAAAAAACTCTTCCTTACCCTTGAATCATAAAGGTAATTCTCCTATATTTTCGTCTAAGTATTTAAAATTTTCCTTTAACATTTAAGAAATTAATCCATCTAAATAGATTTGTGTGTGTGTGTGTGTGTGTGTGTGTGTGTGTATAATGTAGAGAATGTTTTTATTTCTTAGATGGAGCATCAATTGTCCCACTAATTTAAAAGACCATCTGTTCTCCACAGATCTTCCTTGGTACCTGTGCTATTCATTTACACACACACACACAGACACACACACACAAACTCTCTAGTATCTTTGGCTTCTACATTCTGTTTTAAACAACAGTTTGCCCATAACTTTGCAAATCCACGTGGTCTTTATTACTAAAAGCATATACTAGTGAGTTTGTTTGTTTTCAAGAATAAGTTGCCAACTCTTTGGTCTTTGCTCCTGCTTATAAATTTGTCAAACTCCTTCATGAAACATACTACAAATTTTATAAGCCTCACTTTGAATATATAAAACAATATGGAGGAGAACTGGCATCTGTATGACACATGGATTGTATCCATTTACTTGCCCTCTATTTTGTTTTTGAAACCAAAAAAAATCCTCACAAAATTCAGCCATCTTTTGATAGACTTATTACTAGGTAACTTACATTTGGGAATGTAATAGTACCTTTTAAAAACATATTTTTGAGCTGTTGATCACACATGACTTTTTGATTGTTAATCATGTATCTAGTCAGCTTGCTATATTCTCTTACTTAATTAAAAAAATAGACTCCCTCTTGCGAGAGCACCAGAATCACAACTGGCTGCTGGACAATCATCGACAGGAAGACACTGGACTTCACCAAGGAGGATACCCCACGTCCAAGGACAGAGGAGAAGCCACAGTGAGACGGTAGGAGGGGCGCAATCAGAGTAAAATCAAATCCCATAACTGCTGGGTGGGTGACTCACAGACTGGCGAGCACTTATACCACAGAAGTCCACCCACTGGAGTGAAAGTTCTGAGCCCCACGTCAGGCTTCCCAACCTGGGGGTCCGGCAACGGGAGGAGGAATTCATAGAGAATCAGACTTTGAAGCCTAGTGGGAATTGACTGCAGGACTTCGACAGGACTGGGGGAAACAGAGAACCCACTCTTGGAGGGCGTACACAAAATAGTGTGTGCATCGGGACCCAGGGGAAGGAGCAGTGACCCTGGGGGAGACTGAACCAGACATAACTGCTGGTGTTGGGGGGTCTCCTGCAGAGGCGGGGGCTGGCTCTGTTTCACCGTGGGGACAAGGACACTGGCAGCGGAGGTTCTGGGAAGTACTCCTTGGCGTGAGCCCTCCCAGAGTCTGCCATTAGCCCCGGCAAAGAGCCCGGGTAGGCTCCAGTGTTGGGTTGCCTCAGGCAAAACAACCAAAAGGGAGGGAACCCAGCCCCACCCAGCAACAGTCAAGTGGATTAAAGTTTTACAGAGCTCTGACCGCCACAGCAACAGTCAGCTCTACCCACCTCCAGAGCCTCCCATCAAGCCTCTTAGATAGCCTCAACCACCAGAGGGCAGACAGCAGAAGCAAGAAAAACTACAGTCCTGCAGCCTGTGGAACAGAAACCACATTTACAGAAAGATAGACAAGATGAAAAGGCAGAGGGCTATATACCAGATGAAGGAACAAGATAAAACCCCAGAAAAACAACTAAATGAAGTGGAGATAGGCAACCTTCCAGAAAAAGAATTCAGAATAATGATAGTGAAGATGATCCAGGACCTTGGAATAAGAATGGAGGCAAAGATTGAGAAGATGCAAGAAATGATTAACAAAGACCTAGAAGAATTAAAGAACAAACAAACAGAGATGACCAATACAATAACTGAAATGAAAACTACACTAGAAGGAATCAATAGTAGAATAACTGAGGCAGAAGAACGGATAAGTGACCTGGAAGACAGAATGGTGGAATTCACTGCTGCGGAACAGACTAAAGAAAAAAGAATGGAAAGAAATGAAGACAGCCTAAGAGACCTCTGGGACAACATTAAATGCAACAACATTCGCATTATAGGGGTCCCAGAAGGAGAAGAGAGAGAGAAAGGACCAGAGAAAATATTTGAAGAGATTATAGTCGAAAACTTCCCTAACATGGGAAAGGAAATAGCCACCCAAGTCCAGGAAGCACAGAGAGTCCCATACAGGATAAACCCAAGGAGAAGCACGCCGAGACACATAGTAATCAAAGTGGCAAAAATTAAAGACAAAGAAAAATTATTGAAAGCAGCAAGGGAAAAACGACAAATAACATACAAGGGAACTCCCATAAGGTTAACAGCTGATTTGTCAGCAGAAACTCTACAAGCCAGAAGGGAGTGGCATGATATACTTAAAGTGATGAAAGGGAAGAACCTACAACCAAGATTACTCTACCCGGCAAGGATCTCATTTAGATTTGATGGAGAAATCAAAAGCTTTACAGACAAGCAAAAGCTAAGAGAATTCAGCACCACCAAACCAGCTCTACAACAAATGTTAAAGGAACTTCTCTAAGTGGGAAACACAAGAGAAGAAAAGGACCTACAAAAACAAACCCAAAACCATTAAGAAAATGGTCATAGGAACATACATATCGATAATTACCTTAAACGTGAATGGATTAAATGCTCCAGCCAAAAGACACAGGCTTGCTGAATGGATACAAAAACAAGACCCATATATATGCTGTCTACAAGAGACCCACTTTAGACCTAGGGACACATACAGACTGAAAGTGAGGGGATGGAAAAAGATATTCCAGGCAAATGGAAATCAAAAGAAAGCTGGAGTAGCTATACTCATATCAGATAAAATAGACTTTAAAATAAAGAATGTTACAAGAGACAAGGAAGGACACTACATAATGATCAAGGGATCAATCCAAGAAGAAGATATAACAATTATAAATATATATGCACCCAACATAGGAGCACCTCATTACATAAGGCAATTGCTAACAGCTATAAAAGAGGAAATTGATAGTAACACAATAATAGTGGGGGACTTTAACACCTCACTTACACCAATGGACAGATCATCCAAAATGAAAATAAATAAGGAAACAGAAGCTTTAAATGACACAATAGACCAGATAGATTTAATTGATATTTATAGGACATTCCATCCAAAAACAGCAGATTACACGTTCTTCTCAAGTGCGCACGGAACATTCTCCAGGATAGATCACATCTTGGGTCACAAATCAAGCCTCAGTAAATTTAAGAAAATTGAAATCATATCAAGCATCTTTTCTGACCACAACGCTATGAGATTAGAAATGAATTACAGGGGAAAAAGCATAAAATACACAAACACATGGAGGCTAAACAATACGTTACTAAATAACCAAGAGATTACTGAAGAAATCAAAGAGGAAATCAAAAAATACCTAGAGACAAATGACAATGAAAACACGACAACCCAAAACCTATGGGATGCTGCAAAAGCAGTTCTAAGAGGCAAGTTTATAGCTATACAAGCCTACCTAAAGAAACAAGAAAAATCTCAAGTAAACAATCTAACCTTACACCTAAAGAAACTAGAGAAAGAAGAACAAACAAAACCCAAAGGTAGCAGAAGGAAAGAAATCATAAAGATCAGAGCAGAAATAAATGAAATAGAAACAAAGAAAACAATAGCAAAGATCAATAAAACTAAAAGCTGGTTCTTTGAGAAGATAAACAAAATTGATAAGCCATTAGCCAGACTCATCAAGAAAAAGAGGGAGAGGACTCAAATCAATAAAATCAGAAATGAAAAAGGAGAAGTTACAACAGACACCGCAGAAATACAAAGCATCCTAAGAGACTACTACAAGCAACTTTATGCCAATAAAATGGACAACCTGGAAGAAATGGACAAATTCTTAGAAAGGTATTACCTTCCAAGACTGAACCAGGAAGAAGCAGAAAATATGAACAGACCAATCACAAGTAATGAAATTGAAACTGTGATTAAAAATCTTCCAACAAACAAAAGTCCAGGACCAGATGGCTTCACAGGTGAATTCTATCAAACATTTAGAGAAGAGCTAACACCTATCCTTCTCAAACTCTTCCAAAAAATTGCAGAGGAAGGAACACTCCCAAACTCATTCTATGAGGCCACCATCACCCTGATACCAAAACCAGACAAAGACACTACAAAAAAAGAAAATTACAGACCAATATCACTGATGAATATAGATGCAAAAATCCTCAACAAAATACTAGCAAACAGAATCCAACAACACATTAAAAGGATCATACACCACGATCAAGTGGGATTTATCCCAGGGATGCAAGGATTCTTCAATATACGCAAATCAATCAATGTGATACACCATATTAACAAATTGAAGAATAAAAACCATATGATCATCTCAATAGATGCAGAAAAAGCTTTTGACAAAATTCAACACCCATTTATGATAAAAACTCTCCAGAAAGTAGGCATAGAGGGAACCTACCTCAACATAATAAAGGCCATATATGACAAACCCACAGCAAACATCATTCTCAACGGTGAAAAACTGAAAGCATTTCCTCTAAGATCAGGAACGAGACAAGGATGTCCACTCTCACCACTATTATTCAACATAGTTCTGGAAGTCCTAGCCACGGCAATCAGAGAAGAAAAAGAAATAAAAGGAATACAAATTGGAAAAGAAGAAGTAAAACTGTCACTGTTTGCAGATGACATGATACTATACATAGAGAATCCTAAAACTGCCACCAGAAAACTGCTAGAGCTAATTAATGAATATGGTAAAGTTGCAGGATACAAAATTAATGCACAGAAATCTCTTGCATTCCTATACACTAATGATGAAAAATCTGAAAGAGAAATGAAGGAAACACTCCCATTTACCATTGCAACAAAAAGAATAAAATACCTAGGAATAAACCTACCTAGGGAGACAAAAGACCTGTATGCAGAAAACTATAAGACACTGATGAAAGAAATTAAAGATGATACCAACAGATGGAGAGATATACCATGTTCTTGGATTGGAAGAATCAATATTGTGAAAATGACTATACTACCCAAAGCAATCTACAGATTCAATGCAATCCCTATCAAATTACCAATGGCATTTTTTACGGAGCTAGAACAAATCATCTTAAAATTTGTATGGAGACACAAAAGACCCCGAATAGCCAAAGCAGTCTTGAGGGAAAAAAACGGAGCTGGAGGAATCAGACTCCCTGACTTCAGACTATACTACAAAGCTACAGTAATCAAGACAATATGGTACTGGCACAAAAACAGAAACATAGATCAATGGAACAAGATAGAAAGCCCAGAGATAAACCCACGCACCTATGGTCAACTAATCTATGACAAAGGAGGCAAAGATATACAATGGAGAAAAGACAGTCTCTTCAATAAGTGCTGCTGGGAAAACTGGACAGCTACATGTAAAAGAATGAAATTAGAATACTCCCTAACACCATACACAAAAATAAACTCAAAATGGATTACAGACCTAAATGTAAGACTGGACACTATAAAACTCTTAGAGGAAAACATAGGAAGAACACTCTTTGACATAAATCACAGCAAGATCTTTTTTGATCCACCTCCTAGAGTAATGGAAATAAAAACAAAAATAAACAAATGGGACCTAATGAAACTTCAAAGCTTTTGCACAGCAAAGGAAACCATAAACAAGACGAAAAGACAACCCTCAGAATGGGAGAAAATATTTGCAAACGAATCAACGGACAAAGGATTAATCTCCAAAATATATAAACAGCTCATTCAGCTCAATATTAAAGAAACAAACACCCCAATCCAAAAATGGGCAGAAGACCTAAATAGACATTTCTCCAAAGAAGACATACAGACGGCCAAGAAGCACATGAAAAGATGCTCAACATCACTAATTATTAGAGAAATGCAAATCAAAACTACAATGAGGTATCACCTCACACCAATTAGAATGGGCATCATCAGAAAATCTACAAACAACAAATGCTGGAGAGGGTGTGGAGAAAAGGGAACCCTCTTGCACTGTTGGTGGGAATGTAAATTGATACAGCCACTATGGAGAACAATATGGAGGTTCCTTAAAAAACTAAAAATAGAATTACCATATGACCCAGCAATCCCACTACTGGGCATATACCCAGAGAAAACCATAATTCAAAAAGACACATGCACCCGAATGTTCATTGCAGCACTATTTACAATAGCCAGGTCATGGAAGCAACCTAAATGCCCATCAACAGACGAATGGATAAAGAAGTTGTGGTACATATATACAATGGAATATTACTCAGCCATAAAAAGGAACGAAATTGAGTCATTTGTTGAGACGTGGATGAATCTAGAGACTGTCATACAGAGTGAAGTAAGTCAGAAAGAGAAAAACAAATATTGTATATTAACGCATGTATGTGGAACCTAGAAAAATGGTACAGATGAGCCGGTTTGCAGGGCAGAAGTTGAGACACAGATGTAGAGAACAGACATATGGACACCAAGGGGGGAAAACTGCGGTGGGGTGGGGATAGTGGTGTGCTGAATTGGGCGATTGGGATTGACATGTATACACTGATGTGTATAAAATTGATGACTAATAAGAACCTGCAGTATAAACAAACAAACAAAACAACTAATACTAAACTTTCATTGGGTTATTTGTATGGAAATATGTTAATATAAATGTTTCAGACATTACATGAAATTTCTAAAAATCTTATATGTTCTGGTATAATGTTATAAGTCATAATCCTAGTTATTACCTTAAAATGTATGTCTCAGAAATAACTAATTTTCTTGTCAACTGCATTATTATGAACTTTCATCAAATCTTTAACCGTGGTCATTTTTAAGTCTTTTGTCATTTACAGACAGTTCTGGGTGTACTCTGATGCTTTTGTTAATATGTTCCTATAAAAGGGTTTCATCTTCAGGAAATTCATGGAAAAGACTCTGACAAGTACAGGTTTCTGGTACCTGACTGTACTGCTGAACTGAATGAATAAGCATTTTCAGAACTCTAATGAAAAACTGATGAGCTCATAAAAGTGCTAACAAAAGATCAAGATGAAAAAAAAAAATTAATTACATGGGACTGAGTGAACTGATGAGGATGAGTATAATTTTTGTGACTTTCTGGTTGAATTTAAAAAAAGAAAAAATCCCACAAGGACTCAGAGGCAAAGAATATACAAATCAATTTTCACTGCAAAGTAAAGGAGCTGTTACAGTGGAGGATTACTGGACTGAATGTCAATATTATGACATAGTATGAGTGTGTTTCATGTTTGGTAATTGCAATCATTGTTGCTTTTGTTGTGGTCATCCATGTACAATGCTTGGTGTCAGTCTATTTATCTCTTGTAAAAATAAAATACAGTGTGTGTGAAAAAAAAAAATACATTCTCTGATTTTTGAGGTGTTTTATGTGGCTCTCTTGCTACAATTAATAGTATTCTTTCATTTCTAAATCACAAGCTCTTATTTCATTTTACTTGTGTTACCGTACTACCTAGGCCCCACTTAAAGTTTTAGGTTAAAGCAGTTGTGGGCATCTGTATCTTTTTTTTTTTTTTCCCTAAGTGAAAGTAAGTGCTTCCACTATTTCATCATTAAGAACAATGTTGGCTTGTTATATTTGTCCAGATATTCTTTGTGGTACAAAATGGTTTGATCCTCCCTAATCCTATTTCTTATACTGTGGCACAAAGGAAAAGTACATTTCTCAACCCTCCTTATGGTCGTGATGGGGTCCTATTATGGAGTTTTGACCACTGGGATATGGAAAAAAGTCAAGTACACAACTTCCAGAAACAAGTCATCATGACTTCCAGTCATAAACCACCATGGGATATCACCCACAGTGCTTCTCTCTGTCTATAAGACTGGAAGCAGGGGATATCAGGATGTTAGAGCCACAAAATAGAATGGGCACAGCACCGTATGTCACTGTGTTTCAGGCTAGGTTCATCATCAAGCAGTCTCTGAGACTGAGATTAATGTGTAGAAGGTTTATTAGACAATTCTTTTAAAAAAAATTTTTATTGGAGTATAGTTGATTTACAATGTTGTGTTAGTTTCTGGTGTACAGCAAAGTGATTCAGTTATATATATACATATATATATATATGTATATATATATATATCTCCTTTTTCATATTCTTTTCCATTATTGTTTATTACAGGATATTGAATATAGTTCCCTGTGCTATATAGTAGGACCTTATTGTTTATCTATTTTATATATAGTAGTTCGTATCTGCTAATCCCAAAACTCCTAATTTATCCCTCCCCCACCCCCTTTCCCCTTTGGTAACCATAAGTTAGTTTTCTTTGTATTACACTATTCTGGAGGAAACATCTGTGGCCGGGAAAAAAGAAGGACTGGGCAGGAAAAGTTGAGAACAGTAGTCTCCCCAGGGACTTCAGCTGTCTCGGAACTGTACTGGCATGAGGAGTCAGAGTCCAAGCACCTTGAGAAGCGTGTCCAAGGGAGGGGAAGTGGCCTGGCAGGGGTGGTGGCAGGTCCTGAGCTGGGTGAGAGTGGCGTGCGTGCTCGTGAGCCATCTAGAGCGGGGGATCAGAGCCTATGTGAAGTGGGAAGTGCTTCCAGGTGGAGGAAGGTGTCCAGTGTGGGCTTTTCATGTTTGGAAGTGGTCCAGCACCGGGGCCAGGGCCCAGGCAGAGTGAGGAGGCAACCCACACGGGGGGAGAGCCCTGGGAGGGGTTTGGGAACAAGAGAAGGATGTCCACATGGAAGGAAGGTTTGGCATGGGGTTCCGACTCCAAGTGGGGTGAAGAGGACATTCGTGTGTATGTGCTCAGCATGGGAAGTCAGAGACTGAGTGGGGTGAGGAAGGTGTCAGTATGCTGAGAAGGCTGGTGTGTCAGAGTCTGACTACAGTGAAGAGGGCGTCCACGAGGGTAAGGCCCAGTGAGGTACATCAAAGCAGGAGTAGAATGAGGAGGGCAACAATGTTAGGAGGGGGAACAGAGGCAGTGGTAGCAGACTGGTTATATCCAGGGGATTTTATCTCATAATAAATATATTAAGAATAATGGGAGCCAGGATTATTCTCACTGGTGAAGAAGGAATTTATAAATATGGAAAGGGAGAAAACTAGAAAGGGTCCTACGATTTTATACACACACGCCTTGCAATGCATATGTATGTATAGGATATGCGCCTTAGAGCAGCAGCCCACACAATAGCCTCGAGCCATTGGCGCTCACATCTTGGCTTCTACAATACATACCAATCTCCAGGCTTTTGAAGATGGATGATTCTAGGGCTGGGGTAGAAAAGTACAATATGTACCTGAATATCCTCTTATGTCAGGAAACAAGGAAGTACTCAAAAAACAGGAACATGTCAAAAAGAGACTAGCTGAAAAGGCTCCTGTTGACCAAGCCTGAGATTAGGATAAATAATGACAATAGTGGATGGTAGTCCATTTAATAAAATAGGAAACCTGACTGCATACTGATATAAATGAATAAATAAATAAACTCAGAGTTTGAGGCCAAACAAGGTATTTACGTAGTTTGGCAGTACCTTCTCCACGAGATACTTACTAAGGAAAAAGAGGAAAGTGTAACTTTACAGAGCCTGAAAGATGACATTTTACTCAAGACAACAAAGTGAGCATCATCAGTTATGAGTCAAAGCAATATTGTTCAACAGGAAGCTTTGAGAATAACAGGGCATCACTTGATAACGAATATAATTGTAAGGAAACGCCAGACAAACCCAAATTAAAGAAAATTCTATAAAGTAACTGACCTGTAATCCTCAGAATTGTCAAGGTCATGATAGTCATAAAGAACTCTTTCAGACTGATGGAAACTAAGGAAATACAATAAATTAATATAATATCTTATTCTGAGTTGGACCCTTTTGTTATAAAGAACATCACTGGGACAATTATAACATGAATGGGATACTTCCCTACAACACTTACGTAGAAATAGAAAATAAACCTTTGGAGAAGTTAGTGCATCAGGTTACCACCCACTCTCTCATAGGTTCAGGAATAAAAACATTATTTGTTCTTTTAGCTTTTCTGCAAGTTTGAGATTATCTAAGAATATTTATACAAGATCAATATATCATTGGCAGATGTGGTATGTGCCTGAAATGTAGTATGTAAGCAAGAAACATTTATGAAGTGATTTAATAAACGAATTGAAAGAGAATGAAAAATAAAGGATTTTTTTATTAAAATGAATTTATATGCCTAGAAAACAAATTGGAAGATATGCACTGCACTTTTGAAAAGAATGAAAATAACATATTCAATATATAACAGGTTATAGCAAACTTTTCAAAAATGCATTTGTTAGGTATATTCAAACTATTTATATATGTAACCTGTATTTTTGAGATTACAAAGCCCTGAAAAGAAGAATATGATCAAAATAACAGGCATGAATCAGTGTTTATCACCCTCTATCCCCATTCATTTCTGGAAAATCCTAACATGGTTCCAGAAGTACCTAGAGGGTGACTCATGTGTCTCTTTGGCCAAAAGGTGGCAGCAGCGATTATCTTACTATGATGCTTTAATTCTCTATCCCTAGCTTTCCTCTTTCTGTTGACGCTAATAGGCAGCAACAATTTTGTCATTTTCCCCAGAAGTCACTGCTGTTGTTCACGCCTGCCAAAGGCAGTGTTTCAGTGGTTGGGGCCTGCTGATGCTTCCATCGTGTTGGCTAATACCTGGTATTGAGAGTGATTATGTCTGAGATGAGAGTATTATCTCCTGTCATTGGCAAAGCCACTAACATGCCAATACCACCCTTCGGAAGACATCACTCACTTCATTTCTTCAGGAGAATCAAAAACTGCTATAACAACACATCTGCTTCTTGTGTTAATTCCATTTTAGTTTTTCATTTGTTCTCTGATTACTAGGACTTATGCAAGGTCTCAAGAGTTCAAGAGGCTGGAAAGGAGCATGATCGAAGTGTCATGTTAATTTCTCTTTGTAATGTCTCTCCTTGCCTTTAGTTCATTATGTATGCCTTTTTCCTCTCTTGTTGTATTGCCTCCCCAAAAGCTGATGGATAAGCCTACCTATCCTTTAGATATGCACAGATATGAGTAGACATAAGAGTGATTAAATCTTTGACTCAGGCCTCACCCTAAGTACACATGAATGCCCTTCTAGTTCATATACAAATGCTAGCACGTGTGCAGTATATTACACGGTTTTTCAGAAAGGCAGACCAAACCCCCCATTAGTCTGCATTGCACTGCAAGTTCATTACCCTCGTTTATACTGTTAAAGGCATTAGTAGTGTTAAATAAAACCTGTACTGAATTCCAAGGACATCTTGGAAATTCCATGAAATATGTGGCCTGTTATCTCAAAACTTTCTTCTAAAATCTCATTTCCATTTTCTAAAATTACCATGAATACATATACAGAAAACATCATACCATGTAATATTATATCATATAATTATGATGTGTAGTTGTATATATATACAGTCTATAAAGTAGTAAAACCAGATTATCTATATTAAAAATTATGAACAATTAAAAACTTTTAATCTTTTTAAATTAAATCAATTTAATAGCTCTTTAAAATTATTTTGTTTGTTGAGAAAAATAAATTTAGCTCCTTTATGTTAAAGAAAATAAGCATCACATATATGTACAAAACAACTGAAAATTAGGATACTGAAATCACAAATTTTAGTATCCTTCAACATATTGAACTCATGTGGATTTGACAAAGAATGGTTTGCACTGTTTCAGTAAACAGCACGATCACGGAAGAAGTTTTATCTTTTAAGGAAGCAAGTTAGTAGTAATTAAAAATGTACATTAGATGAATAATACAGTTCCTTTTAAGAGAGGGAGAGGGTCTTCATTTGTAAGACTTGCTTAGATACTAATGTATAATTTAAATTACTTTGGGATTTTCAAATAAGGCAGGATAAATAGTATACGCATATACACTCTCATGCTGAAATAAAAAGCAGAACTCATACAGCTTCAGGAAGGGAAACTATTCCAGAGAAAAAGATTAACATTAAATATGGGGAAAGACGAATGATAATTTCAAGGTTTCCAACAGAATACATACAATAGCAGCTACTCAACAAAATGACAAGGGCATTAAAGCAGTAATTATTTTTGTGACATCATCTTTTTTAAATGAGAATTTCATTTTGTTAATTTTAGCTTTTTTTGAAATGTCCTTTGCCCCTTTGGTTTACATTCTTATTAAATGATTTATTTTTTATCTTAATGGAGTAAGTGGATTACAAATAATAATCTACATACATATATATGTTATTCTTAAAATTAATAATGTTAATTTAAGGAGGACAAATCCAAAGAAAATAAAAATATATTAAAATTGGGAGAATGAAGTTTTTAAAAATGAGCTCTTAAATTTCTGCTGTATTATATGACACCAGACTATGGGCTGCCCCTGGGAATAGAGGGTAGATGGACATTCAGTAAGCTCTTAGCTATTTCTTAAGCATTTCCGCTTTGTCCATTAAGGCATTTATATCCTCATCCATTCTGTTCCCAAATTGGTTTTATGCTCCACTGCATTATATATTAATAATCATGCAGTTAGGACCTTCTCATGTGTAGATTATTTTCTCTTTCCCTTTAAAGTTTAAGTCAAGTAGGTTTTCAATGTTCAGGCATCTGCATAAAAGTTTTTTTCCTCTCATTCCCAGCGAATTGAGTTAACATTCCTGTTTTAAGATGTAAGAAGATTAGCTAAGAACTCTCTACACCTCTCCTTGTAAATACAAAAAAACTGGAGGGTCCGTGGAATGTATTTTGGGTCACTGAAACTCTGCCTGGCATACCAGTTAGTTTGATTATAGCATATAAAGAACTGCAAAGAATGAAACAAATACACTGGACTAGTTAATATCACAAAACTTCTCCGGGCAAAAGGTAGGTGGTTACAACAATGAGATCATTTTTTTTTCTTGTCACACCTCCTGCAACTGGGAATGCTGTGGTGGAAGGGAAAATAAATTGGTGGAAGAGAAAAGGTCAGGTCCAGAATAAAAAATCATTTTGAAAGCTTTTTCTCTGAGATTTACTTGATCTGGGAACTAGCTTCTTCTATGTACAATGGAGGCCACCTGTCAATAAGATATCCTAATATCCTGTTTACCAAATGGTCTTCATCTTTAACATACCTGATTTCTGGAGTCTAGGATTTATGACTAGGTGTGGGGCCCAATGGAGGTGCAGCAGGAGGGGTTCCAGATCCTAATCACAAAGTTCCTCCCTGGCCATGATTTCTACATGAGTTTTACTGGGGTTAATAGGTGGAGAGAAGAAGCTGCTCTTAATATGTTATTATTATAACTCTGTGGTAAGAAGGCTTGTCTCTTAAATGCCTAACGTTTACTCTCAGAAGCGCTGAGAATGGGAGAATATGCTAATCTGCAAAATATTCTCTGAAAATGATCCCCTGGCTTTATTGAAGTGTCACGTGAGGATGTACATTCATTTCTGTGCACATAATTTTTCCTCCTGCCTTATTTCCTTTACCATAGTAAAATACACATAACATAAAATTTACCATTTCAACCATTTTTAAGCGTATAATTCAGTGGCATTAAGTTCATTCACAATGTTGTGCAACCATCACCAATATCCATTCCCAGAACTCTTTTATCCTCCTGAACAGAAACTCCATATCCATTAAACAATCCCCATTCCCTCTTCCTAGCAGCCCCTGGCAACCATCTTCTGTCTCTATGAATTTGCCTACCCTAGATACCTCATATAGGTAGAATCATACAATAATTGTTCTTTTGTGTCTAGCTTATTTCACTTAGCATAATGTTTTTAACTTTCATCCATGTTGTAGCATATATCAGAATTGTATTCCTTTTTTAGGCTGAATATTACATTGCATATATATATTGAACATGTGTGTGTATATATATATACACACACATACATATATGCATATATATATACACACACACACACATATAACATTTTGTTTATCCATTCACATGTTGATGGACATTTGGGTTGTTTTCACCTTTTGGCTATTGTGTATAATGCTGCTATGAACATTGGTGTACAAATATCTGTTGGAGTTCCTGCTTTCAGTACTTTTGGGTATATGCCTAAAAGTGCAGTTGCTGGATCATATGGTAATTCTATGTTTCACTTTTTGAGCAACTAACATACTGTTTTCCCTGGTGGCTGCACCATTTTATATTTCCATCAGCAATGGCCAAGTGTTCCAAATTCTCCACATCCTGAATAACACTTGTTAAACTTTCATTTTTTGATAAACAGCCATCTTAATGTATATGAAATGATGCGTATACAGTTTTTGACCTTTCTCACAGTTTATAGGGTTTATAGAGTTCTAATGCTGAGGAATGCATTCCTTTTTTTTTTTTCTTTCTCATAAATGGCCTCATGAAACATCTATTGGGTTGGCCAAAAAGTTCATTCGGGTTTTTCCAAAATTTTTGGCCAACCCAATACTATTTCTTGAATACCCACTTTACTAATATTTGATAATTGACCGTTACCTAATTTGGGGTATTACCTTGAGGATAGTGACGTAACTCAATAATTATCAAACATTTATTTAAACAGGAAAGTTTGTTCTATTCAAAAGTCATGTAAGAGTGAATTTAAGAACTATGAGGGAAATCATGGAAAGGCTGATAAATAAGAAGCCTAGGAAAAATATCCAACTAACACTATGACTTTACACCTAATACTTTAATGTCAGAATTACTAAAAGAATAAATGTGATATTAAATTTATGCTTGGTACTATAATAATAAAAACAGTTTAGATTTTTCCTTTTCCACTAGATTAACACAAAAATCTCCATTTTACTTGTATTTCGATTTCTATTCATTTTGTTGAGGACTAAGCTGAAGCCAAAATAGAGGTTTTAGAAACAGGCTAAAAAGGAAGCTCAAAGATTAGGAGGAATGAGGGCTACATTGCCCCATGGTGGAAGGAAATGCAAGGGGGTAACATCAATGGAAACAGGGAGATTTGGAAGTTCTATTTCTAAATAAATGATCTCAAGGGTAAGTATTTCTACTCATTGCTTCCCACTGGCCCTTCTGAGGGTAGATAAAGGGAAAAGGGAACCAGACGGGATGTGGGGCATATATTCACATATAAAAATCAGGTAATAGACTATAATCATGGAATGCAACCATTAGAGCATCTTCTTCCCAACTCTCCCCCAAACTTGTGTTCTTCCTAAGAGCCACAATATTAGCAACTGTGATTAAAAGCCTTCTCCTTATGTATAAAAATAAAAGTGATATATTTAAAAGCACATTGTAAATGTTAAAGTTCTGTGCAAATATAAGGTATTATTAGTATATTTTAAAAGTTAATATTTTATATGTAAGGTATTCTTAGAAAAAATATAGAGCTTTTTAAGTGTGACAGAAGTTATAAGAAGAAGGAATGATCATATTTGTGAGGAAAGTGAGCAATCTGCTTCAGGATTAGTGCTCAGCTTTCAAAACAAGGGAGTATATAATTGAAAAAAATGGATATATAGCATTAATGGATTTAATGAGCTTTTCTAACTTCAGAAATTAATTTATATGAACATACATTAACTATGATCATACATTTTAATGATAAGAGATTAATTTCTAATGTTAAAATGTTTTACCTTAATATTTAAATCACTTATTTATGTATACAATAATATCTAGTTTGCTAAAAATGAAACAAAGCTCACTAGATTGATTAGGCATCCTCTCCCAAATCTACTTTAATTTTCCAAGTAATTTAAACTAAAGTCAGTTTGGAAATAGTATGTTGCCATAAAATGCTGATTGCAATTGGCTACTGGTGACTGTTTCTCAAACTGTGTCTCCCTGTGGGATAGGAAAAGGCAGCAATTGATTTTCTGTTGGCTTTGCTACTTGGTAGCAACTGGAAAATAGGCGGGGAGCTAATGAAGTTACAGATGCTTTAAACTTGTCATTCTGAGCATTCACTGAGGAGACCAAACAGCTCACAGGAGGAAATCTTGCTTTTATAATGGCTGGTCTCTTGAAAAGTATATACATAGACACTTGATTAGTTAAGAGCCACCAGTTGACCTTTCTTTGTACTACTTGAACTATAGAAACATTAATTATAAAACTTCTGGAAAGAATCCATTTTGTATATTTCATCTTCTCATCATATCTCAAGGAACCATGATAACTGGGTCCGATAAAATAGCTAGAAAAATAAATGCATAATATTGGCAGGAGAGTGTAGAAAATAGATCAGTGGAACAGAGTTAAGAGGTAAGACCAGACACATTATTTGTGTGACAGTTAAGTGTGTGATAGAGATGTTATTTGAAACCAGGAGGGAAAAAACAGAAGTTTGCTTCAAAGGTGAGTCACTATGATATCCATTTGCAGAAAAGAAAAGTAAATTAAACAAAGTGGATCTGTAACACTACTCATAAAAATAAAATTTGAGACGCATTATTAAAGACTTAATATAAAGAAAAAATAAAACAAACTGTTTAAGTGTTAGAAGAAAAAGACAATGTTTAGGATCTTGGGCTAGGAATGACTTCCTTAGCAGGAAAGAAAAATAATTTTTAAAAGGAAGTCATACAGATTTGACTATACTAAATTTGTCTATTTGTATGGCAAACGACAGCACAAACTTCAGTATCCAGTGTAGAATTATAGGATAATATTTGCAAAATATAAGACAGACATAGGATTAGTATAATGATATGTCAATTTATTACTATAACTCATCAAAAATAAAACAACCAAACTGAAAAGTGGACAGGGACTTCCCCGGTGGTCCAGTGGTTAACACTCCGAGCTTCCACTGCAGGGGCATGGGTTTGAACCCTGGTGGGGGAACTAAGATCCTGCATGCCGCATGGTGCAGCCAAAGGAAAAAAAAGAAAAAGAAAAGTGGAGAAAATTTACAAGAAGCAATTCACAGAATTGTGGTTGTAGCTGATGCCAGATGTGAGGGAAATTTTATGCAGATGGAAATGAGCCAATAGATGGAAAGATTATTGATTCAGGAGAGAAAGAGGAGTCTTGCCGAGGTGAAGTGCTCGACTCAGTGGAGAAGGGATAGGGTTCATTAGTGGAGAAGTTGGCCTTATCTAGGTACACTGACAGTCCCTCCAGAGATTCTAGAGCAAATAGACACAGATAAAGGTAAATGGGTAGATGTGGTGGTGGAAACTTGTATTTTCTTCTGATTGCTTTATTTTTTTCAGTGAAATGGAATACATCAGCAGGTGAGGGTGACCATGGAAAAGAGGTGTTGGCATTGTGAGGAGAAAGAAAAGAATTATAAACTAGTCCCGTAGGAGAGAGTGGACAGGGAAGTGTAGTGTGATTGCTGAACAGCAGTAGGATCCCATAAAGTGAGTGACAATGAATTTAAGTGGGTCTAAATACCATGGTACGTGCTTTGCTCCAGCTATATTTAACTATGTGTGTGCCATCAAGGACGAGGTAGAAAAGGGGATTTAATTAGCTGTAGGATGTTCAAGAAGGTATGACTTAGAAAAGGGCAAGACATTTGAGGATCTACACAAGGAAGGAATAATAATGATTGAGTATGGAACTTAAGTTGAATTAAAAAAAGGAAGTGAGAACAAGAGAGACATGAGAGACATAAAAAAGATTATAGAATCAACCAATTGAAGGCACAGTGGTGGTTGGCTTGAGGGAGTAAGCTGAAAGAGATGGCAGGTGGTAATTGGAGGGTGGGAGGCTTGAACTGGGATTCCAAAGAGGTTGTATTTACCAGCAGTAACGAATTCTATGGTCATTAGTTTATGGTTACGGTATGATGGAAGACAAAATTATTGGATAAAAGAAAAGTCAGGGGCTAATAGTTAAACAAAATGTATATTGGAATCAGCTATCAGCTGTATAACAGGTGTAGTATACCAGAAAATGTCAATGAACCAGGAGCAAAATAACATATTAGTAAAATAACAGGTATGAGCCTAAGGAACTGTGGATGGCTGCAATAA
Organism: Eubalaena glacialis; assembly: GCF_028564815.1. Taxonomy (NCBI): domain Eukaryota; kingdom Metazoa; phylum Chordata; class Mammalia; order Artiodactyla; family Balaenidae; genus Eubalaena; species Eubalaena glacialis. The sequence goes on from NC_083736.1 coordinate 23,863,427, forward strand.
GGAGTAATGGGTATTATACTCTCATGACATGAGATTCAAATATTGGGATACTTTATGGAAGAGAGAAGGAGACTGGCGTGGAAGCAGCAATGAAGAGCAAGCCTACCTGTAGACAACAGGAGTGTAAGAAAGAAGAAAACAGCCACCACTTATGAGGGTTCCAGGGAAAGCAGTATTTTGAGGATGAATTCCTAGTTATAGTTTGAGAAAGAAGAAGGAAACTTTGATTAAAGTTTGAGAATATAGGGGATTTTCCGATAATTGATCTTGGGGTGCACTGGGTAAGATGAAATAATTTCAGTAGGTGGGGAGGAACATGTTTTGCCACCACCCCCCTGAAATTCATTCTTCACTCTTCTTTTCTCTGTTGTATACCCCAGGAATCTGACTCCTATGGACTCCATCACCTTTCTGGTCAACATTTGTTTGGGTTTGGACAACAGGTGGCACCGTTAGACCTTACGGGACATTTGGTCCTTTCCAAAACTTCCAACAGACATTTGGTCCATGACAAAAGGTCCCTGAAATTTGGTCCTTGCCAAAATTTCCATGAATTTATTTGGTCCATGTCAAATGGTTTTGGACAGGACCAAATATCAAGGACCTTTTGGTGTGGACCAAATGTTTTATGGATGCTTTGGACAGGACCAAATGGTCCTGCAACTATCAAGGACATTTTGGCATGGATCAAGTGTCTTATGAATGACATGTCTTGTGCATCAAATGTCTTATGGACATTTTGGACAGACCCAAACATCTGCTAACCCTGTTAGGAGCTTGGATGGTGGGAGGAAAGAGGATAGGGATATCCATATTTTTCTTCCCCACTCTCTCCCTGTTTCAGGCCATTATTCTGATAATGTCTGCTCCTCTTCATCACTATTGCCTCTTATCCTCCTTCACTGCTTCAGCTTTCACTAAGCTCCTTAAACATTCTTTTCTCCCATTATCCTTATAGTAATGATTTCTTTTTGTTGTTTGTCTCTGGGTATATCAACTTCTTGTTGGTTGCTTTAACTCTTCTCAGGCCTCTGTAAATTGCTCTTTCATCACATCTCTTCAGGTGAACCATCTGAGTGGCATTCTATTTCATGATAGGACACTGACTAATTCAGGGTGTGATGTAGGGTCACAACAGAGCTGTGTGTAGATTCCAGTTACCAGGATGACCAGACATTGCTATGGGGACTTCCAAGAAAGAGATAAAGTGTATGGAGAGATCATTGCTGACTTTCCCAAGGCAGAAAAAGCTGTGATTTGTTAAGGGGAATAAGAAGTGGGGGATTAGTGCCAAGAGCATGCAGAATTCCAGGTCTCTAACTGACTCCTGCTGATGGAAACATACAGTCCTGCAGGGGATGGTCTTGAAGCCAAGTGTGTGGGATCTTTATTGACTTGTTGATTAACATCCAGAAGATGAAAAATTAAAATAGTACACAGCCTAAGACCACAAAAATAAAATGCATGAAAACATAAGGCAAATATTAAGTCATTAAATGAACAGACATTAAGGGACTTAATGTGTATTACACACATATGAATGGAGACAAATATTTTTGAGTCTGGAGGTAAGTATAGAGCTTCACTGGAGAAAAAGTATAGTTATGTAACATATTTTAGTGCAATAGCACTTTCTAAATAGCTTTTCTGATATTATGAAATGTAAAGTCCTAATCTGGACCTATATTTTCAAGCAATATTTGTAAAAGTAAAATTCTGAATGAAAAGCTATTCAACGATTCATTAAAACCCTGACATAGTGGTATATGAATTACAGATCAGGGAGCATAGACACAGAAGTTACAAATCCAAACTAGAGAAGATAAGGGTAGGGCCCTGACTCTAGTCTGTCTATCTGTTTCAACCCATAGGCTAGGGGTAATTTATTCTTTGGGACGAGTTCTGAGTCTGGGAAGAAACTCTAATGTTAATGAGATGAATTTCCACTTGAAATGTATGAAGACTTATCTTTTTTCTTAAATAGCTACAAAGTCAAGTGTATTTCTTGCAGCTTGTGTGTAAGAATTGTTACTCAGATCTAGTTTCTAGATTCTGCCCATTCAGAGTTTCCATTTTTACCTTTGCTACACGACAACGTACCTGAGTTGCAGCTCATTGGTCATTATTCCCTTAGCCTAATGTCTCTAGACTCTGCTACTCCATCCCTTAGATCCTGGATTTAATGACCCTAGACTGTTTCCTCATGACTGTAGTAACATTTTTATCTGTCCTCTGATCCTCCTCATGTACAGTACTTCTGAGAAATATTCTCTCTCTCCTCTTTTTTCTTTCCACATATTTAACCCAACTTAGACTCTAGCTCTCCTGGTGAGTAGTGACCTCTGTTATCTTACTAGTCAAGCCTCCAAATAACACAAAGCAATAAAGTTTTCTACGGTTTTCAAAGATATATTGATATCTCCCAATTGGGCACATATAGAATTGAGTTTTCCAAAGTGAGGTTATTTAATCTAATAAATGTACGTTGTTTATGGATATATTGACCACCATGAAGAACAAAGAAGTTTCATGTGGATAATTGTTGGCATGGAATCAGCTACAGGAAGAAATGTACCTGATACTGACAATGATTATTTGGATAACTAAATAAAATCTTATTCCATCCTCCCTATATTCTTCTAGGAATATAATACATGTGTCTGAGAGCAGAAGCATACGCCAGAGGTTTATTTCTAAAGGTATTCTATATTGTGCTTCAAGTTCTGCCTAGTAGAGGCACATATAATTTTGATTAGAAATCATATTGAATTCCCTTGAAGAGGGTAAACAATGAGTACAAGGGGAAAATGTAATACAACTTAACAAAGAGGTAAAGTTGATACAAGAAAAGTCAGAACTTTTGGAGGAGAAAATCACTCTCTCTAAGTTGAATATGGAAAAACTTATACAGTAGCAAAATTGCAGGAGATAAATTGCACATGAGTTAAAAATGAAATGTTCTGGAAAATGTCAGTCAGGATTTATCTGCAGGGAACAGAAGCCACTCGAGATAAAGTGAGAAAGGAATTTTTTACAGGAAATTCAATGCCTCATAGTATCCTTGATTTTAGAAGCAGAATGTAATCTGAGTGTGGTAGACTGGATTATTGTTGGCAACTCTGCTCCATGTTATAGGATTGTACACCCAAGCTCTCTGTCATGTGACATTGAAGTGTCTACCAGTAGAGCAGGCAGAGTATATGTCCCCATCCCATCCACTTTGCAACTATGCCAGTTCTGAGTAGATGTTTTAAGAATAATCTTTTATTTCCACTAACTCTCTCATGCTCCTGCTGTCCGCTGTGAGAAGAGCATGACCTAAGAAACCGCTGCTACTTCAGCCTGGATCTCAGAATGATAGACCTATGAAGCATAATTGAGCCTGATCTGCAGCCTGAAATAGAGCTGCCACAGCCAATTCACAAACCCATGAGAAAGAAATGTTGTAGACAATTGAAATTTTGAGCAAAAGTTGACTACTAAATTGTAGTTTACAGAATGGATCTGAAAGTCACACCACAGAACTGAGTCACCAAGGGAAAGCTCCCAGAATCTACCACATAACATTTCACTAAACCCTGCTGACCAGAATTTATTTATGTGTCAATGATAAGCTGCAATGGATCATTCTGGGAGGTCATTTACCCTGTTAATTTCATAAGGCTGTAAAAGAAGAGAATGATCCTAAACATCAATTAGTTATAATTCAATAAAAAGAGTTTATTTTTAAAATCAGTTAAGAAAAGATAGAGATAACTTCAGGGGGGTCTGGGCAAGATGGCGGAAGAGTAAGACGCGGAGATCACCTTCCTTCCCACAGATACAGTAGAAATACACGTGGAACTGCTCCTACAGAACACCCACTGAACGCTGGCAGAAGACGTCACACCTCCCAAAAGGCAAGAAAATCCCCACGTACTTGGGTAGGGCAAAAGAAAAAAGAAATAACAGAGACAAAAGAATAGGGACGGGACCTGCACCAGTGGGAGGGAGCCGTGAAGGAGGAAAGGTTTCCACACACTAGGAAGCCCCTTCGCGGGAAGAGACTGCGGGTGGCAGAGGGGGGAAGCTTTGGAGCCATGGAGGAGAGCGCGGCCACAGGTGTGCGGAGGGCAAAGCGGAGAGATTCCCGCATGGAGGATCAGTGCCGAGCAGCACTCACCAGCCCAAGAGGCTTGTCTGCTCACCCGCCGGGGCGGGCGGGGGCTGGGAGCTGAGGCTTGGGCTTCGGTGCTAGACGGGAGGGAGTCCGGGAAAAAGACTGCAGCTGCCGAAGAGGCAAGAGACTTTTTCTTGCCTCTTTGTTTCGCGGCGCGCAAGGAGAGGGGATTCAGAGCGCCGCCTAAACGAACTCCAGAGACGGGCACGAGCCGCGGTTATCAGCGCGGACCACAGAGACGGGCAGGAGACGCTAAGGCTGCTGCTGCCGCCACCAAGAAGCCTGTGTGTGAGCACAGGTCACTCTCCACACCGCCCCTCCCGGGAGCCGGTGCAGCCCGTCACGGCCAGGCTCCCGTGATCCGGGGAAAACTTCCCCGGGAGAACGCACGGCGCACCTCAGGCTGCTGCAACGTCACGCCGGCCTCTGCCGCCGCAGGCTCGCCCCGCATCCGTACCCCTCCCTCCCCCATCCTGAGTGAGCCAGAGCCCCCGAAGCAGCTGCTCCTTTAACCCCATTCTGTCTGGGCAGGGAACAGACGCCCTCAGGCGACCTACATGAAGAGGCGGGTCCAAATCCAAAGCTGAACCCTGGGAGCTGTACGAACAAAGAAGAGAAAGGGAAATCTCTCCCAGCAGCCTCAGGAGCAACGGATTAAATCTCCACAATCAACTTGATGTGCCTGCATCTGTTGAATACCTGGATAGACAACGAATCATTCCAAATTTAGGAGGTGGACTTTGGGAGCAGGATATTTAACTTTTCCCCTTTTCCTTTTCTTGTGAGTGTATATGTGCATGCTTCTGGGTGAGATTTTGTCTGTATAGCTTTGCTTTATAATAGCTTTATTTTACTTCACTATATTTTATCCTCTTTCTTTCTTTCTTTCTATTTTTTCTCCCTTTTACTCTGAGCCGTGTGGATGAAAGGCTCTTGGTGCTCCAGCCAGGCGTCAGGGCTGTGCCTCTGAGGTGGGAGAGCCAACTTCAGGACACTGGTCCACAAGAGACCTCCCAGCTCCATGTAATACCAAACGGCGAAAATCTCTCAGAGATCTCCATCTCAACATCAAGACCCAGCTTCACTCAACGACCAGCAAGCTACAGTGCTGGACACCCTATGCCAAACAACTAGCAAGACAGGAACACAGCCCCATCCATTAGCAGAGAGGCTGCCTAAAATCATAATAAGGCCACAGAATCCCCAAAACACACCACCAGACGTGGACGTGCCCACCAGAAAGACAAGATCCAACCTCATCCACCAGAACACAGGCACTAGTCCCCTCCACCAGGAAGCCTACACAACCCACTGAACGAACCTTAGCCACTGGGGACAGATACCAAAAACAACGGGAACTACGAACCTGCAGCCTGTGAAAAGGAGACCCCAAACACAGTAAGATAAGCAAAATGAGAAGACAAAAAAACACACAGCAGGTGAAGGAGCAGGGTCAAAACACACCAGACCTAACAAATGAAGAGGAAATAGGCAGTCTACCTGAAAAAGAATTCAGAATAATGATAGTAAAGATGATCAAAAATCTTGGAAATAGAATACACAAAATGCAAGAAACATTTAAGAAGGACGTAGAAGAACTAAAGAGGAACCAAGCAACGATGGAAAACACAATAAATGAAATTAAAAATACTCTAGATGGGATCAATAGCAGAATAACTGAGGCAGAAGAAAGGATAAGTGACCTGGAAGATAAAATAGTGGAAATAACTACTGCAGACCAGAATAAAGAAAAAAAGAATGAAAAGAACTGAGGACAGTCTCAGAGACCTCTGGGACAACATTAAACGCACCAACATTCGAATTATAGGGGTCCCAGAAGAAGAAGAGAAAAAGAAAGGGACTGAGAAAATATTTGAAGAGATTATAGTTGAAAACTTCCCTAATATGGGAAAGGAAATAGTTAATCAAGTCCTGGAAGCACAGAGAGTCCCATACAGGATAAATCCAAGGAGAAACACACCAAGACACATATTAATCAAACTATCAAAAATTAAATATAAAGAAAACATATTAAAAGCAGCAAGGGAAAAACAACAGATAACACACAAGGGCATCCCCATAAGGTTAACAGCTGATCTTTCAGCAGAAACTCTGCAAGCCAGAAGGGAGTGGCAGGATATACTTAAAGTGATGAAGGAGAAAAACCTACAACCAAGGTTACTCTACCCAACAAGGATCTCATTCAGATTTGATGGAGAAATTAAAACCTTTACAGACAAGCAAAAGCTGAGCGTGTTCCGCACCACCAAACCAGCTTTACAACAAATGCTAAAGGAACTCCTCTAGGCAAGAAACACAGGAAAAGGAAAACACCTACAATAACAAACCCAAAACATTTAAGAAAATGGGAATAGGAACATACATATCAATAATTACCTTAAATGTAAATGGATTAAATGCTCCCACCAAAAGACACAGACTGGCTGAATGGATACAAAAACAAGACCCATATATATGCTGTCTACAAGAGACCCACTTCAGACCTAGAGACACATACAGACTGAAAGTGAGGGGATGGAAAAAGATATTCCATGCAAATGGAAATCAAAAGAAAGCTGGAGTAGCAATTCTCATATCAGACAAAATAGACTTTAAAATAAAGACTATTACAAGAGACAAAGAAGGACACTATATAATGATCAAGGGATCGATCCAAGAGGAAGGTATAACGATTGTAAATATTTATGCACCCAACATAGGATCACCTCAATACATAAGGCAAATACTAACAGCCATAAAAGGGGAAATCGACAGTAACAAAATCATAGTAGGGGACTTTAACACCCCACTTTCACCAATGGACAGATCATCCAAAATGAAAATAAATAAGGAAACACTAGCTTTAAATGATACATTAAACAAGATGGACTTAACTGACATTTACAGGACATTCCACCCAAAAACAACAGAATACACAATTTTCTCAAGTGCTCATGGAACAGTCTCCAGGATAGATCATATCTTGGGTCACAAATCAAGCCTTGGTAAATTTAAGAAAATTGAAATCGTATCAAGTATCTTTTCTGACCACAACGCTATGAGACTACATATCAATTACAGGAAAAGATCTGTAAACAATACAAACACATGGAGGCTACACAATACACTACTTAATAACCAAGTGATCACTGAAGAAATCAAAGGGGAAATCAAAAAATACCTAGAAACAAATGACAATGGAGACACGACGACCCAAAACCTATGGGATGCAGCAAAAGCAGTTCTAAGAGGGAAGTTTATAGCAATACAAGCCTACATCAAGAAACAGGAAACATCTCGAATAAACAACCTAACCTTGCACCTAAAGCAATTAGAGAAAGAAGAACAAAAAAACCCCAAAGCTAGCAGAAGGAAAGAAATCATAAAGATCAGATCAGAAATAAATGAAAAAGAAATGAAGGAAACAATAGCAAAAATCAATGAAACTAAAAGCTGGTTCTTCGAGAAGATAAACAAAATTGATAAACCATTAGCCAGACTCATCAAGAGAAAAAGGGAGAAGACTCAAATCAATAGAATTAGAAATGAAAAAGGAGAAGTAACCACTGACACTGCAGAAATACAAACAATCATGAGAGATTACTACAAGCAACTCTATGCCAATAAAATGGACAACCTGGAAGAAATGGACAGATTCTTAGAAATGCACAACCTGCCGAGACTGAACCAGGAAGAAATAGAAAATATGAACAGACCAATCACAAGCACTGAAATTGAAACTGTGATTAAAAATCTTCCAACACACAAAAGCCCAGGACCAGATGGCTTCACAGGCGAATTCTATCAAACATTTAGAGAAGAGCTAACACCTATCCTTCTCAAACTCTTCCAAAATATTGCAGAGGGAGGAACACTCCCCAACTCATTCTACGAGGCCATCATCACCCTGATACCAAAACCAGGCAAAGATGTCACAAAGAAAGAAAACTACAGGCCAATATCACTGATGAACATAGATGCAAAAATCCTCAACAAAATACTAGCAAACAGAATCCAACAGCACATTAAAAAGATTATACACCATGATCAAGTGGGGTTTATTCCAGGAATGCAAGGATTCTTCAATATATGAAAATCAATCAACGTGATACATCATATTAACAAATTGAAGGAGAAAAACCATATGATCATCTCAATAGATGCAGAGAAAGCTTTCGACAAAATTCAACACCCATTTATGATAAAAGCCCTGCAGAAAGTAGGCATAGAGGGAACTTTCCTCAACATAATAAAGGCCATATATGACAAACCCACAGCCAACATTGTCCTCAATGGTGAAAAACTGAAACCATTTCCACTAAGATCAGGAACAAGACAAGGATGTCCACTCTCACCACTATTATTCAACATAGTTTTGGAAGTGTTAGCCACAGCAATCAGAGAAGAAAAAGAAATAAAAGGAATCCAAATCAGAAAAGAAGAAGTAAAGCTGTCACTGTTTGCACATGACATGATACTATACATACAGAATCCTAAAGATGCTACCAGAAAACTACTAGAGCTAATCAATGAATTTGGTAAAGTAGCAGGATACAAAATTAATGCACAGAAATCTCTTGCATTCCTATATACTAATGATGAAAAATCTGAAAGTGAAATTAAGAAAACACTCCCGTTTACCATTGCAACAAAAAGAATAAAATATCTAGGAATAAACCTACCTAAGGAGACAAAAGACCTGTATGCAGAAAATTATAGGACACTGATGAAAGAAATTAAAGATGATACAAATAGATGGAGAGATATACCATGTTCTTGGATCGGAAGAATCAACATTGTGAAAATGACTCTACTACCCAAAGCAATCTACAGATTCAGTGCAATCCCTATCAAACTACCACTGGCATTTTTCACAGAACTAGAACAAAAAATTTCACAATTTGTATGGAAACACAAAAGACCCCGAATAGCCAAAGCAATCTTGAGAACGAAAAATGGAGCTGGAGGAATCAGGCTCCCTGACTTCAGACTATATTACAAAGCTACAGTAATCAAGACAGTTTGGTATTGGCACAAAAACAGAAATATAGATCAATGGAACAGGATAGAAAGCCCAGAGATAAACCCACGCACATATGGTCACCTTATCTTCGATAAAGGAGGCAAGCATATACAGTGGAGAAAAGACAGCCTCTTCAATAAGTGGTGCTGGGAAAATTGGACAGGTACATGTAAAAGTATGAAATGAGAACACTCCCTGACACCATACACAAAAATAAACTCAAAATGGATTAAAGACCTAAGTGTAAGGCCAGACACTATCCAACTCTTAGAGGAAAACATAGGCAGAACACTCTATGACATAAATCACAGCAAGATCCTTTTTGACCCAGCCCCTAGAGAAATGGAAATAAAAACACAAATAAACAAATGGGACCTAATGAAACTTAAAAGCTTTTGCACAGCAAAGGAAACCATAAACAAGACCAAAAGATAACCCTCAGAATGGGAGAAAATATTTGCAAATGAAGCAACTGACAAAGGATTAATCTCCAAGATTTACAAGCAGCTCATGCAGCTCAATAACAAAAAAACAAACAACCCAATCCAAAATTGGGCAGAAGACCTAAATAGACATTTCTCCAAAGAAGATATACAGATGGCGAACAGACACATGAAAGAATGCTCAACATCATTAATCATTAGAGAAATGCAAATCAAAACTACAATGAGGTATCATCTCACACCAGTCAGAATGGCCATCATCAAAAAATCTAGAAACTATAAGTGCTGGAGAGGGTGTGGAGAAAAGGGAACACTCTTGCACTGTTGGTGGGAATGTAAATTGATACAGCCACTATGGAGAACAGTATGGAGGTTCCTTAAAAAACTAAAAATAGAACTACCATACGACCCGGCAATCCCACTACTGGGCATATACCCTGAGAAAACCATAATTCAAAAAGAGTCATGGGAGGGAGGGGCAAGATGGCGGAAGAGTAAGACGCGGAGATCACCTTCCTCCCCACAGATACATGAGAAATACATCTACACGTGGAACTGCTCCTACAGAACACCCACTGAACGCTGGCAGAAGACGTCAGACCTCCCAAAAGGCAAGAAAATCCCCACGTACTTGGGTAGCGCAAAAGAAAAAAGAAATAACAGAGACAAAAGAATAGGGACGGGACCTGCACCAGTGGGAGGGAGCTGTGAAGGAGGAAAGGTTTCCACACACTAGGAAGCCCCTTCGTGGGCAGAGACTGCGGGTAGCAGAGGGGGGAAGCTTCGGAGCCACGGAGGAGAGCGCACCCACATTGGTGCGGAGGGCAAAGCGGAGATTCCCGCACAGAGGAGCGGTGCCGACCAGCACTCACCAGCCCGAGAGGCTTGTCTGCTCAGCCGCCGGGGCGGGCGGGGCCTGGGAGCTGGGGCTCGGGCTTCGGTGCTAGCCGGGAGGGAGTCCGGGAAAAAGACTGCAGCTGCCAAAGAGGCAAGAGAATTTTTCTTGCCTCTTTGTTTCGCGGCGCGCAAGGAGAGGGGATTCAGAGCGCCGCCTAAACGAGCTCCAGAGACGGGCGCGAGCCGCGGCTATCAGCGCGGATCCCACAGCAACAGGGACGCAGAGGGAAAAACGGAGAGATTCCCGCACAGAGGCTCGGCGCCGAGCAGCACTCACCAGCCCGAGAGGCTTGTCTGCTCACCCGCCGGGGCGGGCGGGGGCTGGGAGCTGAGGCGCGGGCTTCGGTCGGATCCCAGGGAGAGGACTGGGGTTGGCTGCGTGAACACAGCCTGAAGGGTCTAGCGCACCACAACTAGCCGGGAGGGTGCACGAGAAAAAGTCTGCAGCTGCCGAAGAGGCAGGAGACTTCTTCTTGCCTCTTTGTTTCGCGGCGTGCAAGGAGAGGGGATTCAGAGCGCCACTTAAACGAACTCCAGAGACGGGCGCGAGCCGCGGCTATCAGCGCGGACCCCAGAGACGGGCATGGGACGCTAAGGCTGCTGCTGCCGCCACCAAACAGCCTGTGGGCGAGCACAGGTCATTCTCCACACCGCCCCTCCCGGGAGCCTGTGCAGCCCACCACGGCCAGGCTCCCGTGATCCGGGGACAACTTCCCCGGGAGAGCGCATGGCGCGCCTCAGGCTGCTGCAACGTCACGCCGGCCTCTGACGCCGCAGGCTCGCCCCGCCTCCTCCGTACCGCTCCCTCCCCCCGGCCTGACTGAGCCAGAGCCCCCGAATCAGCTGCTCCTTTAACCCCGTTCTGTCTGGGCGGGGAACAGACGCCCTCAGGGGACCTACATGCAGAGGCGGGTCCAAATCCAAAGCTGAACCCCGGGAGCTGTACGAACAAAGAAGAGAAAGGGAAATCTCTCCCAGCAGCCTCAGAAGCAGCGGATTAAAGCTCCACAAACAACTTGATGTGCCTGCATCTGTTGAATACCTGAATAGACAACGAATCATCCCAAATTTAGGAGATGGACTTTGGGAGCAGGATATATTAACTTTTCCCCTTTTCCTTTTTTTTGTGAGTGTAGATGTGTATGCTTCTGGGTGAGATTTTGTCTGTATAGCTTTGCTCTCACCGTTAGTCCTAGGGTTAGGTCCGTCCGTTTTTTTTTGTTTGTTTGTTTGTTTGTTTGTTTTTTGGCTTAAAAATTTTTTTTTCCCTAATAAATGTTTTCTTAATAATTTTTTTCTTATTTGCTATTTTAAAAAAAATTTTTAATAAGTTTTTTCATATTTTTTATTTTAAAAAATTAAAAAATTTTTTTTTCTTAATAAATTTTTTCTAAATAATTTTTTTCTTATTTTTAGTATAAAAAATTAATAAATCTATTTTTAAAAATTAAAAAAATTTTTTTTCTTAATAAATTTACTCTTAATAATTTTTTTTCTTATTTTTTATTATAATTGCTTTATTTTATTTTATTTTATTTTATTTTATTTTATTTTATTTTATCCCCTTTTTTTCTTTCTTTCCATTTTTTCTCCCTTTTATTCTGAGCCGTGTGGATGAAAGGCTCTTGGTGCTCCAGCCAGGCATCAGGGCTGTGCCTCTGAGGTGGGAGAGCCAACTTCAGGACACTGGTCCACAAGAGACCTCCCAGCTCCACGTAATACCAAACGGCGAAAATCTCTCACAGATCTCCATCTCAACATCAAGACCCAGCTTCACTCAACGACCAGCAAGCTACAGTGCTGGACACCCTATGCCAAACAACTAGCAAGACAGGAACACAGCCCCATCCATTAACAGAGAGGCTGCCTAAAATCATAATAAGGCCACAGACACCCCAAAACACACCACCAGACGTGGACGAACCCACCAGAAAGACAACATCCAGCCTCATCCACCAGAACACAGGCACTAGTTCCCTCCACCAGGAAACCTACACAACCCACTGAACCAACCTTAGCCACTGGGGACAGATACCAAAAACAACGGGAACTACGAACCTGCAGCCTGTGAAAAGGAGACCCCAAACACAGTAAGATAACCAAAATGAGAAGACAGAAAAACACACAGCAGATGAAGGAGCAGGGTCAAAACACACCAGACCTAACAAATGAAGAGGAAATAGGTAGTCTACCTGAAAAAGAATTCAGAATAATGATAGTAAGGATGATCCAAAATCTTGGAAATAGAATAGACAAAATGCAAGAAACATTTAACAAGGACGTAGAAGAACTAAAGAGGAATCAAGAAACGATGACAAGCACAATAAATGAAATTAAAAATACTCTAGATGGGAACAATAGCAGAATAACTGAGGCAGAAGAACGGATAAGTGACCTGGAAGATAAAATGGTGGAAATAACTACTGCAGACCAGAATAAAGAAAAAAGAATGAAAAGAACTGAGGACAGTCTCAGAGACCTCTGGGACAACATTAAACGCACCAACATTCGAATTATAGGGGTCCCAGAAGAAGAAGAGAAAAAGAAAGGGACTGAGAAAATATTTGAAGAGATTATAGTTGAAAACTTCCCTAATATGGGAAAGGAAATAGTTAATCAAGTCCTGGAAGCACAGAGAGTCCCATACAGGATAAATCCAAGGAGAAACACGCCAAGACACATATTAATCAAACTATCAAAAATTAAATATAAAGAAAACATATTAAAAGCAGCAAGGGAAAAACAACAAATAACACACAAGGGCATCCCCATAAGGTTAACAGCTGATCTTTCAGCAGAAACGCTGCAAGCCAGAAGGGAGTGGCAGGATATACTTAAAGTGATGAAGGAGAAAAACCTACAACCAAGATTACTCTACCCAGCAAGGATCTCATTCAGATTTGATGGAGAAATTAAAACCTTTACAGACAAGCAAAAGCTGAGAGAGTTCAGCACCACCAAACCAGCTTTACAACAAATGCTAAAGGAACTTCTCTAGGCAAGAAACACAAGAGAAGGAAAACACCTACAATAACAAACCCAAAACATTTAAGAAAATGGGAATAGGAACATACATATCGATAATTACCTTAAATGTAAATGGATTAAATGCTCCCACCAAAAGACACAGACTGGCTGAATGGATACAAAAACAAGACCCATATATATGCTGTCTACAAGAGACCCACTTCAGACCTAGAGACACATACAGACTGAAAGTGAGGGGATGGAAAAAGATATTCCATGCAAATGGAAATCAAAAGAAAGCTGGAGTAGCAATTCTCATATCAGACAAAATAGACTTTAAAATAAAGACAATTACAAGAGACAAAGACGGACACTATATAATGATCAAGGGATCGATCCAAGAGGAAGGTATAACGATTGTAAATATTTATGCACCCAACATAGGATCACCTCAATACATAAGGCAAATACTAACAGCCATAAAAGGGGAAATCGACAGTAACAAAATCATAGTAGGGGACTTTAACACCCCACTTTCACCAATGGACAGATCATCCAAAATGAAAATAAATAAGGTAACACTAGCTTTAAATGATACATTAAACAAGATGGACTTAATTGATATTTATAGGACATTCCACCCAAAAACAACAGAATACACATTCTTCTCAAGTGCTCATGGAACATTCTCCAGGATAGATCATATCTTGGGTCACAAATCAAGCCTTGGTAAATTTTAAAAAATTGAAATCGTATCAAGTATCTTTTCCGACCACAACGCTATGAGACTAGATATCAATTACAGGAAAAGATCTGTAAAAAATACAAACACATGGAGGCTACACAATACACTACTAAATAACGAAGTGATCACTGAAGAAATCAAAGGGGAAATCAAAAAATACCTAGAAACAAATGACAATGGAGACACGACGATCCAAAACCTATGGGATGCAGCAAAAGCAGTTCTAAGAGGGAAGTTTTTAGCAATACAAGCCTACATCAAGAAACAGGAAACATCTCGAATAAACAACCTAACCTTGCACCTAAAGCAATTAGAGAAAGAAGAACAAAAAAACCCCAAAGCTAGCAGAAGGAAAGAAATCATAAAGATCAGATCAGAAATAAATGAAAAAGAAATGAAGGAAACAATAGCAAAAATCAATGAAACTAAAAGCTGGTTCTTTGAGAAGATAAACAAAATTGATAAACCATTAGCCAGACTCATCAAGAGAAAAAAGGAGAAGACTCAAATTAATAGAATTAGAAATGAAAAAGGAGAAGTAACCACTGACACTGCAGAAATACAAACGATCATAAGAGATTACTACAAGCAACTCTATGCTAATAAAATGGACAACCTGGAAGAAATGGACAGATTCTTAGAAATGCACAACCTGCCGAGACTGAACCAGGAAGAAATAGAAAATATGAACAGACCAATCACAAGCACTGAAATTGAAACTGTGATTAAAAATCTTCCAACACACAAAAGCCCAGGACCAGATGGCTTCACAGGCAAATTCTATCAAACATTTAGAGAAGAGCTAACACCTATCCTTCTCAAACTCTTCCAAAATATTGCAGAGGGAGGAACACTCCCCAACTCATTCTACGAGGCCACCATCACCCTGATACCAAAACCAGGCAAAGATGTCACAAAGAAAGAAAACTACAGGCCAATATCACTGATGAACATAGATGCAAAAATCCTCAACAAAATACTAGCAAACAGAATCCAACAGCACATTAAAAGGATCATACACCATGATCAAGTGGGGTTTATTCCAGGAATGCAAGGATTCTTCAATATACGCAAATCAATCAACGTGATACATCATATTAACAAATTGAAGGAGAAAAACCATATGATCATCTCAATAGATGCAGAGAAAGCTTTCGACAAAATTCAACACCCATTTATGATAAAAGTCCTGCAGAAAGTAGGCATAGAGGGAAATTTCCTCAACATAATAAAGGCCGTATATGACAAACCCACAGCCAACATTGTCCTCAATGGTGAAAAACTGAAACCATTTCCACTAAGATCAGGAACAAGACAAGGTTGCCCACTCTCACCACTATTATTCAACATAGTTTTGGAAGTGTTAGCCACAGCAATCAGAGACGAAAAAGAAATAAAAGGAATCCAAATCGGAAAAGAAGAAGTAAAGCTGTCACTGTTTGCAGATGACATGATACTATACATAGAGAATCCAAAAGATGCTACCAGAAAACTACTAGAGCTAATCAATGAATTTGGTAAAGTAGCAGGATACAAAATTAATGCACAGAAATCTCTGGCATTCCTGTATACTAATGATGAAAAATCTGAAAGTGAAATTAAGAAAACACTCCCGTTTACCATTGCAACAAAAAGAATAAAATACCTAGGAATAAACCTACCTAAGGAGACAAAAGACCTGTATGCAGAAAATTATAGGACACTGATGAAAGAAATTAAAGATGATACAAATAGATGGAGAGATATACCATGTTCTTGGATTGGAAGAATAAACATTGTGAAAATGACTCTGCTACCCAAAGCAATCTACAGATTCAATGCAATCCCTATCAAACTACCACTGGCATTTTTCACAGAACTAGAACAAAAAATTTCACAATTTGTATGGAAACACAAAAGACCCCGAATAGCCAAAGCAATCTTGAGAACGAAAAATGGAGCTGGAGGAATCAGGCTCCCTGACTTCAGACTATATTACAAAGCTACAGTAATCAAGACAGTTTGGTACTGGCACAAAAACAGAAATATAGATCAATGGAACAGGATAGAAAGCCCAGAGATAAGCCCACGCACATATGGTCACCTTATCTTTGATAAAGGAGGCAAGCATATACAGTGGAGAAAAGACAGCCTCTTCAATAAGTGGTGCTGGGAAAATTGGACAGGTACATGTAAAAGTATGAAATTAGAACACTCCCTAACACCATACACAAAAATAAACTCAAAATGGATTAAAGACCTAAGTGTAAGGCCAGACACTATCAAACTCTTAGAGGAAAACATAGGCAGAACACTGTATGACATAAGTCACAGCAAGATCCTTTTTGACCCAGGTCCTAGAGAAATGGAAATAAAAACACAAATAAACAAATGGGACCTAATGAAACTTAAAAGCTTTTGCACAGCAAAGGAAACCATAAACAAGACCAAAAGACAACCCTCAGAATGGGAGAAAATATTTGCAAATGAAGCAACGGACAAAGGATTAATCTCCAAGATTTACAAGCAGCTCATGCAGCTCAATAACAAAAAAACAAACAACCCAATCCAAAAATGGGCAGAAGACCTAAATAGACATTTCTCCAAAGAAGAGATACAGATTGCCAACAGACACATGAAAGAATGCTCAACATCATTAATCATTAGAGAAATGCAAATCAAAACTACAATGAGGTATCATCTCACACCGGTCAGAATGGCCATCATCAAAAAATCTAGAAACAATAAATGCTGGAGAGGGTGTGGAGAAAAGGGAACACTCTTGCACTGTTGGTGGGAATGTAAATTGATACAGCCACTATGGAGAACAGTATGGAGGTTCCTTAAAAAACTAAAAATAGAACTACCATATGACCCAGCAATCCCACTACTGGGCATATACCCTGAGAAAACCATAATTCAGAAAGAGTCATGTACCAAAATATTCATTGCAGCTCTGTTTACAATAGCCAGGACATGGAAGCAACCTAGGTGTCCATCATCGGATGAATGGATAAAGAAGATGTGGCACATATATACAATGGAATATTACTCAGCCATAAAAAGAAATGAAATGGAGGTGTTTGTAATGAGGTGGATGGAGTTAGAGTCTGTCATACAGAGTGAAGTAAGTCAGAAAGAGAAAAACAAATACAGTATGCTAACACATATATATGGAATCTAAGGGGAAAAAAAAAAAAAAAAAAGAGGTCATGAAGAACCTAGTGGCAAGATGGGAATAAAGACACAGACCTACTAGAGAATGGACTTGAGGATATGGGGAGGGGGAGGGGTGAGATGTGACAGGGTGAGAGAGTGTCATGGACATATATACACTACCAAATGTAAAATAGATAACTAGTGGGAAGCAGCCGCATAGCACAGGGAGATCAGCTCGGTGCTTTGTGACCACCTAGAGGGGTGGGATAGGGAGGGTGGGAGGGAGGGAGATGCAAGAGGGAAGAGATATGGCAACATATGTATATGTGTAACTGATTCACTTTGTTGTAAAGCAGAAGCTAGCACACCATTGTAAAGCAATTATACTTCAATAAAGATGTTAAAAAAAAAAAAAAAAAAAGAGTCATGTACCAAAATGTTCATTGCAGCTCTATTTACAATAGCCAGGACATGGAAGCAACCTAAGTGTCCATCATCGGATGAATGGATAAAGAAGATGTGGCACATATATACAATGGAATATTACTCAGCCATAAAAAGAAATGAAATGGAGGTATTTGTAATGAGGTGGATGGAGTTAGAGTCTGTCATACAAAGTGAAGTAAGTCAGAAAGAGAAAAACAAATACATTATGCTAACACATATATATGGAATCTAAGGGGAAAAAAAAGGTCATGAAGAACCTAGTGGCAAGACGGGAATAAAGACACAGACCTACTAGAGAATGGACTTGAGGATATGGGGAGGGAGAGGGGTGAGATGTGACAGGGTGAGAGAGTGGCATGGGCATATATACACTACCAAATGTAAAAGAGATAGCTAGTGGGAAGCAGCCGCATAGCACAGGGAGATCAGCTCGGTGCTTTGTGCCCACCTAGAGGGGTGGGATAGGGAGGGTGGGAGGGAGACGCAAGAGGGAGGAGATATGGGGATATATGTATACGTATAGCTGATTCACTTTGTTATAGGGCAGAAACTAACACACCATTGTAGAGCAATTATACTTCAATAAAGATGTTTAAAAAGAAAAGATAGATGCATTTTTTTAAAGGCAAAGCATATGAATGAGAAATTGAAAAGAAGAACTATAGTGAACAAATTTTAATAGTGATGAAAGAAATATAATGTAAATAACAGGATATCATTTGTTTGCAAATCCTGGGAAAATACATATCTAGATCTAGATATGGAGATAATATCTCCATATCAACAGATTAGAGATAATAAAAGTTATGAATGATCACCTGTATAAATATAGGTGACCTTAAAAAAAGATGAAACGGACATTTGCCAAGAAATCTTTAAAATGAAACAGTGCCAGTGGAATGGTATTTAACTAAAAAAAATAAATTTCTTTAGTGCAGTTCAGCAATATATGTCACAAGCTTTAAAACTATTCAGAGCCTTAACCAAGTAGTTACACTTCTAGGAATTTGTCTTAAAGAAGTAATGAGAATTATGAATATTAGTTCTTATAAAAGAATGCTCAGTACAAAACAAATTGTAACACTGGCTATTTTCTAACACCACTAAATATCCAACAAGAGAAGACTGGTAGAACAAATTATTCTTTATCCATTCAATTGAATACTATCAGGAGTTTGCAAAATAAAGTTATAAAAAAATGCATGTTTTGTAAACCACAATACCAGTATTTGAATCAGTGCTCTAGTACTTATTATCAGTATGTTCAGGAGCAAGTTACTTATTCTTTCAAAGATTTAGTTTTCTTGTATCTAAAATAAAGATAATATCACCCACCTCAAATTTTTACTGTGCAGATTACTGAGATGCACCTGAAAATTACTTAGACTAGAACCTGGCCTTCAGTGTATTGTGGTTATTATTAACACTATGAAACTATTAACATCCTAATATAGGAAAATATTTTGTGACATATAAAGTGTGCAAAACCCATGTTATGAATCAGTACATGTAGTATGATTCCAATTTTGTGGGAAATATACGGGAAAAAAATGCAAGGAAGAAAAAAGATGGAAATGAAATATTTCTATGTTATTACTTTATTCTTTCTCTCTCTCTCTCTCTCTCTCTCTCTCTCTCTCTCTCATTGGATGTGTCAATGTGGAAGACACTTTCTTTGACTCATGGTTCTAAACCAGGTTTATATAAACCTACCAAATATGAACCTTACAACTTTTCCATTTTTATCCCTCTCACAAGTTTAATGGGCTTTGTT
Organism: Eubalaena glacialis; assembly: GCF_028564815.1. Classification (NCBI taxonomy): domain Eukaryota; kingdom Metazoa; phylum Chordata; class Mammalia; order Artiodactyla; family Balaenidae; genus Eubalaena; species Eubalaena glacialis. Next base: position 23,883,020 of record NC_083736.1, read on the forward strand.
AGTTTTCCAAGATGACTATTGATTTATTTCATTGTCAGAAAAAAATTATAATTTATTAGTGCCAACAAACAGGTTATATAGCTAGTGACCTAGGCAATAATTTTGCTACTGTATATATACAAATACTTGTTGTCATCAAACAGATCAAAATAATATATAAGAATCTTTCAAACAATAGGGTAAACATCTTATTCATGAAGAGGAGATTCAAGGAGCAAGGACTTTCATGTCTGTTCATAAAGATTCTACATTTACAACTCCACATACCCTGTTAACATTGAAAAAACAATGGACAAAGCAAAAAGCAATATTCCAAAGGGACTTGAGAAAGACAAGGCAAAATTTGCAGAAGGGAAATTAAAATCAGAAAAGAGGAAAATGTACCTCGGTACACCATGATGCCAGACTTATCTGGAGAGAGTTAGCTGATCACTGTGGTTAATCTACTGAAACTAAGCAAGGTGACAAATGCCACAATCACATTGAGGTTGTCCTGAGATATAAGGCAAACTCTGCTCAATATTCATGGCAACACATCAGTTCACGATGCCACCCAGCTCAGGAAGGTGGTAGAAACCTCCCTGCCCTTGACAAGCACACACTTACCCATGCATACATACTCACATTCTTATTCTTAACTCATGGTTCTAAACCAGGTTTATATAAACCTACCATATATGAACCTTACACCTTTTCCATTTTTATTCCTCTCACAAGTTTAATGGGCATACTCTCCTTAATGTGGAAGACACTTAGCACATCCTGAGTGTTTCTGCTATTTCCCGGAATTTCTGGTTCCAGGAAAACTGGGTAAAGATCAGACAATTAACCACTTTATTCTTTTAGGGAACTCCAAATCCAAGGAATGGGAGATAGAATTATATAATAACCCATTAAGTCTATCATGTTTCTTCCTCTAAAAATAGCCAATATGAATTTGCTTTCCCATATTAATGTTATATTCACTTTTACTGTTCTCTAATTTTTCTTATTCTTTTCTCTTTTCCCCCCAGAATCCACTTAACTGGCAGAATTAGTCCCTTTTTATTTTCTGGCTTTCAGGTCATATTCTATGAGCAAGTTGAACACATATAATCACTAGGCTAGCATTGTGAATGTAGTGAAATAATTCTTCCAGAAGGCAGATTTTAATTATGATTCTATTTAAAGGATATCAGTAACATGGTAAAATTTACATTCACTATTCTTCTCTAAAATAATAGGGACTTCATGATTTTTTTTTTGCTTAAATCTATTTTATTATTTCCTTTGAAAGATGTGTTTAAAATATTCAAATGCTACTGATAACCCCTACCGAAAATAATTATATTACTTTGTTGAAAATTACTATTAATATTTAATCCAGAGTAGATGAGTTACTATGATCATGACTAAATCTCACTTTTTAAAATTCATAACTTCCACTCATCAGGCACGCAAGAACAAGCAGTGCCATACGCACTCTCCAAGATAGGCTTATCAAGCATTGAATCAAAGCCTTCCCTCCTCCTTCTAAATTAACTGAATTTAATACTACCAGAGATCAGAAATAATAGATTTCGACTAAAGCTAAAATGTCACAGTTTCTCTGTTAATAATCATTTGCAGGCTGTGTTATTGAAAGCAGTACCCATAGTATTGAAAGCAATGTCATCTTTACACGTACCCACTCTTTATCAATACAGAGACCAAGAATTAATAGTAATTTTGACAATAGTTAACTGATGTAGAACCAAGAACTCTTCTGAGCATCCCCCAACTCATTTAATTCCCTCCACAGTCCTGTGAGTAGGTAATACTGTTATCTTCATTACACAGACAAGGAAACTGAGACTCTAAGTTTAACTGAATTTCCCAAGATCACCTAGGTGATGATCGAGGGGGTATATCAAATGCTTTCTCCTGTGTAATATCTATATACAAGCTTCTATGTATTTTACATGCAACAGACAAGCTTGAAGTCATAAGGAAACAGAGAGAAGGCTAAATATAGTGACCAACTGTCCTGTTTGCCCAGGTCTGAGGGGTTTCCTGGGATGTGCAACCTTCAGTGCTAAAACCAGGCAGGTCCAGAGCACACTGGGAAAAAGTGGTCACCCTAAAATAAGCTAATAAATGTGAGGTCAGCAAAATGATGCTTGACTCACAGTAAGTACTATACTTAATTAACTCATAGTAAGTACTATACTTAATTAACTAATAATCCATCTGGAAAACAAATCTCAAAACTTGAAAGCAACATTTTTTAGTTCACAGTTGTGTGGATCAGTAATTTAGGTTGGGCTCAGCAGGACAGTCCTGCTGGTCTCATCAGTGCTCACTCATGTGACTGAAGGTATCTGGGCTTGCACACATGTCTGGTGGTAGGTTCTGTCTGTTTGTCTGTGCTGCCTATTGCCCGGGATGATAGGGGTAACAGGGAGTATATATCCAGCAAGCTAGCTTGAGCCAGTTCATGTGAATAGTCACAAGATTCCCCAAAGTAGTACGATAATACTCTCAATATTGTCTCACAATTCTCTCATAAAGCCTTAGTCAGTTCATTCTCCCACTCCCTAAAGATCTTTTCACACCGTCTTATCCGTCGTGAAATATCACTCCTTGTTCTCTCTCTCAGGTTACTAATCTATGTGAGAAAAATGGAAGCGATCAGAATAAAATCTCTCCTTCTTCTATCAAACTTCTCACTGTAATACTGGTAGAATATTGGCCTTAATATTGCTAGAATGGTTGGACTGTCTATGCATCTAATGCCAATCCCTTCTCTTGTTGTATTGAACGCACTCAACTCTTTCCTACCAAAAATGTTTACTCTAGCCATGGATTGGAAAACTCAGTACCATTACTGGTAGGGAGGAAGAAATTTTCCTCTACCCTTCTAGATTCTTCTGGCTCGTCTAAGAATTCAATTGACATGAGACAGATTAACAGCAGAAAAGTGAACAAAAATTTAATAACATGTCTACATGGGAAAGACCCAGGAGAACTGAGTAACTCACTAAAATAGTTGAAACCCTCACCTTAAATACCAACTTCAGCTAAAGACAAAAGAAGATGTTGGGGGTAATGGTTTGGGGCTTCAAAGGGGAGGAAGGCAAATCACATGGAGATGGAAAAACAAATGTTTGGTAAACAAATTTTTACTGCGCCAGGCAGAGACAGTAGTACACTGAGTAGACTGTTTTCTACACCCTGCAGGTTTCCTTCACCCACACCTCGTGCAGATTCTTTACAGATATCTCTGGTGATAACTCTATTCTAGGAATAGGCCCTTTATCTAAAATCTTTTAGGCAGTTAAGGGAGACTAGAAGTGCACTGTGCTTTGCCAAATTAACATCAGAACAATTCAGGGTGATTCTCCTAAAAGAGGTTAATTTCTTATCTTATAAAATGGAGCAGACACAATGGTGTAGTACCAAAGACTTAAGGTTCACATAGACCTGTGTCTAAATCTCAGCTCTGTTATTGGTTTGCTGTACATCTTTGGAAAAGTACCTTTAATCTTGTTGAAGCTCATTTTACCTATATGCAAAAATGGGGATAATTACATCAAATTCATAAGGAGCTATGAGGCTCAAATTAAAAGATACATATCACAGCATATTGCATATAGTGGACAAATGGATTTATAGAGATAATTTTATTATTTGTAATCACGCCATTCACCAATTTTCCCTATTGGCGTAGTCAACATACATGATTTAAAAATTAGTTTCCCTCCTTAGGGATTTTCAGCAGCCCTTTATTCCAGTGAGAAATGTTTATCTATCTATCTATCTATCTATCTATCTATCTATCTATCTATCTATCTATCTATCTCCTATCTATTAATTGACTCTCTAGCTAAACATAATTTAAAAAGTGATCTTTAATATACTTAAAATATGTGTATTTCTACTGAATATTGCAATGCACACAGAGATTCCTCATATGAGGTGTCACTATCAAGTAACAAGATAGATTTCAAATAATAAAACAGATTTCTGCATGTAGTTGGAGAATTAATCTTATCATTTTAGGAACATGGTTTGTATAACATGGAGAGATAATTCTGCTACCCTAAATCCTACTGGGGAACTATAAAGTAATTCTAATGTATTTTTTATAGTCTAAATATATGAAATTTTACATTTATAGACGACTCAATTTTTGATTCTCTCATTTATGCAAGGGATTTGTGTGATAAAATTTTATCAGGCTATATTTCATAAACCAAAGCATTATAGGTTTGGAATTTATTTTAACAATTATCTATTCTACATTGAGGAATCTTTGGGGAGTGAGTCTGTTTACAAGTTGTACATGTTGTGGAAATAAGCTGGCAAATTTGTTTGCTGCCTTAAGACTCACTGACAGGCTCCATTTTACAAATAATGAACTATTCACATGCTTTCTCCCAAGGCTTCTCTATCCCAAAGTCCTCTGTTCTGGGATTTCCAAAGAGTTCAGTAGCTGTCCAATAGCCAACGTTCCTGCATTAGGCTGGGTATTCCAGAAGCAGACCCTGAGGCAACGACTCATGTAAAAATGATTTGTAAAAAGAATTTCTGTGAAATTAGTTAGGGGAGTGGGAAAGAAGCCGTGGGCTGGGGAGAGGCCTAAGCTGGGACACAGTATCAAGCGAAGCCCCGTGGAAGGTAACTTTGCCTAAATCCTACAGAGGAGCCTGAGCGACAGTGTTCATCACACTTGAGAGTAAGGGAGCTGCAGCATCTCTACTCCACATACCAGTCAGTTGTGGGTTACATATCTCTTGGCAGGGAAGGGGAAGGGGGATGGTAAATTTCCAGGCAGTTCTGGCCCTCCATACACCCAAGCAAAGAAGGTTTGGCAGCTTGAGGACAGTCCTCAAAACAAAGAGATACAGGTGCTGATGGTTGGGAGTGAAAGCATGTGGTAGACATAACAAGGGTAAAGGGTGCAAAAATGATAAAATCATCCTAGGGGACATGTGCAAAGCACTGACACAATCTGCTACTATACCTCAATTATTTGCTTAAAAAAATTCTGATTTATTTTGGAGAGTGCCAATGTATATAGCCCCAGTTAATCAGGGGCTGGATCACAATTGGTCTATGTTTATGGTACTTCTGTTTCCTTTGCCTTTGATTGATCAAAGTGTGAGCATGAGTCCCTTTTCTGGTAAATGGAAAATCTACTCTCAGCCTCTGGGAACGTGGTTTCTTCCTGAAAATGTATAATGTTTCCTTCCTTGTTTTCTGCTTTTGATGCTGCCACTTGAGACTGTGATGCTTGGAGCTATTGCAGTCATCAAATTTCTATCAGTGAAGGATGGAAGGAGTGTGGGTAGCAAAAGACACTGTGGAACCACAGAATCAACTGAGAGACTGCCAACCTCTGGACTTCTGGTCAAATAAATAATAAATGCTTTTTTGACTTAAGTCAGATGTGTTCAGTCTAGAGTATGTGTACCTCTGGCTCAGGCAAAGACTTCCCCACAATAGAAAGCATGAATTATACAAAGATACTGATTTCCAGGTCTTCAAATTCCATAGTCTTTCCAAAAATGGATCGGAAAAAAGCACAACTTCTTTTCCTCTTCCCCTTTCACAACCTCCTTTGGCCCTTGTAAAAGAAAGAAAACCTCCACTCTATCCCCATTGTCCCAGGTGGTAAAAACATCCAGGATACTAAACAAAGGGACAATTTGCTATAATATTGGTTTGGGAAAGTGAGGGACTCTAATTGCTAGACAGCAAATCATTTTTTGAGGCAAGTGGTTTTCCCTTTGTTGGTATCCAAGGCATTGAAGGGGAATCTAATCAACTTGTCAGCTAATAGATCATTAAAATACTCTTTGACGGTGGATCATTCAGTTATTTTTGCATATAACTTAGGAGTTCAAAGAACTGAATCGCTAAAACAAAACTTCTATTTCTCTCCTTTTTTTTTTTAGGAAGGTAAAATATTTTTCTTTTTTAATTGAAGTATAGTTAATTTACAATGTTGTGTTAGTTTCAAGTTGTACAGCAATGTGATTCAGTTTTATATATATATATATATATGTAATATATATACATATATTTTTTCAGATTCTTTTCCATTATAGGTTATTACAAGATATTGAGTATAGTTCCCTGTGCTATAAAGTAGATCCCTGTTGTTGAAAATTTCTATTTCTTTACTTATTCTTGTGAACAAGTTCTGTCAACACTCTCTATTACAAAATTTTTAAAGTGAGGATAAAGTCTATGTTCAACACTGACTCACTGCAGCAATAAGTAAGAGCCATTCAGGATTACATAAATTATGAAAAAGAAGAAAATTCCCATCCATCTCATTAATAGACAAAAATTTCAATAAATTATTTTTCATATTTAATAATTATTTCTCAAAATTCTGTCATGTTTATATTACTTTGATCAATTTTGTATTAATAGCATGACGACAACTCCATCCGATCAAAAAATTAATATAGAGCTTTTTATCATAGCAAGTTAAAAATATAATACTTCAAAATATAAATATATTAGTCATTGGAATATGACAGTGTAATAAATAAAGGAATTATAAGTAGGAGGTATATCTCATTAGGATAAATTTTGTGGAAGAAATGGAATGGAAATGCTAAGTCAAATTTAAAAAGGAATGGGGTAACATTTCCAACTATTAAGGAAGAACTATTTGTTTATGTTTAAGCAGATCATAATGGACATCAAGATAATACGTTATTTACACTTCATTGGAAATATTAATACCTAAAATGTGACATAGCAATTTCATTTTAAAATGTCACTATTTACAATTCACATAAATTATTTCCTTTGAAATTCTTTTAATATTGCAACTTGGACATGATACTTAGAAAGAAACGTGAGTGGAAGTACCTAATTTTACAAAACACTTTTCTGAGGTATGAGGTCAAAGGCATTTAGAAACCAATGGTTTAAGACAAATATTGTATGTTCTCACTTATTTGCAGAATCTTAAAAAAAGCCAAATTCAGGGCTTCCCTGGTGGCACAGTGGTTGAGAATCTGCCTGCCAATGCGGGGCACACGGGTTCGAGCCCTGGTCTGGGAAGATCCCACATGCCGCGGAGTGGCTGGGCCCGTGAGCCACAGCTACTGAGCCTGCGCGTCTGGAGCCTGTGCTCCACAACGGGAGAGACCGCGACAGTGAGAGGCCCGCGCACCGCGATGAAGAGTGGCCCCCGCTCGCCGCGACTGGAGAAAACCCTCGCACAGAAACGAAGACCCAACACACCCAAAAATTAATTAATTAATTAATTTTTTTAAAAAATTGACAAATATTTAACAGTATTGAGCAATAAAAGGAGAGATGTTAACAACCTATGTCAATAACGAAAACTAGACTTTAGAAATCAAAACAGAACATCTTGTAAACAATTTGATGCAAATAAAATGTAGGTGATTGTACAAATCTCAAGAAAAACAACTAGCTGACTAAAGAGAAGAAAATATGAATAGTCCCAAACCATTAAAAATAAAAAAAATTTTAAAAAGCCAAATTCATAGAAATAGAGTAGAATGGAGAGTAGAAACACAGAGTAAAATTGTTCTCCATGCACAGATGTTAAATATAAATGGGAACAAACTCTTCAGGAATTTGTTTCAAGACACCTTTCTCTGTCAACATAATTTTTCTGCATTTACTTAATTCTTTATAATAGCTGCATATCAACTATGTAGTCTTATTTAATCAAAATGAACCTAGAAACTTCTGGAGTGATGCACATTTACTTTATTTCAAATTTGAAATCAATGCAAATTATAATGTAATAAATATTCTTGTATTTTTCCATAAATATATCTATAGGATAGCTTATTAAATGTATGATCGCAGGGTTGATCCATCAGCATTTCAAAATCTTGGTAGATCTTGCCAATTGTCTCAGCAGAGTTCACTTTAATCAATGTGGTGTGAGAGAGCTAGTCTCTATTTCTTTACATCATTTGAAATGATCAAACAAATCTATGGTGATCTGAGGGTCAAAATAATCTTGTTTTTGCATTAACTTGTATTTTACTCATTTCTAGTGAGGGGAGCACTAGTGACTGTTTATTGGCTATTTGCATTTGTCATTTTACAATTTGCATTGTATTAACCTTTTTCCACAAATGTATTTCCTTTTCCTTACTGATTTAAAGACATTTTGAGACTTTTGTCAATTGTGACCATGTCTTTCTTGTATATTTTACAAGTGTTTTCTTCCAATCATTTTCTTATCCTTTAATTTCATTAATTTTATTTTTTTTGTGCAAACACTTATTTATATTATTTTCAGAAAGTTAAATCTGTTTAGCTCCATGAACTCTTTCTTTCTTTTTCTTTACTTCTGGGTTGTGATTTTTTTAAGTAGGTCAAGTATTTGTACAATGTTATAAAAATACATATTTTCTTGGGCAGAAGAACTGAATCGACATTTTTCCAAAGAAGAAATGCGGATGGCTAACAGACACGTGAAAAGATGCTCAACATCACTAACCATCAGGGAAATGCAAAAGAAAACCCAATGAGATATTACCTCACATGTGTCGGAATGGCTATTATCAAAAAGTCTACAATTAACAAATGTTGGTGAGGATGTGGAGAAAAGGGAACCCTTGTACACTATTGGTGGGAATGTAAATTAGTGCAGCCACCATGGAAAATGGTATGGAGGGTTCTCAAAAAACTAATAATAGAACTACCACATGACCCAGCAATTCCACTCGAGTATATATCCGAAACAGAAAACAAAAACACTAATTCAAAAAGATACATGCACCTCAATGTTCACAGCAGCATTATTTACAATTGCCAAAACATGGAAACAACCTAAGTGTCCATCAACAGATGAATGGATAAAGAAGCTGTGGTATATATATATACAACAGAATACTACTCCGCCATAAAAGCAATTATACTCCAATAAAGATGTTAAAAAAAAAAAAAAAAGAATGAAATTTTGCCATTTGCAGCAACATGGATGGACTTGGAGGGCATTATGCTAAGTGAAGTAAGCCAGACAAAGATAAATACTGTACATCATGTGTGGAATCTAAAAAATACAACAAACTAGTGAATATAACAAAAAAGAAGCAGACTCACAGATACAGAGAATAAACTAGTGCTTACAAGTAGGGAGGGGGGAGGGGCAATGTAGGGGTGAACCAGTGAGCAGTACAAACGACTGGGTGTAAGATAGGCTCAAGGATGTATTGTATGACACAGGGAATATAGCCAATATTTTGAAATAACTATAAATGGAAAGCAATCTTTAAAAATTGTATAAAAATTTTAAAAATTAAAAAATGAAATAAAAATTCAAAAAAATACATGTTTTCTTTAACTTCTGTATTACTTATTGATTTTTTTAAAAAGTTCAGTTAAACGATGTTTTTTTCTTCAAACATCACTTAATCTATTTTAATATAACATTTCCCTATTTGCTTGAAATGCATCTTTATCATAAATGTAATTCTTATCTATACATGAGTCTTTTTTGGAATTCTCTCTTCTGCTTTATCAACTTTTGCTTCTTCCTCCACTAATTCTACCTTGTTTCAATTACTTCAGTTTTATTTCACATTTTGGTTTAAAATAAGGCTAGTTTCCTTTATTGTTCTTTTAGACGCATTTCTCGACACACCTCATGTTTTTTCTCTACTGTCATATGAGCTTTGAAGTCACTTGCTGGATTAGAATAGAATCACTTTGATATGTTATATTGAGATTACACTAAAATCATAGGTGAACTTAGAGAAAATGGATATCTTTATAAAACTGATAACTTTTATTGAAACAATTATAAACTTCAAAAACATGAACAAGATGAAAAAATACAGGACAGATGAGTTAATCTTTCACACTTTCCCCAATTATGTACATTCCTAATTTCTCCCTCCTGTCATGGCCGCTGGATAGTTTGGAATAAGCTTACCTCAGGACTGGCCTTATTTCAGTGTAACTATGAAGAAACAAAAACAAAAATGAGAAACCCATAGGCACGTGCCTGAAGGTATAAGGATGTAAGCTGTTGACTCCAGCTGGGTTAACTTCAAGCCAGAGTAAATAAAATGTTGCAGAATTGTCTAAACTGTCTACTTTGAGTGTCTACAGCCCTCTTGGCTCTTGAGTGCAGCTCCAGTATGTCAGTGATTTAAAGTCTTCGTATCTTAATTCTCCTCAACTCCCACTTTTCAAAGCTCACTCTCTTCTTTGTCAAAGTAAATATTTTCTTGTATGTATTAAGTGACCTTTTTATTTTGAGATAATTGTAGAGTCACATGCAGTTGTAGGAAACCATACAGAAAGAGCCTGTGCATCCTTCACCCAGTTTCCCCCAATGGTAATATCCTGCAAAATGATAGCACAATATCACAGCCAGGAAATTGACAGTGAAACAATACACTGATCTTGTTCAAATTTCCCCAGTTTTACTTAAATGCGTGCGTGTGTGTGTGTGTGTGTGTGTGTGTGTGTATCCCTTTTTTCTACTTCAGATGTAATTAACTACAGTACAGCAAGCATATGAGTATTTTTTCTTAATTATAGAATCACAATTTAACAGTTTTGCTGTGGATGTGATGTACTGCATGGCCCAGGATGATTTGTAACAGAGTTTAAATGTATTTAATGTATTAATAATATTAATGTATCGTGGAAATTAAACCATAGACCATGAATTCATGACATGTGAACTCTAATGGATCAAGGAAGATATTTCTATTTGTGCGAAAGGGGTTGGTTTCTCATCCGTTGATTTTAATTTATTAGTATGCAATCTGGGTGATCGGCTTTCCAAATGAGTTTTTGCCTTCACATTATTCCAGTGAGACATTTATAATTAATGCTACAGAAAAATTACACTGGGGCAATATTTAGTCAATCTTTGTCAATAGGAAACAAAAGCATAAATCTAACACTAGATGGAAAAAACAGAATACAAGATTGTATTAGAATAAATAGGGTAAATGTTGATTAATTTACTTACAACTGCATTTTTCTTTGATGAAATTCCATTTGGGTGGCATGTCTATCTTTGTTTAAATTCATTGTTTCATCTTGTCATAACTATTCGTTATTTACACACTGCCATTTGTGCTTAAAAATAAAGTGCTTAAAAGGGTAAGCTCTAATGTGTGTTCCTTATTTTAAAATCATTCTGTGGGCTTTCCCTTTCCTAATTATGCTCGGCTCATCACAATAGGGAAGAATGTTCGGTCGCAAAAATATTCAAACAGAATTCAAAGAGGGTCCTCTTCAAGACCAAATAGAAATGGAATCAATGAGCGCTTCATAACTAGGAAAGACATGTTCTTCCTTTGCTTCTTTATCTTGTATTGTTTACCGTTGCTATTGTTGTTGTTATTATTATCTGGAATGGCTGTCAATTTGTTTGTTTGGGATATTTTTCCCCCTGGGCTATATGAAAGGCTTGGGTTCTCTTAAATTGTGGCGCATAGCTGGGCACAGCTTATTCTGATTTTTAGCAGCTATTTGACTGACAAAATCGAGCAAAGATCAAAGAATCATATAGGTCGATGGATTAGCTTGGTTGCCGAGCTGAAAGTGAAACAGAGGAGCCCGTGCCATCTGGGGTTCAGAGTATCTTGTCTGGATTGACTTTTGCCAGGCCCGACAGGGCTGTTTATTTTTTGCTGCTGTTAAATTTGGAAGATAACCGGTAGAGAAATAACCACCAGCATCCTCATCATTCTTATCATTTTGTTCACCACAAGGTCTGATGTGGAACAAAGCAAAGTGAAAGAGGAAGCCATAAAGAAATTATGATTAACATTGTCTTGAACATAGCTTCTCTATCCAGAAATATGTCTGTTAAGTCAAACATTTTATTTTATGCCATTGAAGATTTAGTGTTAATTACTATTATATTGGTATGAGAACACTTCAACTTTATAAACTTTAGTTTTCACATCTATAAATAAAGGATAAGAATAACATATACTTCATATAAGCTGAAAATATGAAGATGATTTTACTAGACTGAGAAAGTAGACTGAGAAAAGAATTCCAGGTAGAGGGAACAATATTAGCAAACGCACACAAGCATAAATATGCATATTAAGCATGACCCAAAGTCTATCTGAGCAGAGTACAGTGTTATGAAATCATCATGAAAAATAATTTGATGTTAGATGATGAAAGGCTTTGGATGCTCTGAAAAATGATTTAGGTATTAACATCTTCAAAGACATTTTCAGGACTTCCTTTACCTACTCTTTTTTGTGCCTTTGACTTTATCCTCTTCCTAGGTTTTGTGACACAATCTTGTGCTCGCTTTCCCCTTAATGTTCCCTTCTATCAAGGCCCCTAATGCTCCTTATGCAGTGAGAATTTTAGATGTGTTTCTTTAGAAATCTTAAGTTAGGAAATTGAATTCACAAAGGCAAATGAGGTTAGTCACGAGACTCAAGATGAGCAAATGCCTGGCTAGGTGTTAGCCTAAGTGAGGCAGAGTTGGACATCAGAAGAGCTCTTTCTTGATGATTCTGTAGGGTAAAATTAAGGGTTCTGAGTCGAGGTGTTTCCATAGCCCACCTCTGAGTACTGAACTTCTGGAGCGGGTTTTCCCTCTTGTTACAATGCTGTATCTCTCTCTGTAGCTCACATCCAGGGGCCATACCTACTATTGCTGACTAATATGACCAAGTTGCTGGGCTGAATTGACTGCTACTGAGGAAGAGAGGGACAACAGCAGACATAAATAGTAATGACCAGGTTGAGGGCTACAATGAAGGAAATACAATCAATTCTATACACACCTCTCAGTTGGATAGACAGCAGAAAAAATGAAAATGCCTTCATCAATTGGCCTATAGAAATGACTGGCATTTCTCAAGGAGTAAGTCATCTGTTGCTCTGAGTCAATTCTGAGAAAATCCACTGCCCTCTTGTCCCACATACATTCAGAAGAGCAAAAATAATAATGGAGAACAATGGAGAAGAGAACTGGTATATTCCAGTTCACATACAATATTAAAAAGTTTGAGGCTAAGAGGATAGAGCAAAGGCTCAGAATAAAGGTAGAGACTTCAACGACCAGAGCAAAGATCTCACTTTATGCCCAGTGCATCCTGCATCCTTACAAGGGTGTCTCAAATAAAGCTTCATTTATTTTTGGCATGGGGAGAGCATTGTTCTCTGCTTCAGATAGATGGGTGGAATAAAGACTAGGCCAGAATCTATATGCCCCTAAGCCCACATAATCATGTAAGCATCAGAGTTCACTCAACAATAAATGTTTATTAAGCATCTACTCTGAGCCACGTTACTTTTTCTGGTGTTGGTGACATAGTTGTAAACACAGCATGGTCCTTGCCCTCATGAAACTTATATTCTAATAAAGATAAGATCAATAATTAAATGACCAGATGAATATGCAGTGTTTCAACGTAATTAATAACATCAGGTAGTGACCGGTACCATCAAGTAATTTAGGAAATAAGATCCAATAGCTATAAATAGACATTGCTCTTAAATTAAAGTGAACCCTTATTCAGAAAACCACTTGCAGGATTTAGGTCAGGAAGAAACACACTTAATGTGAGTTGCCAACTTCTTTAAGAGAAAGAAGACAGGGAACAGCAAGCATTTCTGTGGAGCATAGCTTTTCCCTCTCCTTCTCTACAAGGGCATCTGGGATACTTCCGGAACAAGTACGGTCTTATTAGAGTTGAGAAAGGAGACTAATTCTCTTAAGGTGTTTTTAAAATATTTTTACATAAAGGATTTACTCATTATTTTGGAAGAACTCACATTAATAATTCACATGCTTCTGTTCAGGAGAATGATTATAAATTTTAGGCTTTCTGAATTCCTAGACTGAACTCAGAGTCAGCAGAGATGCATCTTCAGCCAAGGACAGAAAACTGACTCAGTGCAGAACTCTTCCTGAATAATACCTTTTTTTGGCTTCAGCGCTTCAATATTTCATAAGGGCTATTTCCCCACAGTCAAACAGCTCCCCCCCATCAACTCTGAATTGATATATTTAATCTGATTATGACACTCTCGGTTAGACACTCACAATGATGAGTTATTTCTCACTTAGCCTGTATTCTGATGTTTTTCCTTTTTCCTACGGCTGAGGTTCTTGTCTGATTTTTTCCACATCTCCTACCCCATCTGCTGGGTTGTCTATTTTAGCGTAGCTAGAGCCAGGTTTTGCAAGCGAGAGATGAGGGATTGAGACCCAGAAGGTCAGCCAAGAACATAAGGTGCATCTTTATTAGAAACCATCACACTCTGCTGTGCATTTCTCTCTTAAATTCTTCATCTAATTCCTTATAAAAATATTTAATGAATATCTATGAGTGCCACATAGGGTGCTAGAACTGTGAAGGTCATTTATTTCCTTTTGAAAGTCATTCTCGGTTGGCAAAATAATTTCATGTAGTTAAGCCCAAAGGGTAAACATTCATTGCAAATAATTATACAAAATACCAGGAAACAAACACTCAAAATGATGAACATTTGCTCTCTACCTAGAAGTGATAAAATACCAAACTTCAAGAGTCACAGAAAATCAAAGATTAAACAAACACTACAGGTATGCAGGAGCAATTTGAAAACAAACTTCACACCTGATAGACGGTGTGGCCTGTTTCTCAGCTATAGATGATAGGGCCGATTAAAAAATAATATACTTGATATCAGTGATAACAAATTGTCAAGACTTTACTGAGAATTGCTTTATCAGCAACTAGGCACAGTGATAAATCATCATTACCCATCACTAATACTACTCAAGAACACTAGTAAGCTTCCTGAGAACTCTGAAATTTTTGCTCCATAATTAACCCTCATTAAAAGGTTGCAGGGTTTTTTTTCCTCAGAACGATCAGCGATGACACAAATGCAGCTGAGAACAGCTGTGATACAGGTGTTTTATGTTCAGTTTCTTGGGTGTAGTTCATCACTCATGAAGTGATTCAATAATTTTTTTCACTCTATTCATTCTGTTGCAAAAAAATGGAGAAATAGGCTTAAAATGATCATTTCTAACTTATTAGAGGAAATATCAAAGGAACAGACAAGTTTTTGTCACTAGTATAATAAAATGTATATTTTAGTGTTTTAAAACAAAGTTTTACATTAAAATTTTAAACACCCCATTATGTCACACCAAAAGGGACAAAAGATGCCTTGACCGGGCTCCTACTGGTCAACTTGGGATCTGAACATCAAAAAAAAAAAAAAATACATATTAATGATAATGGTTTATATTATACTGAATAAAAAGAAAATCACTGAGTCCACAGTAATACTCAAAAACAAAAAGGACATAAGGGAAAGCTGTTTGTTGTAGAAAAACACTAGCTAATACATTTGTATGTAACAATACAATTAGAAATCCACCAATGACCTTTGCAACCACTAATACAACTATTGATTAGGTGAGAATCATCCACAGATGCCAAAACCATTAGGTGAAATGTTTTAGGAGGACAGGGCATTAATATGGTCTCATAGTATGAAGCCACAGTTGCTATTACTTACAATGGATAAAAATACCTCTACAACAAAGAGAGCTAGAAAATATCATCTTAATTCAGTCTTCAAACTAGGATACCCATCATGGGACAAACTGACATTACGTATTTTCTGAAACACTGTAAGAAGTGCACATTTATAGAATTCTTATAAAACAATATTTAACATACATTTAATCATAAGGAAACATTTGGATAAATCAAAATGTGGGGCATTCTACAAGACAATTGACCTGGTCTCTTCAAAATATCACTGTCATAAAAGACAAAAAGTGTTGGTGGGAATTTTCTAGATTAAAAAGAAGTTAAAGACTCATGACAATCAAATGTAGTAAATGATCCTTGATTGGATCCTGGGCCAGAAACAAAAATCTGTAAAAGAGTATTTGGGGAAGTTTTGGGAAATTTGAATAGGAACTCTATGTTGACTAAATTTCTCTATCATTGTTAAACTGCTTGGGAGGGATACTAGTTTGGGCATTATGTAGGAGAATGTCCATATTCTTAAGAGACACAGGATAAAGTATTTCTGATGTAATGTCATCATATTTACGACTTCATTTCAAATGGTTCAGTAAAGATGATATAGATATAGGACTAGTTATAGCAAATGTGGGGAAATGTTTTTAAATAGTCACCTTTTGATGAAAGATTTTTATTATTATGTTACTCTCAGATTTTCTTAGCTGCGTGGTTACAAAATGCAGTCTTAAGATAGATCTGCCATTTTCCATACCATAAGTAGATTATACAGTGAAAAAGACAGTTTCATTTTGTCTTTAAATGTCAATGAAGGGACTTCCCTGGTGGCGCAGTGGCTAAGAATCCACCTGCCAGTGCAGGGAACACGGGTTCGAGCCCTGGTCCGGGAAGATCCCACATGCCGCGGAGCAACTAAGCCCGTGAGCCACAACTACTGAGCCTGCGCTCTAGAACCCGCAAGCCACAGCTGCTGAAGCCTGAGAGCCACAACTACTGAAGCCCACGCTCCGCAACAAGAGAAGCCCCCGCAATGAGAAGCCTGTGCACCGCAAGGAAGAGTAGCCCCCGCTCGCCGCAACAAAGACCCAACGCAGCCAAAAATAAATTAATTAATTTTTTTAAAAAGTCAGTGAAAAAATTGGCCATGCACAGCACTCCATATTATTAAAAAAAGAGGGGTGTGGAAAGGGTTTTAGAAAGAAAAGGAGAGATAGTATAGCAGATTTTCAGAAGTGAAAGGAACACTGGAGAAAAGAAAAAGAAAGAAATTTGTACTGACTGTCCTCATGTTTTTATGTTCCATGAAGACAGGCATTTTGTATGTTTTATTCACTGCTTTATCCCAACTGTCTAGAATGGTGCTACCACAAATTAGGTGTTAAATAATAGATGTGTGAAAGGATGTGGGGTTGTACCAGCTACCTTTATACATTTAAAGTTATACAATGGCGGGGGGGGGGGGCGGGAAGGAGAGGGATGGACTGGGAGTTTGGGGTTATTAGATGCAAACTATTACATTTAGAATGGATAAACAACAAGGTCCTACTGTATAGCACAGGAAACTGTATCTAATCTTCTGGGATAAACCATAATGGAAAAGAATATTAAAAAAAGAACGTATATATGGGTATAACTGAGTCACTTTGCAGTACAGCAGAAATGAGCACAACACTGTAAATCAACTATACTTCAATTTCAAAAATAGAGAACAAAAAAAGTCATACAACAAATCTGAGAGACGGAGACAGTGAGAGTGAGTGAGAGTGAGTGAGAGAGAGAGAGAGAGAGAGAGAGAGAGAGAGCGCCAGAGAGCAAGAACCCCTATTTTGCATAGGACAGAATGGAGAGTCATCTACTTGCTGGGAAAAGACAGGTGCAATGGCATGAGTCTAGCTCTATTCAACCCCACAGCCCATACATCAAGTCCACAGCCCCTCGTAACATCATCTAGTCCTTTCCTTTCAGTCTATAAGAAAGGAAGGACAGAAGTAGGACCCTATCTGTACTAAGGCAGTAGAGCTCATTCATTGCAGAACCAAGACAATGCCCTATATTCTTTACCCTAGTCTACACAGGAGATACAATTCCACTTGTCTTTGCTAATAAGGGAAATGCCATATCATCGAGAAAACTGTTCTGGCTTTAGAGTTAGATGTTCCTGGGTTCAAATATTAATTCTGCTCCTACTGCCACATCATTGTCAGTAAGTATGTGTTAAGTAATTACTTTATACTTTTCATGCTTTTACTCAAGAACCCAAGCTAAAGGAGGGGTCTTCTGAAGTGTTTTCATGATCACCAAGGCAGAGGCTGAGGTGAGTCAAAGTGCCTCACATTGATACACACCACCTTGGCTCACACTCATTAAGCAGAACTTAAACAGTGATGTGGTCATCCATCTTAAAGGAGATGTGGAAGGATCGTTTCCACAGGGGCCTCAGAAGAGAGGGAACCAGACACCGACAATCATTTGCCATATGTGACACAACGGTCACCTGATGAGAATTTGCAAAAGATTTATGCAGAAAATCTAACGAGGAAAATCCAGAGGAATATTACTTTACAGTAAGAATATTTTGTACTTTGTAACTTTCTGAAGTGCCTTTATTCAGATAATTTGAAGAATACGAGTAGACAAACATTGATTGGTTCTTCCTTTACCTCAAAGTATTTAGCCCAACACTAATAGACATGATTTTGAAATAAATGATCATTTAGGAAATACAAAGTAGTATAATAGTCATAAGTCTTTCAATCCTCACAACAAAGCTGTAAAGTTGGGATGCCCATCTGAACAAATAAGAGCTGGATGAATGCAATAACCTTCCCCCTTATCTGCCTCCACTCTGCCACACCTGCTGTCTACCATCCACACATTGGAGAGAAATCCTGTAAAAACGCCAGTCCAATCAAGTCTCTGCTCGATATACTGCACAGGCTGCCCAACTCTGAATAAAAACCAAGGTTTTACAAGTCACAATACATTCTATTTCCCTAATCGCCACACTAACCTCTACTTTCATCTCCCAATTATTACTGCTCTCTCCTCTTCACTCACTCCGCGGCAGCCACCTTTGATCTCCTTGCTGTTCCTCAAACAAAATAACAACTTTTTCTGTTCCTTTGCATTTACTATTATTTCCACATGAAACGATAGTCCCCTACACCAAGGGTTCCCAAACTTTAGCTGCATTAGCAGCACAGGGAGGGCCTGTTAAAATACATACTGCTGGATCCCACTCCCAGAGTTTCTGATTCATTAGGTCTAACATGGGATGCAATGATTTGCATTCCCAGCAAGTTGCCAAGTCATGCTGATGTTGCTGGTTCAGGGATTTTGATAACTACCTCTCTATACAGCCACCTGTGTCACACTTTATTGATATTCCCTAGTTTATCCTTATCAGGAGACATTCTCTGACATCCTATATTAAAAAAAGAACACACAGTCCTCATCAGTTTTTATCATCTTGTTCTCTTTTGTTCTTCTTCATAGAATTTATCATCTGACGTCATATAATTTATTAACTTTCCTATATTTTTCCTCTTTCTCATTTACACCCATCAGAATTCAAGCTCCATGAAAGGAGGGACTTTGTACATTTTGTACACCACTATATCCCAAAGCCTAAGTCAACATCTGACATACAGAAGGTGCTCAATAACTATTGGTTGAGTCAGTGACTCAGCAGAAAATTTGGGAGACAATTCCCAAAGAAGTCTAGAAGAAACTTTTGCTCCAAAAAGAAAATATAAAGACAAGGTAAAGCTCATGATGATGAGCTTGAAATGAAAATGAAATGAAATTTAAAATGAAAGATGACTATCATCTATGAAATTTTTTAAATGCCTTTGAGTACAATTATTTTAAGGGAACAGGGAAGATAAATTGTGATCTCCGTTGTATACAGATTTTGAAGAGGGTTATACAGGGAGCCCATTTAATTATGGGGATCAAGAAAATGGTTGTAATAATTGTTACAGAGACTGAATAAAAGATGCTCTTATATTTCTAAATAATCTAAGTGTCAACTGCATTCACTGAGTTGGGGGAGGCATTACAGCAGGGGAGGAGGAAAAGGATTTTCCACTTTCCTCATCAGCCACTGAGTTGTTTAAATCTATATTTTAATCATAAAGTGTGTTAATACAGTGCACGCCTATCATACTTGCAAAACATGTACGAGCTACGATCACCACCTTGATACATAACAAAACTTCCCAAATGTAACACACTTCCCACAAGACAAGAATGATCACACAATTCTTAACATGTTCCATCTAGTCCAACTACATGAAAAAGTCACATTTTATTTTTTAATGAAAATTTTTAGTTTAGAATAATTTTAGGTTTTCAGAAAAGTTGCAAAGACAGTACAGAGAATTCTCATACACTCCACACCTAGTTTCCCCTATTATTAACTTCACTGTTATTAACTAAGGTCCACACTTTATTCAAATTTCCTTAGTTTTTACCAGGTGTCCTTTTGATGTTCCAGGATCCCATTCAAGTTACAGTATTACATTTAGTCCTTACGTCTCCTTAGGCTCTTTCAGCCTGTGCCAGTTTATTAGACTTTGTTTTTGATGGCCTTGGCAGTTTTGAGGAGTTCTGATCAGGTATTTTGCAGAATATCACTCAGTTCGGTTTTGTCTGATGTGTTTCTCATGATTAGCTGGAGTTATGGGTTTTAGGAGGAAGACCGCAGAGGTAAATTACCATTCTAGCCACATCATATCAAGGGGTCATGCTATCATCATGCCTTATCATTGTTGATGTTAACCTTGATTAACTGGCTGAGATAATGTTTATCAGGTGTCCCCATTATAAAGTCACTTTTTTCCCCCATGCATACTCTACTTTTTGGAAGGAAGTCACTATGTACAGCCCATAGTTAAGGGGTTGGAAGTTGTGTGCCACCTCCTTAAGAGAGAAAAAAAATCTATAAAAATTATTTGGAATTTTTCTACATGGGATATTTGTCTATTCTCTCCCATTAATTTATTTCAGTATGGTCTCATGGATTTTTGTAATACTTTGAGTTACAATGCAATACTACATTGTTTATTTTGTTGTTCAAACTGTTTCTGCTTTGGCCATTGGGAGCTCTTTCAGTACTTTGACGTTACCACAGTGTTGTGGTTTTTGGTTTTTTTTGTTTTTTTTTTTTAGCATTTCCTTATTTTCTGGTACTACAAGATGCTCTAGGCTCATCTATTATTTTTCCTGCTCCATTCCTAGAATCAGCCATTTCTCTAAGAAGCCCTGGTTCCTTTTCTTGGGAGATGATATTAGAAATCAAGATTTGGGCATTGAGTGTGCTCATTGCTCCAGAAGAGTCGTTATTTCCAGGCCCTCTCAGCTGACAAAGCAAGAAAATATGTGTGTATACTAAAACATGTGTAATACATGTCCATATCTATAAATATTTCCACATGTACCATTTGTATCTCTAACAAATTAAACATGAGTTCATACTAATGTCTCCAACTCTAATCTACTATCAAATGGATTATTCTAGCCTTTCCATCTTGCTTATCTGTCACCTCTCTCTCCAACAGTGAAAAGTCAGGGTGCCCTAGTCCACCAACCATTTGCTTAATTGTTCAATTCTACAAGACATGTATAGCAGTTTCAGAATTGTTAATCCTTACCCCAGGGGAAACAACTTTATCAACTAGAATAAAGTGCTGATGTACAGTTCCTTTTGCCTTTAGTCTTAACAGTCTCCACTAATTTCCAAAGCTACTTAGGTTAGCACCTTATACTCCCCTACTTCGTCGAAGGAATTATCTCATTTATTAGTAATACAGATTCTTTTCTCATAGTATGCATTTTTTTCTGGGTTTCCCCTGGCCTCTTAAATGATTTCTTTTTAATTTCCATATATTAAGGTTCACTCTTCGTGCTATAAAATTCTACGGGATTTGTCAAATGCACAGTTTCATATGTCCTCCACTACAGTATCATATAGAAGAGTTTCATTATCCTAAAACATGCCCTGTGCTTCACCTCTTCAACTCTGTTCCCTTCCCAAACTCCTGGGGGCAAGTACTATACTGTTTACCATTACTATAGCTTTGCATTTTCCAGAGTATAATATAAATGGAATCATCCAGTATGCAGCTTTTCCAACTGATTTATTTTCTACTTAGTAATATGACTTTATGCTTGCATTGCTAGCTCATGCCATTTCATCACTAAATAGTATTCTACTATATGGATATACCACATTTCATTTATCCATTCTCTTTTTGAAGGACATCTTGGTTGCTTCAAGTTTTTGGTGATTATGAATAAAGCTACTAATATAAACATATGAGTACAGGTATCTGCGTGGACATAAGTTTTCAAATTGGTTAGGTAAATACCTAGGGAATGTGCTTGCTGGATCATAGGGTAAGACTACTCTGAGTTTTGTAAGAAAATGCTGAACTGTCTTCCAAAGTGGCTATATCCACATTACATTTTATTACAAAGACAAAAAAAAAAAACCGACAAAAAAACCCCTGCTCTTAAGCTGATGTATAGCATTTACAGGTGGATAGCAGATTCATGGAAGTGGATTCATTAATAACAATGGATTGAATAAGGCATATTTCAGGCTCACCTCATGGGGCATTCAGTACAGAGCAATGCTAACACACTCAATTCTAATGTGTCCACCCCAGAATCAGCTTCTGAGGTTGAGACAATTTGGCCTGCAGACAGATGGTGTGAAATGGCTTTGTGTATTAGTACAGCAAAAAGTTCTACAGAAAGCTGGAGTAGCAATTCTCATATCAGACAAAATAGACTTTAAAACAAAGACTATTACAAGAGACAAAGAAGGACACTACATAATGATCAAGGCATCAATCCAAAAAGAAGATATAACAATTGTAAATATATATGCACCCAACATAGAAGCACCTCAATTCATAAGGCAAATACTAACAGCCATAAAAGGGGAAAGCAACAGTAACACAATCATAGTAGGGGACTTTAACACCTCACTTTCACCAATGGACAGATCATCCAAAATGAAAATAAATAAGGAAACACAAGCTTTAAATGATACATTAAACAAGATGGACTTGATATTTATAGGACATTCCATCCAAAAACAACAGAATACACATTCTTCTCAAGTGTTCATGGAACATTCTCCAGGATAGACCATATCTTGGGTCACAAATCAAGCCTTGGTAAATTTAAGAAAATTGAAATCATATCAAGTATGTTTTCCAACTACAACACTATGAGACTAGATATCAATTAGAGGAAAAAAATCTGTAAGAAATACAAACACATGGAGGCTAAACAACACACTACTTAATAACCAAGAGATCACTGAAGAAATCAAAGAGGAAATCAAAAAATACCTAGACACAAATGACAATGAAAACACAACGACCTAAAACCTATGGGATGCAGCAAAAGCAGTTCGAAGAGGGAAGTTTATAGCTATACAAGCCTACCTTAAGAAACAAGAAACATCTCAAATAAACAACCTAACCTTACACCTAAAGCAATTAGAGAAAGAAGAACAAAAAAACCCCGAAGTTAGCAGAAGGAAAGAAATCATAAAGATCAGATCAGAAATAAATGGAAAAGAAATGAAGGAAACAATAGCAAAGATCAATAAAACTAAAAGCTGGTTCTTTGAGAAGATAAACAAAATTGATAAACCATTAGCCAAACTCATCAGGAAAAAAAGGGAGAAGACTCAAATCAATAGAATTAGAAATGAAAAAGGAGAAGTAACAGCTGACACTGCAGAAATACAAACGATCATGAGAGATTACTACAAGCAACTCTATGCCAATAAAATGGACAACCTGGAAGAAATGGACAAATTCTTAGAAATGCACAACCTTCCAAGACTGAACCAGGAAGAAATAGAAAATATGACCAGACCAATCACAAGCACTGAAATTGAAACTGTGATTAAAAATCTTCCAACAAAAAAAAGCCCAGGACCACATGGCTTCACAGGCAAATTCTATCAAACATTGAGACAAGAGCTAACACCTATCCTTCTCAAACTCTTCCAAAATACAGCAGAGGGAGGAACACTCCCAAATTCATTCTACAAGGCCACCATCACCCTGATACCAAAACCAGACAAAGATGTCCCAAAGAAAGAAAACTACAGGCCAGTATCACTGATGAACATAGATGCAAAACTCCTCAACAAAATACTAGCAAACAGAGTCCAACAGCACATTAAAAGGATCATACACTATGATAAAGTGGGGTTTATCCCAGGAATGCAAGGATTCTTCGATATACACAAATCAATCAATGTGATACACCATATTAACAAATAGAAGGAGAAAAACCAGATGATCATCTCAATAGATGCAGAAAAAGCTTTTGACAAAATTCAACACCCATTTATGATAAAAACCCTCCATAAAGTAGGCATAGAGGGAACTTTCCTCAACATAATAAAGGCCATATATGACAAACCCACAGCCAACATCATCCTCAATGGTGAAAAACTGAAACCATTTCCACTAAGATCAGGAACAAGACAAGGTTGCCCACTCTCACCACTATTATTCAACATAGTTTTGGAAGTTTTAGCCACAGCAATCAGAGAAGAAAAAGAAATAAAAGGAATTCAAATTGGAAAAGAAGAAGTAAAGCTGTCACTGTTTGCATGATACTATACACAGAGAATCCTAAAGATGCTACGAGAAAACTACTAGAGCTAATCAATAAATTTGGTAAAGTAGCAGGATACAAAATTAATGCACAGAAATCTCTTGCATTCCTAAACACTAATGATGAAAAATCTGAAAGTGAAATTAAGAAAACACTCCCATTTACCATTGCAACAAAAAGAATAAAATATCTAGGAAAAAACCTATCTAAGGAGACAAAAGACCTGTATGCAGAAAATTATAAGACACTGATGAAAGGAATTAAAGATGATACAAATAGATGGAGAGATATACCATGTTCTTGGATCGGAAGAATCAACATTGTGAAAATGACTCTACTACCCAAAGCAATCTACAGATTCAATGCAATCCCTATCAAACTACCACTGGCATTTTTCACAGAACTAGAACAAAAAATTTCACAATTTGTATGGAAACACAAAAGATCTCGAATAGCCAAAGCAATCTTGAGAAAGAAAAACGGAGCTGGAGGAATCAGGCTCCCGGACTTCAGACTATACTACAAAGCTACAGTAATCAAGAAAGTATGGTACTGGCACAAAAACAGAGATATAGATCAATGGAACAGTATAGAAAGCCCAGAGATAAACCCACACACATATGGTCACCTTATCTTTGATAAAGGAGGCAAGAATACACAGTGGAGAAAAGACAGCCTCTTCAATAAGTGGTGCTGGGAAAATTGGATAGCTACACGTAAAAGAATGAAATTAGAACACTCCCTAACACCATACACAAAAATAAACTCAAAATGGATTAAAGACCTAAATGTAAGGCCAGACACCATCAAACTCTTAGAGGAAAACATAGGCAGAACACTCTCTGACATAAATCACAGCAAGATCCTTTTTGACCCACCTCCTAGAGAAATGGAAATAAAAACAAAAATAAACAAATGGGACCTAATGAAACTTCAAAGCTTTTGCACAGCAAAGGAAATCATAAACAAGACAAAAAGACAACCCTCAGAATGGGAGAAAATATTTGCAAATGAAGCAACTGACAAAGGATTAATCTCCAAAACATACAAGCAACTCATGCAGCTCAATATCAAAAAAACAAACAACTCAATCCAAAAATGGGCAGAAGACCTAAATAGACATTTCTCCAAAGAAGATATACAGATTGCCAACAAACACATGAAAGCATGCTCAACATCATTAATCATTAGAGAAATGCAAATCAAAACTACAATGAGATATCATCTCAACCGGTCAGAATGGCCATCATCAAAAAATCTACAAACAATAAATGCTGGAGAGGGTGTGGAGAAAAGGGAACCCTCTTGCACTGTTGGTGGGAATGTAAATTGATACAGCCACTATGGAGAAAAGTATGGAGGTTCCTTAAAAAACTAAAAACAGAACTACCATACGACCCAGCAATCCCACTCCTGGACATATACCCTGAGAAAACCATAATTCCAAAAGAGTCATGTACAAAATGTTCATTGCAGCTCTATTTACAATAGCCAGGACATGGAAGCAACCTAAGTGTCCATCAACAGATGAATGGATAAAGAAGATGTGGCACATATATACAATGGAATATTACTCAGCCATAAAACGGAACGAAACTGAGTTATTTGTAGTGAGGTGGATGGACCTAGAGACTGTCATACAGAGTGAAGTAAGTCAGAAAGAGAAAAACAAATACCGTATGCTAACACATATATATGGAATCTAAAAAAAGCAAAAAGAATGGTCAGAAGAACCTAGGGGCAAGATAGGAATAAAGATGCAGGCCTACTAGAGAATGGACTTGAGGATACGGGGAGGGGGAAGGGTAAGCTGGGACAAAGTGAGAGAGTGGCATGGACATATATACGCTACCAAACGTAAAATAGATAGCTAGTGGGAAGCAGCTGCATAGCACAGGGAGATCAGCTCGGTGCTTTGTGACCACCTAGAGAGGTGGGATAGGGAGGGTGGGAGGGAGGGAGATGCAAGAGGGAGGAGATATGGGGACATATGTATAACTGATTCACTTTGTTATAAAGCAGAAACTAACACACCATTGTAAAGCAATTATACTCTAAGAAAGATGTTAAAAAAGAAAAAAAAAGTTCTAGAACCCAGTGCTCATTAATTGACAGCTTCTATGGAAGCTGTGTGTTTTAAAGGAGGGCCTTGAAACTCCCTACTCTGCATTGCAGCAGTGATAACAGAAGATATCAGTCTTTTTCACACAGAATTAGCTCTGCCAGCACTCCGCTCAATCAGGGGAGAAATGAAAATCGGCACTTATCAAATTTGAGTAAAATCTAAGGGATGTTAAGCCTGTATCTGAATTATAAAACCTCAGATAATTCAGAAAGACAAGCTAGATCCATGTCTTCACTTGTTCCTTTTCCTGTCCTTTGCCCATTATTTGGATGCTTATGGATTAAAGCCACATTATTGAAACAGTAGCATGCAACAGAATCATCTGGAAGGCCAATTAAAACACAAATTGCTGGGATCCAACCCCATAGTTTCTGATTCAGTAGGTCTCAGGTAGACACTAAGAATCTTCTTTTCTACAATGTTCCCAGATGATGCTAATGTGCTGATCCAGGGTTAACACATTGACTTGTACTGTATTAAGGTACCACATTCCTAAGTTTTCAAAGTGTTTTGATATTTTAATAAAAAAATTGTTTGTCTTTACAAAATTTGAAATGTCACCAAACAACCAAGTAGCCATTTTTGCTATGCAAGAAAAAAGGAAAGTATCTGAATTCACTGGATGGCAATTATATAAAGGGAAGGAAAGAGAGAAATTATCTCAGTCATTCATTTTTCATACAACCAGTATTATCAAATAATCCCATCTGCCATGGATGGTGCTTATTAGAGTGGACTAGCTACTTGCTACAACGTTGATTATAATCTCACACAGTTTCCCAATTCATGAGAACACAGTCACAGCCCAGGTGTTAGGTTATATTTAGAGAAGAAAGTTGATCATATATTTCGACCACTCTTTTTCTAAGTTCCTCTCTCCTGACATTAAGAGGCATCTCCACCCCACACATTTCCTCTAGAGCTTTGACAAAGTGGTCTTTTCTTTGCATCCATCTCGACATAGGCACTGAGATTTTTTTCATATTGTCTTACATAAATTTAGTAATGCTATCTTTTCGTCTGTGAATGCATGATTTGCGTCTTTCTTTACCCTTTAAGATTTCCACTTTACCCCTGCTGTCCAAAGCCAAAATTTCTCCTTTTCTTGAAATTTTATCTTATTTTCCTCTTAAAGGCTGAATATATATTGTACAAAACTGAGGTTATAGTATTTAAATCCTTCTTTGACTAGATCTTTTTAAAAAGTCACTATTTCTTGGAAATCCTTACACATCAGTAAAATTAGATCTTATTAATTTTGATGGATGCATATAATTTCATTTTCTTTATAGAAAAGTTAAACTTTGCTCAACCTCACCATGGCAATGGCTGGGGTGGCGCAGTGAGGATCCGCTACAGTAGCAACCACACGGGGAATCCGAAAGATTCCCGCCATCCCCACTCCCCCCTCCCCCCCACCATCCCTCACTCCTGACCTCACCTCTCCACCTCTGCCAACAACCAATCTGTTCTCTGTATGTATGAGCTTAGTTTTTTTTGTGAGTTTTTTGGTTGGTTTTTGTTTTTTTCTTTTGTTTCTTTTATTTTAGATTTCACATATAAAAAAGAATCAATACTGTTAAAATGACAATACTACCCAAGGCAATCTACAGATTCAATGCAATCCCTATCAAATTACCAATGGCATTTTTCACAGAACTAGGACAAAAAATTTTAAAATTTGTATGGAGACACAAAAGACCCAGAATAGTCAAAACAATCTTCAGAAAGAACGGAGCTGGAGGAATCAGACTCCCTGATTTCAGACTATACTACAAAGCTACAGTCATCAAAACAGTATGGTACTGGCACAAAAACAGACACATAAATCAATGAAACAGGATAGAAAGCCCAAAAATAAACCCACGCACTTACAGTCAATTAATCTATGACAAATGAGGCAAGAATATACAATGGAGAAAAGACAGTCTCTTCAATAATTGGTGCTGGGAAAACTGAACAGCTATATGTAAAAGAATGAAATTAGAACATCTCTAACACCATATACAAAAATAAACACCAAATGGATTAAAGACCTAAATGTAAGACTGGATACTATAAAACTCCTAGAGGAAAATATAGGCAGAACACTCTGACATAAATCAGAGCAATATTTTTTTTGGATCCATCTCCTGGAGTAATCTAAATAAAAACAAAAATAAACAAATGGGACCTAATTAAACTTAAAAGCTTTTGCACAGCAAAGGAAACCATAAGCAAAATGAAAAGACAACCCATGGACTGGGAGAAAACATTGCAAATGATGCTACCGAGAAGGGATTAATTTCCAAAATATACAAACAATCCATACAGCTTAATATGAAAAAAAAATCCCAATCAAAAAAATGGACAGAAGACCTAAATAGACATTTCTTCAAAGAAGACATACGGATGGCCAAAAGACACATGAAAAGATGCCCAACATCACTAATTATTAGAGAAACTCAAATCAAAACTACAGTGAGGTATCACCTCACACCAATCAGAATGGCCATCTTTTAAAAGTCTACGAACAATAAATGCTGGAGAGGGTGTGAAGAAAAGGGAACCCTCCTACACTGTTGGTGGGAATGTAAATTGGTACAGCCACTATGGAGAACAGTATGGAGGTTCCTTAAAAAACTAAAACTAGAGCTACCATATGACCCAGCAATCCCACTCCTGGGCATATATCTGGAGAAAACTCTAATTTGAAAAGATACATGCACCGCTATGTTCATAGCAGCTCTATTTACAATAGCCAAGACAAGCAAGCAACCTAAATGTCCAATGACAGAAGAATGGTTAAAGAAGATGTGGTACATACATACAATGGAATGTTACTCAGGCATAAAAAGGAATGAAACAATGCCATTTACAGCAACATGGCTGCACCTGGAGATTATCATATTAAGTGAAGTAAGTCAGAAAGAGAAAGACAAATATCATATGATATCACATATGTGGAATCTAAAAAAATGATACAAATGAATTTCTTTACAAAACAGAAATAGATTCACAAAGAAAACAAGCTTATGATTACCAAAGGGGATGCGGGTGTGGGGGGAGATAAATTAGGAGTTTGGGATTAACAGGTATACACTACTATATACAAAATATATCAACAACAAGGACCTACTGTATAGCACAGGGAACTATATTCAATATCTTGTAATAACCTATAATGGAAAAGAATATGAAAAAGAATAGATATATATATGTATAACTGAATCACTTTGCTGTACACCTGCAACTAACACAACATTGTAAATTAACTATACTTCAATTTAAAAAATGGTTTTAAAAAAAGAGATTATACAGCATACAGTCTTTCTGTGACTTATTTCACTTAGCCTAACGCCCTCAAGGTCCATCCATGTTGTCAAAAATGGCAGGATTTCATTTGTTATGGCTGAATAATATTCCATTGTGTATATATATGCATATTTACTACAATTTCTTTATCCGTTCATCCATCAATGGACACTTAGATTGTTTCCATTATCTTGGCTACTGTAAATAATGCTGCAATAAACATGGGGTGCAGATATCTTTCCAAATTAGTTTTTGTTTTCTTTGAATAAATACCCAGGAGTGGAATTGATGGACCATATAGTAGTTTTATTTTTAGTTTTTTAAGGAACTTCCACACTGTTTTCCACAGTGGCTGCACCAACTTATATTCTCACCAACAGTACACAAGGGTTCCCTTTTCTTCACATCCTTGTCAACACTTGTTATGGCTTCTTGATGACAGTCGTTCTAACAGGTGTGAGGTGATATCTCATTGTTGGTTTGATTTGCATTTCCCTGTATCAAAGTTTTTCTTTTTTCTGATTCAAGATGTTTGATGTAGGAAGAACCTGAACTCCCTTCCTTCCTGAACTCCCTTTCCTTCCACGGACACACTGAATCTACAGCTACATATGGAACAATTTCTTCTTAAAAAAACCAAAAGACTGGCTGAGTGATGACTACATGCCAAGCAAATGAGAAGAAAACCAAATTGAAGCAAGTAGGAGAGTCTGGGACCCAATCTTACGATAAACCCCACCCTTGGCACAGTGCCCCACAAGCTGGAGGGAACTCGGGACCTGGAGCTTCTCTATGAGGAGGGAGGGGTTCAGACCCCATGACAGGCATCCCAACTTTGGGGATGTCAACTTGAGAGATCAGCCCCCAAAGCATCTGACTTTGAAAACCAACAGGGTTCACATCCTGACACCCACTATGCTATAGCAATCTGAGAAGCCACCCTTAAAGGACTTGCGTGCTTGGACTCACCCAGGACCCAGCTCGGTGGCAGCTGATCGTACCCAGACCTAAAGTGAAGGAGGCTCACCTGATTATATAAAAGCGTCGGTCTGAGAGGCAGGCATCTAGTTTAACACACACATCTAAGAGCCTGCTGGAACATTCTCTGGAGAGAGAGACTGGGGGGCCCCAACCTTTCACTCTCCCTTTGCTATGCTCCAAAGCACCAGAATCTGCTATGGGGGAGCCTTTGTTATGTGTCTGTTGCCTCAATTTTTATGCTGCTGCCAGAGGATGCCGCTCGATCGCCTGGCTCTGGATGTCAAGGGAGCTTGCATTCCTGGTCCCATGGGACTATAATAATTGGTGTCACCCAGAAGGGAGCTCATACCCCTGTCTTGTGCCCCAATTTTTATGACTGCTGCCAAGGGATACCTCTGCATCACCTAGCTCTGGTGGCTTATGCTCGCGGATCCCATAGGACTGTAACCAAGGGAGCGAGAGCTGTTAAACAGCCACCACCCCCAGGGCACGGCACAGACAGTGGGCTGGGGCATATTCCTAGGCTTTCTGTGAAGGAATTTGCTTGCCCTGGAGCTTCAGCCTGAGGGGCAGGTCAGGTTTGACACACAGTGGCTTACAGAGCTGCTTTCAAAGAACATAGGCAGCAGACACCATCTTGGCGCTCTCCCTCTGCCCTGCTCCGGTTTGCCAGTATCACCCAGAAGACAGCTTATACACTCATCTGGAGCCTTGATGTCTGTGACTGCTGCTCAGGGGGCACCTCCAGATCGCCTGGCTCTGGTGGCGAGCAGGGCTTAAGTTTGTGGTACCACAGGACTGTATATATTTGCATAGATTTAAAAGCTTGTACCTTGCGGGTCTGGCTTCTAGTCAGCCTGACTCTAGGTGCTGAGATCCTCCCATGGGGCACTGACAGGTTTTGACACATCCTCAACTACTGGGAACAATTAAATCTATCATAGGCTGCTAGGACAAGCAGAGAGGTTTAAGAGACAACAAGGAGCTGAGGGAGGGTTGAATAACAAGGCTCATCTCTTACATGAGCCCACTCCTTCAAGGCTGGGAGAGGTGGTTGTTTCATCTACTATATAGAAACCAACACAGAGAGTCAGGTAAAATGAAGAAACAGAATATTTTCCAAATGAAAGCACAAAATAAAACCTCAGAAAAAAAGCCTTAATGAAATAAAGATAAGTAACACTCATAAAGTTGCTCACCAAACTGGGAAGAAGAATGAACACACTGAGAACTTCAACAAAGAGATGGAAAATGTAAGAAAGTATCAAACAGAAGTCACAGAGCTGAAAGATACAATAACTGAACTGAAAAATACACTAGAGGGGTTCAATAGCACACTAGCTGGAGCTGGAAAAAAAAACCAGTCAACTCAAAGACAAGGCAGTGGAACTCAACTAGAGTAGTAAAAAGAAAAAAAGAATTTTAAAAAGTGAAGATAGCTTAAGGGACTTATGGAACAATATTAATTGAACTAAGATTTGCATCGTAGGGCTCCCAGAAGGAGGAGAAAGAGACAAAGGAGCAGAAATCTTATGTGAAGAAATAATGACTGAAAACTTCTTAAACCTGGGGAAGGAAACAGACATCCAGATCCAGGAAGCCCAGACAGTTCCAAATAAGAGGAACCCAAAGAGACCCACACCAAGACACATTATAATTAAAATGTCAAAAGATAAAGACAAGGAGAGAACATTAAAAGCAGGAAGAGAAAAATAACTTGTTATATACAAGAGAACCCCTTTAAGACTAGCAGCAGATTCTTCAGCAGAAACTTGGCAGGCCAGAAGGAGTGGCCTGATATATTAAAAGTGATGAAAGGAAAAAACTTCCAATCAAGAATACTCTACCTAGTAAGGTTATCACTCAGTAGAGAAGAGGAGATGAAAAGTTTTCCAGACAAGCAAAAGCTAAAGGATTTCATCACCTCTTAACTGGTCTTACAAGAAATGTTAAACAGATTCTTTGAGTTGACAAGAAAGGGCGCTAACTAGTAACCTATGAAAGAATAAATCTCACTGGAAAGGCAAATATATAGTTAAGGTAGTGAATTAATCACTTTTAAAGCTAGTATAAAGGATACAAGACAAAAGTAGTAAAAATAGCTATGTTTACAATAATTAGTTAAGGAATACACAAGATAAAAAGATATAAAATGTGACATCGCTTGTTTGCATACAAGTATGTATGCTTACTTTAGCCTTAAATTTAATTGTTTAAATTTAGACATTTGAAAGTGTGGTTTAAATGGGCTAAAGGATACAGAAATGTTATTTAAGCGCAAAGTCTAGATTAAGATCCTGACCTATAAGTGTGGTGGTACTGGATTGCACTGAATACTTTTCATTACATGCCGCTCTCTGACATGCTGTTTTTTCTTCTAATTCAATCAGTTTCTTAAGTCAGGGCTTTGAAATAAACTTATTTCTTAACATAATTCACTTAAGTTGGGGGCTTTGAAATAAGTGAATTATGATCAAGTAGTGATTCTCCCCACTCGCATACAGAAGGCCTTAATAATTTAAATCTAATAAATTTTATATTTTTCAGAAAATATGAGCATTGTTAATCTTACTTAAAATTAGCCCATATTTTAGTCTAAAAGTAAGACTGAGCTCCAAAGCATTAACACAAATATATTACAAATAACATTCTAATCTAATGAACAGAACCATTTTGTGGTTTTATTACTTTCAAACATAAAAATTTAAATTTTTTGTATGGTTAAATATAGACCCTTAGAGTGTTCCTTGGATAATTCCTTATATTCTAATTCATTATCAAACTGTCACAACTGACTGTGTTGTGGAACTTACGAAGTTTAAAACTGTACTTTTAATCTCTACTGTATTTAATAAGCATTTATTGAGCAATTATTATGTTCAGAGTGTTACAGATCATCTTTGCCTTTAAGGGCTCACATTATATTTGGATAACACCACACTTGTAAGTACAGAGAAAAATAAAGAACAACACGGGGAGAAGGTGCCAAAAGCCAAATGAGTACATCAGGTCATATGTTCTAAAGCAACTCAGAGGAAGGAGATAACCATGCTTCATAGAAGAAGAAAGGAGCTTCCTATTTTGCCCTTAAATACAGTTAACTTTACCAGTGCTTTCTATGTAATGAACATTGTGCAAAGCTATCCACCACTTTTTATCACCTTGATAGAAATACAGAAAAACAGAGATTGGACATGACTCTTATAGCCAAATGTGAGGTAAGTAGCAGACTAAAAAAGCAGTCTATCAAGAGCATGATTTTCAAGTAACAGAGCAGTAAAAATAAAGATCAAACAAAATTGTACACAAAAAAGCTCAGTATGGTACGCAAACACTGATCTAGTCGTCAGGGGCATTGGGGTTCGATCTGAACATCCATTTGTTGTTCAGATATACCACAAGGGAAAACTGTTTCACCTTACGTTTCTCATTGGCCTCGTGTGTTACGTTTTCAGCTCTAAAATACCACGGTTCAACAGTAAATCACTAGAGGTTTTGACTGGGGAGAGGGACGTGAAAAAGAAATGGCAAGCATATAGTCTGTATGGTGGAGGAGGGAGTCTGGAGGAAAAGAGAACAATTAGTAGAACATTGTAATACGTCATGCTTAAAGAACAGTTTAGCTTATGATGGTGTGCTTTATTTAATATCATGTTAATGTACGTTTTCTTCAATGGATATTTTCTGATGCTATTTACGATTTGAGATATATAAAGTTCATATTTTAGTTTGTCTCTTCAGTTTCACAACTCTGTATTTTTAAACAAGTTAACCTTAATTTTAATTGTGAAATATCTTTGTTCTCCTTTATAATGGCCTAGCCTACTTTCCATCCAACGGATACTTCCAGTTGAATTTTAGATCACTGTAATTTTATTATTTTGCCTACTTCTTTGAAGCCACCCTATACTTTTAAATACAATCCCATTTTTTTCTATTTCTTTTTTTTTTATTGTTTCTAGGTTTTCACGATAACGTGAATAAAGAATTACGTATGAATTACATACAAAACAGACATTGATTAACAAATGTGTATCAATGTGTGCCCGAATTTTGGTTTTGCTTCATAAACTGTTTAAAATGGTTATAATTTATACTTCACTACTAATTCTTAAATTTTTTTGAATTTTTATTTATTTTTTTATACAGCAGGTTCTTATTAGTAATCCATTTTATACATATTAGTGTATATATGTCAATCCCAATCTTCTTAATTTCCCTAATGAATTCCATTTCTTTGAACTGACTTCTTTGTTTTAACTTTATTCATTCCAGATAATAAAATACCATCTGTTTCTTATCATTTTATTAAAGGTGCTTTGTATTTAAAATCACCAAACAATCCTTCCCTGTTTATCATGATTCTGTGCAGAAAAAAAAAAATTATTCCAGTTATTCCCTAGAAGGTAGAGCATTTTGTGAATTCATAACCCAGAAAACATATAGAAAATTAAGCCCCACTTAAGTCACTTATGTTTTCTATCTAGTGTTTAGGCTGTTAAGTTGGTAAATAATGTGTCCTCTATTTCTACAACAGGGGTAAGTAACTTTTTTTTTCTGGGAAGGAATAAAGAGGAAGCATTTTAGGTTTTGTGAGCTATATGGTCTCTGTTGCAACTACTCGATCCTGCCATTGTAGAATGAAAGCAGCCACAGACAATACACAGAATGGGTGTGGGTGTAGGTCCAATAAAACTTTAGTCTGTCACCTTTTTAAAATAGATTTGGTCCACAATTTGCCGATCCCTATTCTACAATATCAAATATTTCATAATTTTTTCTGTAAATATTATTTCCTGTTTCGAAATAAAATGAGAAGATGTTTACCCATGAAATTATTTTTATATTATAAACGTGAAAATTGTATTACTAGTATAATTTAGCACTCTCATATATCAGACATCCTTGCAAAACATGAAGTCATTGCATGATTTGAAAAAGATTTATTTAATCTTCTACACGATGACAGTTTTACTGTCTAAATGATCAAACTGATAAATATTACTCCTTAGTTTTAGGAGTGAACAAGAAAAAATAAATTTTTTCAGGAGTTGTAAGGCTGAAATTTCACAACTGATTTTGATTGCTTTTCCTTCTAGCATAAACGGGAATGGGAAAGGCTCTGGATCACTTACATGTATATTTCACAAGCCTGGGTGTAGTGGTAGAAACAAACAGAGGTAGTATCTGTACTGGTTAGAGATCATTTTGAGGAAAATGCAGAAGTACAGTCAAGCAAGTTCAAATAAACAAAGAGTTCATCATAAAAATATAGGAGAATCACACTGAACAGAAAATTGCAGAAACTATAACTGAGCCTCATGGGGAATATAAAATCATCAAAGATGTATTCTCTCAATTTCTCTCTCTTTCTGACCACAGTTTTCCATCTGTGCTTCTTTATTACATCTGTTCCACTGCCCTCTCTGAAGACTGCTGATGTCTGAAAAGTTTTTAATGTTTGCTCCTTCATACATTTGACATGTGCACATTTTCTGGCTTGTCAGATTCTGGATCTTACTTTACCAGATCTTTCAGTTTGGGTGTTCACTGTCTCCCAGCTACAATGACTATCCCTTAATCAGAGATTCTGATTGCCCGCTGGCTGGCAATGGATTGCCTGGCTTTGAGTTAGTTTCTCCCCATTCAAAACAGTCATAATCAGAAAGGGTAGCGTCGTGTGACCTGATGCCAAAATCAAAGCCATTCTAGTTTAAATAAATTTCCTGAGTAGAAGCTGAGGGCAATGAAGGAAAATATACTGACATCTCTACTATACCCTGAGAAATCAGATTCCCACAGTTGGGGGAGTTACTCTTCTTGAAATTAAAAGAACCCTTTTAATAGTAGGGTTCATAAGAAAGAAAGATTCTTGAACATTAGTCAATAGCTGAGAGGCCTGTGTGCTGGGTGGATAAGCACATGATCATTAAACTTTCCCAGAATGATCACAGACCTAGGGGATGAGAGGGAAGTTGTGATCCACGGTCAAAATCTTGATTTGAGAGGATGGCGAGGTGCTTAGTAGGTGACAACAAGGAGCAGGCTTTCTTCTGAGAAGATGACATAATAATGGTGGGGAAGTGACATCGAGGAGAGTGTTGGGGACTGTGAAAAAATAAGTAGCCTACACTTCAGTTTTAAGAGGAAGAGTACCTTAGAGGAGACCTAATTACATCCAAAGAATCTTCTAGTCATAATAAAGTGGTTTCAGTCCTCTGTAGCTCTTTCTTTTTCTTGGACAAACTATCTCATTTCCTGCAAATGCTTTTCCCAACTTACTCATCCTCACTACTACACACACACTGTATAAAATAAACAACAAGGACCTACTGTATAGCACAGGGAACTATGTTCAATATCCTGTAATAACCTTTAATGGAAAAGAGTCTGAAAAAACATATATTTATAAATAAAACCAACACAACATTGTAAATCAACTCTACTTCAATTTTTAAAAATCCTCAAATTTGGACAGAAATAGACAGAAATAGAGATTATAGACAATTTGTGTAAATCAAAGAAATATCCAAACTGGTGAGTAACAGGAATAATGTTAAATTCTTGAACGCTGTACCCCCCAAATCAAGTTATTAAAATAGATCATCAGAATCTGTGTTTTCAAATTCTAGCTACAATTACAGCAATTGAGAGGAAGACATATGGACTGAAGCTGATAAGACTGTTGAAGCTATTACTAATACTGAATTAACAGAATATTTTGGATGCTGACAAAAATCCTCAGAACCAGAATAAGGTCAAGAATGAAGTGCTAATTTTTTAATCCAAAGACCAGGTCTTATTTTCCATGACTTCCCCTTTGCCAAAAAACAATGTTCAGTTTCCCTTATTCTTGATGTTCTCTCCCACAAATTTCATAGACCACAGTCTTTGAAGTTTCCCCCATCTCTCTGACTTAGCTCTTTAATGGCTTCCGCTGCCTCATTCTTTTTCAGAATACAGTCATCTCTTGGTATCTACGGGGGATTGATTCCAGGGCAGCCATAGATAGCAAAATCTGCAGATGGTCAAGTCCCTTATATAAAATGGTGTAGTATTCCATATAACCTACGCACATCATCCCGTATAGTTTAAATCATCTCTTAATACAATTGACATTGTATTAAGTATTATAATACTTAATACAATGTAAATGTTATGTAAATAGTTGCTGGCACATGGAAAATTCAAGTTACGCTCTTTGGAAATTTCTGGATTTTTTTCCCCAAATATTTTCAATCCATGGTTGGCTGAATCTGCAGATACAGGGGGCTGACTGTATTTGCTTTCCCCAGATCCCATGCTTTGTATTTCTTTCACCTCCACCCTTGTTTTCTGAAACAATATCATTGATGATTATGATTTCCTTTCTCTTCTATAGGCTAATAACTCATAAGTCTTTATTTCTAGGCACAATCTTGGTTCTCAATGCCAGAAATATTTAAGTTGTTATTTATTTGCCACTTTTTACCCATTAGAAACCAGAATACTACACTCGATACATTGAATACTAAACTCATTTTTTTGCTCCTATTCTTCTTAGGTTCTGTATCCTGCTTATTGAACTCAGCTTTGTCTCTGTCAATCAAGTCAGAACTCTCAGAGCAATTCTAGACCTCTCCAGCTCTTCCAATGCCACATGTATCCTTGCCAGTTTCCCCTCCTTTAATAGCTGTCAAATCTTCTCCCTGTCTTTATGCTATAGTCACAGCCTAGATCATCAGTCTTGTATCACCTAGAGCAGGGATGTCCAATAGAAATATAATGCAAGCCACATTCATAATTTTAAAAAACTTTGGTAGCCACATTAAACAAGTTAAAAGGAAACAGATGAGATTACTTTTAATAGTACATTTTGTTTAACTCAATATATTCAAAACATTATCATTTTCAAAATACAGTCAGTATCAAAGATTATTAATAGGATATTTTACATTCTCTATTTAAATTGTTTCATTGACATCCAGAGTATATTTTACACTGGTCAGCACATCTATCTCAATTCTGACTGAGGCATTTCAAGTACTCAGTATCCAAATGTGGCTGGTGGCTACCATATGGATAGCATATATCTAAACTATTGGAATTGCTTCTCCACCTCCAGGCCCATCCTCCACAATACTACTACTGGAGGGACATTTCTAACATGCAAATCTGATCTTTATACTTCTATGTTTCATATATTTATCCACGGCTTATAGGATAAAGTCAAACCTTCTTTTCCTGTCTCCCATAATCCTCTATATTCCCATACCTTTCTGTTCTTTCCTCATTTGTTAAGTCCTGACTCATGTTGCCATCGAGTTTACTGATCTTCAATCTAGTGACGTTGTATCTCTCTGCAGTTCTTCAAATATTCTTGCTGTTCCCTTTCTCTAGGAGGTTTTATCTCCTTCCTCCTCTCTTCTAAGAACTTCTACTTAACCTACTCATTTATAAAATTATATTCTGTGAAGCCTTCCATGAGCTCTGACTATACTCCTGTGCCTAACAACTCTCACTGTGTTTCTCCATAGTACCTTAATCATTGCTGAAAATACTATAAATACTAGAATACTATAAAAAAATACTTTTTTGTGTGTGCCTTTCGTCTAGGCTTTGAAACTCTTGAGGGCTGAGAGGGTGCCTTAGTTATCTTTGTACCCCCAGGGTACACAACAGAAGATCGATAAATCTGGGCAGAATAACGAAAAACTTTAAGGACATTCTGAGAAATACCTCACCAATTATGAAATCATAGGATTCACAAGTAGCCCGCGATATACCAGTCTCCCAATTTGTGTATTGCATATGGCTTCCACATTTCCAGGACACAATTCACAACCACAGAACTTATTCTGAATTAAATGAGAATGAAGACATGGAGATTCATGGTCTCCCACCAGAATTCTGGAGCCTACTCTAATCCTCACAGGGTACTACACACCCTCTAGAAAGCACACACATAGTTACCAACTAAAATATACACATGTACACACAGTTACATTCTATCCAGGTCCTGCTCTGAAGATTCCCTACAAACTTTCTCTTGTCTGCCAGCAGCTGCTAAAGACATAAGGCCTCCAACCACCTGTCCCAGAATTGCACAGTCATGTTAACTGGGGTTAGAGAGGGCAGTGTGGGTGAGTTTAGAGTATGAATGTCATTTGTGCAATATGCAGACCATCTTTCCAGGGATGGGTGATCAGGCAAGAGTAAAGCCTCCAGTGAGATATTCATCCAGGTATGTCTGCACATTTAAAAAATTCATACAGAGCCCACATAAAGACTAGTAGCCAGATGGAGAATTCAGCATGCAGGAAGTCTTCTGGGCATGATCCATACTGTCTCCACTGCTACAATAATATAACAAACAGCCACAAAACTTCAGTGTCAAACAAATATAAACATGAGTTCAGCTCAGGCGTCTGCAGGGATAATCTGATCTGGACTCAACATATCTTGACTGAACTTGTCCCTCTGCCTGTGATAAGCTGCGAGTTGGCTAGGAAGATCTGCTGACCTTGGTTGGGATCATCAGCATTGCTGGAGGTTGGCTGGCTGTTGAATCATCTTAGGAGAGCCTTGGCTGGGATGACAGGACAACTCGGTTTAGCTTCCTGTGTCTCATCCCGCAACAAGCTAGCCCAGGCAAGACCTTCTCATGATGATGACAGAGGACAGAAAACAGCAAGCAGAAAAACACGAATGCCTTCCAAAAATCTTCTTGCAATGTACTTGCGAACATACTTTTGACTAAAGCAAAACACGTGGCCAAGCCCAGTGCCAGAGTTGGAGAATACTACAGGGCATGGGTAGGTAGGAGGAGGAGTGAATGAATGCAGCCATTAATGCACTAATTCCAACACACAGGAAAGTATATATAACCAGACCAACTTGATGGTTGGAAGACAGTTTACTGAAAGTGTACCTGAATTTTTTTGTGTGGAATATGTATTTTAATTTTGATGTTTAAACTTAAAAAATTGTTGGTCCTTCAAGAGGTAACATGGTTCCGCTTTGAGTTGTATCAGCAATGCCCAGACAGAGTAAATGGTCTTGTAAATCTTGGAATAGTGAGGAAGTTTAGGCCCAAGCACTACAGTGGAGAAGCCAGGGAAGGAGGTAAGCTGATGAAGCCCTCCTTGTGAACTGAGGCTAAATTGTGACATCGGTGGTGGTGAGATGTCCCACTCAACCCCTGACTACCTACTCTTATGCCTTTCACCTCTACTTTAGTAAGCTATGGAATCTTTATTTTGACAGCTCTGAAAAACACTAGCTATTTCCAAGATGAGGAAACATTCATATTTTCTGGATTTTGGTGTATCAATGGAATGTGCATCTGCTGAACGAAAACATAACCCAAATAGCATTTCTGCAATTTTCAGAGTAGTGTATCTGGAGAAAACGCATCCAGACTCAATAGTAATTTATCCTGAACTTAACTTTGCATGTTTTCCTTTGTAATAGTGTAGATTCTGTGACTGAACATTAATCGAACTTTCACTGAAAGGATTATAACTGGAAATTGGGAAAACTAATGACTTGGTGGGTTTTTTTCTCCTCATGGTTATCAGCAGGCAAACACTCTTGTGGTCTCCTTGACTGCTATATTGGTGGAGATGCTAATGATCTAAATCCAACAGATGCTCAGAAGCACAGCGCAAGTTAAAATGTGCAACCAGCAGAAATGAAAAAAATCGTGGGCTGTTTGACACACGCAAAGAGAACTCTTCCTATGATTAGAGATAATTACCAATGTTAGGAGATCAAAAGCAGCTCTTTTTGGCCCTTGAAAAGCTAAATATAAACTGCAAACAGACACCAGCAGGTACACTAAATTTACAAGATGCATAATTTCTTGAGAAGGGGCTAAGACACTTCATAGCTATTTGCCTCCTTAGCATTTCGTGTACACTTTTCAAAGTATACCTTAAATAAATCATTTGCTGCATACAGTTTCTAGCAGCATAATTTATTTTTCCTGGATATAGACATACATCCCCTGTAGTAAAAAAAAAAAAAAAAAAAAAAAAAAAGAACAGAACAGAACCACAGTGAACATCTAGAAAATGAAAACAACTTTTCTCTATAAATATGTCCCCATTGGATTGCTTGACATGAGGGTCTAACTTTTAAAATAAAATTCACATTTTAGCATTATAGTAGAAACATGAAACTACCAAACAGGGATACAGCACAACCTCTATTCTGCACTCCTATTTAAGCCCTGTCTTAGTTTAACTGGGTTATTTAATTTCCACATATATTTTAAATGTTTTAAATCTACTTCCCAATTTTATATCTAGTACAAAGAACTCATACAGTTCTTTTTGAATTTTATTTTATTTATTTTTGTATATAGCAGGTTCTTATTAGTTATCCATTTTATACATATTAGTGTATACACGTCAATCCCAATCTCCCAATTCATCACACAACCACCACCCCACCCACCACTTTCCCCCCTTGGTGTCCATACGTTTGTTCTCTACATCTGTGTCTCTATACTAATAAAATATTTAATAACTTGGGCTTTAGGTGTCATAGAAACTATCTGCAAATGGAAAGTTTTGCAAACTAAATATATATATATATATACATATATATATCTTCATTTTCCTTTCTCATAGAATAAAGCATCTTTATTTGTTTTGTACCCATAGTAAGGCAGATGAGGTTATCCTTAGAACATTCAGGATTACTCCTGGAACTGTTCTCCTCAAAGTACGTGGTCTGCATGGGAAGAGATTCATATTTTTTTTCTCTTTCTTTTTTTTTTTTTTTAACATCTTTATTGGAATATAATTGCTTTACAATGGTGTGTTAGTTTCTGCTTTATAACAAAGTGAATCAGTTATACATATACATATATCCCAATATCTCTTCCCTCTTTCATCTCCCTCCCTCCCACCCTCCCTATCCCACCCCTCCAGGTGGTCACAAAGCACTGAGCTGATCTCCCTATGCTATGTGGCTGCTTCCCACTAGCTATCTATTTTACATTTGGTAGTGTATACATGTCCGTGCCACTCTCTCACTTTGTAAGAGATTCATATTTAAAAGAGAATTGTAGTACTCAAGGAAAGGGAGAAATAAGTACCAGGCAGGTAATCAAGAATACCTTGAAGGTAACTTGGATTTTTCTTGTTTGTAATGAGACTCAAAGGAGCTTT
Organism: Eubalaena glacialis; assembly: GCF_028564815.1. Classification (NCBI taxonomy): domain Eukaryota; kingdom Metazoa; phylum Chordata; class Mammalia; order Artiodactyla; family Balaenidae; genus Eubalaena; species Eubalaena glacialis. Next base: position 23,925,694 of record NC_083736.1, read on the forward strand.
GTAAGCAACTATATATTCTCCTCAAATATAATTTATGGCCTCCCCATTTCCTATAGGATAATTGCTCAACTTCCTAGTATAAAATCCAGTCTTTTTCCAATAACACCCTGGCCTGCATTTTAAAATTCATCCTCTTTCCACACATCCTCTGGTGACACTGGATTATTCACTGCCCATCAAGCATATTCAGTTTTCTGACTCCAAAAACTTTCCTGTGAATCTGTCCTTTTCTCCTTACCCCCTCTATTTAGAGACCACCTTAGGGCCAAATCAGAGGTCAACTGTTTGGGGAAACCCTACCTAAACCCCATAGGTATATTTAAAGACAGTCTTATCTGTCTTCCCAGAACACTGTAAATTGAACTTTATCAATTTTAACCTTGACTTGTATCCCATTATCTGCATATCCATTCTTCCAGCTAGATGTTAAGATGTTTATGCTACTTCCAGCTTGTATAGGCCCCAACACAAGGTCTTGTTCACAAGTGTTCCATAAGCCATGATGATATTAAGAATTTAAATGCTTGTTTAGAGCAGAGGGTAAGTAAACTGTAGCCCAAGGGAAGATCACGTATTTCTATAACTAAAGTTTTATTGGAACACACTCATTCATTTATGTACTTTTGTTATGACGGAAACCATATGGTCTGCAAACCTAAAATATCTATTCTCTATCTCTTTATGGGAAAATTTTGCTGACACCTGGGGTTTGGAACAATCTAGACTAGTACAGTCATGGGAATAAATAGTATATACTTGGGTGTACAGCGTGTTAACTTAGTCTAGGCACTATTTAATACACCGAGTGCCAAATTAATAAGTGATACATTGTGATGGCCAGTTTTATGTGTCAACTTGACTAGGATACAGTCACTTGGTATTCATTCAAACACTTATAAATATTTCCGCAAAGTTATTTTGTAGCAGTAATTAAAGTCCATAATAAGGTGATGTTAAGTAAAGGAGATTATGCTTGACCTCTAGGTAGCCCTAATTCAATTTGTTGAAAGGCCTTAAGAGAAGAGCCAAAATTTAAGAAAAAATTTCCAGGCAACCTTTTTCAGGTGGCCTGTCAGACAGATTTCAGACTGAACTAGCCAGCACCACAACTGCATAAGCCAATTGCTTGCAATAAATCCCTAAATATGTATCTCTTATTGGTTATATTTCTTTGGTTGAATTTTGACAGATAACGTGTATCTTTGCGACCTAAAGAAGTTAAACTCCTTTATTGGAGTGAGCTTTATTTTTAATAACAGGAAAGATGTATTGAAACATGTTTAAACCTTTATATAGGAGGCTTGAGTAGTATTATTATCAATATTGCCTTGACCTGATAGAAAGACATTAAGATCTTTTTTCACTTGGCCACCTATTTCAATCCATTATGCAAGTCTCATTTCTTTTATTTGAATGTGGGCAATGTTAACTTATTACTAATGAAAAATTATTTAAGTCTTAAAATCCTATATATTTCTCCTAACTGTGACATCCAAAAGATATACTACTTTTCATTGGTGACAAAGGTTACTTCCTATTTTATTATTACTGCCTGAATGTTCAGGTGGGGGGGTGGGTGGGAGTCAAGCCAAATCAAAAGAGGGAAAAAATACAAAAACTCATTTTTATTTCTGTAATCTTTTGTTTGGATACATCAGTATTGTACTTCCTTTTATGTGTAAAGAAAGACAGCTCCTTTGACTTTGCTTATCAAATAACCTTCCTTTATCATTGAGAGCAAAGACCTGAAATATTGTTCTTTCAGGACTTCTACTTTGCAAATAAGTTCCCCTCATCCTCCGACTCTCCACAGAATTCAATATTCACAGTATTCATAGAGCACTATTCTCCCCTGCAGAATCCAAAATATAACATGGCAGGGATATGGGCTATGGTATTAGACCAAAGATCTATTTGACAAATAAAGTGACAGTTTCTAAACATAAAAATTTTGTATTTATTTTTCAGACAAAGTAAACTTGAATCTATGGTTATATTTTTAAAGAACTGTATCCAATGTGTTTGAAATTAACTGCATCATTCTTCATCTTATACGAAATATCATTGAATTAGCCGTCAAATTTCCTGGGACCTCAGCTTGATTTCTAAAATTATTGCCTGTAAGATTGGGCCACTTACTTAACATTCACACATCTCATTCTCCTATGTGTAAATAAGGATGATACACTTTTTTGTTTCTCCCCACAGTGTTATTTTCAGAATCAAAAGAAATAATCAAGGTAAAGTTGCTTTGAGAACTGTAATGCAAAGGCGATATTATTTTGAGGGGCACTGTCAAAGAACCTTTTGAGAATGTGATAAAAACTATGGGCATTTTTCAAAATGCCCATATTACCATACACATGAAATTTTGTTAATGAGCATAGTATGTTCATAATCCACTGGAACCCTATCCTACAGCCAGTCCATGGAACCTTATTTAGAACTCCTCCTTAAAAGTGCCAGATGGCTTCACAGGTGAATTCTATCAAACATTTAGAGAAGAGGTAACACCCATCCTTCTCAAACTCTCCCAAAATATTGCAGAGGAAGGAACACTCCCAAACTCATTCTATGAGGCCAACATCACCCTGATACCAAAACCAGACAAAGACACTACAAAAAAAGAAAATTACAGACCAATATCACTGATGAATATAGATGCAAAAATCCTCAACAAAATACTAGCAAACAGAATCCAACAACACATTAAAAGGATCATACACCATGATCAAGTGTGATTTATCCCAGGGATGCAAGGATTCTTCAATGTACGCAAATCAAAGTGATACACCATATTAACAAATTGAATAAAAACCATATGATCATCTCAACAGATGCAGAAAAAGCTTTTGACAAAATTCAATACCCATTTATGATAAAAACTCTCCAGAAAGTGGGCATAGAGGGAACTTACCTCAACATAATAAAGGCCATATACGACAAACCCACAGCAAACATCATTCTCAATGGTGAAAAACTGAAAGCATTTCCTCTAAGATCAGGAACAAGACAAGGATGTCCACTCTCACCACTATTATTCAACATAGTTTTGGAAGTCCTAGCCATGGCAATCAGAGAAGAAAAAGAAATAAAAGGAATACAACTTGGAAAAGAAGAAGTAAAACTGTCACTGTTTGCAGATGACATGATACTATACATAGAGAATCCTAAAAATGCCACCAGAAAACTACTAGAGCTAATCAATGAATTTGGTAACGTTGCAGGATACAAAATTAATGCACAGAAATCTCTTGCATTCCTATACGCTAATGATGAAAAATCTGAAAGAGAAATTAAGGAAACACTCCCATTTACTACTGAAACAAAAACAATAAAATACCTAGGAATAAACCTACCTAGGGAGACAAAAGACCTGTATGCAGAAAACTATAAGACACTGATGAAAGAAATTAAAGATGATATCAACAGATGGAGAAATATACCATGTTCTTGGATTGGAAGAATCAATATTGTGAAAATGACCATACTACCCAAAGCAATCTACAGATTCAATGCAATCCCTATCAAATTACTAAGGGCTTTTTTTCCAGAACTAGAACAAAAAATCTTAAAACTTGTATGGAGACACAAAAGACCCCGAATAGCCAAAGCAGTCTTGAGGGAAAAAAACAGAGCTGGAGGAATCAGACTCCCTGACTTCAGACTATACTACAAAGCTACAGTAATCAAGACAGGATGGGACTGGCACAAAAACAGAAATATAGATCAATGGAACAAGATAGAAAGCCCAGAGATAAACCCACGTACCTATGGTCAACTAATCTATGACAAAGGAGGCAAGGATATACAATGGAGAAAAGACAGTCTCTTCAATAAGTGGTGCTGGGAAAACTGGACAGCTACATGTAAAAGAATGAAATTAGAACACTCCCTAACACCATGCACAAAAATAAACTCAAAATGGATTAAAGACCTAAATGTAAGACTGGACACTATAAAACTCTTAGAGGAAAACATAGGAAGAACACGCTTTGACATAAATCACAGCAAGATCTTTTTTAATGCACCTCCTAGAGTAATGGAAATAAAAACAAAAATAAACAAATGGGACCTAATGAAACTTCAAAGCTTTTGCACAGCAAAGGAAACCTTAAACAAGATGAAAAGACAACCCTCAGAATGGGAGAAAATATTTGCAAACGGGTCAACGGACAAAGTATTAATCTCCAAAATATATGAACAGCTCATGCAGCTCAATATTAAAGAAACAAACAACCCAATCCAAAAATGGGCAGAAGACCTAAATAGACATTTCTCCAAAGAAGACATACTGATGGCCAAGAAGCACATGAAAAGCTGCTCAACATCGCTAATTATTAGAGAAATGCAAATCAAAACTACAATGAGGTATCACCTCACACCAGTTAGAATGGGCATCATCAGAAATTCTACAAACAACAAATGCTGGAGAGGGTGCGGAGAAAAGGGAACCCTCTTGCACTGTTGGTGGGAATGTAAATTGATACAGCCACTATGGAGAACAGTATGGAGGTTCCTTACAAAACTAAAAATAGAATTACCATATGACCCAGCAATCCCACTACTGGGCATATACCCAGAGAAAACCATAATTCAAAAAGACACATGCACCCCAATATTCATTGCAGCACTATTTACAATGGCCAGGTCATGGAAGCAACCTAAATGCCCATCGACAGACGAATGGATAAAGAAGATGTGGTACCTATATACAATGGAATATTACTCAGCCATAAAAAGGAACGAAATTGAGTCATTTGTTGAGACGTGGATGGATCTAGAGACTGTCATACAGAGTGAAGTAAGTCAGAAAGAGAAAAACAGATATCATATATTAACGCATGTATGTGGAACCTAGAAAAATGGTACAGATGAACCGGTTTGCAGAGCAGAAGTTGAGACACAGATGTAGAGAACAAACGTATGGACACCAAGGGGGGAAAACTGCGGGGGGGTGGGGATGTTGGTGTGATGGGAGTGATTGGGTTTGACATGTATACACTGGTGTGTATAAAATTGATGACTAATAAGAACCTGCTGTATAAAAAAAAATTAAAATTAAAAATTAAAAAACAAGAAAAACAAAACAAAAAAAAATAAAAGAATAAAACCTGAATATTAGAAGTATTAATAAAAGAATACTTTCCCAGAGTTAAGATTTATAAAAGACTTATTGTGATGTAAAGTACCCTAATATTATTTCTTAAAATAAACACATTTAATTATCATTTACCAACAATTTCCTCAAATCGTTTAAAAATTTTTCATAGCTATTCTCTATAGATCAGCTCTTCCTTAATTCATTCAATTTCTCTATAACCTTCACTTAAAAACTGGTAAAATGGGGAATTTTCTTATATTCCAAGCTTCTTTTTTTTTGTTTTGCTTTGTTTGTGTTTTTTTATACTGCAGGTTCTTATTAGTCATCAATTTTATACACCTTATATTCCAAGCTTCTTAAGCATTTTAACAATAGTACAATTATTAGTAAAATCTATAAATATAAAGGCCATATGTAATAAAGAGCTGATTGATCCAATTTCATGCAATTTGAGCAAAATGACTGAATTTTGACTTGACAACTTATGCAGTCTAATATATTTAATTCTTCTTTATGATGGTTCTGTAGATGTTGCCTTTACAAATGAGATCAACATTTTCTTTAAATATTTTACAAATAAGGGAAAGATATAAGCATAGTGACTTCACACTCTGTAACTGTGCTATTTTTTCTCATTTAAAACATATTCCTTCCACAGAATGGATAAGAAACTACCCGCATGATAAGGTTTAAGTAGCTCTTCTACTCTTCAAAAGATCTCATTGACCAGTCCCCCAATCCTGAAATTTCATTATTAGAATCAGGTACTACTAATTCTTCTTCTTGTTTAAAGTTAATCCACAGACATTATGACCTTAAGTATAAAATGATTTGGTAGACAGGTATTTTATTGCAGTAGATTTTGTTAGAGGTAAAAGAGAAAAAAAGGTGGCTTCAGAGATCAGAGAAATCAAGAAAAAATAATAAAGGGGGAAATAAGTCACTGAAAGACATATTCACCAGGTTCACAAGCTTGCCTGCAGCTAGCTAGTTTTGATACTTAAAAAACAATACATATATGTATATATATATACACATATATATATATGTGTGTGTGTGTGTGTGTGTGTGTATGTATATATAGACTATGAGTGGTCTATGTTAATAGGGATAAAGCTAGGAAGTTGAAGACTGTCAAACAACAACAAATATAAAGGTAAGTCAGATGTTTTTTGCAGCTATTGCAGGAAAGATATTTTCCATTAAATACGAATGATAAAGATAAAGATGTAGGGCATTAATAGAGAAACAGCATTTTTGATGGCCAATATCTGGCCACACTTGACCTTTTTGTTGGAATTAATTGCAGTACCCCAGGATTCACACATATTCAACTGTGATAAAAAGTAGTTAATATGATAATTCAATTGGACATACATGTCTTAAAAATGAAGGTTACCCTCAATTTAGCTGTCAGCACTCTCCATAAAGAGACTCTGCAATTTTCCATAATTTCCATAATTTCCAGATATTTCCAATTTTCCAGAAATGAATTAAATGATTAAAAAATAAGTGCTGAAATGAGTTCAGGACAGAAATAATAACCTTGATTCTTATTTTCTTTAGAAATGTTATTTATATACAAAGTGAAAAATAGATGCTATATAAGATTTATTAATTAGGTGCTTAAGCAACTTTTCCAGTTTTCTTGCCTTGTTTGTCTTTAATTTACAAAATACTTTTCATTAAACATATTTATTTTTTCTTGAATAGAGTCAAGTAATTTAATAAAGACATCATTACCTCTGCATACTCTCCAACTCCCACAGAGACAGAAAATGTAAAATGTAAAATAAATTCTATGGCTATGAAACAAGTAGCTTAATTGAAGTACATTCATTTTGGTCTGCTTTCAAAAGTAAAAGTTATTTCAGTTAACAGATGGGGAAAAGTCTGGAGGTCTTAAACCTAATACTACCCTAATAAACTCAGGATAAGGTTCTTATTTCTCTAACATAAAGCAACTTAATGCAAATGAGGATACACAGTAAATATTACTTAGCGCTCATTATGAAGTGTTAAATCCGTCATCACAGCATATGGCTCAGGACCTACGAGTTTAATCTACCAAGTAACATAACATTGGTGTGTAAATATGTGCTCTCTACGAATCTAAAGTGTCTTTCATTTGTTAAAACCTGTAATTTTTAAGTACTTTCTAACTAGCATCCTGTAAACAGAATGATTAAGATTAATTACAATTCTCTGACTTTTAAATAAGGATATTTTATTGTGTCTTGGTACCAGCACTGAAAGACCAGATTAACTTAATGTCCATCGTTAGCAATGACAATAAGAAACTTTATGAAACATGCTTATGTTTGTAATTTTATTTACCTTTCCACTTAATAATTATCAACTGATAAAACTCTTGTATATTTTTGTCCCATCTTGAAAAATGTAAAGTTATAAACCACACAGATCCATTAATCAATTATTAAAATGAATAAATGATAAACTAATATTTTTTAAACTTTCATATAATAATTAAAATAATTTGAAATAATAATATTCAAATAATGTTATTTATTAATTGGTAATTACATTTGTCTGGTATGTGTACCTGTACACACACCCCTATATCTATTTATGTCTCTCTCTCTCTCTCTCTATATATATATATAGATACTCTCTCCCTCTCTCTCTATATATATATATAGAGAGAGAGAGAGAGGGAGAATGAATGAATTAGAACAAACCTGTTCCCAATGACTGTAAAATAAGAGAATCTAGCATATAACATATCAGTTTTCCTTTCATTAACTGTCCACAGAAGTGGAAACTATTTCAAATAAATTTTTATATATCATTTTCAGAATGACTTCTATCTTGATCTAAGTTACCTGCACAGTGTTTCAGTTCTCCTTTGCTTATATCAACGAAATTAGCCATCTTTTAACCATAGGTGTGAAAAAAAAAAGTATTATGTAGCTGTAGACATAAAAGAAAGGAAAAAAGTAGTAGTCATTTTTGACTGAAAGATGATCCTATTCGTATGAGGAATGTCATTAGGTGTTGAAGACTGTTGCAACTCCTCATATGAAAAACAAGGATGTGCCCAGACTCATTTTTAAAACCTAAGAGGGGCAATCAACCTTCTCATGCTTCCCCTATCCTCACCCATCATGGCCTTGTGAGCAAAGTTCTTCTCTCTCCCCCAGTGTTGTTACATCACAGGTGGGAACTCCTCTCTCATTAGTTAATTTCCCGCTTCCCCACTCAAATCAGAACCGTACTCTGTAGGACAATTCTGAAACAGAAGTTTCCTCCTGCTTTGCTTTAATTCACCTCAATTAAGGTTAGTCAGAAACATAACCTTAAAACATCCCTATAAATGGCTAATGCCATTAGAAGGAAATTGGAATTACATGATCTTAAAGTATATTTGAAAGTAAGAATTTGTGTAATCTAACATCACTACTTTTCACATAAACACAATGAGGCTCTGAGAGTCTAAATGACATGCCAGACTGGTGCCCATTCCAAGTGTCCAGTTAGCTCTCACCAATATTGCACCATATTAATAACTAATTTTGTCTCTATTAGTTGGGTATTCTGTTACATGTGTCCAAAAGCGTGCTAATTGATACAACCACTACTTGAGTATGAAGTATATAGGGCTTGCCATAGCTACCTGGAATATGAAGTCAACTATCCTATCAAGACTCAACCAAAATACCTAAATGTTAAAGATTATTTTAACTTTGGTTTCCATATTATCATCAGGATCTTATGTATTTATGCAAAAGCTGTCCTATCAAAACTTAAATTACTGATTTATCTAATAGCCAACATGTGATGCATAGTCCCTATAAAGTGCTAGGTTTTCCAATATAAAGAATACTTTAGGGCTTCCCTGGTGGCGCAGTGGTTGAGAATCCGCCTGCCAATGCAGGGGACATGGGTTCGAGCCCTGGTCTGGGAAGATCCCACATGCCGCGGAACAACTAAGCCCGTGCACCACAACTACTGAGCCTGCGCTCTAGAGCCTTCGAGCCACAGCTACTGGAGCCTGCGCACCTAGAGCCCGTGCTCCGCAACAAGAGAAGACACCGCAGTGAGAGGCCTGCGCACGGCAATGAAGAGTAGCCCCCGCTTGCCGCAACTAGGGAAAGCCCGCATGCAGCAACGAAGACACAACACAGCCAAAAATAAATAATAAGTAAAATAAATAAATTTTAAAAAAAAAAGAATACTTTATCACCAATGCTACCTTCATTTGCATGAATAGTCTTAAGTTCTAAGAGATAGCAAAGAGTGATAGAAAGCAAAAATGTTTAATAATACATATTTCATTTATTGGCACTATGAAATGAACAATGGCAGCGTGGAAAAGTAAAACTTAAAACATCAGTGACATAATTAATAGTGATGTAATTAATCACACCATAAAAATGTTGAAAATAAATCTTCAGAATACAACCAGATATTCTCACTGAAGATTTAGCAACTGTTCCAAATTTTCAGGATGTTAAATTATCTGGGTCCTATAAAATTTCCTATAAAATTTCTTAAAAGTTTTTTATAGCATAATGTCGGTCAAAGGGTACAAACTTTCAATTTCAAGGTGAGTAAGCTCCAGGGATCTAATGTATAGCGTGATGACTGTAATTAACAATACTACATTGTATGCCTGAAATTTGCAGTAAAGATCTTAAATGTTCTCACCATAACAACAACAAAATGGTAATTATGTGAAAAGGAGGATGTGTTAAAGAACTTTACTGTGGTAAACATTTCTCAATATACATGTGTATCAAATATCGTCACTTTGTACACCTTAAACTTATACCATGTTATATGTTGATTATATCTCAATAAACCTAGAAAACGTTGGGCCTTTAATAAAATCACTCTTCTAAATGTCATGACATTCCAAAGTTTTTCTTCTATTTATGAATTGTGTAGGATTGTATTAATCACCCATACTTGTAAGTTACCTTTTAAGAAATAGCTCCATTATAATAGAGATTATCAACAAATTTTTATTTATTTATTTATTTATTTATTTATTTTTGGCTGTTGGGTCTTCGTTGTGCTGCGCAGGCTTCTCATTGCGGTGGCTTCTCTTGTTGCGGAGCATGGGCTCTAGGCGCGCGGGCTCAGTAGTTTGGCTCATGGGCTTAGTTGCTCCGCGGCACGTGGGATCTTCCCTGACCAGGGCTCGAACCCGTGTCCCCTGCATTGGCAGGCAGAGTCTTAACCACTGCGCCACCAGGGAAGTCCCTCAACAAATTTTTTTTTAATTTACTTTTTGAACTTTAGGTTCAGGGAATTCTGTTAATCCTATTTATCAGATTAGCAGGCTGTGCAAGGTCCCCACTCTTGGCTTATTTCACTTTTTTAATATGACTTGATGTTTGTCCATTTATCGTAATTCCCCCTCTCACTTCCTCCCTCCATATAGCACCACCAAGGGTACTCACTAGAATGAGTTATATCCTATCATATGTACACTTGAATAATATATTGTTTATGCATTTTAATAATCACATTATAATATTATTTTGTATTTATTACTGTGTGTCACATTTTCTTAATATGCCCAATTTTATGATTTATTCTTGGGCTCTATGTATAGCTAATTAATTGTTCCTTAATTCTGCATAGTATTCACAGAGTTTATTAGAGTTTTAAGAATAGTCCACTTTTATTCGTCTTACTTTTCTAGAATACCTATTATTTACTCACTGACTGCAACATACAAATTTTCTAAAAGAATAAATATAGGCCTTCACCAGTCATTTTCATAAAGATTTTATAAGAAAATCATTAGGAAACAAAAGCCAGCGATGTAACATAATGAAAACAGAGTCTTGATGGTGATTCTTCAATGTTCCTTTTCAGCCCCTCCAGTCCAAATAGCACAGTACTGGGTGTTAGCGCCTGTGGATCTAATCCAAAAACTGCCCTTACAGAAGCTCTGATCTTTCATTAGTCACTTAATGTCTCTAGACTTTTTTTTCTCCCCACTAATAAGATTTGTAGTTAGATTATATCATGTTAAACTTTTAGGTTCTGAAATTCTAAGCTACTCTCAATTGTTTAGAATACCTAGAAAATAGAAGTTTTGTCTAATGAGGGTTTAAACATGAAGGGCACGGGATTTGCATTGTGCTCAAGATGTTGGCACTGGTATTCTTCCTCATAGGAATATGCAAAACATAATCCTCTTGGATTTCAGGAATAATCAAACCTGTATCTATACACTTAATTGTATTAACCTTGTTGAAAATGTTAAAGAGTAACACATATAGAGTTAATCTTAGAAGAACAACATCTGTTAGCAATTGATAAATTTGTAAAACAATTATTTCTGAGAATGATACAGGTAATCTTCTCTGGCTGAAAGTAAACTTTGGAGCAAATTAAGTCTAAGTTCAAACCCCAATATTGTCACTTAAAAGTTATTTGACTTCTGACAGATTATTAAATAGCTAAGTATTCTAGAACATGTGAAGTGACGGTAACGGAACTGTTTTGTGTAAATTGTTATTTGTTTGTTGTTAAACAATATACCATGAATCACTGGTAGGCAGGACTGACATTTACTTTTCTTTTCATCCTTTCATTTGAGAACAATGTCTACTAAGATACTTAGTCCATTTTCTCCAAAAACTGAGTAAATTATTGAATCTTAATCTTAATGAATCTATTACATGTCTTTATAAATGTACATTTTTAAAATACAAGGAATCTTACTCTATTGAGAATAAGAACTGTTTGGCAGCTAGACACTCAATAAACATTATTTCCACTTTCCCACTGCATATAGAAATGAATCATGAACAATGATCAAGCCATACTGTGAATAAAGTGTGGCATTACCTGTTCATTCTCTTGAACTTTTATTAAAAGAACATTTTACATCAGATACTGATCCAGTAAATGATCTAGTATTTTGTTTGAACATTTGGAAATTTCTTTTTATCTTCAGGCAGATAAAGCATCTTGGTGGTTAAATATTTTTTTCACTTGGACATTTTTAAAACCTGTAGAAAAGACCTACAGCTTTTGCCCAGAAATAAAACCCATTATAGGTTAATAAAATAAACTAACTTGACCTGTAAGATTGGTATTGTTAAATTCTTTATTTTATCAAAGAGAACACATAGTGTAACAAATTAAATGTGACTACAGTTTAAAATAAAATACAACAATGATTTCACTTATATGTGGAATCTAAAAATTAAAACAAATGGACCAATAAAACAAAACAGAAAAAGACGCAGATACAGAGAAGAAACTGATGGTTGCCAAAGTGGAGAGGGGCAGGGGTAAAATAGGTGAAGGGGATTAAGAGGCACAAACTTCCAGGTATAAAATAAGTAAGTCACAGAGATGTAATATACAGAGTAGGGAATATAGTCAATAATGTTGTAATAACTTTGTATGGTGACAGATGGTTACTAGACTTAGCATGGCAATTTGTAATGTATATAAATGTCAAATCACTATGTTGTACACCTGGAACTGATATAATATTGTATGTCAACTATACTTCAATTTAAAATAAATTAGAGTAACAGTGTCCCATCCCTCACCAATCTCCCAATTCCTCTGTGCTAAAGGCAAATACTTTTGCATCTTTCGGCTGCTTAATCTGGAATTTTATATCTCCATATTTCCACGTGATGTGCATATGGCTATTTTAATTCAAATACTGTTACCAAACTTCAAGTTTCAGCATAAATACAGTTGCCACTTAGTTCTAAATCTTCCCTGAAAACCATACAGATGAATTCGAAGAAAACATACACACGTGCATGCACACATACATAAAACACGAGGGAGGCTGCTATTGTTTTCATCTTCTGTAAGTGATAGAACAGCTCTTCACATTGTCATTCGTGTGTTTTCCTTCTTTCAAACACCCATTATCGCTATAGCACAAATTTTAGTTACATTGGTATTTAGAGTAAATATTATCAGGCTTTAATCTGGACGGGTGCTCTTTATGCCTCCTGCACACTTATAACCCTGTAACTTCCCTTCCTGACCAATCTGGAAATTCCCTTTGAGTCCTTCCTGTGTTGTGGCTCCTGTTTTCTGAAGGCCATTTCTTCCCCTTTCCTTACTTACTGGCTTGTGTTGCTGGAGGTCATCCTTTGCTAAGTTACTTTTTTAAAAGGTATATGAGGTATATTTTTGAGATTTTTGATTGTCTGAAAAATATTTTTATTTTCCTCTCACGTGCTTGATTAATTATATTTTTTAACATATTGCTCCAATGTCTCTTTGTTCTTGTGTCACTGTTGAGGTGTCCAAAGCTATTCTGATTACAGATCCTTTGCATGTGACATTCATTTTTCTTCTCGGAAATCCTATGGGAACTTCTTTTTGGCTCTAGTGTTCTGAAATTTCACCATCATGTTATTTGGAGGGAGTCTGTTTTCATCTACTGTGCTAGGCACTCAGTGGATTCTTGTGATCTGGAAATTCACATACTTGAGTTCTGGGAAATTTTCTTGAAATATGTGCTTATTTCCTGCCATGGATTTTTGTTTTCTCTTTCTAGGATGCTTATTATTCAACCATTAGGCTTTCTGGAACAATCTGCTAATTTCCTAATTTCTCTCCTTTTGAAGATTTGCAGAATTTTATCTTCCAACCTATTCACTGAGATTTTCATTTCTCCTATTATGTAGTGTCAGTCAGAGTCCTTTGAGGAGAAAGAAATTCTCTCCTTTTTTTGAAAGGAGAGAATTTAGTAGAAAAAAAATTACCTAGCCAATAAACTTATAGCCAATTTGTTGTTTGTTGACTAGGTAACTGAAAGGTTAATCCCACTACTGGGCATATATCCAGACAAAACTATAATTTAAAAAGATATATGCACCCCTATGTTCATAGCAGCACTATTCACAATAGCCAAGACATGGAAACAACCTAAATGTCCATCAACAGAAGAATGGATAAAGAAGATGTGGTACATACAATGGAATATTACTCAGCCATAAAAAAAAATATTAATGGCATTTGCAGCAACATGGATGCAACTAGAGATTTTCATGTTAAGTAAAGTAAGTCAGAAAGACAAATACCATATGATATCACTTATATGTGCAATCTAAAACATGACACAAATGAACATATCTGTGAAACAGAAACAGAATCACAGAAATAGAGAATAGACTAGTGGTTGCCAAGGGGTAGGGGGGTGGGAGAAGGATGGATTGGAAGTTTGGGATTAGCAGAGGCAAACTGGTATGTATAGAATGGATAAACAACAAGGTCTTACGGTATAGCACAGGGAACTATATTCAATATCCTGTGATATTGGAACCATAATGGAAAAGAATGTGAAAAAGAATGTATATATAACTGAGTCACTTTGCTGTACAGCAGTAATTAACACAACACTGTAAGTCAAATATACTTCAATTAAAATTAATTTAATTAAATTTAAAAAAGAAAACTCGCAAAATTAGTGATGGCAGGAAGTGGCCACCACCCTAGTGCTAAAGGAACAAAGGTAAGAGGTTGAAATAATTAAAACCTAGAAATATACAAGAGGGGTCTCCTGGAACTGATACTCTGATTTCTGAGAAGATACTAGTACATTGGTGCTGGTGTCTCTGAATTCAGAGGAAGGGCCTTCTGGGCCTGTGACCTTGACATCTGAGGAGGGGCTCCAGTAGACTACCACTGATACCTCTGATGTGGGAGGGCATGATGAAGCTAGTTTTGCCAATGTTGGAAAAAAAGCTACCAACCGTACTTATCTAGCTGTTGCTATTAGAAGAAAGCGATGCTGCTGGGGTGAAGCATTTTGGCAAGCAAATGGGAATAAGTCCTCTGTCCTTGGCCCAGCCTCACAGCCTCCCTCTCAACCCCCCCCCACCCTAGTGACAAAGTCTAACCTGGAACAGCTGGTAAAGCAGAAATAGAGTTTACAGGGTCCCTGTTCCACCATCACAAAGCAGAGTATAGAAGGATGGGTTTGGAAGTGAGAAACAGTAACTCTTTTATTGTTTTTGAAGATTTCATTGTTTATAACATTCTGACCAAATATCATGAATGTGGCATTTTCTATCTCTGTAGATACTGAAATTTTCTTCTCCCTATATAGTGTCGGTTCCTAAGTTATAGTTCCTGTTTTTTTTTCTTTGTTGTTTTTGTTTTATTTTTTGTCTTCCTCCGCTTCTGATTTTTTTCTTTCCAGTTATCATATTCTATGTGTGAAACTTGCCAGGAATACTTGGGCATCTGCCTATACTTATAATTGAGAGACTAAAACTCTAAGTATGTGGAAGAAACTTAGCAAATTTAAGCTTTATCTTAGATCCTTATGAATAGGGATTTCTTAGGGAAATCCTGGTGGCAGTATCTCTCGTTTTGAGCAGGTCAGTTTCCCAGAGGACTCTCTCAGTCTCTGGCCTGAACGTTAACACTCTGCCACTGAACCCGGAAAGGAAGATTTCTGTAATCTAATTATTCCGATAAATCAATTACTGCCCATCCACCTGCTTTACAGATTTTTCTTTTTTCTGTTTTGCTCTCATTTTTTCAAGCTATGGCCATGAGTGCTTATGGCCATGAAAATATACTCAATGTATTAATATTGTAATAATCATAGTAGTTCAGTGAAACACTCCATGCTAACATAGATGATGGGTTGTTATATTTGAGCTGTTTATTAACAATATCCACAAAAATGATTTTTAAATGAAGTGCTAATTAATTGAGGCTAGAAAATTTACGCTAATAGAATCACTGGAAGTTTTCCTTACTATCCTTCTTCAGACACATTGCACTCCTCAATGGTCTTTACAAAATAAACTCTGAAAACATTTTTAAACTTTTAGGATAACAAAGTATATAATCCCACTTAATTCTCTTCAACTTTAAGCACAGGTTGCCTGAAACAGTTATTTCTTATGAATGAGAGTTTCGTAAAATGCTCAGCACGGAATCCTGCAATGTGTAATGCTAGAGGATTTATCCTATCTACAACTTTATTTAAAAGGAAGGAAAGAAAGAATAACACCCTCTAGAATCACTTCACTCTCCAATTCTATACTGCTGTAAAGAGACGGTTTTATCAGAGTTTCTGTGTGTACTGCGAAAATCTCTGTGCATCACGCAGATTAGGAAAATAAATGGTCAGATCTTATCTCAAGGAAATTGTCATTAACCAAGACTGATACCTTAATAATACTAGAGATGTAATTATAGTTTAATTTGGAATTGAATTTCAATCGGTTCTTCTGTAAAGAATGAGTTATTATCAAGCAATACTAGAACCTCAAAATCTTATTTGTATTTGTTTTCAAATCAATAAAATGTGATTTCAGCTTATCAAGACTTTAATATTAGATATTTTTTGAGATTAGCTAGAGACGAATGTAATTGGAAAGTAATATTTGTAGTATTAAATGAGCATGCATCTGGATTTGATGACTCAGATTAATGTAGATTCAGTGTGAAAATATTATGAGCTTCATTTTTTGGCTTGTATGTTCTTCATATACAGCCAGATTGCATAATTTGAAATTTCCCTGCCATATCAAAGAAACAACCTAGTTATTTTAAGTAGACATAATACCTAAACTATAGTCATATACAAGGCACACAAATATTTTAGTATAATAATACACATAATAGATACTGTTTATTAGTCAATGTATATCAGACACCTGCTATGACCTTTATGCATATTATTGCATTTAATCCTCACAACAAAGTAATGATGTAGATTATCCATTATCCCCAATTATACAGATGAGAAAATTAAAGCTTATAAACCTTGGATATCTTGCCTAAAATGTGAGTGTGCGTATATGTGTGTCTACAAAACAGTATCTTGGGGGACTTCCGTGGTGGTCCGGTGGGTAGGACTCCGCGCTCCCAATGCGGGGGGGCCTGGGTTCGATCCCTGGTCGGGGAACTAGATCCTGCATGCATGCTGCAACTAAGAAGGCTGAATGCTGCAACTAAAGATCCCGCATGCCACAACTAAAGACTCGGTGTGAGCCAAAAATAAATAAATAAATAATAAATAAATAAATATTTAAACAGTATCTTAACCTAACGTCATTATTAGCACTATCAACTTTCAATATCATCTGTTGCAGGCAAAAAATGAATTGCCAACGATGTCCACAGCCTAATCCCCAGAACCTATGAATCTGTTAGGTTACAGGGTAAAGGGGAACTAAATTTGAAAATGAAATTAAGATTGTTTATCGAGTGACCTTGAGATGAGAGATTATCCTGGATTATTTTAATGAGCTTGCTGTAGTCACATGGATCCTTTAAAGTGGAAGAGGAAGGCAGAATAGGGAGAACCAGAGGGATGACAGTGTGAGATAGACTTGGCCCAACATTTCTGTCTTTAAAAGTAGAGTAAGAGGACCATGAGTCAAGGAATGTGGATGACATTCAGACGCTGGTAAGGACAAGGAAATGGATCTCCCCTAGAACCTGCAGAATCGAATGCAGACCTGCTGACACCTTGACTTTAGCTCAGTAAGACATATCTTAAGATTTCTGAATTACCTAATGGTGAGATAGTAAATCTGTGTTGCTTTAAGCCAATAAATTTGTGGGAATTTGTTATGGCAGCAGGAAAAAACCAATATGCTATCTCAAAAGGGAACAATAAGGAGCTGAAAAGTACTCAAGGAAAAGTGTTCAAATTTCATTTCAGTGCTATCTTTTAAAGAAGTAGAACACTTTATACTAGTAAATGTGTTTTGCTTTTTTACACAGTTGGCATAATATTTACATACATAGAATCTAACACTTTGCCACAGCTGTAATTGAGAAATAAGACATACAAACAAATGTTCTGTTTTTTGCTTTTCATCTAGCAATTACGTGACACTATTGGGTATTTTTATTACCCAATCTATAGTAGAATTTTATTAAACCATTCTGAATTGTAAGGAACAATTATGAATTTTTTTTTTTTTTTGGCCAGAGATTTCTATAATTCTCTATAACAAAATACCCCCAAAGTCAGTGGTTTGCCACAAAACTTTCTCATTTTTCTACCTAAGGATTGGTGTATGCAGTTCCGTTTCAAGCTAGAGGTCATCTGTGGTTCATCTGAATAACTCTGCTTCAGGCTCCAAGTAGAGTTCAGGGTTTTTTCTATGGGTCTCATTATGAGCCCAGGATGAAGGGACAATGGCTACCAGGGAATATTTTTCTCACGCTTGTAGTTAAGCTCCCAGATGGCTAAGCATAAACTTCTGAAGTCTCTGTGGTTTTTGATTTGGAATTCATACAGTTACTCCTGCCTACTTTCCATTGTTCAAATCACGTCAATTTTCCATGCCTAAAAATCAATGGGCAGGGAAGTCTACTCCTTCCTTGGAGGTAGGGGCAGGGTAGGTAATGACTATTAGCTAAACGATGATATAATGTGCAATACCCAACACTAATAAAAATGAATCTTGGCTAAAGTACAAATTATTTTTATGCTTCCCCAAGTATTGATATTAATTATACCATCACGTAATTATTCAGGGGCAAACATCTATTTAACCATAAAGAGCCCTAATATTATAGTAAGTTAAGCCAAATTTTTATTTTCTGTAAATTGTATTCAAAATTATACTTAGGGACCTCAAAAAAGCACCCCATGTAGTTTATTACATGGGAGAGAACTACTATAAATGAAAATTAAAGTGGCCATTTAGTCTAGTCTTGGAGATGAAATATACTTTTTCAAGAAATCTCTTTATAAAACATAGTCCTGAGTATTTAGTATAATGGCCAATTGTAGTCTTTGATAGAATAGGAAGGTCTTAATTGTATCTTTGAACTGTAGGGAGTTTTGTTGGAATTCAACAAATAGTTTCTTTTCTATCTAGGTACCAAAGAGATCTATTTTTTTTTAATAAATTTATTTTATTTATTTTTGGCTGCATTGGGTCTTCGTTGCTGCACGCAGGCTTTCTCTACTTGCGGCGAGCGGGGGCTACTCTTTGTTGCGGTGAGCAGGCTTCTCATTGCAGTGGTTTCTCTTGTTGCAGAGCACAGGCTCTAGGCACGCAGCCTTCAGTAGTTGTGGCACATGGGCTCAGTAGTTGTGGCTCGTGGGCTCTAGAGCGCAGGTTCGGTAATTGTGGCGCACAGGCTTACTTGCTGCGCGGCACGTGGGATCTTCCCGGACCAGGGCTCAAACCTGTGTCCCCTGCATTGGCAGGCGGATTCTTAACCCCTGCGCCACCAGGGAAGCCCCAAAGAGATCTATTTTAAGAAGTTATATTTAGTGCTTTTAAATGTATGTTAGATTGGTCAGAAATGTCCTTTGTAGTCTAAAATTCGCCAGTTAACTGTTTCATAATGCTGTCCAGCTAATTGGAAAAAATGATAGTGTTACTCATCAGTAATAATAAGCCTTAAATATCACTCTCTGGGATCTAGTCTAATGGCACTCTCAATATACAATAATACTTGTGTGTTTAAGTTTTCGTTATATCCTAGGCATAGGCCAAAACAATAGCATTTTATTATTTATCTTGTCTTTCATCAAATAAGTTCAAAGCTAATATCCTTAGAAAGTGTACCTATTTTAAGTTCACCTGTTACATCATGTTTAAAAATGGTAGTCCCGTTTAATCAATAGAATATTAAATACTATGTAATAAGACATATGCTCTCATAAGTTAATAGGTAAGTTATAGTTTAAACTCTAATTCATCTGCCTATTCTATTTATCCATTAAGAAGGAAAAATAAGTCAAAAGGATATACACTGTCCACTATACAAATGGACATTATATATTTAAGGAATTTTCCAAATTATCTTCACATTATACAGCTTTCCTTATTTATTCTATTCTATGTGGATACCCTTTTCTTACAAATCCTGACCACAGCCTACCCCTAGACTTTTACCTTCAGTGCCCTTCCTTGGTTTGTCTCAACCATAATGTGACAAGTCCGCTTGTCTGTCTGTCATATTTGGCCCCTGCATTCACCTCCCTGGTTGATCTAAACTTTCCTTCCCACTGTTACGGTAGCAGGACCAAAGAGCATGAAAGTTCCAATTAAGTGTTTGTATTAGACGCATGTGCATTATTTTAACTAATTCTGTTTACTGCAGACATTTCTACATTTTTCTAGAATTAGAAGAAAAGTGAACCATCACTCAATAAGTCTCTCCTCCTTTCTTTCTTGCAATACTATTTTATCCTGTTTATTTATTTATTCAAAATTATACAGTAGGACACTGATTTTTAGTGGATCCTCTCCCTTAATGGGCCCCCTAAGAATCAGTGCAGCCTAGTTTTCCTGTCTTGGTTCTCTTCTTTCTATATATTTATCACAGGCAACTGCAATCAAATCCCAAACCTCAACCACGAAAACTTTATGCTAATAACTTCCTCATTCAAAACTATCTCCAAAATTTTCTCAAACTCTCTCTTCTACCTACCCATCTATCCACTAGGCTACAAAATCCATAGACACTACAACTGAACATTCCCTAAATTGAACTTTTGTCTCTTCTTCCATTTGGCCTTATTTCACTTAACACCATCACTATCTTCCCAAACACTCAAGTCAAAGGCTTTGACTCACTCTAGATTCCTTCTTTTTCTCATCCCCTACACATTTCTGCAGATCGCTCCTCAATTAGTTTTTCCATTTGCTCCATCCTCACGATCTTACTGCCACTATTTTACTTTAGACCACCGAGCAATATATTGAATTGTGCTTTTTATCATGAGTTCAATTCAATACCTGGGGCTCCACGATAATGCTAGATAACCTCTGTTTCCCAATCCCCTCCAAGACCACCCTCATCTTATCTACTTTGCTCTCTGCCCTCTGAGATGGATCTTTATGGACTATATCCATGGGCTTCATTGCCCTCTGACTTCTGGTTGGTTTCCTCCAATAGGAAGCTCAGGGGGAGACGGGAGTTGTGTGGAGAATCATCTTGGGGGTATTACTTAGTTTTTTTCTGTCCTTACTGAGTCTCCACAGACTGGTTTCACATCTTTACCAAAGGCCACAGTTCCTGTCAGGTAATCTTTTACATACACAAGTTACTTCTCTGGGTAACACTTACCCTGCTTGCCCTTTTAGGCTTGCAGTGGTAACAGCTGGTGGTTGGTGCTATCCTGGATTACAGCACTGTCCCTTTTGGTTTCCCTAAACTGTGTCAATGCCTTTATACACAGTACCTGTATTAATATTTCTTTACATTATTCTGTCTGAATGCACCACCTGTTCCCTCTTGGGACTTGACTGATAAACCGTCTTACTAGCCATGTGCCTCTGGGCAAATTACTTAATTTCGATAAGCCTGTTTTCTCCTTGCAAAATATGAACAAGAATCTCTTCCTTATACGGTTTGCATGAATATTAAATGAGACTGTGCATTAAAATGCTTAGTGTAATATCTGGTATATAGGCTGAACCACACGAAATTGCCATTTTGGTAGGTTAGATAGGTGTATATTAGCAATTGTATGTGAGTCAAACTAAGTACGTGCTCAAGAAATGTTAACTTTCTTTATCACTATCTTCATTATTCTTTCTCACATGAATTATTATAAAAACTTCCTAACTTGTTCCTAACTCTGCTCCTAGCTTCTATATGTTCCTTAAATATACCGAATTATTTTCTTCATTAGAAGTTCATGGAGTTCTCTCTGCCTGTCATGCAGAGTCACCAAAGACTGGTTTCCTGTCTTCTTTCATGTATCATTTTTAATGCAACTTCCACAGAGAGGCCTTCACTGACAAACTCTCCTGGATAGCTCACACCTGGTCTTTTTATTCTCAGAGATCCCTGTCTGTGCTTGTCACAAATGTCATATTTTATAATAATGAGTATTTGTTACTTTTCAATTGTTTTTCCTTATCCACTTATCTGTAAAATCAAAGACTGTCTCATTCATTCATCCTTGTAAAATCAGCTCTATGACAGTGCTTGGCTCCCAATAAATACTTGCTGAAAGTATAAATGAATAGTTGAATAGAAAATAACGAAAGAGTAAATGGAAATATAGGTATAATATGTCCCTTCTGATCTTAAAATTTTTCTTTGGTTACCCCTAGGTTCCAAAATGAAAATAAAAACCTTAGATCCAGGTCCTAGTTCCTTCATTGGTTTCTTCTTTAACACACTCTCACAAACTCTTTCTGCTCTCATCATAACAAACTATTTACACCATAAATCACTTGGCTTATCACACATTCTTTCCTTTACCCTTACTATTTTCTGAGTATGGAATGACTAACCTCTCTTTTCTTAGCCAAGTCATTATTATCTTTCAAGACTCCGTTTCAAGTACCCTCTCTTCAAGGTTGTGCTATGAATTTCTCAGTGTGATTTGGGTATCCCTCATCTTTGTTAACTTAATAACTTGGTACCAATTTTAGCCCTCACTGCAAATGTATTGTATTGTTTACTTATGTATTGTTTCCACTAGACTATGAGTTCTGTAAAGACAAGGGGCCATCCTTCAGCTGTAAGTGAGCCTCTATTTATGGCATAGTGCACAGTAAAAAGTTGGTACTACATATGTAATATTGTTATCAATCCCATATATCATCTAGGCTTTATGTTAGGTGCTTAGGCACTCAGAGCTAGTCATAAACTGGTCATCTATAGTATGAGTGTGTTTCGTGTTTGGTAATTGCAATCATTGTTGCTTTTGTTGTGGTCATCCATTTACAATGCTTGGTGTCAGTTTATTTATCTCTTGTAAAAATAAAACACTGTGTGTGTGTGTGTGTGTGTGTGTATGTGTGTGTGTGTGTGTGTGTGTGAAAAATAAATAAATAAATAAATAAACTGGTCATCTATTCCCTTCCCACCTGAAACAAGAGGAGATGGGTGATGACTAGCTTGTCTTATAAACATACTTATGATCTATATTGCTTATTGTAAATAAACAACAAGCATGGTTGGCTGGAGAGTAGGGGGTAAAGTGAGCATTTTTCTCCTTGTGAAATTAACAGTGTATAAAATGGAGGAGTCAAAAACTCTCAAAATCTCATCTGTTAATCCAAAAGCAAAATTTATCACAACTCACTAGAAAATGGACACCTGACAACTTTGGGCTCCTCCAAAGAAACAAAATTCCATCTCTTCTTGATGCTTATCTGTATCCTTTGAATTGTTAGTACAGTTGGTGCTGGATAAGATCTATTATTAGTGTGAGCCTGATTTAATAATTAAACCCTTTGTAGTAATTCACATACTACACCTGAGAAAGGAAACTGTAGATGGAAGTATTACCTTGCTATATTAAACAAAGTGTCTACTCTGAGGGCCTAATTATACAATAAGATAAAGGTAGAGTGAGACTGGAGGGTTTTCCAAGCATATAGGTGGCAGAAAGAATGTGAAAGATAGTATGTTCATTGAGGGGAAAAAAAAGCTTCTAAACCTTGGGTATTATTATTATTATTATTATACTCTAAGACCTTTTTCCTCAGCTTAAATCAATGATCTACATATGAGTTTTGTTGGCTGTGACACTTGAATCTGCAAATGACAAAGATTTAATTCAAATGATATTAAGCAATAAAGATAATAATTGGCTTATGTATCTAGAAAGTCTAATCGCATTAGTTTAAGTTTCTATTACTGCTTTCAGTCTTCCATCCTAACAGAGATGGCCTAATTCCATTCTACAAATGGAAACACAAGAACCAGAAGCTGCTCTAGGCTTTCCTCATTCTTCTCGTCTGCAATACAAGTTCTACTGAAAGTCTCACAGAAGGCTCTGACTGGCTAGCTTTGAGTCGTGACTTTATTTCCAAATCAATCTTTTTACTTGGGGGGTTGGGATGTTCTAAATGGCTTGGACTAGATTATGTGATCTCTCCTGGCTTTTGGGGGTCAGCTGGGCAACTACAGAATCATCTGGACCGAGAATAGGGGATTCATGCCCCCCCCCAAAGAATTTCTGAACAGATGAAAGATCTCTTTCAGCTAATCTGCCAAGGCCAGATGTCTCCATGCTTTTTAAAAGTCTTATAAAAGATACATTTCAGAAACAAAGAGGAGAAGCCTAGTATTTACATGTATAACTTGAATATAGAGGAATAGTTTTTTCTCTTCCCCTTTAACTTTTATTCTTTAAAAGTTATAAAGTCGGGAGGACTGTGTACTTTTCTATCTCCTTTCCCTCCTCTTTCCTCCCCTTCCCTTCCTTTCAAGTAATATCTTGTTTGAGAAAATTCAATATGAATTTCAAAGACTCTTATGCTATGCCTACATGAAAAAAAAAATGAGAAAAGAGATGAGAAAAAAATAAAGATAAATTACAATGGGAAATAAGATAAATAAGATAAAGGTAAATAGTAAGATTAGCTTTTTTAAAATGTCTTAATATCCTAAACATTTCCTAATGAAGATAATATATTCTGGGTTCTAAGCATTCCATTAGACCAGTCAAAGAGGTAAACTATTAGTTACATGATCCAGAATGTATGTAAGAGGAGGAAGTCAAACAGTTCCTCTAAAGAAACACAACCATTTCTAACTCTGAGACCAGAGAGATATTTCTTTCAAAAGTCCTCATAGAAAGAATCCCATACAATGTAATCTACAATATTGTCAACATTCCTCTAGTAAATATAGCTGTTGGATTCATAGAAATACTTGCGTTCAACATTTCTACAATAAATTCAGCTATTGGGTTTAAAGAAATATTTCTTATAAGTGTCGATGTAAGTTAATGTCACTAAATGAAATTTCAAGTCTGTAAAAGCTGTCTACAAAAGGTGTTAATAGAACATGGGTCAAAGTCATAACAGGACTTATAAAGACTGCATTTTCTCCTAATGTCTATAGTGAGCAATTGCGAATGTGTACCCATGGTAGTAATATCAGATTTGATTTTTGAAAAGTTATCCCATTAGCTTTTGGGAAAATGGATGTATTTTGATATTAGAGATATTAGGTTTGATATTAGAGATAAAGTCATAATTGTATTAATCCAATAAGAAATGGAAAGGGAGGACCTCTTTTAAAAGATATCTTTGTACACTCAATTTCATTCCTTCTAGAATACTAATCTACTTCAAACTCCCTCTGGTTCTTCATGCTTTGCTCTGTGTCATCTCAGAATCCATTTTCGATTTCTTGTACTTTCTCTCAAAAGTTAGGTGTTACTCCTCTGTAACCCCTCCTCACCTTGGACACACACTTATCTTATATGAATATGTTTGGGTTTATCTATCTTTCTTCCCACAGAGATTCTGTCTACAGTCTCTGTATATATTAGCCTAGGGAAATAATACACAATTATGAATAAAGGGATAAATATACAAATGCGTAATATCATAAGGATAGACTGTGTTAGCCACGTGGAGACCTATCAAGCCTATCAGCTTCATGGGACTTCCCTGGTGGTCCAGTGGTTAAGACTCCGTGCTCCAAATGCAGGGGACACGGGTTCAATCCCTGGTCAGGGAAATAAGATACTGCATGCCGCACGGTGCGGCCTAAAAAAAAAAAAAAAAAAAAGCCTATCACCTTTATATATTGATGAATATTTTTAAAGTAGCAAATCCTTTAAACGTTGTATATGGGTATTCAATTTGGATAAATATAAAACCATGGGAATATTTGTAATAAACTATATATTCTCTTCCTATTTCTTTTAAACATATCTTATTGAAAAAATTACAGATTCAAAAAATTACTAGAAGGACAAAAATAACTTCATTGTACTTTAAGAGACCAGGTCATTTTTCTAAAAAAAGAGAGAATATCTAGTGAACAATATCAGAGATAGCAGAATGTTTCCTAGCAGTGTTAAAAAAAAAAAATCAACAACAGTGTACCCATGCCGTGATGCCCAAATCAAGCCTGTAGGCTTTTTTCCCCTACCACCTCAACTAACAACCTCTCTAAACCAAGAGAACTTTCTCTTATCATTCTGCATATCTGAAAACATAAACCTTCATCTGGCAGGATCATTCTTACAACTGAGTGAATCGAAGTATAATAGAAAGAAGCAGAGTTTACTGCAAACTCTTATTTTTCTAAAGTTTCTTTCATGTTTCCTTTTGTTAGGTCCTGCTCTTCTGGAACCCCTCTTGTTGGTAGTGGCATTTAAGGACATTTGGAAATACGCATATAAATATAAATTCACGTAAATGATGTATGTGGATCAGCTCATTTGTACCTTCTCAAATGCCCATGGCTGCAACACTTACAAAGACTATTGATTATAATGGTGAATGGAAGTGTTGTACACTTCAGAAGTGAAAAAATGACTTTGAGCAAGAGAGCCATCTACTTCTTAGAGCCCACATTGATTAATCTCTGTCAACATCTATAGATTTCACCTTCATCTCTGCTGGTTCTCCAAGGCTATTTGGTGTTAGGTCTCAAGCAGACAGAGCAAAGAGTGGGGAGAATGACACTGTCTTAAATATTGGTGACTCAGTTTGGATCCTAAAGATCATGTAGGAATAGGAAAAAAGGGTGGATAAAAATAAATGCCAGTAGACATGGAGAATTTATTTTATTACCATTTCATCACTGTAGTAGATATCTCAAGATGTTCTAATATTTGAGAATTGTATGAAATGGTATTTAAATACTGCTATTGACATTGTCATCTACAAATTAGGAGGTGAGCGATAAGGGCTTTATACCAAAGGTATTAGCCATCTCTGTAAAAATAATTTTATTTTACATGTTATAGTAAAAAGTTACTTTTTGCAAAACTAAATATGTTTTATTTTTTGCTTATTTAATTATTGCTATCTTTTCATTTTAGAAATTAGATATTTGGTTCTAGTTATTTCATTTTGTTTTCTCTTCAGTAAAGAGAAACCAACGGCTGAAAAACTGTTGAAGCAATTGTTTACTTGATATTGTTAAGTCCATAAACATTGCTAGGAAAAATCTTGTCCCTTTCTATGGGTTAAATCCTCTCTAGGTTAAATTCTGGGAGCAGATAAAATGACTTTCCCTTCAGGGACATGCTCTTGTTAGGGGCGTTAATTTTCACCAAAGAATGTCCAGCCTAGGCTCAGCTATGTGGGTTCCTAAAGGGCATGGTTCCACACCTCAGTGACAAAACGGAGTGGCTGCGCTCCCAGACCTCATCTGTAACTTCAAACTCACTGCCATTTTTTATAACTATATAAAGCCAGGCTGAACATTTATGTAAGTTTTGTCTGGAGCAGCCTCTCTTATACATACCTGACCAGGGAGACTTTTCTTTGTGAGAAACATAGTTGGGGACATTTTGTGTACAGGAGTGGGCAGAGGAAAGATGAGCCAACAGAGGATGAAAAAAAAAAAAAAAAAAAACCCCAACAGGGAACTGGAAGAATTCCTGAAAAGAGTGAGGTAATGGAAGAACAAATTTCAAAGGAGGATATTTTCAGTGGCTAAGTTTTATCCTTGTTTTTTCTTGACATCTGAAATGTTGACACTGTTCCTTCCTGCCACCTGGGAGACTGAGAACAGGGACCCTACCCACCAGCGCTGTGGTGTTCATCTTTAATGAAAAATTCCAATTGGAAAAACAGTCTAATTTATGCCCATAAACTGTAGTGATTCTTCTGAACGATGGAGTTATCTGAATTTGAGTCTGACTCATTCATGGAAGGAGAAACGGGGTAGCCATAGCAAAAAAACAAAACAAAACCCAAAACGGAGTTCCCTTCAGAAGCCAACAATAAAAATAACTTCATTATTATATACCATTGATTGCTAATAGTGATTCCAGGTATTTTACTAAATATTTTACACGTTATCTCATTTAGTCCTCAAAACAACTACAGGAAGGAGGTATTATAACTATTTTATAATGTTATAAAACTACTTGGAGTAATAAGGCTGGTAATAAAGTAATAAAGGGGGAGAGACACCATCCAAACAGAAGGTATCTGACTTTATAACGTGTGGTCATCACATTGTCTTCTTTCTGCCATATTATGTCTGGCTGTACCAAGGGTTTTCAGACTTGATAAGAAAATTCCTGTGTGTGTGCACGCCCGTGTGTGTATATGTGAGCGTGTGTGTGTACACCTGCCTGACAAAAAGTTCTGTCTGAAAGAAGAGCCATGGATTACAGTAAGTCACATGCTCTCCAGCTGGAGGATAGTCCCCTTCCAGTACTGCAAGGCAGGGATGGGCCACTCTTTCCAGCCCATGGTCCTGGAATGCCTTTTGCAGTCAAATGCTGTACCACTGAGCATACCCCCTTGGAATGCTTTTTGAACTAGCTTGCGTAATTGACTGAAAATCCTTTTGGAAATTACTCATGTGCCCTCACTCCAGGATTAAACTGAATTAAATATTCAACAACAAGCAATTTTTTAAAAAGCACTCTTTTAACTCAATAGATTGTGGATGCAGACAAAACAAAACCCAAAAAGCGATGTGGTAAGGTTTGCCCATCTTTCTTATTCCCTTGTTGCAATCATCTTTGAAAACAGTGACAATCACAACAGCAATGACGGCAAGAACAACAACAAAAATACAGTAACAAATTTTGAGTTTTATATTCCAGGCCCAATTCGAGGCTCAAAATCCCAAGGAAAGACATTCTTTCATCCTAACATTCTTTCTCAGGTTAAAGCTGACTGGTAACAGGTGTGATGTAACAATTACCCTTGGACCAGCTCAGGACTTCGCTTTTTCTACATCCGTCACCTCTGTTTTGTTTGTTTTGCTTTGATTTCTCCTCATAGGCTATGCCATCTGAGACAAGTTTTATGAGAAATTCTTCACCTGAATAAAAATAAACCTTCAGTCCTCTTGTCTTGTAGGAATGTGCTTTGTTTATAGAACCAATCAATGACTCTTCTCCCTCATCTGTATCTAGAATGTCGCTTTACCAATACTACTAATGGTAATGAGTCAAGTGGGTCTGAGTTTGAATCTTGCCTCTGTCAATGACTTCACTCTAATCCTCTGTTTTGGTATGCATAAAATTGCGTGGATAATGCTATCTTAGGATTCCTGAGACGGTTAAGAAGATAATTATAATGTGTGGCAGTCAGCAGACACTAAATGCACAATAGATATTATTTATCATAGGCCACTCGTTTGTTTTAATCTCTTAAATTCACAAATAAAACTTGAATTGATAAGATGATTTCTTTGTCAGAGATTTACAATTATATTTTAATTAATTTTTTATCAAAATTTCATACTAGTTTATATAAAGACTTTAGCATTTGGGTTATAACTTTATTTCTAATTTAGTTAATAACCCTAAATTCCTAAACAAAACCTCAACTAAATCACATCATCTCTGTTGCATCACATTTCCCTCAATATTGTTAAATTTGTTTGTTATCAATTAGAATGCCCAAAGTAAAATATATGTGTAAAACTTACGTATCCATGTAGCTGTTTTCTATTTACAAACTGATTATGATACAAAGTGGGTTTTTATTTTCTGATTTTTTTTGCTCTTCTTTTTTTTTTAATTTTCTATCGTTAATTTTAATTTAGTTTGTTACGGTATTCAGAACTACCCATCCTATGAAAAGTCATAAATGGAGGATAAATTTATTCACAAAACTGTCTCCATGAGGAATCCTGGGGACTAGTTTTCTCAGCCAGGGCACTTGTCCTCCAACCTCTGAAGACTCTAGGTTGGACCCTAAATGGTGGCAGAGCCTTGTCCTCCACAAAACCACAGTTATTTGGGCAAAGGGGAGACTGGCAGAAGTTTGGTCACTTTCTGCAGTAGCAGTGCAGATGGTAGGTATTCTGAATCAGTTATCAGTTAGTATCCCAAGTGGGAAACTTGGGATAGTTCTCTTGGATGACTAAGCCTCCAGAGAAGCCTCCTGCCATATCATGCTGTAGTTTATTAAGTTTTGGATTGAGTCCTTGAGGCTGTCCCTATTCATTAAAGCCCAACACCAGGAATTACAGACTGTCATACTCTCAATGATAATCACTGATCAACTTTGAGTAATAGTAGATTATGCATGTCTAAATGAGGAAGAGTTAAGGATTCTGTAGAATAATAATAATTGAGGAATCCACCCAGAGATATTATAGTCATGCTGCATGCACAACCACCTGGTCATACCTGGGCTAACTCTGAAGTCTATAACTCTCCATCAACCAGATGAGTGCCTCTGGAGAAATAGCACAGTTTACAGATTAAGAGCAGGAAGTCAAGTGCATAAATCAAAATTCAAGCTTCACGTCAATTATCTGTGTGCCCTTAGAAAAGCTACCTAACCTCTTTGTGTTTCAATTTGCTAATCTGTAAAACCGAGATAATAATAACTATTTTGCAAGGTGTTTTGAGTATTAGAAATGAAAATACTTAGCACTTGGAAAAGCACCAAGCCCAGGATAAGCATCCAATAAATGTTTGTGGTGGTTCTTGTTGCTGCTGGTACCCAAAACCAATGGAATAATCTAAGACAGTATCAGGTAAGACTCAGTACTTTTCATGGCCATTTACATTTAACTGGTAATAATGGAATCAAAATAGTTCACACTGTTCTACTATTTTAGGGGGGTTTTACTGTGTTCAAGATTTTATATTTTATTTATATTTTCTCAATATTGCTTAGCAGAAAACACTTGCCACTTGGAATCCCTTTCACTTTTCTCTCCATTGTTTCTCTTTATTGCTTGTTGAGTGACTGTCCCTTTGAGTCACGGCCACTTTCTGACCCCACTAACCCACCATACAAAAATATCCACGTGGCAACCAGGTTAAAGGTTCTCTTAGTTTTTAGTCTCATGGGAGAGAGCATACCAATGAGGTATGCTCACTGAGGGATTCATGGCACTCAGAGGTGAAGAATATGTGACCTTAGGGTTGCCAAATCTCTGGGGTCATGAGCAATCTTCACATGTACATAAAGTATTAATGGACTTTAATACTTTGAGTTTCCTTAAACCGCAAGTGTTAATATGAATGTATTTTGAAAACATTTAAAATATTATGGCAAAAAAAATGTATTGACATGTACTAGACATAACATTTTCACAAAAATACATACATTTTCATATATCTTTTACGTTCCTATGCATACAACTTCCCCCTATTCAGTCACAGGCATTCATTTGACTTGGGGAAGATTAGAACTGTTGGAACAGAACTACAAAGAGAAACAAAGATCAACAGTCATCTTTTGGAATCCAAAATTGACTTGCTTTGAGTTAAAAGCATGCTAAGAATCTTAAAAGCCAGGTTACATCGAGAAAGACAAGGATTTTTACAGTCTTTTAGGTTCCATTAACATATTAAGAGATGGACTTGGAAGACTAGATTATAGAGAATCTCATCTTTTTGAGAGCTGTGAATTTTAGTGTCTACAGGGAAGAAGAAAGATACAATCTAGGGCAATTTATTAATACAATATAAAACAAGTGGTAAGTCTGCTCTTCTTCCACATTGGTTTGTGGGAAGTGGGAGAGAGATGGTAGTGGGAAAAGGTGTCTTCAATCCACTCACGACTGCGACGAAACCAGGGAAGGGAGTGCTTTAGAAACACCGAGGTAAGTATGGAGATCTTGAGAACATCAGGGAGATAATAGGTATTTCCTCCTGAGTAAAGCTTGGGGGAATCTGAAAGCCTGGGCATACCTGAAAAGCCTTTCTCTAGACCAAATGCCAACAATTTTCAAGTGAGAGCAGAGTGGTGTTAAAGAGAGATGGCTAGAGAGAAGAGCCTGAGGCCTGGGCGCAAGATAAGTGCCCTAGCAAGAAGACTCAGAGGTGCTAAGAGGCCCAGTGGACGCAAAGGTAGATGAAGTGACTGTTAGAGAACAAATGATTGTTATCATAGATTCTGAATGTCAGATCTGGGATCTCTTTATTAAACATGATCACCAGTCCACAAACGAGATCAGCTGCTGCTCATCTGAGACCAGAAAGAACCCACAGGACAATAATTGAAACTGAATCCCTACTCCCTTCTGCTGCCAGGAGAACAAATCATCCACGTTCCCATACTCTCTGTGAATGCAAGGTTCCCTTTTTTCCCATGACAGTAAATAAAACCCAAACAAACCCCCAGGCTCCTTATTGCGGAAAATCAAGGAAATGGGAGAGAAATTAGAAGACAGAAACGTTGGTCGAATTACATTGATTTATAACAAACATAAAATTTAAACTGAAAAGGCAACATTTTAATTTTTATTGCCAATTTAGAATTTGTTCTTGACCCCTAGTGAGTGAGTCGGTATGTGTGTGCGTGTGCGAGCACGCACCCACCTACCTATCAGCAGGGCTCTGTTCCTTCTGGACGCTCTAGGAGATAATCCATTTCCTTACCATTTCCATCTTCTAGAGGCCACTCTTACTATTGGCGCATGGTTCCCTTCCTCCGTCTTCAAAGCCAGTAGCATAGCACCTCCGTGGCCCTTTTTCCATCATCACTTCTCTTTCTCTGCCTCTCTTCTGTCTCCCTCTTTCACTTTTAAGGATTCCTGTGATTACACTGGGCACACTTGGATAATCCAGAATAATCTCCCTATTTTAAGGTCACCTGATAAATTCCATCTGCCAATCTAATGCCTCTTTGCCACATAACCAAATATATTCACAGGTTTGGGGGATTAGGTCATAGACATCTTTTTTATTTTACCTACTATACCTTTTTGCTAACAAAGGCCACCTTGGTCACTATCAGACAGGTGAGCAAAAGGCAACTGAGTGAACTTAAGCCAATCATCAGATATTCCTTACCTGGTAAATGAACCATTCCTAGAGTAGGGAGGCCTGTGACCTAAATAGGAACCCACATAGGGGCATTTAAAACCTTCCATGGGATTTTCATATTGAAGACTCATCATGAAGCTATTAGAATGTAATCTACGGAGATATTGTTCTTTTAATAAATTCTCGGAAGGAACCAAGATGGTGGAGTAGAAGGATGTGCTCTCACTCCCTCTTGTGAGAACGCCAGAGTCACGGCTAGCTGCTGGACAATCATCGACAGGAGGACACTGGAGCTCACGAGAAAGGGTACCCCACATCCAAAGACAAAGGAGAAGCCACAATGAGATGGTAGGAGGGGCACAATCACAGTAAAATCAAATCCCATAACTGCTGGGTGGGTGACTCACACACAGACTGGAGAACACTTATACCACAGAGTCCACCCACTGGAGTGAAGGTTCTGAGCCCCACGTCAGGCTTCCCAACCTGGGGGTCCGGCAACGGGAGGAGGAATTCCTAGAGAATCAGACTTTGAAGCCTACTGGGATTTGATTGCAGGACTTCGACAGGACTCGGGGAAACAGAGATGCCATGCTTGGAGGGCACACACAAAGTAGTGTGCGCATCAGGACCCAGGGGAAGGAGCAGTGACCCCAGGGGAGACTGAGCCAGTCCTACCTGCTAGTGTTGGAAGGTCTCCTGCGTAGGCGGGGGCTGGCTGTGGCTCACCGTGGGGACGAGGACACTGGCGGCAGAGGTTCTGGGGGGTGCTCCTTGGCGTGAGCCCTCCTGGAGTCTGTCACTGGCCCCACCAAAGAGCCCAGGTAGGCTCCAGTGTTGGGTTCCCTCAGGCCAAACGACAAGAAGGGAGGGAACTCAGCCCCACCCATCAGCACTCGACCAGAATAAAGTTTTACTAAGCTCTGCCAACCAGAGGAACAGTCAGCTCTACCCACCACCAGTCCCTCCCATCAGGAAACTTACACAAGCCTCTTAGATAGCCTCATCCACCAGAGAACAGACAGCAGAAGCAAGAAGAATTACAATCCTGCAGCCTGTGGAACAAAAACCACATTCACAGAAAGACAGACAAGATGAAAAGGCAGAGGGCTATGTGCCAGATGAAGGAACAAGATAAAACCCCAGAAAAACAACTAAATGAAGTGGAGATAGGCAACCTTCCAGAAAAAGAATTCAGAATAATGACAGTGAAGATGAACCAGGACCTTGGAAAAAGAATGGAGGCAAAGATCGAGAAGATGCAAGACATCTTTAACAAAGACCTAGAAGAATTAAAGAACAAACAAACAGAGATGAAAAATACAATAACTGAAATGAAAACTACACTACAAGGAATCAATAGCAGAATAACTGAGGCAGAAGAACGAATAAGTGACCTGGAAGACAGAATGGTGGAATTCACTGCTGTGGAACAAAATAAAGAAAAAAGAATGAAAAGAAATGAAGACAGCCTAAGAGACTTCTGGGACAACATTAAACGCAACAACATTCACATTATAGGGGTCCCAGAAGGAGAAGACAGAGAAAAAGGAGAAGAGAGAGAGAATGGACCAGAGAAAATATTTGAAGAGATTATAGTCAAAAACTTCCCTAACATGGGAAAGGAAATAGCCACCCAAGACCAGGAACCGCAGAGAGTGCCATACAGGATAAACCCAAGGAGAAACATGCCGAGACACAGAGTAATCAAGTTGGCAAAAATTAAAGACAAAGAAAAATTATTGAAAGCAGCAAGGAAAAAATGACAGATAACATACAAGGGAACTCCCATAAGGTTAACTGCTGATTTGTCAGCAGAAACACTACAAGTCAGAAAGGAGTGGCATGATATACTTAAAGTGATGAAAGGGAAGAACCTACAACCAAGATTACTCTACCCAGCAAGGATCTCATTCAGATTCGATAGAGAAAGCAACAGCTTTAGAGACAAGCAAAAGCTAAGAGAATTCAGCACCACCAAACCAGCTCTACAACAAATGCTAAAGGAACTTCTCTAAGTGAGAAACACAACAGAAGTAAAGGACCTACAAAAACAAACCCAAAGCACTTAAGAAAATGGTCATAGGAATATACATACTGATAATTACATTAAACGTAAATAGATTAAATGCTCCAATCAAAAGACACAGGCTTGCTGAATGGATACAAAAACAAGACCCATATATATGATGTCTACAAGAGACCCACTTCAGACCTAGGGACACATACAGACTGAAAGTGAGGGGATGGAAAAAGATATTCCATGCAAGTGGAAATCAAAAGAAAGCTGAAGTAGCTACACTCATATCAGATAAAATAGACTTTAAAATAAAGAATGTTACAGGAGACAAAGAAGGACACTACAAAATGATCAAGGGATCAATCCAAGAAGAAGATATAACAATTATAAATATATATGCACCCAACATAGGAGCACCTCAATACATAAGGCAACTGCTAACAGCTATAAAAGAGGAAATCGACAGTAACACAATAATAGTGGGGGACTTTAACACCTCACTTACACCAATGGACAGATCATCCAAAATGAAAATAAATAAGGAAACAGAAGCTTTAAATGACACAATAGACCAGATTGATTTAATTGATATTTATAGGACATTCCATCCAAAAACAGCAGATTACACTTTCTTCTCAAGTGCGCAGAGAACATTCTCCAGGATAGATCACATCTTGGGTCACAAATCAAGCCTCAGTAAATTTAAGAAAACTGAAATCATATCAAGCATCTTTTCTGACCACAATGCTATGAGATTAGAAATCAATTACAGGGGAAAAAAACGTAAAAAACACAAACACATGGAGGCTAAACAATACGTTACTAAATAACCAAGAGATCACTGAAGAAATCAAAGAGGAAATCAAAAAATACCTAGAGACAAATGACAATGAAAACACGATGGTCCAAAACCTATGGGATGCAGCAAAAGCAGTTCTAAGAGGGAAGTTTATAGCTATACAAGCCTACCTCAAGAAACAAGAAAAATCTCAAATACACAATCTAACCTTACACCTAAAGGAACTAGAGAAAGAAGAAAAAACAAAACCCAAAGTTAGCAGAAGGAAAGAAATCATAAAGATCAGAGCAGAAATAAATGAACTAGAAACAAAGAAAACAATAGCAAAGATCAATAAAAGTAAAAGCTGGTTCTTTGAGAAGATAAACAAAAGTCATAAACCACTAGCCAGACTCATCAAGAAAAAGAGGGAGAGGACTCAAATCAATAAAATTAGAAATGAAAGAGGAGAAGTTACAACAGACACCACAGAAATACAAAGCATCCTAAGAGACTACTACAAGCAACACTATGCCAATAAAATGGACAACCTGGAAGAAATGGACAAATTCTTAGAAAGGTATAACCTTCCAAGGCGGAACCAGGAAGAAACAGAAAATACGAACAGACCAATCACAAGCACTGACATTGAAACTGTGATTAAAAATCTTCCAACAAACAGAAGTCCAGGACCAGATGGCTTCACAGGTGAATTCTATCAAACATTTAGAGAAGAGCTAACACCCATCCTTCTCAAACTCTCCCAAAAAATTGCAGAGGAAGGAACACAACCAAACTCATTCTAAGAGGCCACCATCACCCTGATACCAAAACCAGACAAAGACACTACAAAAAAAGAAAATTACAGACCAATATCACTGATGAATATAGATGCAAAAATCCTCAACAAAATACTAGCAAACAGAATCCAACAACACATTAAAAGGATCATACACCGTGATCAAGTGGGATTTATCCCAGGGATGCAAGGATTCTTCAATGTACGTAAATCAATCAATGTGATACGCCATATTAACAAATTGAAGAATAAAAACCATATGATCATCTCAATAGATGCAGAAAAAGCTTTTGACAAAATTCAACACCCATTTATGATAAAAACTCTCCAGAAAGTGGGCATAGAGGGAACCTACCTCAACATAATAAAGGCCATATACGACAAGCCCACAGCAAACATCATTCTCAATGGTGAAATACTGAAAGCATTTCCTCTAAGATCAGGAACAAGACAAGGATGTCCACTCTCACCACTATTATTAAACACAGTTTTGGAAGTCCTAGCCATGGCAATCAGAGAAGAAAAAGAAATAAAAGGAATACAACTTGGAAAAGAAGAAGTAAAACTGTCACTGTTTGCAGATGACATGATACTATACATAGAGAATCCTAAAAATGCCACCAGAAAACTACTAGAGCTAAGCAATGAATTTGGTAACGTTGCAGGATACAAAATTAATGCACAGAAATCTCTTGCATTCCTATACGCCAATGATGAAAAATCTGAAAGAGAAATTAAGGAAACACTCCCATTTACCACTGCAATGAAAAGAATAAAATACCTAGGAATAAACCTACCTAGGGAGACAAAAGACCTGTATGCAGAAAACTATAAGACAATGATGAAAGAAATTAAAGATGATACCAGCAGATGGAGAGATATACCATGTTCTTGGATTGGAAGGATCAAAATTATGAAAATGACTATACTACCCAAAGCAACCTACAGATTCAATGCAATACCTATCAAATTACCCATGGCATTTTTTACAGAACTAGAACAAAAAATCTTAAAATTTGTATGGAGACACAAAAGACCCCAAATAGCCAAAGCAGTCTTGAGGGAAAAAACGGAGCTGGAGGAATCAGACTCCCTGACTTCAGACTATACTACAAAGCTACAGTAATCAAGACAATATGGTACTGGCACAAAAACAGAAACATAGATCAATGGAGCAAGATAGAAAGCCCAGAGATAAACCCACACACCTATGGTCAACTAATCTATGACAAAGGAGGCAAGGATATACAATGGAGAAAAGACAGTCTCTTCAATAAGTGCTGCTGGGAAAACTGGACAGCTACATGTAAAAGAATGAAATTAGAACTCTCCCTAACACCAAACACAAAAATAAACTCAAAATGGATTAGAGACCTAAATGTAAGACAGGACACTATAAAACTCTTAGAGGAAAACATAGGAAGAACACTTTTTGACGTAAATCACAGCAAGATCTTTTTTGATCCACCTCCTAGAGTAATGGAAATAAAAACAAAAATAAACAACTGGGACCTAATGAAACTTCAAAAAGCTTTTGCACAGCAAAGGAAACCATAAACAAGACGAAAAGACAACCCTCAGAATGGGAGAAAATATTTGCAAATGAATCAACGGACAAAGGATTAATCTCCAAAATATATAAACAGCTCATGCCGCTCAATATTAAAGAAACAAACATACCAATCCAAAAATGGGAAGAAGACCTAAATAGACATTTTTCCAAAGAAGACATACAGATGGCCAAGAAGCACATGAAAAGCTGCTCAACATCACTAATTATTAGAGAAATGCAAGTCAAAACTACAATGAGGTATCACCTCACACCAGTTAGAATTGGCATCTTTTGAAAGTCTCCAAACAATAAATGCTGGAGAGGGTGTGGAGAAAAGGGAACCCTCTTGCACTGTTGGTGGGAATGTAAATTGATACAGCCACTATGGAGAACAGTATGGAGGTTCCTTAAAAAACTAAAAATAGAATTACCATATGACCCAGCAATCCCACTACTGGGCATATACCCAGAGAAAACCATAATTCAAAAAGACACATGCACCCCAATGTTCATTGCAGCACTATTTACAATAGCCAGGTCATGGAAGCAACCTAAATGCCCATCGACAGACGAATGGATAAAGAAGATGTGGTACCTATATACAATGGAATATTACTCAGCCATAAAAAGGAACAGAACTGGGTCATTTGTTGAGACTTGGATGGATCTAGAGACTGTCATACAGAGTGAAGTAAGTTAGAAAGAGAGAAACAAATATCGTATATTAATGCATGTATGTGGAACCTAGAAAAATGGTACAGATGAACCGGTTTGCAGGGCAGAAGTTGAGACACAGATGTTGAGAACAAATGTATGGACACCAGGGCGGGAAAGCCGCGGAGGGGTGGGGATGGTGGTGTGATGAATTGGGCGATTGGGATTGACATGTATACACTGATGTGTATAAAATTGATGACTAATAAGAACCTACTGTATAAAAAAGTAAATAAAATAAAATTCAAAAATTTAAAAAAAAAATTCTCTTTTGTTCTTTAATCTAGCTCAAATGGGGTGTTCTTCCTTGCAGTCAAGGAGTCTTCTGCATCATTTGCCTGAAAGTGACTGTACAGTGATTTTGATACAGGGAAAGGGAAACATTTTTCAGCTTGAATATCAACCTCTTAAATTGGTAGTAGTTGAGAAGTAATATGAACAATGATTTATTGTCTAATTTACTTTATTTTCTGAAAAAATAGCGTGTGAAAACCTCAAGAAACAAGTCATAATCTTATTTCTTAACTGGAGCCCCATCAGCAGCTAAAAGGCTGTGACACTAGAGGGTAATGTCAGCTTAATATGTATTGACTAATGGCTTTGTAATTTTCAAAGTGCCTGTATTGTTCCAAATCTTGTTAGGATTTTACACTGCATTGATATGACTTCTTTCTGTAAAAAAGAATATGCTCAGAACTTATTGGTGACCTTCCAATTTCTTTTTCTTTTTTCTTTTTTTTTTTTTTTTTGCTAAACTGAAACCATGGCAACCTGTGGATGCAGCATGTCATTTTTTCTCTCCTGAGTTAAAGGAATTTCAATCTTCTTAGACTAACCTTTCAGATAAAAATTGTTTTACTACAGATATATAGCAGGAGCGTATTTTCCTAAAACTTGAAATAGCTCCAAATATATTATTTTGCATACTTTAATAGTATCTAAACTAATTAAATA
Source organism: Eubalaena glacialis (assembly GCF_028564815.1). NCBI lineage: Eukaryota > Metazoa > Chordata > Mammalia > Artiodactyla > Balaenidae > Eubalaena > Eubalaena glacialis. The sequence continues at coordinate 23,965,207 of NC_083736.1, forward strand.
TGTATAAAAAAGTGACTCTTCTCAATTCATTTTTTTCAACAGTTTTCAAAATATGTTTTCCAAAACAAAACTGCAATTTCTTTAACACGGCATGTTTTCTCTTTCCTTGGTAAACTATGAGAAGTAAAAATAGGACTAACTGACTAAATTCTCTAGCATGGGTCATGATCCAGTTTAAGTACAATCTGAACCTAAGAATACTTGATGCAGATTACATGTGAGCATGCAGCACCTTCTTAGTTGTGCTAAAGCTGAGAAGGCATTTTATTTAGTTTACGTATAGAATCAATCTATGGGAACTGGGCTTCCCTGGTGGCGCAGGGGTTAAGAATCCGCCTGCCAATGCAGGAGTCACGGGTTCGACCCCTGGTCCGGGAAGATCCCACATGCCGCGGAGCAACTAGGCCCGTGCGCCACAACTACTGAGCCTGCGCTCTAGAGCCCGCGAGCCACAACTACTGAAGCCCACGCGCCTAGAGCCCGTGCTCCGCAACAAGAGAAGCCACCGCAATGAGAAGCCCGCGCACCACAACGAAGACCCAATGCGGCCAAAAATAAGTAATAAAATAAAATAGATAACTTTATAAAAAAAATTTAAAAATCTATGGGAACTACTTTCAGAATAATATTTGTAATACAATAATAATACTAATCAAAAAAGCAGCATTATGATGTTTTAGATAGAGCCTCTGGCTGGGAATCAAGACATCTGCGATTTGGATATATTTTGGCTGTCCATTCAAGATGGATTTCAGAGTTCTTGCTGTATGGCAGCCACTGCACCACACACTGGGGTAATAAAAGGGTGAACTAACCCCAAAAGTCCTCAACCCTCATAGAGTCTAATGTGAAAGATAGAAAGTGATGATGGCTACGAGGGATGATATTTGGGTACAATGAGAGAATAAAAGGGGTATAAGATATTGTGGAATATATGATGCCCCCACAGCCGCCGCCCCGCCCCCGCCACATGCCAAAAAGAAAAAAAAAAAGATGCCCACATCCTAGTTGCTGGACTCTGTGTCTACGTTAACTTATAGGCAAAAGAGACTCTGCAAATGTGATTAAGGATCTTGAGACGAGGAGATTATCCTGAATTATCTAGGTGGGCCCAGTATAATCATAAGGGTCCCTTTAAGACAGATAAAGAAGGGTCTGGAGGGCTTCCCTGGTGGCTCAGTGGTTAAGAATCCACCTGCCAATGCAGGGGACACGGGTTCGAGCCCTGGTCCGGGAAGATCCCACATGCCGCGGAGCAACTAAGCCCGTGTGCCACAACTACTGAGTCTGCGCTCTAGAGGCCGCAAGCCACAGCTACTGAAGTCCGTGTGCCACAACTGCTGAAGCCTGCACACTTAGAGCCTGTGCTCCACAACAAGAGAAGCCACCGCAATGAGAAGCCCTCGCACTACAACGAAGAGTAGCCCCCGTTTGCTGCAACTAGAGAAAGCCCGCGCACAGCAACGAAGACCCAACGCAGCCAAAAATAAATCCATTAAAAAAAAAAAAAGAAGAGTCCGAGCCACAGAAAGATGTGATGATGGGAGGAGAGGTCAGGAAAGGAGAATAACTGCTACAAAGATGGCTTTGAAAGTGGTGAAGGAGCCATGAACCAATGAATCTAAGCGGACTCTAGGCACTAGAAAAGGTAAGGAAACATTCTCCCCTAGATCCTCCAGAAGGAATATGGGCCTACTGACACCGCATTTTTAGCCCAGTGAGAGCCCCTCTTGGACTTCTGACCCACAGAACTGGAAGAAAATAGTGTTATTTTCTTCCAAATTACTTGCAGTAATTTGTTACAGCAGCAATAGGAAACTACCACTGGAAAGCTCTTTCTGAACTAAAATTTAATCTTAGATATGATTCTGTGAGTAATTCTAAATGTAGACAATTGATTTTAAGTCAATATTTTCCCTAATTGCAACATTAACAAAGACACAAAGAGTGAAAGTACATATACATAATAACATTCTAAATATTCCCTTCCTGCTTCTCAGTGATTCACTTTGATGTGTTCCCTTGGTTTTTCATTTTTCCTCCACATGTGGCCATCTTGTTGATGTCTGTTCACATTCAGTGTAACTTCCAATATTCATAGTTCTTGAAATCTACCTGATTTCTCTTTCACCCTCTCTTGCCCCCATCCCAAGCCTCTAAATATACATGCATGCATACACACACGCTCCCAAACACATAAGGCTTTTCAATTCAGAAAAATTATAGCAAGAACCCCCAGCATTGTATTGGTAAGGATTTGTACTTTGTTCTAGAATTTAAACAGATTTTTCTTCCCTTTTCTCCTTCCTATTCGCTGAGTGGAATAAGATCCAACAATGTAAAAAGAAAAATGAAAATATCATACATAGTGCTTAAGTACTATGTATCTGGGGACACTCAATGTATTTTTAAAATTATATTCTATTATTACTGCACAGTAAATGCCAGACTTCAGAAGTGAACCCTTGGTAAATTGCCTTGACTGTTATCTACTTAAATTTTTTAAAATTTTATTTTAGGTACTGATAAATCTCTTGGCCCTGACAAGATTTCAATCACATGCTCAGGATCTGAATGTGAAAAATCTCAAAAATGATTTCTGTAATGTGGCCCATTCACAAACAAACAAGAATTAGTAACACTGTCCATCAGATAAGTCCATTCATAGAACTGCTCACGTGTGTGAAACAGAATGTTAAAATCACCATTTCCCCCCAAAAAGCAACTTTACAATGTATTATGTATAAAATCCACATGGCCTTAGAGAAATCTTCTACATAGAGATAATTCTGGAGTATCTCATTCAGACAAAAAATTTCCTTCAGACACATGGATTTAAAAGAATTTATGTCTGAAAGTAAGTAAATAAGTTATGTGATTCTTTCCTCTTTAGCAATACAAGCAATCTGAGTTAAGTATTGTTTTTCTTTCAATTTACTAAAATGCTAACAAAAGTTTCAATGATCCCTTAAAAGTAGGAGATACAGGTTTTGCAATTTAAGAAAAAATAACTGAGGGCTCTGTGAATCCTTCCAATATAATTGTCTCCTCCTCTTTTTTTTTTATTTATTTAATTTTTGGCTAGACTCTTTGCCCGTTTATTGTTGTCCCATTCTCTTGAGACAAACCAGAACAAAATACTATTCAACATCTTAAAGTTTGGGGAAGCCTGTTTGGTGTTCATAATACAGATTTAACTCCTTATCTGTGGTGAAACCTTCTGTTAATTTGCAACACAGAGAGAAATCAAGAGTTTATTATGCCATATTGCAAATATCTGGTTACAAAAAGACAAAATAATCATTAAGACAAAAATTATTTTTGGTGTTTGAGATGATTAGGGATTTGCTGTCTCTTAGATCACTTTGATTTTTCCTGATGGGATATTTTAGACAACTGAAGTTTAATCCTTTTTTTTGCGGAAACTAATATACACATTTACAAACCCAGATCATTGGTAAAATCTGTGATTTGTTGAAAATACTGCTGACTCTGGAGCAACAGAAGTTTGAACTGTGTGGGTCCACTTATAAATGGGGGTTTTTTTTCCAATAAATATTGGAAAACGTTTTGGAGATAGGTGACAATTTGAAAAAATTCACAGACAAACCGTGTAGCCTAGAAATATCTCAAGTTAGGTAAGTCAAGAATGCATACAATATATGTAGATACTAGTCTATTTTATCATTTACTACCAAAAAATATACGCAAATCATTAAAGGTTAAAATTCATCAAAACTTATGTACACACACACTTACAGAACATGCATAGCACCATTCGCAGTCGAGAGAAATGTGAACAAACGTAAAGATGCAGTATTACATCATAACTGCATAGTACATATTGTTCTACTGTAATAACTCCCTATCTGTCTCCTGTTGCTATTACACTGAGTTCAAGGGTCCAGAGTATCTGCTTAAAACGACATGTGACACTAATTATGTCCTGGGATGATGTGTGTTTATCCCTCCTAAACTGTGTATTTCAGTAAACAGTGATCCCCTGTGGTTCTTGGGTATTTCTCATCGTGTTTAGTATGATACCATAAACCCTGAGTAACACCATGGGACCCAAACAAAGTGCCACTAGTGCTGCGGGAAGTGCTCCCAAGAAGCAGAGGAAAGTCATGACATTACAAGAAAAATTTGAATTGCTTGATTTGTACCGTAGATTGAAGTTTGTAGCTGCAGTTGCCACCATTTCAAGATGAATGAATCCAGCATAAGGACCACTGTGGGAGGGAGGGAGGGAGGGAGGGAGGGAGGGAGGGAGGGAGGGAGGGAAGGAAGGAAGGAAGGAAGGAAGGAAGAGAAAAATTCATGAAGCTGGAGCTGCAGCTATACCTTACACTTTTTGCAAGAAATATCTTTTTATCTCATATTGAAAATGCAGCTTTTATGTGTGCAGCATTGCTATAAGCAAGGCCTACCCATAGACTCTAATATGATTGGAGAAAAACAATGTCATTACTGTATATGACAACCTAAAGCAAAAGGATGGTGAAGGATCTAAAGGTGGAGGATTTAATGCCAGCAAAGGATGGTCTGATAATCTGAGAAAGAAGTTTGGCTTTAAAAATGTCAAGGTAACAGGAGAAGCAGCTTCTGCCGACCAAGAGTTCCCAGATGCTATTAAGAAAATCATTGAGGAGAAAGATCTACCTGAACAGGTTTTTAATGCAGATGAAAGTGCCCTGTTTTGGGGGGAAAAAAAAAAAAGCCACAAAGGATATTTATTAGTAAGGAAGAGAACCTAGTGCCTGGATTTAAGGCAGGAAGGGATGGACTAACCATTGTTTTGTGCAAATGCAGTCAGGTTTATGATCAGGACTGCCCTTATCTATAGAGCTGCTAACCCCCGAGGCTTGGAGGGAAAAGATAAACACCAGCTGCCAGTCTTTTGGTTGTACAACGAGAAGACCTGGACAACAAAAACCCTTTTTTTGGATTGGTCCCATCAATGCTTTGTCCCTTAAGTCAGGAAGTACCTTGCCAGTAAGGGACTGCCTTTTAAAGTTCTTTTGATATTGGACAATGCCCTTGGCTACCCAGAGCCCCACGAGTTCAATACCAAAGGTGTCAAAGTGGTCTACTTGTCCCCAAACACAACATCTCTAATTCAGCTTGTAGATCAGGGAGTCATAAGGACCTTTAAAGCTCACTGCACATGGTGCTCTATGGAAAAGATTGTCAACACAATAGAAGAGAACACCGCTAGAACAACACAAAAGTCTGGAAGGATTACACCACTGAAGATGCCATTGTTGTTATAGAAAAAGCTGTGAAAGCCATCACGCTCAAAACAACAGATTCCTGAAGAAAACTGTGTCCAGATGTTGTGCATGACTTCACAGGATTGACAACAAAGCCAATTAAGGAAATCATGAAAGAGACTTTGGATATGGCAAAAGAGGTGGGGGGTGAAGGGTTCCAAGAGATGATCTTGGAGAAATCCAAGAGCTAATAGACACTACAGCAGAGGAATGAACAGAATACAACTTGGGCTGGAGATGAGTGGTTCCGATCCACAGCCAGACAGTGAGGAAGAGGGCTAGAAGAAGCAGTGCCCGAAAACAATTGACATTAGACAGTCTGGCAGGAGGTTCTGATTACTCAGGACTGCTTTCGACTTCTTGTATGACATGGACCCTTCTATGATACGGGCAGTGAAACTAAAGCAGATGGTGGAAGGAGGATTTGTACCATACAGAAACCTCTTTGGAGAAATGAAAAAGTAAAACTGTCGGACAGAAATTACAATGTATTTCCATTAAGTTACACCGAGTGTGCCTGCTTCTCCTGCCTCCCCTTCCACCTCCTCCACCTCTTCCATCTCTGCCGCCCCTGAGACAGCAAGATCAACCCCTCCTTCTTCTTCCTCCTCCTCAGCCTACTCAACATGAAGATGACGAGGATGAAGACCTTTATGATGATCCACTTCCACTCAATGAGTAGTAAATAATCATCACGCCATACAGTTAATAAATTTATCTGTTGAGTATGTGTATATGAGTGTCTTCGTGTGAAAATCTAATAACTGTATGGCAAGAACTGTATGAGATGTCTTTGTGTCATCATCATCACCTAAGTATTCATCATGTAGAACATTGTATGCAAGACTTGTATTGAAGTGGATAGCCTACCATTACATAGGCAGAAGGTGAGTGATATTTAACATAAAATTAATAGTGTGTTATTTTTCTTACTGTTTTATAATTTGCTTTCAAAGAATTGTATTACTGTACAGTATGCCTCTTCTGTTATGATTGGAGAAACTGCATATCAGCCTATCATCACAGGTAAGTGGTTTTTGAAAAAATGCAACGATGTTTCCAATACTGTATTATGAATATGACTGTAATACTGTATGCCATAAAAATTTTATGATTCATTCATTACTGTATAGGCTAGGCTGCCATGAAGTAATTGTATCAATTACACTAGGCTACCAGAAAGCAATCATACTGCCACGTCTTCATTATCAATACATGAATAGTTATACCGTAAATATGAATTTTTCATATTATCTTTTCATTTTTGATGTCTAGTGTTAATTATACACATAATATCTAGAGTATTTTGTATCACATAAGACAACATGGATGTAGGTACTGACGATACATCTTATAAACAGGATGTAAACTTACAGGATTGATAAGTAGAGTACAATACTGTAAATGTATTTTCTCTTCCTTATGATTTTCTTAATAACATTTTCTTTTCTCTACCTTATTGTAAGAATACAGTATGCAATACATGTAACCTGTTTATGTTATTAGTAAAGCCTCCGGTCAACAGAAGGCTATTTGTAGTTAGGTTTTGGGGGAGTAAAAAGTTTTCAACTGCCCGGGGGCTGGGGGAGGGGGGGGGTTGCAGAGTCACATTGTTCAAGAGTCAACTGTGCTGCTGTACACAAAGAGAAAGTAAAAGGACCAGTTTTGGCCAATCATGTTTTTAAGTTAAATGTTAAAACATATCTTGAAAAGGCTGCTGTGCCTAAATAGGATAAATTGTGAAGCACTAATTTGAAAAATATGCCATGTTTTTTCCTTTTATAAAAAGAGCATTTTAAAAGTTAAATTAAAAGACATGGAAAGGCCCTGTGACTTCCCACTGATATTTTCTAGGAGGAGCTGATGTATCACTGCAAGATGTTAAAGAGATGCTAGATACCCTTACAAACTATTTTTTCAAATGTGGATTTGTGGCAGTTTTCCATCGACTGATTCTTAATTTTAATCCTACTTTCCATTTTTTAAAGATAATAAAAATATTTTGCATTGCATCTGTCTTCTACTGGCAATAGTGCCAGTTTGTACCGATTTTTGGCATATTTTCCCTCTTAATTGCCTTTCCGTATTATACAGCATTACTATGCACTGATTTCAAATAAAAGTAAATGGTGATTAAACACTTTATCCCCCTGAAGAAAGGGTATTTGAAACCTTACTGAAATGGAAGCAATCCTTGCAAACTCTATTAAAATATGAAAAAAAAATTTTCATTCTTAAAATGCCCAGTAGTAAATTATTTCCAGCATTGTGATTAGTTTTCCTTAACTAAAAGCAACTCTTAATTCATTAATTCATTTCTATAAATGTTCATCTTTGTGACATCAGTTCTACCTAATACTCATTATATCTCATTCCAAAAGATAGATTCATGAAGTCAAAGTAGTGCGGTTCTTGGATATTACATATTTATTTTATAACTACTAATATGTAAATTCTATTTTATTGTTTCAAAAAGTTACCATTTTTTTCGGCCTACCAATATGAAATCTTAGTTTTCCACTGTTTATAAAAGGTAAATTATTACCATTAGCTGATTATCCAAGTACTCATAAAACTCTTTATGTTACAAAAACTAGACTCGATGAATATAACAATTTATGTTCAGGAGGCAAATAACCTTTTTATTTTGCTATAAGAAGAAATAGTTAAGAAATGGTTCCCCAGTCTAGTCTTTATTTCATGTCATAGATTTAAATTAACTGCCGGTTCTGAACTCATTGTCACGTATTTAAATCAATAAGGGAAGAATCAGAAGGTCAAAGCAAATGTTTTTAAGAATAGAAGATAGGTTCAAAGGTTCATTACCAGGATCTAAGTTTTCTACTAATGTAAGGATATTGTAATCAGAAAGAGAACTATATTACCTTGGCAGCCTGGGCCCCTAATGGCACTGTGAATGGCAGGTTTCTGATCCTAAAACTCTGAAGAACAGGCAAGTGTCCACAGGCATGCCATCGTGGTGCATTTGTCTTAATATGGATTTGGCAACACATGGACTTGTCCTGTTTTATCTACAAAACTCCTTTTAATCATTTTCTTTCCACATTCCTAACCTAATAAAGTTTTCTTACTCAGTTGGACAAAGCTTTAGTCCATTTCACAAGGTCTAGATGTAGCTTGAGAAATGCTTAACATGTATCTTACAGGCTTTGGCAACTAAAGTAGACAAGTAGAGTAATTGAATAGATGTACTTCTAAATTTTTCCCTTCCAGGGACTTCAAAATCTTGTTAAATATTCTTAGAATATTCCAAAAATGACATCATAGGCCATAAGTAAAACCCATTTCCAAACATGGATTTTAATCAAAACAAACTTTTAAATTTAAAAAATCAAAATATTTGAGGGAAAACACTTTCCCAAAAATATTTTGGAAGAAGAAATTAAAATAGAAATTTTACACAGTTATGCATAAATCACAATAAAAAGTGAAAAAAAATTAACTCCAAGAAGTTAGAAAAGCAATGATCAAATAAAACCAAGAAAATTAAAAGAGATAATATAAAAATATAATTAGATATGAATTCATTAGAAAACAGAAAGACATTACATTTTTGAAAAATACAGGAACCTTTTTTTAATAAATTAATAGATCCACAATTGGCAAACTTTTTCTGTAAAGGGCCATAGAGTAAATATTTTAAGCTCTGCAGGCCATACTACATAGCTACTCAAAGCTGTCATTGTAGCATGAACACAGAGGAAATATGTAAATGAATGGGTGTGGCCATGTTCCAATAAATTATTTACAGAAACAAGCAACAGGCAGGATTTGGCCTGTATGCCTTAGTTGGCTGACTTCTGGATTAGACTGAGTGTTCTCAACAAGAATGACTATTAGTTTTCTAGGATGACAAAAGCCTTTAGGACATGAACAACTATCCAATATTCCTTGACTATTCAGAGGAAACAAGGCAAAAGAAAACAACAAATGTACTTATTTTAATTATCAAAACAAATGGGTATATATCATAGAATGTTGCAAAATGTACAGGGATTTGTTGATAAAACATGAGTCTAAAGGAAAACTTTATCCTTCTTGCAGAAACCCAGGAAGTTGAATTCACTGTGTTAGGAACAGGCATTAGAAAAGCTCAAGAACCACTGATAACAGTCTCTAGCAAAACTAAACCCACAAAACAGAAAACGCAGATATACAGTATTAGAAGAAAGATGTAGCAACCTGTACATAAAACTGGTGTAGAAGTTCATATTTTTTATAAAAGAAAAAATATATGTCTTATGTGTAAGCAAAAAGCACTATGATCAGGTAGGGTTTACTCTATTCATGTAATAATTATTCAATATTTAAATATGTTTTTACTTGCAAATAACCCTTTGTTTTAAAATCAATAACCAATAAAAAACATTTTCTGAGAGGACAAAAATAATAAAAGAGGAATAAAACAAATGAGAAATGTATACAGGAATATGAATAAAAATTTAAAACTACTGAAAGACAAAAGGAGGTTTGGTAAAATGGAGACACATCATGATCTTTTTTGGAAAGATTCAACATTGTTTAAAAAAAATTTATCTCCAATCAATATCTAAATTCCGATTGTAATTAAATTACATTAGAATTTGGAACTTGGAAAACTGATTCTGAACTTAATCTGAAAGAATACAAATGACATTAGCCTAGATTTATGAAAGGATTCGCTGCTCAGTAGCAAGGACTGTGGTTAGCAGACCGTCTCCAGCTGTAAGCACCTTTAGAGGTCAACTCAGCTTGAGTTGAGCCTACTCTTCTTATTTATCCCCAGAAAATAAGCTCAGATTAATATGTCACTCCCCACCACTGCCACATTGGTCTTTTTGCAGCTCACATCTACTCTGTATAAGAGGCCTTGAATAATGAGCTGAAAAAAGAAAAACCTGGGCTTGCTCTGCTGATGTCAGCTCAGAATATGAGACAGTTCTGAAAAGGGATAATGGCTTTATTACAGGCACTCTCAGGAATGATCTTAAAAGACTGAGGAGAGAAAATCTTCCCAGTGGGTAGAACTGAGAGCAATTCACCTAGTCATTCACTTTAGGTAAAATAAGAAATAACCACAAGTTAGAATCTGTCTGTATTCACGGGCAGTGGCAAATGGCCTGGTCAGCTGATCAGGGTTGTGGAAGGAGAATGATTGGGAGATTAGAGACAAGAAGGTCTGGCATAAAGGCACGTGGATAGACAGGAGCATGAGAACTAAATGAGAGTGTCTTTTGATTACGTGTTAACACCCTCCAGAAAGCATCCTCCATTGAAGGAGGCACTAAACAACCAAATGACAAAATAACGTGCCCAAATGACATTAGCCAATGTTCAACATTGGCCACTCCATAACTGTCCATGATGGGCACACAAGTGGATGATCATGGTGGCAGAGATGGAGGGTAGCATGGGCTCAGCAACATGGTCTCCCTACTTACCAAGGCTAATCTAGCTATGATTGCCTCTGAATGCCAGCAAGAGATACCAGCACCAAACCCCTTGTATGACAGTATTCCTTGTGGAGACTCCAGAAAAAACGGGTGTTATATTCATTTAGGTATGAACACCTGTCCTGGGTATGGGATTTTATTTCTTGCCCAGAGTGGCTCAGCCAGCATCATCATTGGTAGCTGTTAAAAAGATTCTTTAGATACGTATTTAGTAATATAAAAATGTGGGACTTCCCTGGTGGTCCAGGTTCGATCCCTGGTCGGGGAAATAAGATCCCACATGCCACACGGCGCAGCCTAAAAATTAAAAAAAAAAAAGATGGTAATATAAGAATGTTTGTGGTATGTGTCAGAACATGAGATCCCATAATCATTCAACTGTACATGTATATGTATTTTCTAAAAATTTTTCCAAATAGATTACAGTGATGAGCTGAATGGTTGTATTTTGTATGAAGTTTTCCTTTTTGTCCCCTTTATGCTACATGCTAATTTTACTATAAGAAACATGAAATACTCTGTAATAAATATTGTAAATTTTAAAAACATTATAAAACCTCATTAGTTCTCAGTTGAACAGAGAATCAGTAAATGCCATAATAGTTTTCTTATGTGCCATCTCTTATAATTGAACATCTTGTCTTCCAAATAAAGTTGTGATTTTTGTAGAGAATCTCCGCATTGACTAGACTTAATTCTATTAGAGCATGCTGGCTATCATTTTCACGTTTTCATCCAAAATTGTTGCAGCCAATAGGGCTGGAGAGTGCAGTGCTCGACTCCTTGGTTCATTTGAAGGATTCCAGCTAAATACATAGGCGAGGGTCAAAGTTTATAGCTCCTTCTCAAATCTTCTTTGGCAGAATAGCTAGACAAAAGCTCACTTTGCTTAAAAAAAATCATATATATATATATATATATACACATATATATATATGTGTATATATATATACATACACACACACACACCTCCTCCCCATCTTTTTCACAAGAGGGGGGCTGGTGGAAAATACAGGAGAATTTTATCAAATGTATATAAAGCAAACAATACTCCTGATGTGCTAACAAGCATGTCCCTGGGGATCCAGACTGTATAACAGCTGTGAGTCTCTGTGATTGTTATCTAAAAGCAACATTCAAAAGTCTCCTTGGGGACAAAAGAATATAGGGTATGAATTACTTGTTAATTTGTGTTTGTTGTAAGGAATACAGTAAAACAAATAAGAAGTTCTTATTTAGCAGCTAATCAACTAACCATACGTGTTTGCTAACCAATGTCCAATAACATTAGTATTTATTCTTCATTCTTATATTATTGCAAAGAAAGAGTAATAGGTGTCATGTTTATACCTACAAGTGTGCAACTATGACTCAGAGCTAAAAATGAATGCTTTCCAAAAATATTTATTATTTTAACATTTTTATGTCTTTCTCCTCCCTTTAGGAAGTTCATTTTCGAAACAAATAACTAAAATAATACACTAATCTTAGTTTTATGTTCTGAAGGATTGTAGTGTAGAATAAAGGTGTAGATGATTAAAAGTGGAAAAACAGACAATCTCTGTTTTCAGGTATTGAGCACACTATGATAAATGCTTCCTCATTTAAATGAATATATTTAACTCAGATTTCAACATTAATGTAACAGACACTACCTTCATTATTTCATTATCATGATGCAAAGTATTTCTCTTTCACGTTGACCTGTTTTTTCAGACTAGTTTTTCACAGGTAATAATTGACTGAAGGAAAATCATGCACATAAGAATATGAAATTAGGGGCTTCCCTGGTCGCGCAGTGGTTGAGAGACTGCCTGCCAATGCAGGGGACACGGGTTCGAGCCCTGGTCCGGGAGGATCCCACATGCCACGGAGCAACTAGGCCCGTGAGCCACAACTACTGAGCCTGCGCTCTAGAGCCCACGAGCCACAACTACTGAGCCCGCATGCTGGAAGTACTGAATCTCATGTGCCTAGAGCCCGTGCTCTGCAAGAAGAGAGGCCGCGATAGTGAGAGGCCTGCGCACCGCGATGAAGAGTGGCCCCCGCTCGCCGCAACTAGAGAAGGCCCTCGCACAGAAACGAAGACCCAACACAGCCAAAAATAAATATTAAAAAAAAATAAAATAATTTAAAAAAAAAAATATGAAATTAATCATCATTAAATATATATAGTTCAAATAGCATAAAAATATCTTCATATTTTCACAGCAATTGTAGTCTCAATTAGTTTTTGAGACCAGTATTTAATAGACTGAAGTACATTTTCTAAGCAGGTAATTTGTTTAAGTGTTAAATCATGATAGCTTAACATCTCCATATATTACAAAACTCAGTTGAGTACGATTTCGCTTACTCAGGAGTTTTAGCTATCCTTTTTTTTCCCACTCCTATCAAATAATATCAAGGTGGGTACTGCATAAATTAATAATGCTGGATGTTTATAAAGGCTTGTAAAAAGCACTCTCTTGAACTATAGCTGTTTTTACCCACTACTCCTGAGACTTATTTTGTAAGCTGAAAGAAAGACTCTATCAGCAAGTTACAAAACGCTGTTTGCTCTGTTACTCTGTTCAGACAGGATCTGTCTAATCCTGTTTCTAGAGGAGCTTCAGTTACGAAGAGGTAAAAATAACAGCAGTAACTTCTAATAGAAGATCAAGCTCAGGCTACTGTGGAATAGGACATATAAATTGCCAGAGATTGAACAGAGTTTCTAGGAAGAGTAGTCAAATGCTACTTCCTTTGTCCTTTCAACAAAACAAAAAAGGTGCAGGTAATCCAAAAGATCACTCTGTCAGGTAAACTTAGGCATGGCTGTGGATGGTGAAGAATCTAGATAACCGTGGGTAAAACAAGACAGAAGTTTATTTTTCTTTTAAATAATAGTCTAGACAGTTATTCCAAAGATTATATAGCAGGTACAGAAGGTTACTGTGATGTGCTACCAGCCTTATGTGTGATGGCTGCCTTCCAGCTAACTACAAAGAAAAAATGAAGGATTCCTCCTCTAAAGTAGCATTCTCCCTTTAAGGAAACTCTCCAGAATTTTTTTTTATACCAGTCTAAAATACATTCAGTTGTCCAGAGCTTAGTCACAGAGCCACACTTACCTGCAATGGAAGATGCAAAATGTAACTTGTGTACTACATACCTAGCTAAAACTCAAGAGTTTCACTACTGTAGATGAAGAACAAATAGATGAAAAACAAATAGATGAAGAACTGTGGTAATTCTTGATACAGCCACACACATTCACAAAATTGCCATCATGTCTCTTTTTGAGACCAAAGCAATATTAACACAGATTTATTTGGAATTTTATAATGTGGCAATGCAGAATAAACATGGACTATCTCAAGGGGAGTATCATTTTTCTTTCATATTAAACAATTTATGACTTTATATTAAACTAAATGCAACTCAAGTTTTTCTGTCAAATAGCTTAAAATTTTTTGTTCACTTAACTACAAGGGTACTTTATTTTATAAATATAAACCTAATTATATTATATAATCTGCTTTGAGAACCTTGCAAAGTATTTCAGACTTTAAAAGGGAGGGAAAATACTGAAACTCAAAGATGTTAAGACTTTGAGGGAGTAGCAGATCTCAAGTATCAAGCCTTATTTTTATGACCAAAAAAAAAAAAAAAACCTGGTATTTTTCCTTAATTCCAACTGCTTCCTTCTTTACTATTTCTTTCATGCATGCAAATATAAGCTTTCAAATATGTTTGTCGAGTCCTTTTCCTATTGTAATCTGTCTGAAAATATATCATTTAATAAACAAATAGTTACATAAATATCCACTGAACTCAAAATGGATTAAAGATCTAAATGTAAGATCTGAAACCATTAAACTCCTAGAAGATAACATAGGTAAAACATTTTTTTACATAAATTAGAGCAATATTTTTTGGATCTGTCTCCTAAGGCAAAAGAAATAAGAGCAAAAATATGAGACTTAATTAAACTTAAAAGCTTTCACACAGCAAAAGAAACCATTGGCAAAATGAAAAGACAACCTACTGAATGGGAGAAAATACTTGCAAATGATATGACTGATAAGGAGTTAATATCCAAGATATATGAACAACTCATTATCAAAAAAAAAAACCCAATTAAAAAAAAATGGGCAAGACTTGAATAGACATTTTTCCAAAGAAGACATGCAGATGGTCAACAGGCACATGAAAAGATGCTCAATATCACTAATGATCAGAGAAATGCAAATCAAAACCACAATGAGTTATCACCTCACACCTGTCAGAATGGCTATCATCAAAAAGACTACAAGTAACAAACATTGGTGAGGATGTGGAAAAAAGGGAACCTTTGTCCACTATTGGTGGGAATGTAAGTTGGTGCAGCCACTGTAGAACACAGTATGGAGATTTCTCAAAAAACTAAAAATAGTACTACCTTATGATCCCACAATTCCAGTCCTGGGTACATATGCAAAGAAAATGAAAACACTAATCAGAAAAGACACATGAATCTCAATGTTCATAGCAGCATTATTTACCTTAGTCAAGATCTGGAAGCAACCTTAGTGTCTATCAACAGATGAATGGACAAAGATGTAGTATACTTATACAATGGAATATTACTCAGCCATAAAAAAGAATGAAATTCTGCAATTTGCAACAACATTGATGCACATGGAGGATATTATGCTTAGTGAAATAAGCGAGACAGAGAAAAACAAATACTGTTACCACTTATATGTGGAATCTAAAAAATTAATGAGTGTATGTATCAAAACAGAAACAGATTCAGATATAGAGAACAAACTAGTGGTTACCAGTAGGGAGGGAAGGGGAGAGGGGCAAGATAGGGGTAGGGGATTAGAGGTATGAACTGCAATGTATAAAATAAATAAGCAACAAGGATATATTGTACAGCAGAAGGAAATATAGCCCTTATTCTGTAATAACTTCAAATGGAGTATAACCTATAAAAATATTGAATTGCTATGTTGTACACCTGAATCTAATATAAAAAAAGAAAAAATGGTTATTTAGATAATATATAGTTATTATATAGATAATATAATTTATTATTACTTTTGATTGCTGAAAATCAAGATAATCTCAAAAATCCTAAAAGAGGAAATAAAATCATTTATAATCTAACTTCCAGAGTATGTATGTTGTTAATGTTGATATTTACTCTTTGTATGTAACATCTGGAACATACTTTGTTCCAAAATTTTTTCCTTCTTTGTTAATTTCTATAAATATTTGCAATATATTATTTTTGTACAACATCCAGTTTAATGGCTCCATTAAGTTGTATCTATAAAGATGTATTATAGTTTATTTGATGAATGTCCATATTTTTGCTCTTAAAGTTGATTATTAAACACTAACTTTTGCTAATTACCCTTAAATCCATCTCTTTGTAGACAACCATGAGTATTTAGTATAAATTTCTATAAATAGAATTAATTAGGCAAAAGACATGCTGTTTAAGGATTTTGATGCTTGATGAAAAAAATAAAATCCTCCAGAAATTTTTAATCATTGGTTTTTCCAACAATGCAGGGCAGCACCTGTTACACAGCACCCTGCCCAGTTAAATAATTAAGTTGCAGTGTGTTATTTGACAAAGTAATTTGCCACTCTTCCTTTAGTTGATATTTGATTACTAATATTTTTCATATGCTTGAAACTTTTCCTTTGTCATTTATCAGTTAAACCTCTTCCCAGTTCATTATTGCACTTTTAATTTTCCTTCTGATTTATGTAAAACCATATCATAATTCTCAGTTACATTAATTATGCACTCTGAAGTGGCAGTCCTTATATGAGGTTTCCTATTCTATAACCTAAGGGTTATAGCATTTGGGAGGGAAAAAACCCTGTGTTTTTCTTTAGTATAAAGTTTAGCATAAATAATAAACTTGCTTCAGCAAGACATGTCCAATTTAAGGCTTTTGATGCCATATGGAAAAATGACCCTCCAGAAAGTTTATATAATTTATAATCCCCCAAACCTTGGGATTGGTTGAACTGGCATCAATCAATCATTTTACATATAGCCAGGCCAGGGCCTTGGTCAATCAAGAATGTAAGAGTAGTTTCCCAATATTTCATGATGCAACCATGGGAAAAGGATACATATTATACAAGTATGAGTACTGACTGGTCATTGGCAATGTTGACTCTGACCTTAAAGCAAGTTTAAGCAAGTTTTTTTAATATCTCTATCAATAAAATGAATGGGCTGGATAGTGTCACTTCTAAGGTCTATTTGCTTAACTCAAATTCTATGTCTATATCTGCAAATAAATTGAAAACATGTTTTTACTTTCCGTAAGGTCTCTATAACTTATGATGTATTTGATATAAAATATAAATACAGTTTACTTTGCATGGATACCACTGGATTGACAAAGTTGAAAAAAACTGGCATTTTAAAGACCCTTTAAAAAATAAGATGTTTCTAATCACCAAGTACTTAAGTATATATTATTTCCCTACTGTACTGTGCTTTGACACTGCCGTGGTAGATAGAGGTCTCTGGGCTGTGACCCACACAAGGGTCTAGATCAATTCTTCTCAGACTTCAATTCACATACAAATCACCTAGTGATCTTGTTAAAATGCAGATTGTGATTCCTAGCTGGGACTTGAGACCCTGCATTTCTATTTTTTTTATTATTTTATTTATTTATTTTTTTTCCACCATGCCGCATGGTTTGTGGGATCTTAGTTCCAGACCAGGGATCGAACCCCGGCCCTCCACAGTGAAAGTGCGGAGTCCTAACCACTAGACCACCAGAGAATTCCCGAGATTCTCCACTTCTAAAAAGGTCCCAGATGGTGTCCAGCTGCTTTTCTGAACAAAATTTGTATAGTAAGGTTCTATGATACTTGGAACAAATACAACATAGTAACAAGACTTTGCTTTTGGAGTCACCAGATCATTCACTGATATAACTAAAGTCTTTAGTTTACAGATATAAAATGGACTAATGCAACTTGATTATAATGCACCTTTTAAATTTAGACACCAACATTGTGTTTGAAATGAAAGAGTGCTTTTAGTTATAGTATTAAAAGACTTGGTAACTTATTTCTGCCTGTGGAAACCAGTCTCTAAATATCCTGCCACCCTTCGTGAGCTGGGGAAGCCCAATGGGCCAGCTTCTATGTGACTAAAGTGCTCAGGTCCTGCTTGCACGGCCCCCACCTGTTTAGCCATATGAAGAGAGCAGGACAGACAAGCAAATGTCCTGTGCTGCTGCTACGTTATCTCCTGGGATCCAGGAACACAGTGTTGGTTTTGTTCTAGCCAGACTAGGAAGGAACAATTTGTATTCTGATGAGACATCTCCATTGTCCGGGAGGAAGAAATATTCCTCTACCCTTCTAGGTTCTTCTGACTGGTCTAAGAACTAAACTGACATAAGACAGATTAACAGGAGAAAAAAAATCAAACAAAAGTTTAATAGCATGTATACATGGGAGAGATCCAGGAGAACAGAGTAACTCACCAAAATGGCTAAAACCCTCACCCTGAACACCACCTGCAGCTAAAGACAGAAGAGGATGCTGTGGGGAGTGGTTTAGGACTTCAAAGGGGGGGAAGGCAATTCACAAGGAGATGGAAAAGCAAATGTTTGGTAAACAAAAGTTTGCTGGCCCACCACACCTAGCCCATATTCTTTGCAGATACCTCTCCTGATAGCTCTATTCTGGTAACAGGCCCTTTATCTAAATTCTTTTTAATTTTATTTTATTTATTCATTCATTCATTTATTTATTTATTGGCTGTGTTGGATCTTCGTTGCTGCACGCGGGCTTTCTCTAGTTGTGGCGAGCGGGGGCTACTCTTCGTTGCGGTGTGCGGGCTTCTCATTGCAGTCGCTTCTCTTGTTGCAGAACAGGGGCTCTAGGCACGTGGGCTTCAGTAGTTATGGCACATGGGCTCAGTAGTTGTGGCTTGCTGGCTCTAGAGCACAGGCTCAGTAGTTGTGGCGCACAGACTTAGTTGCTCCGTGGCATGTGGGATCTTCCCAGACCAGGGCTCGAACCCGTGTCCCCTGCATTGGCAGGTGGATTCTTAACCACTGTGCCACCAGGGAAGCCCTTATCTAAATTCTTTAGGCAGTTGAGGGAGAGGTAAAAAAGAATGACTTCCTGGGTCTTTGGGGCCTTGATTGTTTTCAGCTCCCCAAAGAGACATTTTAGCGTGGCAAATTTTGCTCCTTTACACAATAGTTTTCTGCTGTTAGTTTGGGCCAACTCCTAAATGGTATTTAGAAATTATAACCTTTAGTCCCCTCTTTAGCTAGGGGACATATTGTTTCTTTTCTATCAGGTCTTAGGTGGGTAGGAGGATGCCATTAAGTTCTGTGAGTGGTTCTTAATATAATAGCTGTGTATTACTGTAAACTTGGGAGCTTTTAAAAATACAAATATCTGGATCTCATCCCAGACCTAGATGGTTCCTGGTAATGCACATTATTTTGAAGCTCTTCCCGTGGTTCAAACACATAGCCATCATTTCAAATCTCTAAACTAGAGGGAAAAGAGCCTACTCTAGCTCCCCCTCTGAAACTAGAAAATAAACATTAACCAGACTAACAAAGGTATGAAGAGAAAGAAAGGAAAAAAAGTCTAAAATTTAAAGTTCAGATAAGCAATGCATATTTTTAGTATAGTTATGTCCCAAGAAATATTTGAGACTTACTTATACTACAGAAGTATCCATTATTTATTTGAAAGTGACATTTGACTGGGAAGCCTACTTACAAGGGTTGCTTTAGGCTGCTTGGGAAGAAAACGTAGCTAAGAAATACTTAGAACAAGGTATACATCATTACAATTGGAAGGATAACTTATTACATTAACTGAGATTTAAAACCAATGCACTAAGGGGGAGAAAAAGGATTGATTTCTTAACGTTAAGATTTTGCCAATAGCTTGACTGGTGGTACTAGTTTCAGTGTAATGAGTTTGCATATTTTTAGGTTTGAGGTTTCGTTTTGTTTTCTCCCGCTATCAGAGTTCCACCCGTGTGTGGTTAGAAGGAGCTGCAACTTGGGCTGCTGGCCAGACACCACGGTCAAGCTGGTACCCTGCTTTGACCTTTTAATGGTAGCCCAAATCTGCCTTGTCAGAACACGTGTTTGTAAAACATCCTCCCTGACTACTCACTAATGACCCTCCTAGTCATTCTCCTCGGGCATCGAGACCCTCTTTGAAAAGATATCAACGCACAGCATGTGACTTGGATGATTCTTTGGCTCAGAACTCATAACTCTGTTCTTGTCCACATTCTTACAATCTTTAGTGAATCATAGGGACCAAATAGAAATTGTCTGATTGTGAATATGAGACCATGAGCACTGGATGGGGAGATAATGGTATTATTCAATAAGAAACACATGTTTTTGAGCAAAGAAGTGGTGAAATGTCATTGTTCTCTCCTTGATGGATGTGGCAGTCTAGTACACCATGGAATGTGTAATGTGCATAAGTCAATATAATAATAAAAGGTACTGTGATTTGTGATTTCTTTTTATTTTTCTTTAAATAACTTAAATGGATGTCTCAACTGCAAAAGACAAACAAGTAAAAAATAAATAAAAGAAAAAAACATAACTCCTCTCACTAAAGGTGGCTGGGAAAGTTCTTGAAATCCTGCTGCTTGGGACTCCTCCATGGCCTAAGGTAAACTTGAGTTAAAGTAGAGGCATAAATGGCCTAAGAATTCAAAAAGAATGTTAACTTTTGGTAAGGATTAAAAATTGGTGTTTGGAAACAGACTCACAGACTTAGAGAACAAACTTATGGTCACCAGGGGGAAGGGTTGGGGGGAGGGATAGACTGGGAGGTTGGGATTGACATGTACACACTGCTATATTGAAAACAGATAACCAACAAGGACCTACTGTACAGCACAGCGAACTCTGCTCAATATTCTGTAATAACCTAAATGGGAAAAGATTTTGAAAAAGAACAGATACGTTTATATGTATAACTGAATCACTTTGCTGTACACCTGAAACTAATACAACATTGTTAATCAACTATACCCCAGTATAAAATAAAAATTTTTTAAAAAGCCTGTAGTAGACACAACATAAAAAAATAAAAATAAAAAATAAAAATTGGTGTTTGTATCTGACCTTGGAAAACAGAAATGTTTTAAAGCTAGAAGATTACAAATCGAATTTCATAAGCAGAGGAACCTAAAAATCAGAAAATTTAAAGGTAGACAAAGGTACCAGTATGCTTATATTGGAAGGCTTGTAGTACAGTAGCCCCCATAGATCTGGGCAAGAGGATGTGGGACTCTGGTTAGGCCCCACATGTCATAGACATGCAAAAATAAAGTGGTTATATCACACCTGGGTGGCTATGTCACCTGGGGTCTGATGCTCACAGAATAACTTTTACACCTGGAACATCTGCTCTTATCAAATTCTGTTCAGGCCCCAAGGCAAGCTCTTCCCCCAGATCTTCTTTAAAAAAATCCAGTAAAATAAAAAAAGATTACTGCATCCAAATGCCATGAAGGTTTAGGAGCTGGGCTACTGCCAGTGTGAAAAATGAATACTGCTTCAGAGTCTGGGGAGGATTTGAGTGGCAGAAGCATTTAAGGAAGAGAAAAGGCAAATTAATTAACTTGTTAAATTCTTTCCCTCAGCATGAATGCAAATAGGTTCTGCCTGTTGAAATAGAATCTCCCAGTACTAGTTCAAAGTATCCATCTTCTGCCTCTTGGAATGTTCCAACTTATGGTTCCAGAGGTACATAGGAATTAGGGTGGGATTCTCCAAAGCTGCACATGACAGCTGAGGAATATTTGGCAATATTACAAAATTTATACTATTCTTAAATTTGTACATGTGTAGATGTAGACACAGCATGGCTTACATTGTCAAGTGGATAGACACTAAACACTAGAAGTGCAAAAAGCTGATATTGTATAAAATATTTAAGAGTCAATAATACATTTTTAAAATTAAAAGCGGAGTTTTAAATAATTTTGATTTAAAATTTTTATACTCATCACTTACAAATTATATTTTGTCTTCTGATTTTTAATGAAAAAAATCATTTTGGAAGAAAAACCACCTTTTATAAAACATATGAAACATGAAAAGTAACTTAATGTTTTGAGTTTCTCTATTTAATTTTAATTTCCGATGACTGTATATTCAAATTATATCAACTCTGAACACAATTATGTTTAACTTCTTAACCTTTTAAATCAATGTTTTCCAATAAAATTTTCTGCCATGATGAAAGTATTTTCTACCTGCCACATCCCATAAAGTACCTACCAGTGATATGTGGCTATTAAGCCACTCAAAGGTGACTGTTGTGACTGAGAAACGACTTTTTAATTTTAGTTAATATCATGTGAATAATCATGTGTTGTGGTTAGTGGCTACTGTATAAGACAGCACAGCTTGGGCTTCCCTGGTGGCGCAGTGGTTAAGAACCTGCCTGCCAATGCAGGGAACACGGGTTCGAGCCCTGGTTCGGGAAGATCCCACATGCCATGGAGCAACTAAGCCTGTGCACCACACACCACAACTACTGAGCCTGCGCTCTAGAGCCTGCGAGCCACAACTACTGAGCCCACGTGCTGCAACTACTGAAGCCCGCACGGCCTAGAGCCCGTGCTCAGCAACAAGAGAAGTCACCGCAATGAGAAGCCTGCGCACTGCAGCGAAGAGTAGCCCCCACTCACCACAACTAGAGAAAGCCCACGTGCAGCAACGAAGACCCAATGCAACCAAATATAACTAATAAATTAATTAATTAATTTTTTTTTAAAAAAAAAAGCACAACTTTCTGGTATTACTTTCTATTCACACAAATTATGAAAAAGATTTTATGGTACATTAAACAATCAGTACTTTGCCAAAATAAAGGCAAGAAAAGTAAACTGATAAATAATTATATAATAATTATGAGTCCAGAACTCCCCATTCCATAGGAACACCCAGAAATGTGTAAAATGAAACTTAGTCATCCTTAATATTTTGCTCATTTTAAGTCTTAGAAAAACATAGCTTTGCACCTATTTTTCAATTTCATTGATAGAAAGCATATCAAAATAAAAGCATAAAATATATTTTATGTACTATATGACTTGAGTGACGTCTTTTAAATATTGATACATGGCATGTGGCCTTCCCTCTTCTCTTTTCCCAGGCCTGGAATAAAGGGGTTTATAAAGTAAAAGGGGGTTTATAGAGGTTAAGGTTGAAGGCGTTAACCAGATTGTCGATGAATAGAATTCTAGGCCATTTCAGGTTTGAATATTATTTTAAGAATAATGTGTTGCCCAATTTTAAAAAAATCAAAGCTATATGATACCATATTTTATAAAGAATGATCTGGTGGAGAGTATGAAGGAAAGATCTGAGGAACACAGGACTAGAGAAGGAGCACAGGCAAAACTATGTGTATGTGTGTATTGTAGCCTCACTGTTCAGTTCTCTGTGAAACTTTAAGCATTATCACTTAGATTCTTTGAGCTTTAGATTTGTGATCTGTAATATCAGAGTAATAACACACGCCTCAGTGGATGACTTTAAGAATCAGAGACAGTGTGGGTGAAAGTGCCTGGTATACTCCCAAGCATTGTAACCATAAGAAATCATGATACATTTTCAGGCTAATAATGAGAATTATTAACCTTGACTACATGGTTCATCTTATGTCCAGGTTTATAATATTCATAAAGAGCATCCACTTGATGGTTTTATCTTCTTTTGTTAAAAAAGCTAAGATCTTTTTGGATCGTAAGTCCACAATTTCTAAGGATTCCAAAAGCAGGCAGCCATGGCTAGAAATACGACAAAAATGATAAATTGTTCTGGAAAGAAACACAAAAAGACTTGCAAAGTTTGTCATGCATTTACAAAGGTTATTATTTCAAGAAAGCAGGGCAATCCAATCGTTTCTATTCATACTCAGTTTAGATCACTATTTGTCAGGGCCTAAACGCTTAGCACCAAGTGAATGGGCAGAGCAAAAGATTTTGAGAGAAAGAGAGATTTCTAAAGTACATGTTGAGAGCATATCATTGCATACTTAAAAGGTTTCTAAATAAATAGACTATAATTAGTTTCCCACCTTTGAGAAGCTTCATTTCTTAGATCAGAATTAGTAAAATGGAAAAATTAATGTCTTTAATAACCTATCAGTCAAAGAAACCCATAGAATCAATATAATCAAACATGCAGAAGAAAACTGAATGACCAAATACTGGGGTTTAAAGGCTGTGCTGGTGCCAGAAATGCCTTATAGACATCATAGGGCTTGTTGATTCATCACCTTGTTGATTCACTGAATTAACTACAGTGGTATGCAGAATTATAATTAGTTATAAGCCCTATTACTGTTACATCAAAGACATGCTCTTTGAACAGCTTAAAAAAGGCACTCTGACAAGCAGAGACGTCAATAAATCCATAAATAAATTTTTTAATGCTGCATACATCATCAGAAACTACATCCATTTGCTTTTCTAGAACATGCTATCTTAAGCATATCTACACATTTTAATAACCCAAAAAGCTCACTAAATATCAAGTCCTTAAAATCATTTTCAGCAATTACAATAATATCTAAAAGCCACTAGCTAATGAACATCTACTATGTGTCAGGTTATGTATTAAACACTTTATCGGAAAAAACCCAAAACATTATTTAATGCCAGTAATAACCCTACTTTTTTCAACCAAAAGAAAACTGAGACTTCAGTTTCAAGTCTCTCCAGAGACACGTGACTAAAAGTAATTGAAACATACCCTGCCCCCTACTCTCCATACCACCACCACAGCCTTGCTCTGAGCCTACCCATCCCAGGAGAAGTGGGTGTGGAAAACTACCACCTTTTCAGAAAATAAACTTCACCACCAAAACTACCAGGAAGGTCATCACTAGGCACTCTCAATATACTTACATGTAATCAGTAAGAAGAAACCCAAGACCCCTACTTTATTTCCCATCACCAGGAACTCATCCCATATATTCTGGACACCCTCTAATTTTACACCATTATCACCGCTCTCCAACATTCAACATCGTTTCACTCTGTTCTCTGGAAAATCCCATCTTTCCTGAATGTTCTTCCTCTAACTGAAAGCACACATTCCTCTTAGGACACTGTTCCCCATGTAGTCTTCTCAAGAGTTTGTTACCTTACCACTGTGCCTAGAAGTAGGGTCAATGTCTTCCTTGTTTGTTATTGCCACTTCCAGGCAATTGTACTGTTACTCCCTGTCTCTGGAAATTTCAACTTTAAAGGTAAATACCATTGACATATCACTTGCTATTATTATTATTATTATTATCATCACATGCACCCGGGTCCTCTCTCTCATTATTTAACACATTTAGCAGCTGGCTCACTTTCATTCTAAAACTACTTCTTTCATAATTCCTGGTGATCTTTATTTCCCAATCAATGCCCATGTACTTGGACTTCTCCCATTAGTATGAATGAATTTGCTGCGCTCCTGGTTAAGGCTAACTCATCTCTTTTATTCTGCAGTTCTCTTAACTTCATATTATTCCTTTCTAACTCTACGAGATAATTCGAATCGCAGTGGAATATGCTATAATATCACCTAACTACTGGCTGAATTTTTCTGCTTTCTTTACAGTACATATCCTCAAAAAATTGTCTATACTCGCCGCTTGTACTTCCTTTCCTCTGACTCTTTCTTGGTTTCATGCCACAGAAGATTGGGGGTTGCTATAACAAAAACTTATTTTTGCCTACCCATCCCAGGATTTATTGGCCAACTCTCAGTTCTTAAATTACTAGGTTTACTGACAGCATTTGACACCGTTTTTTCCTCATTTTTTTTCACTTCAAGGACACCTCTCACTCTGGGTTCTCCTCCAACCCTCTGCCTACTTTTAGTCACCTTCAGCAATTCTTCCTTATCTTCCCATCCTCTAGTGATGGAGGGTCTTAGTGTTGAGTCTTCTGATTACTTCTGTGTCTGTGGTAGGTCATCTCAAACAGACTCAGGCTAACTTTCCAATTCATATATCCTCTGAATGTCAGACTCATTTATTTAACTACCCACTTGACATCTGTGTTTGAATGTCTAACAGACATTTCAACCCTGTTAGGTTAAAAACTGAATTCCCTGTATCCCCCACTTGCCAAACCTGTTCTTCCCATTCCTGTCATTTCTCTCAGAATAGAAACAAAACGCTCCCCCTGATCTACAAGGTTCTACACGATCTGGTCCTCTGAGACTCCCCTGACATTTTATTCTACTTCTCTCCCTTCACTCACTCAACTGCAGCCAACTGGCCTTCTTGCTAATCACATAAATAAGCCAAAGGAAAAAATCAGCCCCTGACATCCAAGCACTCACCACCAGGCTTCAGTGCAATTACAAGGTGTCCTGATGCCAACAATTAGGTCTTGGTATTATGGTAACTGGTGTGATAGGCACAAGCTAGGCCATGTTGTTCCCCTGACGATTTCAGGGGCACTATATAAAGTACCAGAAATGTGGCCAACACTCAATAGACATTTCTTGAATAAAGGGATTAAATGAATTAATAAATATATTAAAAACAAAGTCAAACAATATGAATTTTTTTCTTTCTAATTATAACATAGTTGTGGTACCTGGATTGTCCAAATTGGGATAAGCCATATTCGACATGCTTATGCATGTTTAGAATAAATTTCTACTAATAATCATTATGTACCTCATTTGGTTTGCTTAAACTTCTTCTCACTTAATCCTTTAAAATTTGCTCCTCTTTATTTTACCTTCTAGAAGTACCTTAGCTAACCACTCATTCGACTTTGCTTTTATGACAGTAAGGGGGTTTGATTTTGTTCTTAGGATATGTTTCTTCTATGAGTTTGGTTCCCACTTGAACTCAGCATCTGTCTAAAAGAACAAAAGAATTAAGTGTGGTTTGGACAAGTGAAGGTAATTTTTCTCTCAATATATCACCTTTATTCATCCAAGTCTAAATTGTTGGCTGCTATTAGTTGCCTATTTGCAGCAGTAGCTCTGGATAAAAACTGAACACAGGGCTTCACTGTGATTTTGTTGATAGGATGAATTTAATTTTTCTTTCTCCCAGGGCTGTCACATTAGCTTCATCTCCTATGTATTAAATGTGACTTTCCAAACTTCTTATTTAGAGATATATGTAGGTAAACAATGAAGAATTTGCCTACTATTTACCCCTTGAGGGGACCCCTGTTAGGGAATACTCTATGTGGAGCATAAGGAATCATGCTAATAATGTTTTTGCTTATAAACTGTCTAGAGTTTTTATTTTTGAAATATATGAAGACATGCTGAAGCTATATTTTAACTCGTGTGACTAATTTATCTACTTAAATATTAAATATTCACAAAATTACAGTAATGTTAGTTAAATCACAGTGACTCTTAAATATTCACATTATATCACAATATAGATCTTACTAGCCCTGGGTATGAAGAAAGCAAATGTATAATATTCATTAAGTAAGCTACAATTATAATTTTGAAGGTAGTTTTTTAAAAACATTGAATTAATCTGTTTGCAGGATAAGGTTTCAGTGGAGAAATATTTTTATTTAAGTTGTTTTTATTTAATTCATATCTTGTAAGGATATATCACCATTGTAAGTACAGAATACCTATAACTGCTTTTTTAAAACATCATGTTCAGGAAAAAATCTGTATTTATTTGCTTGTATCTAAGTGTGGCTACATTGTGGGTTTGTTTATGGAATATATACTGTGAAGTACAGAATTTCTTATTAGTATTTTTGTATTAAGGAGACGTGCTGAAAAATACATATCTTGGACCTATCAATTAATGGTACTGTAGCTAGGTTTTTCATCTCTGTTGGATTCTTTAAAACATCTTATAGAGTCTCCTTGCAACTCTCATGAATAGCTTTTTTTCAGTCCTAGAAGAGGAAGCATGATTCTTTAAAGTTTTTAAAAGTATCTCAATCTGATAAAGGACATATATGAAATATTTACAACTAACATCTTACTTTCTTACTTAATCATGCTACATTGAACATTCTTTACTAAACTCGGAAAAAGAACAACAAAATCTGCTCTTACCACTTTCATTTAACATTGTACTGGAAGTCACAGCAAGTGTAGTAGGGCAAGAAAATTAAATAAAAGCTGTAACATTTGTCAAACAATAAGCAAAATTGTCACAGACAACTTACTTGTCTACATATAATGCCCTAAAGAGTCTAAAAAATCCTATGAGAGTTAAAATGTGGATTTTACCCACATAATATGTAGGATACACAATTTATATACAAACATCAATTTTATTTCCATATGAAAGAAAAAACGTGGAAAATGAAAGAACCATTCTATTTAAAATGGCATAAAATGTAAATATTGAGAATGAATTTAAAAAAGGATATATCACTCCTCTACACTTCCAAGATAAAGAAAAGCTAAATAAATGTAATCTATACCAAGTTTATATATTTGAATACTCAGTATTACTAAGACGTCCTTTCTCTCTAAATTGATCTACAGATGCAGCACAATCCCAATTAATATCTCAGTGGGCTTTACTGAAATATGGAAATGCAAATGACCTAGCATAGCCAAAACAATTTTGAAAAGAACAAAGTTGCTGGACTTATACGACATGATTTCAAGACTTACTATAAAGTTTCAGTAGTCAAGGCAGTGTGGTACTTATATGAGGTTATATTATTAGATCAATAGAACAACATCAAGTCCAGAAATATACACATATGTAGATGAACTGATTTTGACGAAAGTGTCAACGCAATTCAACCAGGAAAAAAATCTCTTCAACAAATGATGATGCAACAACTGAATATCCATCAAGGAAAACGCGAGCCTCAACCTCTACTCACACACAAAAATGAATTCAAGATGACATATAGACATAAAGGTAAAAGCTAAAACTATAAAGCTTCTTAAAAAGAGAACTCAAAAAGATCTCTACAGTCTTGATTAAGGCCGATATAGACAGACAATAAACGCACTAAATGAAAAAGAAAAAGTAATGTTTGCAACACACATATCTCACAAAGACCTTGTATCCAGAGTGTATTAAGGACTCTTACAACTCGAAAGTCTCTTTTGTGAACAGACTCTTCACAAAATAAGTATATTAAAAAAAATTTTTTTTAAATAATAAGGCAGTTTCCTTACCTGAATCACTGCAGAAACATTCTGGAAATGAAGCATGCTAATCTCCTAAGCCCATTTAGAAATACCTGGGAATAAATACATGAAAGTAAAACATACTAAAAAAACAACCATAAAACAATAAAGACAAAAATAAAAACAACACTTGTTCTTTGATACAAAAAACATTATTGCAATCAATGAATATTATTTGTAATAAACTACTAAGACATTTTTCCTTCCAAAGAACATTAGGGACAGGGGAAGTTTCAGTTCAAATATAAAGTCAGCCAGAACTGCCCTCTTATCACACACGTTTCATCTGGTCCCTTCACACTCACTACCAATCAATTTACTTTTATATTTAAACATCCATTTTCAGACTTGATATTTTGGGTTGGCATTTTTGGGAAGGATTCCTTAGGAGATAATATCAAAGAGTACTTAAGATAATTTTATCTAACTTTTTAATCTAACTTCATCACACATTGACTCTCAAATATAGAATAACTAACTTTAATTATTAAAATTTTTGATCCTCAACACACATAACTGAAACAAGAGCCATATAGCTACTTAATGCAAATATTTCTAAGACCTTTCTAAAAGTTACAAATTTCAAATAATAAATAATATTTGGATGCCTACATTGAATATGCAGTGTCTCAGAACAGCTATTAATATATTTTAATATATTAATATTTTATTAATATATTTTCACATGACTGATATAGTAATAAAAGATTGGATATACTGAAAGGAAACAAGATTATAAATGTTATGCATATGTTCATATTTCCATATCCTTAAATTTATGACCGAGTATAAAAGGACTGAAATAAGAAATGAAGGGGTTACAGTGTTGTGAGCACTGTCAACTGCTTAAACAAACTTTCTACCAGAATAAAGCCCATCAATGAGGAGAAATTACCGGTAATATAATCCAAGTTAAGGAGGACAGGACCAATAGGAGCAAAGAAAAGGTAAGTTTCAAATAAAATTTAAGGAGTGGAACAGAGGAAGCAGATCCCAGAATATATGAAGCAGGATTTATTGTTAATTCATGAAAACAGTAGAAGAACAAACACTAGGATGATGAAGTTAGGAAAGATATCCTGGCCAGTTTACTCTCTTAAAGCACAGGAAAAGAAATTTGATTTCAAAATACAAAACAAAAAATGGATCCTGGTTAAAACTCCATACAAAATTAGGATATGAAAAAAAATAAAGAACAAAATAATGTATAGACACTCAAGGTACAAAAGAAATACGTGCCCACAAAGTAGTTTAAAAAGCAACTTACATTTCACTCAAAAACTATTTTTTCAGCTTTACTGACATAACATTGTGTAAGTTTAAGGTATACAGTGTGATGATCTGATACAGGTATATACTGTGAAATGTTTACCATAATAAGGTTAACATATTTATCACCATACGTGATCACCTTTTTTTATGGTGAGAACATTTTAGATCTACTCTTAGCAACATTCAACTATTCAACTATAGTCACCATGCTGTACATTAGATACCCCAAAATTATTTACCCTACAACAGGAAGTTTGTACCCTTAGATCAACATCTCCTCATTACCCCCGCTCCCAGTCTCTGACATTCACCATTCTATCATCTGTTTCTATGACTTTAGCTTTTTTTTTTAGATTCTACATATGAGTGAGATCATACAGGATTCGTCTTTCTCTGACTTATTTCTCTTACCATAATGTCCTCAAGGTCCATCTGTGTTGTTGCAAATGGCAGGATTATCTTTTTCCAATAAATATTATTTCACTGTATATATATACCACATTTTCCTTATCCATTCACTGGTACATGAATACTTAGATCGTTTCCATATCTTGGCTATGGAGAATAATGCTGCAATGAACATGGGGTGCCCATATTTCTTCCAGATTATAATTTCATTTCCTTTCGGTATATGCTCAGAAGTGGGATTGCTGGATCAAACAGTAGTTCTATTTGTAGTTTTTTGAGGAACCTCCACACTGGCTTTAACAATTTACATTCCCACCAACAGTGCACAAGGGTTCCCTTTTCTCTACATCCCTGCCAGCATTTGTTTTCTCTTGTGTTTTGGATAGTAGCCACTCTAACAGGTGTGAGGTGATATGTCATTGTGGTTTTGATTCTCAATTTCCTGATAATTAATGATGTCGAACATCTTTTGAAATACCTTGTCACGAATTTGAAGAACTTAGTAATGAGGTGACTGGAGAAAAGGAAGATTTGGAAAAAGAAGCATCAAGACTCAGAAAAGAATTATAAATAAATCAAAAATATTTCAGATATGAAAACTAAACTGGAAAGAAAAACCAATAAACACAGGAATGCTGCCTTATGGAAACAAGATGAAAAGAAGGGACTTGTTATCATAAGGAATTGGAGAGAATAAAAAAATAGAGGAAGAAAATCAAAGAAATGTGACGAAGAACCAATACACACAACGTAAACAGAAAAACTGACCAAAGCTATCAACACTGACAAATTTGAGTGGAAGTACTGGACTATAAGAAAAAGGAATATTCAGGCAAAAATTCAAAGTCACATATAAGGGAAAGATAATTTGTTGTCAGATTTTCCCACAGAGTATATACTTAATGCCAGAAGGCAATGGAAATGTCTAGTTATTACACTTTAGTAAAGAAAACCTTAGCTAAGAATTTTGTATCCAGCCAGTAAATACTTAAGTGTTAAGGCCAGGGCCAGAGACAATCTTTTCAACAATCAAGAACTCAGCAAATATTTTTACCATGAGACTTTATCTAGCAAAGTTCCAGAGAATTAACTTTAGACATTTCAAAGGACTGGAGAGAGCAGTAGTGAGAATTAAGTATTACCTGTACTTAAGACCATAGGTTGGTTATAAGGGTAACAATATAATATGCAATGGCCAATATGTTCTGAAAATACAGATGTTCTCAACTAAAATGGAGAGAGGGACTTCCCTGGTGGTCCAGTGGGTAAGACTCCGTGCTCCCAATGCAGGGGGCCCAGGCTCAGTCCCTGGTCGGGGAACTAGAGCCCACATGCATGCCGCAACTAAGAGTTTGCATGCCGCAACTAAGAAGTCTGCATGCTGCAACTAAAGATCCCACATGCTACAACGAAGATCCCGCGTGCCACAACCAAGACCCAGCGCAGCCTTAATTAATTAATTAATTAATTAAAATAAAATAAAATGGAGAGATGGGGAGAGTACATGAAAAGTAAAATAAACTTATAGATTGCCTAATAAGCATTAAATAAAAGAAAAATGACTATTTCAAATCTGATGCTAAGAGAAAGGGAAGAGATAGGAAAGAAGGTATTAATTAGCTAAAACTAATTTCATAGTTGGGAACCAATAAAGTATAGCCAAATAAAAAGGAGGCCAAGGAGACTAAATATATAAAAAACATATGAGAGAGAGAGAGAGAGAAACATATCAAGAAGTATAAATGGGCTGAATTCACCCAATCAAAAATAAATGTTTTCACACTAACGATGCTAAATCCAATAATATGCTGTATGTAAAAGATAAACTTAAAACAAATAAATTCAGAAAACTAAAAAAATTTAAAAGACGTGCATAAAAGGAATGCAGAGTTCAGGAGGTTCTCTCTAAATTTTCAGTTTCCCTTTAGATATTTGGCATTGTGTAATATCATAAAAGAAAAACATAAAACTTTAGTAGGGAAATACGTTAAAACAAGGAAAAATGCAATGATCCATTTAACTTCATCAATATATATTCAATAGGCCTATTTTAAGACTGCTGGCCATATATTATATTTCCAGGATTACATTACTTCTAACACAGAGATATAGAGTTCTTGAAATGCAGTCTTATCATTAGTACATTCTAGATTCTCTCTTTTTAATGGTAATAAAAGGGGCCACATACTACTTATTTTGATTCAAAAGCATTCTAGGACAAACCTTTCATTATAATCACAGCATCCATTCATGCTCAGAACACCAGTTAGTAATTGCTGAACTGTCATTGAGATAGGGTTAGAAGAGAGACAACTAGAAATTACAAATATTATGGGAAGTAATAACATGATATTTAAGAAGTTTATTTTAAAGACAGTCCTTTGAAAATGAATTTACCTGTTTGATATGCCTTTAACAAACTGCAGAACACATCAGTAAAATTCAAGTATTGTTGAGAAGCAATAATTAATGTTTCTTTCTTAATCATAATGTCTTAATAATGCCATCTATCAACAATCTTTCATCAGAATATTTTTGAGGAGGCTTAAGAGCAATAAGAACCTATTCTCATTGACCTATTTTTAATAAAATCATAACATTTCCTCAAATCTCTTTCGATTAACTGTAATGTTTCACTTGTATTACAATTATGATTTCAATCACAGTGTCTTGAAATTCTCAACATGACTGAAGTGTTGCTCTGTTTTAATTTATATCATATCAAGGCTTGTAAAGTTCCTCATCATTGGGGGGAGGTTATTGTACCCTGAAGTTCTCTCTCCCTCTAGGTTTAGCCTTTGTTTGACTTCACCTCCTCTGGTGTCTTTTTATTTTTTTATTTTTTTTATTTTCAGCCCTTGTATCTCCGACCAAAATGAGCCCTCTGAAAACTTTTCTGTGACTCACTAGACCTTTTCAGCAGATGGCACTGTTATTTAGGCTAAATAATTTGTCAACATGGCAAGGTAATTATTCTCCTGAGATTTTTTTCTAGAATAGGGCATCTATGTGTATAAAATTAACACTGACTCACGCTAAAAAAGGAGAATGAGCCGAAGAAACTCCCCATGAAGCATGGCTATACCAAAATCATGAAAATATTTAAAATATCACAAAATACCCAAGTGAACTCAAACTGAAACGTTCAATTGCCATTTTTGTATTTCTATTTTTGTTAAAATCAAGGGTGATTTGGTTCAAGAGCTAAAAACCAAAGGCTCTCTTTTGCTCCTACTAAGCTTAGATGATCAATAAATTGGCCTTATATAATTTATATTGTTAAATTTTTTCAGATATCTAATTTTCTATAAATGGATAAGAGACCAGATTCTATTGGAGTTGGGGTTTGAGAGGGGTTCAGGGTGAAGATACCAAGCCAATCACTTATTAGCCAGGTGAAACCAGGGTTTTGTGGGTCTCAGTTTTATCCATAAAACAGAAATAATACTGAAAATACAGGGTAAAAGAAGAGATAAAACAAGCAAACAAAAGGCGAAGAGATAATGTGCGTAATTTTGTTTTTTGGCCGTGCCTCGCAGCATGCGGGATCTTAGTTCCCGACCAGGGATCGAGCCTGTGCCCCCTGCAGTGGAAGTGCAGAGTCCTAACCACTGGACTGCCAGGGAATTCTCAATGTGCACAATTATTATTTACCCACCAGCTCAAATAAGCAAAACAAGGTAAAAAGAAACTCCTGAAGGAACAATATCAAAAGGAATATTCTTTTGTCTAACAAAAGAAGTGATTTCCGCACACATTTCTTTTTTCTTTTTTATGAGAGTTATATTTATTTATTTATTTTTATTATTTTTATTATCTTTGGCTGTGTTGGGTCTTTGTTACTTCACGCGGGCTCTCTAGTTGTGGCGAGCGGGGGCTACTCTTCGTTGTAGTGCGTGGGCTTCTCATTGCGGTGGCTTCTCTTGTTGTGGAGCATGGGCTCTAGGCACGCAGGCTTCAGTAGTTGTGGCATGTGGGCTCAGTAGTTGTGGCTCATGGGCTCTAGAGCGCAGGCTCAGTAGTTGTGGCTCACAGGCTTAGTTGCTCTGTGGCATGTGGGATCTTCCTGGACCAGGGCTCAAACCCGTGTCTCCTGCATTGGCAGGCAGATTCTTAACCACTGCGCCACCAGGGAACCCCCCTCCCCGCACACATTTCAATGGATGCATTGCCGTTACATCTCAGAACACCAACAGTGGCCTTATAGGTTTCACTTTTGTATCTAGTAGCTGATTCTACCTAAGCCAGAAGGTCACACCACTTTTTGCACTTGCCAGGGCGAGGTTATTCATAACCACATAATTCAACTTTGCATGTATACAGTGATCACCATGGAACAGTCTCAAGGACTTTGAACCATATTCTTAAAGCTTTGTTTTTGTAAACAAAAGGATCTCAGGTCTCTCCTAGCACCTCATTATCCAAATCCTGACTACGCAGGTAGTTTATGTGTTTCCTTCAACTACCAATAGATAGAATCTAGCACGTATTGATTTCAACCTCCCAAATTAAAAAAAAAAAAAAAAACTGTCAAATAAATGCTTAGTAACCAGCATAGTATTGACAGATTATTCTCCCCCGGGAGAATAATGAGAGGGGCCTTATGATGCCACTCGCAGCACTGCATTCCAACTCACACACCTTCATCACCTCCTCCAATTACAAGTTTGGGGAAATACAAGCATCCTCTGATTACACATGGGGATCCCCTAGAGGGGATTCTCATATCAACCACATTAAAAATATCTTCCTCGGGGCTTCCCTGGTGGCACAGTGGTTAAGAATCTGCCTGCCAATGCAGGGGACACGGGTTCGAGCCCTGGTCCGAGAACATCCCACATGCCGCGGAGCAACTGAGCCCGTGCGTCACAACTACTGAGCCTGTGCTCTAGAGCCCGGAAGCTACAACTACTGAAGCCCACAGGCCTAGAGCCCATGATCCGCAACAAGAGATGCCACCGCAGTGAGAAGCCCGCGCACCGCAACGAAGAGTAGCCCCCGCTCGCCGCAACTAGAGAAAGCCTGCGCACAGCAACGAAGAGGCAACGCAGCCAAAAATAAAATAAATTAAATAAATTAAAAAAAAAAATCTTCCTCTCTTTCAAATGCCTAGAAAAGGGTTTTCAGATTCCTTAAAGATGATCAATATAATCCTACACTAGAGCAAACAGCAAATATACCCTGGAATTGCAGGTATTCCCATAGCAAAGGGTGGAGTTGGTTGGAAAGAAATTGCTTCCTCAGGAAATGGGAAGTGATATCTGGTCTGGTGAGAAACATTTAAAATCTCTTTCATTCTTTTTTACGGCCAAGTAATATTTCAGTGTGTGTGTGTGTGTGTGTGTGTGTGTGTGTGTGTGTGTGTGTGTGTGTATGTATGTATATATATACATATATACACCACATCTTTATCCATTCATCTTGGCCAAAAAAAGAATATTGCCACTTGCAGCAACATAGATGGACCCAGAGAATATCATACTAAGTGAAGTAAATCAGACAGAGAAAGACAAATATCAAATGATATCACTTATATGTGGAATCTGAAAAATAATGCAAATGAACTTATTTACAAAACAGAAATAGTCACAGAGATAGAGAACAAACATAGGCTACCAAAGGGGGAAGAAGGGGAGAGGAATAAATTGGGAGTATGGGATTAACAGACACTACTATATATATAAAGTAGATAAACAACAAGGACCTACTGTATAGCACAGGGAACTATATTCAATATCTTATAATAAATCATAATGGAAAATATGAAAAATAGATAACTGAATTATTTTGCTGTACACCTGAAACTAACAATATTGTAAGTCAACTATAATTCAATTTTTTAAAAATAAATAAATAAATAAATAACCCTTTCCCCTAGAGATGGTGGTAAGTATGTATTAGTTCCTGAGCAGTGGATTTCAGATACAAGGCATGTCAGCACACCACTGAGGTGGTCTATAATTCTTTACATGTCTTATGAATTGCAGAAAAGGTGGATGTAAAATAGATCAGGGAGTTGTCTACAACAGGAACATGAAGGAAGCTTGTCTGACTTTTGAGTTTTGAAAAAGATCCTTAGGTGACTGTGACACAAACTTTAGCAGGAACTTGAAAGAAGATATAAAAATGTAGAGCCAAGCCATAAATATGGCTGCCATAATCTAGGTGAGGTAAGCACAAGGTCAGGGATTTTGCTATTTAGGGGTAAAGGTATGTGTAAACTGTGTAGATCAATCACCAAAATTACTTTTATATTAATTTATAGGAATCTGTAGTAAGAGTAATTGTCATTATTTCAGATAGTTCCAGGAATGCTAGAATAAGAGATTATAACAAACAAGCAATATTCTATGAAAAAAATTCCAATAGTATGACCGCTACCTATATAAAATCTAAACAAATGAATGGGCTGATTCCATCCATACACAAATGGGAGCCCATGATTTTTAGCTTTATTTCTCCTGGCCCTCAGGGTCATCTTTGGGCACTACTGCTATTCCTCACAGATGAGCAGATGAAAAGAGTATTTCTAAAAAATACAATATAAATAGTGGTGCTTTTCTTTTTTGATCTTTGATGGAATTGGATTTGTTTCGTGGTTCAGCAGCCTTCAGTGTCTTATTAAGAACAATGTTCTCTACCACGCTACGAATGCCATCCCCATAATACTCTTGTCAGTGGCAGCGTTGGCCCAAATATGAGAAGGCTTTCTACAGAAGGTGAAATACAATCATCAAATAAAGAAGGAATAAAATTGGTCTCAAAAACTTACACTTCTCATGCTAGCCTCAAACAAAGGGAACATTTTATTAGTTTCAAATAGAAAAATAAAACATATTCACCTTCTATGGAATATAAATCTCAGTCTAAAGCATGGATTCTAAAAGTGTGGTGGTCCAGGGACCCCTGGCCTTCCCTGAAACCCTCCCGGGGTCTGCAAGCAAATCTATTTTCATAATAATTATGTCACTTGCTTTTTTCAGTCTCATTCTCTTTCAAGTATTACAATCAAGTTGCCCAGTGGTTCTGTGACACATGATGCTGCAACAGACACAGAAACATATATGAGAAATCAAGTACCTTCTATTAAGCCACGTGGTTCAAGATGGCTGCTTAGGAAGCTCCTGAACTCACCTCCTTCCCCAATACACCAAATCTACGGAACGATTTTCTCTTGAAAAAGACCTGGAAACTAGCTGAGCATCACATCAGGCAAAGGAGAAAAAAAGCCACATTGAAGCGAGTAAGAGAGGCTGAGAACCAATCTTACTATAACACACCCCCTTCCATCCTGGGGAGCAACCCATAATAGGGAGGGAACTCGCGAACCTGGAGCTTCACACACCTGAGGAGTTAAGTGTTCGTACCCTATACTGGGCACCCCAACTTTTAAGACCCGCACCTGAGAGACGAGCCCCCAGAATATCTGGCTTTCAAAAACACTGGGGGTCACCTCCACGAGACCCAAAGAGCTGTAGGGATCTAAGAGCTCTTAAAGGGCCTGCACCTGGACCCACACACCCCAGGGTCCAGAGTAGAAGCAGCCATTTGAAAAGCACCCAGATTTCATGTGGAAAAGATTCATTTCCTAATCTTAAGCCTTCACCAAAGGGGCAGGGGCCTGCTGGGACACTCTTTGGCGAGGGAGGCTGTGGGGTGTCATTTTCATGCTCTTACTCTGCGAAAGCCAGTGGGCACCATTTTTTCCCCTAATAAAATAATTCCAGATATTTAAGAGATTTTCAGACATGTAAAACAATGCCATATTTAGCACTAATTTTTTACTATGAAGATATATTTTTAAATAAAATTATATCTACAGGTAATGGGTTTATTATTGCTATTTTTAAAATAATATGTTTCACAGTCTTTTCAGTTTTAATTTCTAATGTGATAAATATCAATAGGTTTAATCCACATCAACACTAGCCTTTGGGGATCCTCCTTAATGTTTTAAGAGTTTAAATGGTTTTCCTGAGGCCAAAGAGTTTGAGGACTGCTAATCTAAAGACTTGATTATCTGTTCTTTATCTCAAAACTTTGACCTTTGTTATTTTTGTAACAGTTCAAAAATTTTGACCTTCTTTTAAATAAAACAAATATGTAATTCTATTATTTTCAGAATGTGCCTTAAAAGATCTGATCCAAAGTGAAGGCACACATGGTAGTAAGTTCAACACTTTTGGCAATTTGCAATGATGGGTGAAATACTGAGAAATGAAGAGCAGCATTTCTGTCAGAGAAAAAGTGTTACATATGTTTATGCATTACCCTTAACCATTTCTTACAGCATATCACAATTTAATATATACTGAATATTTTTTAAATCTTAATTTTTTAATCAATAATTTTAATCTTAATACTTTAAACAATATGTAATTTAAAAATAATCTGAACTCATAAGTATTTTTCCTGCATGTGTTTCTCACTTGAGGGTTATGAAGGAGCCACCAAATGGCAAATACAAAGCAACTTATCAAAATTATTTCATAGGATGGTCAAACAAAACTCCCTACCTGCTGTTAAAGAACTGTGATATACTTCTCTTTCTTTTAAAAAGAATTCTTTGAGAGAGTCAGAAGGAGGCTAATTTTTACCACCAAGCACTGACAAGACATCTAAATCTTGTGCTGAAATTGCTGGTTCAGGCTTGGACTACTGAGAAAAATCTGCCAATCAAACTAAATTGTGTGGTGGCTTGTCAATCCTTGTCCACAAGCAGTTAGAAGAAAATGACCTACAGCACTTCCATTTGTACAGAGAGAATTTAAAGGCCTGTCTCGAAAGGTGAAAGGCTATTGCATTAAGCCACTGCTGACAGAGAAAGAAGACCCTCTTGATGGGACTTCAGCCCATAAATAACACAGTCCTGGCAATAAACAGTAGTAATTGTGCCTTACAACTAAAAAGGAATTAGGGCAGACATACTAAATATAAAGCAACAGGCCTACATTACAATAACTTGCTTTACACTGTTTTTGTGTTTTCTCTCTTAAAATAACATTTTGGTAGGCCTCCCAGATTATCTAAACTTTTTGTCTTGTCTATGACTTCGGGTACTTTAGTGTTATGGTAAAATAAAGCTAACTAATTCTTTGATAAGCGAAAATTTGTCTCTCTTGTATATTCTTTTTTTTTAATGTTTTTTTTATTGTGGTAAAAGTCACATAATATAAAACATACTATTTTAACCATATTTAACTGTACATATTTATTTTAACCATATTTAACTTAGTTCGGTGGCACTAAGTACATTCACATTGTTGTGCAACTCTTACCATCATCCATCTCCCGAATTTTCCACCTTCCTAAACTGAAATTCTGTCCCCATTAAACACTAACTCCCCATTTCCCCCCACGCTCCCTCAACCCCCGGCCCCTGGCATCTACCAATGTACTTTCTGATTCTATGAACTTGACTATTCTAGGTAGCTCGCATAAGTGGAATCAAACAGTATTTGTCTGCACTTAATGTATACTGGAATGCATTTTTAAGGTTTAAGGTTAACTTAATATATGTCCTACAAACAGACTGTACCTTCTTGTTTTCTCCCCTGTGTTATACAGCAGGTTCTCATTAGTTACCTATTTTATATATAGTAGTGTATATATGTCAATCCCAATCTCCCAATTTATCCCACCACCCCCCTTTCTGTCTCTATTTCTGCTTTGCAAAGAGGTTCATCTGCACTATTTTTCTAGATTGCACATATATGCATTAATATACGATATTTGTTTTTCTCTTTCTAACTTACTTCACTCTATGACAGTCTCTAGGTCTATCCACATCTCTGCAAATGGAACAATTTCATTACTTTTAATGGCTGCGTAATATTCCACTGTATATATGTACCACATCTTCTTTATCCATTCCTCTGTTAATGGACATTTAGGTTGCTTCCATGTCCTGGCTATTGTAAATAGTGCTGCAATGAACATAGTGGTGCATGTACCTTTTTGAATTATGGTTTTCTCCAGGTATATGCCCAGGAATGGGATTGCTGGGTCATATGGTAATTCTATTTTTGGTTTTTTAAGGAACCTCCATACTGTTCTCCACAGTGGCTGTATCAATTTACATTCCCACCAACAGTGCAAAAGGGTTCCTTTTCTCCACACCCTGTCCAGCATTTATTGTTTGTAGATTGTTTGATGACGGCCATTCTGACTGGTGTGAGGTGATACCTCATTGTAGTTTTGATTTGAATTTCTCTACTAATTAATGATGTTGAGCATCTTTTCATGTGCCTCTTGGCCATCTGTATGTCTTCTTTGAAGAAATGTCTATTTAGGTCTTCCGTCCATTTTTTGATTGGGTTGTTTTTTTAATATTGAGCTGCATGAGCTGTTTGTATATTTTGGAGATTAATCCCTTGTCAGTTGCTTTGTTTGAAAATATTTTCACCCATTCTGAGGGTTACCTTTTCATCTTGTTTATGGTTTCCTTTGTCGAGCAAAAGCTTTTAAGTTTAATTAGGTCCCATTTGTTTATGTTTTTATTTTCATTTCCCTAGAAAGTGGGTCAAAAGTGATAAGCAAGGATGTCCACTCTCGCCACTATTATTCAACATAGTTTTGGAAGTCCTACCTATGGCATCAGAGAAGACAGAGAAATAAAAGGAATCCAAATTGGAAAAGAAGTGAAACTGTCACTATTTGCAGATGACATGCTACCATACATAGAAAATCCTAAACATGCCACCAGAAAACTACTGGTGCTAATCAGTGAATTTGGTAAAGTTGCAGGATGCAAAATTAATACAGAGAAATATCTTGCATTCCTATACACTAGCAAAGAAAGATAAGAAAGAGAAATTAAGGCAACAATCCCATTTATCATTGCAACAAAAAGAATAAAATACCTAGGAATAAACCTACCTAAGGAGGCAAAAGACCTGTCCTCAGAAAACTATAAGATACTGATGAAAGAAATCAAAGATGACACAAACAAATGGAGAGATATACCATGTCTTTGGATTGGAAGAATTAATATTGTGAAAATGACTATACTCCCCAAAGCAATCCACAGATTCAATGTAATCCCTATCAAATTACCAATGGCATTTTTCACAGAATTAGAACAAAAAATTTTACAATTTGTATGGAAACACAAAAGACCCCGAATAGCCAAAGCAATCTTGAGGGGAAAAAACGGAGCTGGAGGAATCAGACTCCCTGACTTCAGACTATACTACAAAGCTACAGTAATCAAGACAGTATGGGACTAACACAAAAACAGAAATATAGATCAATGGAACAGGATAGAAAGCCCAGAGATAAACTCATGCACCTATGGTCACCTAATCTATGACAAAGGAGTCAAGAATATACAATGGAGAAAAGACAGTCTCTTCAATAAGTGGTGCTGGGAAACTGGACAGCTACATGAAAAAGAATGAAATTAGAATACTCCCTAACACCATACACAAAAATAAACTCAAAATGGATTAGAGACCTAAATGTAAGACTGGACACTATAAAATTCTTAGAGGAAAACATAGGCAGAACACCCTTTGACATAAATCTTGTATATTATTAATACCAAATATGATGCTTAGGGGTTTCTTATTTTTAGTTTTTGTAAACTACACATAACACAAACTTTTCTATCTTAACAATTTTCAAGTATACAGTTTAGTAGTACTAAGCACAGTCACACTACTGTGCAACCATCACCACTATCTCCAGAAGTTTTAATCTCACAAAACCAAAACGCTATACCAATTAACAATAAGTCCCTCTGACTCCCCTATTCCAAGTCTCTAGCAACCACTATTCTACTCTGTTACAATGAGGGTTTTTCTTTTTTTCAGATTCCATATATAAATGAGATCATGCAATATTTGTCTTCCCTGTCTCACTTATTTCACTTAGCAAATGTCCTTGAGGTCCATATTTGTGCCAATGGTAGAATTTCCTGCTCTTTATGCTTAATGGCTGAGTAACATGCCATTGTGTGTGTCTGTAAAAACTACTCTTCTTTATCCATGGACACAGGTTGTTGTCATATCTTGGTTATTATGAATATTGCTGCAATGAACATGGGGGGTGCAGATATCTCTTTTGATATAGTGACTTCATTTCGTTAAGATATATACCCAGAAGTGGAATTGCTGGATCTTATGGTAGTTCTATTTTTAATTTTTAAAGGAACCTCCACATTGTTTTCCATAATGTCTGTACCAATTTACATCCCCACCAACAGTGCACAAGGGTTCCCTTTTCTCCACATTCTTGCCAATTTGACATCTCTTGTCTTTTTGATAGGAACCATCCTAACAGGTATGA
Source organism: Eubalaena glacialis (assembly GCF_028564815.1). Lineage (NCBI taxonomy): Eukaryota > Metazoa > Chordata > Mammalia > Artiodactyla > Balaenidae > Eubalaena > Eubalaena glacialis. The sequence continues at coordinate 24,008,092 of NC_083736.1, forward strand.
GGTGATATCTCACTGCTGTTTTGATTTGCATTTCCCTGATGATTAGTGATGTTGAGTGTCTTTTCATATACCTGTTGGCCATTTGTATCTCTTCTTTGGAAAACTGTCTATTCAGGTCCTCTGCCCATTTTTTTTGGGGGGGGGGATGGTATTCGGTTTGGGGTTTTCCTTTTCCTTTTTTTTTTTTTTCTGCTATTGAGTTAATCTTAGTTTTTTCTACCTAGTTAGTATGACATAGTCGGAAGAATAGAGTTCCAAGATTTTGAAGATCTGGTTAATACATCTCTGTCATAATCTTGATTGTCATTAGATCCTCCTTTTCTCTTTATAGAAGGAGAAAAACAACAATTGACCTTGCTACCTTAAAAGATGGCAAACATTCGGTGAACTAATATGTATAATCAGTGAAAACCCATGCACACACCATGCTACCTGTCTGGGAATTGGATGGGAACGTGGAGAGGAAAGACTGTTCTAATTACCTAATGCAGTGGTTTTCTTGCTGTATTATGTCCTTCCTGTGTATAGGTGCAGAAAAAATGGTTGAAAATAACTGAACTATATAAATGTAAAACAAATTATTGTTATTGATGGTAGTACAGAATAAAAAAAAATCAGGGTCTTTGAAACAAAGAAGATCTGGGTTCAAATCCAACCTCTGATATTTTTTCTTGCTTTATGACCAAGTTACTCAAGCTTTGTGAACTTTAGTGTCTTCACCAGACAAATAGGGATGATGATTATTACCCTAAAGCAGTGGATCTCAACTGGGGGTAGTCCCACCATCAAAGGGATACTTGGGAATGTCTGTGGAGACATTTTGGGTTGTCACAACTGGAAGGATTGTTACTGGCGTCTAGTGGGTAGAGAACAGTGTGCTGCTAAACATCCTACAATGCACAGCCCACCTCCCCAGCAAAAACTAAGAATTATCCTGCCTGATACATCAGTAGTTCTAAGGTTAAAAAACCCTGCCTTAGAGGGCTGTTGTGAGGCTCAAAAGAGATTCCTTATATTAACACAACTAACAAAATACTTAGGATGTAACGAGTGCTCAAAATACTATTAGTTCCTTTGTTAGATTCACTGTCCTGTGAGTACAAATGTATTATCTACAGCTCAATTTGGATGTGCTGAGCCTCCATCTATCTTATTAGCTGGAGGTCCAGTCTTTTCCCTGAGTTCCTCTCCTAAAACTATACACTGAAGCCCCAAGAAAGCATCCATGTGTTAAACAGATATCTCTAGAATCTCTCATATGAGCCCCAGTTAAGATGTTTTTTCTTCTACAGTCTACTGGGGTGGGGGTGAGGAAAATGCAAGCCACTGCCTTCAACTATGCACATTCTTTGGCCTATTACCTTCACATACAGTACAATTACAAAGCAACATTTCAATGACTGCAAAAATAATCAGAATGTTGAATAATTCCAAATATTGGTAGATATGGGCTTTATGATACTTCATTTATTACTGGTGTGAGCAGAGAATGGTGTCATCTGACCTAGTACAATTAAATGTGTGGATACTCTAAAATGCAGCAACTCCACTCTAAGGTGAATGGGCATGATGACCTGCACTGAATTATTATTTGTGGGATCTGGGAATTGATGGAAGCTGGAGATCATGTGGTAATCTGACTGTCCATACCTGCAAGAGTAGATAGATAAAAACTAGCCTTTGCACACCAATGAGTTCTTTGCAATAGTCAGAAGCAATAAATTAGATGTCATAAATACATGGCTGGAACTTAAAACACAGTACTTTGTAAAGAAAGCAAAGCAAAAACTAACAAGAACCAGAATGAGATATAATATCTTTTATACATATTTAAAAAACATCTTACCTAATCAAAAAGTACAAAAATGTGACAAGATTAGAACTTAGTAAAAAGAAAGAAAAAGAAATAAGTAAGCACAATAATTTGACTGTATATCCCTAGTGGTATGTACTCTGAGGACAAAAGAAACTGAAAAAAAAAAACAAAAACAAAAATAAAAGACAAAAACCTTAAACTGTTTTCAGTAGTCAATAGGTTTTTACAATGTTTGTTAATACTGTAATTCAAACATAGTTGTGCATGTATTGTGTGATTAAAAAAATGAAAAATTATGTTGGTGCCACTGGTAACTGGGATTTCTTTTTTGTTTGTTTGATGTTGGAGAAAAAGAAATACAAAATTTCTGAAGGTTAAGTCAAAACCTTCTTAGAGTTATGAACTTGAAAGAATTGAAAGACATGGTGTAAAATTCATGAAAAAAAAAGTATTTCATAGTTCTCTTCACTGAAAAGATTTAGGAACTAGAACTAACCCAGCAATTTGCACTACTAGCACCCCCCCAGACTGTGGTCTCTAAATACGATTTCCTATTAATAGGAACAGGGGTCTCTAAAGAAATGGACGATTCCAGGTCTGGTGTAGGAAATATATGAGTAACCTAGATCATCTTGTCATACTGAAAAGCAAGGGAGATTTCAAAAATTATTGAAGGCATAACAGAGTGTTTCAGGAGCCAACTTGAGTTTTCTCCCACTAACCAAAGTTGGCACAATTTAAGCAACAATAAAATGAAGACTGAAGTGGATTGGAACATTTCAAGTGTGCTTATATTAAAAAAAAAATTACAATGGCATTTAAGAAAAATAAAGTACAGGGACTTCTCTGGGGGCGCAGTGGTTAACAATCCATCTGCCAAGGCAGGGGACACGGGTTTGAGCCCTGGTCCAGGAAGATCCCACACGCTGCGGAGCAACTAAGCCCGTGCGCCATGACTAATGAGCCTGCGCTCTAGAGCCCACGAGCCACAACTACTGAGCTCGTGTGCCACAACTAAAGTCTGTGTGCTACAACTACTGAAGCCCGTGTGCCTAGAGTCCATGCTCCACAACGAGAGAAGCCACCGCAGTGAGAAGCCCTCACACCACAACGAAGAGTAGCCGCTTGCTGCAACTAGAGAGGAAAGCCCGCACGCAGCAACGAAGACCCAACGCAGCCAAAAATAATTAATTTTTTAAAAAAAGGAAATTGAGTCTTCAAAAAAAAGAAAAAAAGAAAAAGAAAGTACATCCATCACCTTTGGAGGACCCTTAAGTAACCAAGTCATTATTGTGAAATAAAGGAAAAGACTCAAACATTTTTCATGCTTCCTTTACAAACTGCTGCTTAGTGTAACAAAATGTTGATGAAAGGCAGAGTATCTTTATAGATCTTGCAATAATGGTGGCAATTAAACAGAGTTAAATTGTCTAAAGACGACTTACAGGACCCAAAATGTCACTGCTTATAAATCCACAATTTATTACAGGAATAGGATACAATATAGCAAAATCATTAAGTCAATATATGCATCACAACTAAAAGCTGTCTCAAAGCAAGAGAACCCAAAAAAGCCAGGTACCTCATCACTTATGAAGTAGTTTTACAGAAAACTCAAACCTGAAGTTGATCCAGCCTGTCTCAAGCTAACTACTACCAGCTGCCCCGCAATAGGGAAGACAAAGGAACATAATAAACAACACTGTGTGGACACAATCAGCCAAGTACATCTTGTAGAAAACTCCGCAAAACAAAAATTATTCTTTTTTTTTAAAATATAAAATTTGAAAGGAAAAAGAAGTGGGGTTATAGAGTAAATAGATTTAAAAGCATATCAACCAATTGCAACTTGTGGATATTATTTTGATTCTGATTCAAACAAATTGTATATAGATATTGGGGATAGTTCAAACACAGGATATTTAATTACTTTAAGAAATTAAAGTTTAAAAAAATTAGGTGTGCTAATGATATAGCAGTCACAATTTTTAAGACTTTAATCTTTCAGATATATTACCTTAGAGTGTTGAGATTAAGTGAAATAATGCACGTTTCTTAGCATACATCAGCACTCAACAGATGATAATTATTAACAGCATTTTAAATTAAAGTGAGAATATATTCACCTTCAGGAGTCCTTTCTACTTTATCAGGATTTCTTAAACCATGCTACTTAAGTAAAAATAAAAGGAAGCTAAGTTTAAAAGAATACGCTCGACTGATGTTCAGAACTTTATCTGGGCTGTAGTAATAATAGTTCCATATAGCTCATTCAAACGGATTTAAATTGGCAAGGGCAACAAACTTTTACTTGTTCAACAGTACCTTAACAAATCGGTTTTTCCTTTCTGTATTCAGAGAGAACAATTATGTAGAATCTTAAACTTGTAATGACACTGACATGATATTTTTAAGGTGATAATGATCATTTTATATAATTTGAGAAATTATACTTTATTTTTGTTCAATTTTAAAAGTGAAGAGAAAACATCTTTGCCTGGAGCAGAACATTTAGCATGGGATGAGTTAGCATTACTCATATTAAACAACTATAGAATTAGTTCTGCCCTCCTGCAGAATTAATCATTTTTAAATGAAGGATATATATTTTTTGAAGGATATATTTCTTATGAAGAAAAAATATTCACATATATCTTATTTGAGGCAACACTGCAGACACACTATTGTGACTTTTAGGTATACTGTGTAAACAAAAGATAGAGATTCAGTACAATGAAACAAAATCCAAAATACATTATTTCTGGGTTAAATTTAACCACCTGGCCTTCCTTAAGGCGAATGAATGGACTAAGTTGATTTTTATCTGTTAAAGATAGGAAGAGAGGTAGCAATAATAATCCTGGTACCAGGCACCAGGCTTTAAGATATCCCCCAAGATTTCAGTCACTGGTGGACACAATCCCTGGGACTGGGAATACGATGGATTTTGCTCCTGTGATTAGGTTGGGTTATAAGGAATAGTTACTTTAAGAAAGTGAGATTGTCTTGATGGGCTTGATCTAATCACACAAGCCCTTTAAACCTGGGTCTAGAGGTCAGAGTCGGAGTGATTCAGAAATTTGAACAATGAGGGAAGATTCTCCACTGCTGGCTTTGGGAATGGAGGTAGCTGCACTGAAGGGAAAGTAAGCAGCCTCTAGGAACTTGGAATGGACACTAGGAACCTACAGCCAGCAAGGCACTCAATTATTTTTTCTTTTTCAGGTTTACTGAAGTATAATCGACAAAACTGTGATATATTTAAAGTGTACAATGTGATGATTTGATGTATGTATACATTGTGAAATAATTACCACAATCAAATTAACTAATCACATCACCTCACAGAATTCATTTTTAATTTTTTTATGCGAACACTTAAGATCTACTCTCTTAGCACCTTACAAAGATATAGTACAGTATTAACTATAGTCACCATGCTGTAATATTAGATCCTCAGAACTTACAAGTGACCAACATTTCCTTAATCCACCACCCCCACCCCCACTCAGCAACCACCATTCTATTCTCCACATTAAGTGATATAAGTGATACCATACAATATTTGTCCTTATCTGTATAGCTTATTTCACTTAGCACTCAGCTTAACACCCTCAAGGTCCAGCCAGGTTGTCACCAATAGCATGATTTCCCTTTTTTTAAGAGCTGAATAATATTCCATTGAGTGTGTGTATGCATATATGTACATATATGTATATATATACACACAGATACATATGCATATACATACACAGTGCACATATATATGTACATACTTACACAGTACGTACACATGTGTGTGTATATATATATATACACAAAGTATGTATATATATTGTGTGTGCATGTATAATACTGCGTGTGTGTACATCTCACATTTTCTTTATATCTTACATTTTCTTTATCCATCAGTGGACACTTAGGTTGGTTGCATGTCTTGGCTATTGTAAATAATGCTGCAATGAACATGGGGGTGCAGATCACTCTTCAAGATAGTGATTTCACTTCCTTCAAATATACCCAGAAGTGAGATTGCTGGCTACTATGATAATTCTATTTTTAATTTTTTGAGGAACCTCTGCAGTGTTTTTAATGAGCTGTTACCAATTTATGTTCCCACAAACAGTGTACCAGGGTTCCCTTGTCTCCATATGCTCACCAGTATTTGTCACCTCTTGTTTTCTGATAATAGCCATCCTAACAGGTGTGAGGTGATAGCTCATTGTTTTTGATTTGCACCTCCCTGATGACTAGTGATGCTGAGCATCTTTTCATGTACCTGTTGGCCATTTGTAGGTCTTCTTTGGAAAATGTCTAGTCAGGTCTTTTGCCCATTTTTAAATCAGGTTATTTGCTGTTTGTCACTGAATTGTAAGAGTTCCTTATATATTGTTGATATTAACCCTTTATTGGATGTATGATTTGCAAGTATTTTCTCCCATTCCACAGGTTGCATTTTCATTTTGTTGAATGTTTCCTTTGTTGGGTAGAAGCTTTTTTGACATAGTCTTGTTTATTTTTGCTTTTGTTGCTTGTGCTTTTAATGTCAGATCCAAAAGAATCATTGCCAAGACCAATGCCCCCTATGCTTTCTTCAAGGAGTTTTATGGTCTCAGGTCTTATGTTTAAGTCTAAATTCTACCACCTGAATGAGAAGCCCAAGCTCCAGAAAGTAACCAGCCGACACCTTGATTTCAGCCTTGTGACACCCTAAGCGGAGAACCTGGCCCCAGTGTGCTCAGACTTCTGACGTACAGAATGATGAGCTAATAAAGGGGTTTCACTTTAAACCACGAAGTCTGTAACAATTAATTACACCAAACTGGAGAACAAATGCACCAGGTAAGACATAAACACAAAGGTGCAGCCACGTGATTAAAATAGAAATGGCATTGGGTAACTTAATTACACAATTAATTTAAAACAATAAATTGCTTACAATTTAGCATATTTAGAAATATACTTCTTTTACAAATTATAAACGTATTTTCCCATGTACCAAACTGTGAGGATGAGTATTTGGCAAAGCAACAATTATATCAGTCATGATGTGAGGATCTTTGAAGGGCAGTGTCTTCAAAGATTTCAGAGCCTTTTGAAGGAAGTCAGTCCATAGCGCATAGCTACTGACTGTGTTCTGGAACAGTTTTGCCGAATGGCTTCCTGGGAATTCCTAAGTTGGGTCTTCATTCCTTTAGCCTTAATTTTCCTTGGAGAGATTTGTAGTTACTAGTTAGGATCAAAGGGTGAACTGCTTTGGTATACTGTGTGCTGGAGGAGACATATGGCAGGTTGAAGCCATCTCCTGAGGCTCCAGGGTTATTTCTAGGAGTAGGTTATTACTTTGCTATTAGCTGCATTTTCCAAATGCCAAGTGGATAGGACAGGATCCTAGTGGATAAAGTCCCTGGGGGCCTAGCTCTTAAGAAGTTTCAGGGCAAAGGTAAAGTTTTACCTAAGGAGTAACTCATCAAGAAAAACATTAGATGGTGAAATACTCTCTAAAAAGCTTTCAAGGCTATGGGCTTCCCTGCTGGCGCACTGTTGAAGAATCTGCCTGCCAATGCAGGGGACACAGGTTCGAGCCCTGGTCCAGGGAGATCCCACATGCCACAGAGCAAATAAGCCTGTGCACCATAACTACTGAGCCTGCGCCCTAGAGCCCATGAGCCACAACTACTGAAGCCCGCGTGCCTAGAGCCTGTGCCCCGCAACAAGAGTGGCCACTACAATGAGAAGACCGTGCACCACAATTAAGAGCAGCCCCCACTCACCACAAATAGAGAAAGCCCGCACACAGCAGCAAAGACCCAATGCAGCCAAAAATAAATAAAAATAAATAAATTTTTTTAAAAAAGAAAAAAAGCTTTCAAGGCTAGTCATACAACTAAAGAATTGTTTCTAAAAAGTGTATAGAGAGATAGCCTCATCCACCAGAGGGCAGACAGCAGAAGCAAGTAGAACTACAATTCTGCAGGCTATGGAAGGAAAACCACATTTACAGAAAGATAGACAAAATGAAAAGGCAGAGGACTTTGTACCAGATGAAGGAACAAGGTAAAACCCCAGAAAAACAACTAAATGAAGTGGAGATAGGCAACATTCCAGAAAAAGAATTGAGAATAATGATAGTAAAGATGATCCAGGACCTCGGAAAAACAATGGAGGCAAAGATCGAGAAGATGCAAGAAATGTTTAACAAAGACCTAGAAGAATTAAAGAACAAACAGAAATGAACAATACAATAACTGAAATCAAAAATACACTAGAAAGAATCAATAGCAGAATAACTGAGGCAGAAGAACGGATAAGTGACCTGGAAGAGAGAATGGTGGAATTCACTGCCATGGAACAGAATAAAGAAAAAAGAATGAAAAGAAATGAAGACAGCCTAAGAGACCTCTGGGACAACATTAAACGCAACAACATTCACATTATAGGAATCCAAGAAAGAAAAAGGAGAGAGAAGGGACCCAAGAAAATATTTGAAGAGATTATAGTTGAAAATTTACCTAACATGGGAAAGAAATAGTCACCCAAGGCCAAGAAGCGCAGAGAGCCCCAGGCAGGATAAACCCAAGGAGAAACATGCCAAGACACACAGTAATCAAATTGACAAAAATTAAAGACAAAGAAAAATTATTGAAAGCAGCAAGGGAAAAACTACAAATAACATACAAAGGAACTCCCATAAGGTTAACAGCTGATTTCTCAGCAGAAACTCTACAAGCCAGAAGGGAGTGGCATGATATACTTAAAGTGATGAAAGGGAAGAACCTACAACCAAGAGTACTCTACCCAGCAAGGATCTCATTCAGATTCGATGGAGAAATCAAAAGCTTTACAGACAAGCAAAAGCTAAGAGAATTCAGCACCACCAAACTAGCTCTACAACAAATGCTAAACGAACTTCTCTAGGTGGGAAACACAAGAGAAGAAAAGGACCTACAAAAACAAACCCATAGCAATTAAGAAAATGGTAATAGGAACATACATAGCAATAATTACCTTAAACACGAATGGATTAAATGCTCTAACCAAAAGACACAGGATAGTCAAATGGATACAAAAACAAGACCCATATATATGCTGTCTACAAGAGACCCACTTCAGACCTAGGGACACGTACAGACTGAAAGTGAGAGGATGGAAAAAGATATTCCAGGCAAATGGAAATCAAAAGAAAGCTGGAGTAGCAATACTCATATAAGATAAAATACTTCAAAATAAAGAATGTTACAAGAAACAAGGAAAGACACTACATAATGATCAAGGGATCAACCCAAGAAGAAGATATAACAATTATAAATATATATGCACCCAACACAGGAGCACCTTAATAGATAAGGCAACTGCTAACAGCTATAAAAGAGGAAATCGACAGTAACACAATAACAGTGGGGGACTTTAACACCTCACTTACACCAATGGACAGATCATCCAAACAGAAAATTAATAAGGAAACACAAGCTTTAAATGACACAATAGACCAGATAGATTTAATTGACATTTATAGGACATTCCAACCAAAAACTGCAGATTACACTTTCTTCTCAAGTGCACACGGAACATTCTCCAGGATAGATCACATCTTGGGGGACAAATCAAGCCTCAGTAAATCTAAGAAAATTGAAATCATATCAAGCATCTTTTCTGACCACAACGCTATGAGATTAGAAATCAATTACAGGGGAAAAAACGTAAAAAACACAAACACATGGAGGCTAAACAATACGTTACTAAATAACCAAGAGATCACTGAAGAAATCAAAGAGGAAATCAAAAAATACCTAGAGACAAATTACAATGAAAACACAATGACCCAAAACCTATGGGATGCAGCAAAAGCAGTTCTAAGAGGGAAGATTATAGCAATACAATCCTACCTCAAAAAACAAGAAAAATCTCAAATAAACAATCTAACCTTACACCTAAAGGAACTAGAGAAAGAAGAACAAACAAAACCCAAAGTTACTAGATGGAAAGAAATAATAACGATCAGAGCAGAAATAAATGAAATGGAAACAAAGAAAACACTAGCAAAGATCAATAAAACTAAAAGCTGGTTCTGTGACGAAAAACAAAATTGATAAAGCTTTAGCCTGACTCATGAAGAAAAAGAGGGAGAGGACTGAAATCAATAAAATTAGAAATGAAAAAGGAGAAGTTACAATGGACACTGCAGAAACACGAATAATCATAAGAGACTACTACAAGCAACTTTATGCCAATAAAATGGGCAACCTGGAAGAAATGGACAAATTTTTAAAAGGTATAACCTTCCAAGACTGAACCAGGAAGAAATAGAAAATATGAACAGACCAATCACAAGTAATGAAATTGAAACTGTGAATAAAAATCTTCCAACAAACAAAAGTCCAGGGCCAGATGGCTTCACAGGTGAAATCTATGAAACACTTAGAGAAGAGCTAACACCCATCCTTCTCAAACTCTTCCAGAAAATTGCAGAGGAAAGAACACTCCCAAACTCATTCTATGAGGCCACCATCACCCTGATACCAAAACCAGACAAAGATACTATAAAAAAAGAAAATTACAAACCAGTATCACTGATAAATATAGATGCAAAAATCCTCAACAAAATACTAGCAAACAGAATCCAACAACACATTAAAAGCATCATACACCATGATCAAGTGGGATTTATCCCAGGGATGCAAGGATTCTTCAATATACACAAATCAATGTGATACACCATATTAAAAAATTGAAGAATTAAAACCATATGATCATCTCAATAGATGCAGAAAAAGCTTTTGACAAAATTCAACACCCATTTATGATAAAAACTCTCCAGAAAGTGGGCAGAGAGGGAACCTACCTCAACATAATAAAGGCCATATACGACAAACCCACAGCAAACATCATTCTCAGTGGTGAAAAACTGAAAGCATTTCCTCTAAGATCAGGAACAAGACAAGAATGTCCACTCTCACCACTATTATTCTACACAGTTTTGGAAGTCTTAGCCACAGCAATCAGAGAAGAAAAAGAAATAAAAGGAATACAAATTGGAAAAGAAGAAGTAAAGCTGTCACTGTTTGCAGATGACATGATACTATACATAGAGAATCCTAAAGATGCCACCAGAAAACCACTAGAGCTAATCAATGAATATGGTAAAGTTGTAGGATACAAAATTCATGCACAGAAATCTCTTGCATTCCTATACACTAACAATGAAAGATCAGAAAGAGAAATTACAGAAACAATCCCATTCACCACTGCAACAAAAAGAATGAAATACCTAGGAATAAACCTGCCTAAGGAGGTAAAAGACCTGTACTCAGAAAACTGTAAGACACTGATGAAAGACATCAAAGATGACACAAACAGATGGAGAGATATACCATGTTCTTGTATTGGAAGAATCAATATTGTGAAAATGTCTATACTACCCAAAGCAATCTGCAGATTCAATGCAATCCCTATCAAATTACCCATGGCATTTTTTACAGAACTAGAACAAAAAATCTTAAAATTTGTATGGAGACACAAAAGACCCTGAATAGCCAAAGCAGTCTTGACGGAAAAAAATGGAGCTGGAGGAATCAGACTCCCTGACTTCAGACTATACTACAAAGGTACAGTAATCAAGACAGTATGGTACTGGCACAAAAACAGAAATATAGATCAATGGAACAGGATAGAAAGCCCAGAGGAAAACCCACGCACCTATGGTCAACTAATCTATGACAAAGGAGGCAAGGCTATACAATGGAGAAAAGACAGCCTCTTCAATAAGTGGTGCTGGGAAAACTGGACAGCTACATGTAAAAGAATGAAATTAGAACATTCCCTAACACCATACACAAAAATAAACTCAAAATGGATTAAAGACCTAAATGTAAGACCGGGCACTATAAAACTCTTAGAGGAACACATAGGAAGAACACTCTTTGACATAAATCACAGCAAGATCTTTTTTCATCCACCTCTCAGAGAAATGGAAATAGAAACAAAAATAAACAAATGGGACCTAATGAAACTTAAAAGCTTTTGCAAAGCAAAGGTAACTACAAACAAGACGAAAAGACAACCGTCAGAATGGGAGAAAATATTTGCAAATGAATCAACGGACAAAGGATTAATCTCCAAAATATATAAACAGCTCATGCAGCTCAATATTTAAAAAAAAACAACCCAATCCAAAAGTGGGCAGAAGACCTAAATAGACATTTCTCCAAAGAAGACATACAGATGGCCAAGAAGCACATGAATAGATGCTCAACATCACTAATTATTAGAGAAATGCATATCAAAACTACAATGAGGTATCACCTCACACCAGTTAGAATGGGCATCATCAGAAAATCTACAAACAACAAATGCTGGAGAGGGTGTGGAGAAAAGGGAACCCTCTTGCACTGTTGGTGGGAATGTGAATATATACAGCCACTGTGGAGAACGATATGGAGGCTCCTTAAAAAACTAAAAATAGAATTACCATATGACCCAGCAATCCCACTACTGGGCATATACCCAGAGAAAACCATAATTCAAAAAGACACATGCACCCCAATGTTCACTACAGCACTATTTACAATAACCAGGTCATGGAACCAACCTAAATGTCCATCGACAAATGAATGGATAAAGAAGATGCAGCACATATATATGATCGAATATTACTCAGCCATAAAAAGAAATGAAATTGAGTTATTTGTAGTGAGGTTGATGGACCTAGAGTCTGTCATACAGAGTGAAGTAAGTCAGAAAGAGAAAAACAAATACCATATATTAACGCATATATGTGGAAACTAGAAACATGGTACAGATGAACCGGTTTGCAGGGCAGAAATAGAGACACCGCTGTAGAGAACAAACTTATGGACACCAAGGGGGTAAAGTGGTGGGGGGGATGGTGGTGGTGTGATGAATTGGGAGATTGGGATTGACATATATACACTAATATGTATAAAATAGATAACTAATAAGAATCTGCTTATAAAAAATAAATAAAATTCAAAAAAAGTGTATAGAGCATACGCAAGTATTTTGTGAGAACGTGAATTCATTTTGCTAAGCATTTTACTTCTCAAGCACTGGCAGTCAAGACATAAAGAGGTTTATGGGTACAGATGATCATTTTTAAGTGCAGTTAATCTCCTGGTGCAGGGAAAATTCCATTTCAGCTTTGGACTATAACAGTGGTCATACAGGGGCATGAAATGAGTTTTCCTCAAAAGACAATAAATCTTACTTCTCTTTGTGCAGGGTGTATGTGTGTATGTGTGTGTGTGTATGTATAGAAATCTTAATTCATACATTCATTTTTACATGCCCATCTTACTTCTTCCAGTTCTCTCCTGAGTCTGTGTTCATGACCACACATATTTCCATGTTATTCCTGATTTAAATCAAAATAATGTTTAGAATATATTAATAACCCACAATACCTCTCCCTTCCCTCTGCCCCTGCCTCCCTCGTTCCATCCCTCCCCCACTCTTATCCCTTTCTATCTATAACACTTCATACATAATTCTCACTATATATAACTATATATATGCCATGAGGGAGCCATTATACTGTGAGACACCAGTTAGATTTTTACTTGATATTTTCATTTTTCCACTGCCAACAAATGTTGTATCACAAGCCTTGTTTTATTTTGGTTTTTTGTTTTTTTGAAATTTGTCTGCATCTACATTTTCTGCCTTAGATTTTAGTCTGTGGTGTGGCCTGTGTTCATTCAACGTGCTCAGTGCCCAGCACTGTACCATGGACACTTGGCTGCTTATTAAGACATGTTGTTATAGAACACTAACTAGTGACCTAAGAAGAGGATTAAAATATATCTATCATTTGGCCTTAAAACCCATCTCTGAGGCCTTCTGGCATTATAGCCTTTAGCAAATAAACACAAAAATCTCAGTTTTCTAATCTATAGCTTTTCTACCTTAGAGGCATTTTTCTGGAATTAATAACATGTGAATCACTTTTAGATCCACAGATGAAAAGCCCTCTCTAAATGCTATGGATTGGTTAATTATACCATAGGGGACATTTGGGTTTATATTGTAAAGCATGCATATTTATAGCTCTTTTATTTTAATGCAGGTTATTTTAGCTGAGGAAGCTATTTTTACTACTGAGGATGCCTGGTATTTTCTTGTTAATAACTTTGAAAGATATAAATAGTATACTGTAGCAGTTAAACCCAAAGGTCAAACGTGCTTGATGCATGAAAGGGGTGCATATATTATCAAACCTTTTTAATCACAAAGTATACATCATTGGTGTTTGCACGGTATTTAACCCACGAATGGAGAGATTCATTTTAGTACAGAACCCACTATGGGCCTAATTTATCTATAACATCTTGATATGTAGCCTTGCACGGTCATTAAGAAGTGGTGTTGAATAAATAGTGTTTTTTTCCTGTTTTCTTCAACCCCATTTTATAGTCTTTGTGAAAAAGATGGTTTCAACCATCTGTTTTTCCATCTGATCCACATGTAGTAATATACCCATTACATGGAAGCTGATAATACATATAAAAATAAAGTACAGTTCTATTCCTATAGGACCTCAGTCTACCGGAGCAGTCAGAAGGTAAACAGATTACTTCAATACAACTAGTTCTATAATAGTGGCTTGAACACAAAACTGTAAGTTCTCACAGAAGGGAGAAACTTCCTTCTTTTGGTGTCTAAGAGAATTTCAAAGAGGAAATGATATGTGACCTTTAGAGTGTGGACCATGAACATGAAAATGGAGTCACGTATGTCAAAAGGATCAAAAATGGAAGCCGCCACCCCCACCTCCAATGCAACAAACTTTTGTCCCAGCCATCCTGAGACCACCTGGAACTTGCTGTTTTTATTCCCTAGAGACTACAGCATAGCAACCAAGCTGCTGCTGGCAAATGCCTGAATGCTCGCTGGCACTTACTGTAGTTCTGCAAAGATAACCTATATCACTTCTCTGGAATGTCTTTGTCTGTTGCCTTTAAAAACCCCCATCACTTTCTGTTTCCCTCAGAGCATATTTGGGTTGCTCCTCAAATCAGTACCTCCTGAATTAAAATTCCCAAGACTCCACATAAACTCTGGTTCTTATTTGCAGCCTTCTGCATATCTTGGTCGACAAAATACAATTTATCTAGTTATTTAAGGAAAAGAGGACTCACATAGTAGAATTCCAAAAAAATCTACCCAGGACTGTGTTTAAACAGAGAGGAAGGTCATCCAGTTAGTTGGATCTGAGGGCTATCATCCTATTTTACCATCCCACACACATTCCCCTCTTTACACCTGACATGTGACTCTAGGGACTCACACACGTGTACTATACTGCGGCAGTAATGGCGATTGCACACCATGGGTGTTTTCTCTCCCTCCTCCTACTTGCCAGCAAAGCCTGCCATCCATGATGGAGGCTGAAATGCCGTATCTTCGTGGTCCCAACCACCCTTGCTGCTAAGTGTGTCTATTTAACTAAATTCTGCCCAAAGGCAAGTCTGTGAGAGAAGAGAGAAGGGTCTCTGAGAAGGATTAAGAGTCAGAGTCAGGACTGATAACAAAACAAAAACCCTTATCTACTTAACACTGTGCAGACGTGACACCTATATGGCCTGAGTATCACCAGGCAGTAACAATCCTGAGAATGAAAAGCCAGTACTCTAGTGTGGAGGAAAATCATTTTGGCAAGAGTCTACTTAACGACATTGCTAAGCATCTCAACTTATCCTGGAGATCCTTCTCTCCAGACTTTTTGGTAAGATAAGTACTGTACTTGATGTCAAAACTCTGCTAATGGATACAATATTTATATATCTCTATGGCCATTTACTAGATGATTTTATGTTAATAAATGGTTTGATATATTTTAGAGTGTATACTTCAACATACAGTATCTAGAAATGTTAACTAATAGCTAGTATTTTAAAAGAATATTTTCTTAGATGTATTTATAGATTCTAAAGAAGTAACACATGGTTATTGTTCTTAGTAAATCTGATTGGCTCATGTACTAATTGTGGCAACCAGAAAGGATGTGATTGCAAAAGACAACTCACAGGACTGAAATGGCATGGCTTATGAACCTACAGTTTATTTTGAGCAAAGGATATGATATAGAAACAGCATCAAAGCCAGGCTATGTACCACAGCCAAAGACTGCCTCACAGTAAGATCTGAAGAGGCCAGGTTCAAGCACCAATTATCCTCCCTCTGTAATGGCTATACCAAGACAGCATTTCCCTCAGGAACCACTGAGATGTATACAGGACACCCTGAAATCAGGGAGCCCAAAGGGAGTCTCAGCTTGGGTTTCTTATACAATTCTGTTCACTTAGGCATATTCTTGCTATGTAACCAGCTTGTGTCAGAGCCCTCTGGGAGGGCTTGGCAGGGGGGCGGGGGGGTGGGGAGGGATTCCCCTAAACCAGGTGTAAACCATCAATCTCTGTAATCAGTAAATAATGCTGAAGAGTTGGTATAAAATGCCCCAAATTACCTCTTGAACCCATGGTTACAAAACAACACTATTAATCAGTATGTTTCATGTTTTGACCATTGGTCAGAGTTGGGCAGGTACAGGTCTTACTTTAGCAAGACAACACAGGCCAATTTCAGGCCTACTAGAATTAACACTTAACAGCATAGATGTGACAAACTCCACAATTCATACTTCTACTTTAAACAAATTATTTGTGCAACAGTGTATGTATCTGTAAGCAACAGATTATCTTAAGATAAAAGTTATCTGAAATTTATCTGAAAACCAAAGGTAATAATTTCTTGAAAAGAAAACATTTTAGATATGAAGAACTAAACAAATATGAGATGCTATTTTTTACTGCTACTGCTTGGTACACTAGAGCTGTTCTCAAACATTTTGGTCTCAGGACCTCTTTACGCTCTTAAATATTATTGAAGACCCTCAAAGAGTGTTTTTGTTTGTTGGGGAGGGGGTATATTTATTAATATTTACCCAATTAGAAATTAAAACAAATTAAAGATACTTTTTAAAGAATTATATTTGACAAAATATAAAACATTTACTGAGAAGAGTGGTACTGTTTTACATTTTTGCAAATCTTTTAAATGTCTAGCCTAATAGACGACAGGTGCGTTCTCATACATTCTACTTTAAATCTGTTGTGATGTTACTTTGGTAGAAGTACACATATGAACAAAATATGGCCTCTCATAAAGAAGTATTTGGAAAAGGGGGGGCTATTTTAATAGCCTTTTAAGATAATTTTGGATATTCTTTACAAGTGATTGTTTCATAAAAGTTACAATGCAGAATCAAACTATCAATGGACTTTTTGTACTGTTACATTAAAATCCATTGATATATCTTACACTTTTAATGTAAAGTATCTTTTATGCGCCTGCAATTTTGTAACATCAAACATTGATCCCTGGAGAATTTTGGTTCACTGACATTTCATTATGCAATATAAAAATCATCTTAATATCACCAGTATTGTCATCAGAAAAGTCTTTAAGTACTGAGAAGGTGTCAAGCTTATGGAAGCATTTACAAGTTTTCCAAAATTCTAATTTTTGCATGAAATTTCAAAATTTTTCTTTGGCAACAAATAGTCAATCATTTTCCTTTAAGTGGCAGTCTCACTTTTAATTATTTTCAGACATTATCTTCCAACTGCCCAAGTCTGAATAACCAGTTCTTGTCTGTCAGGAGTTCTTTCAAAATAAAATAAAAATAATGTTCCATGAAAAACAAAACATCTACTTCAGCTCAAAACAAAACAACCGCGCAAATCCCTTGAGACAATATTTACTTTAGCATACAGCAGAAATGCTTTATCCATACTTCCCAGGTCAACAGACAAAATGCTAAAAGATGTGCAATTGAGATTTTGGAAACTTAGTATTTTTTCCCCGCTTTTCCCAGAATATTTTTAAGTGAAACCAGCATTTTTTTTTAAAATAGTGTGCATATATTTTGGTGCCACTGTCTTGATTTGTTCTAAGGTGCCGGCTCTTCTATCCTGTTGCTTTTGTAACTTTGGCGCAAATATTAACACAGTGAAAAAGAGAAATAATTTTTCCGTATAATTATTGATTTTCTTATGCTCACAGACCACCTGAAAATGGTCTCATTGATGCCGAGGCTTCGGTGGAACATATTTTGAGGGCCAAAGGAGAAGTCTAAACACAGACTGAATATATGGATTCAAGTTCTAGGTCTGCAATTTTCTAGCTATATTGTTGGGAAAAAGAATGAGCCATTCGTGGGATCTTTTTTTTTCCCAAAGTTAACAGCTTATATTTGTCAGGACAAAATGACGTAATGTAAAGGAATGTTTTATGTAAAGTAATAAATGCTATGAAAATATATTTTAGTTACCACCACCACTGGTGAACACATAAAACAGTTAATAGCATCCCTTTAACATTTAGGTATGCCAGTGCTGTGTACTGGCAATACAATGTTACATGATGTCTTTATGTAAAAAGACTTTTAAGCAATTAAAGTTGAAAGGATCACGAAAATCCATTTACCTCAACTCTGTTGATGTATTAGTAGCTGTAACATTTTAAATATCAGGAAGATACAGACAGTCCATTACCAGAAATAAAACATTACTCTCAGAATATCACTGTACACGTAGAACGGGTAACACCACAGCAGATCATAAGAGCCTACCTTGGAGAGGAATCATGGAGTCCCTCCAATCTGGTTTTCCTTTCTCCTTCAGTCTTATGGTGCTCCGGCCAGTTTGCTCATCTACCTCTCACTAAGATCCCTGCGTTTTAGTTCACTTCCTTTGGTTTTCTGCTTGGTAGAGAAGCATTCCCGCCTTCCGGGTCTTTTCTCAAAGGACCAACAACTGCTAGATCAAGGCTTCTCAAAGCCTTAAGTGCATGAGAATCACTTGAAGAGATTTTTAAATCAATTACTCCTGAGAGCCCCACCCTTCGAGACTCTGACTCGGTAGGTGGGGCTAAGGTGTTTGTAAATCATCCCAGGTGATACTCATGTTACTAATCTCAGGACCCCACTTTAAGTAGACAAACTTTTACTAATACAAACCACCTTAAAAATAAACTTCGGGTATGTTATTGTAGGGGAGAAAAATTTGCCACCGCAAAATGCATCTCTTTAGCATGCGGATTATTTTGAGCTGAAAACAATCAAGGTCCAAAAGACTCCCCGAAAATCTTTGACCTTCCCCCTAATTGCCTAAAAGAATGCAGAGAGAGGATCTGTTCTAGGAAGGGAGCCGTCACAATAGATAACTATAGCATAATATAAAGTAGGTGTGATAGCAAAGTTAAAATTTCTCTCAGTGTCCCACTGTCTCTGCAGGGCCCAGCAAACATTTGTTTGCCAAACGTTTATTTTCTATCTCCATGTCAATTGCCTTCCTCCCCTTTGAAATGCCAAACCACTACCCCCAACATCCTCTTTTGTTTTTAGCTAAAGATGATACAGAAGGTGACGGCTTCCACCATTTTGGTGAGTCACTCAGTTCTTCTGGGTCTCTCCCATGTAAACGTGCTATTAAACTTTTGTTTGATTTTCTCCTGTTAATCTCTCTCATGTCAATTTAATTCTTAGAGCAGCCAGAGGAACCTAGAAGGGTAGAGGAAAATTTCTTCCTCCCTGACACGATCATGCCATCAGAGTCATGGTCTCTTTTTTTTTTTTCTGTCTTACCAAGATAACCAGGCAGGTAGGGCAGGGAAGCAGGGAAAATCGGCATTCTGGATATTTAAAAAAACAAAACAAAAAAACCCCACAAACAAGCAAAAGAAAAGTAAATGCAAGAAAGTAAGCAGTTCCTTAATGACGGCATTGAATTGGCAGTTTAAATTTAGCTTAAATTTAGTTTAAATTTAAATTTAAGTGAATTAAGGCATGCATGTTAAAATAAACAGCTGATGGTATTTAATTTTCCCTTTCTCTTATTTTAAAGCCTCGGCGATTCACCCAATTCATTGTAGATGAAGGCAGTTTCTGTTGACTTTTTTTTTTCCTCATGGAATTTTTGTTCCTTATTTGTCTTATAGGTTGCATACTTTAGGACTTGAATTTTCCTTTGGAAATTATCTTTTCGACTTCATGTGAAGTAATTAATTCTTCTTTAATAATAAACCATTTGCAGAAATGTGTTAGCCTAGAAGAAAACTAAAGTTTCTATATCTGTTAAAGGGCAGAAATCAAAGATCCCTAAAAAACGTCTGTCAGGGAGAAGGTGAGTGTATCAATTCTTCTAACAGCCATTTATTTTGGAATGAAGTCTTAGGGGAATTAGCTATGAATGTTCACAATAGTCTGTTAAGTCATATTGGAGGGAAAAACCCAAATGGCTATTTGCTGATTATTTTTGAAAATTTAAAGCCCAAAATGGTAATTGAAAGTAACTTTCCAGTAGAAAAACTATTCCAAATACCTAGCCCATCTTGCAGAGAACTTTTAGAGAATACAGCACAATTGCTAAACACATCCATGAATGAGATACATACATGCAAGGGGGGTGGTGGTGGGATAGAGGGGTAGAGAAAGTTTACTCTATAAATATGTTTTAATGATGAGGTGGATGCTTGAAACTGCTTCAAATTCAGTAATATTTTGAACATTAGGACGTAGTTCTACACTTCAATTGTGCAAATATTAAAGACCATGTTTAAAGGTAATGGACCAGATCAACCATTCTCTTTTCATATTTGAGAAAATTTCCCTGAATTACTCCCTTTAGGGCTTTAGTAGCCAAAATTATTTCATCTAGTTCAATCATTATAGCATTTGGAAGATGTCTAGATCTCATTTTGTTTATCATGGCATTGTATATGAATGAATGTGTATATATATATATATATATACACACACTTCCAGAATAAAGAACTATTGAGAAACAAATTGGCTTTATTAGGGGATTCATGAATCAGGCAGCATCCTATCTAGCAACTAGAAGGCACTTTGAGGGGTTGTACAAAATGGAAGGTTTTTATAGGAAGAAAAGTGGGGCAAGGGAGCTATTAGTAAGAGAAAAAAAAATTATCTTTAGGCCAGGACATCGTTGGGGGCAGGGGGAGGGGTGGGGGGTGGAGGGAATGGCGAGGGTTTTATCATGTAGATTGCCTCTTCTTCCACTGGGGGAATAGAGAGGGTCTATGTGACAGATCAACTTATTGAAGCTGATCAGAAAATTCTTAGACTGGTTGATTAAGATTACCTATCTACAGAAAGTCAAAACTGCAATTAAGTCTTGATTTATTATTGAAACCCAGCAGGACCCTGTCGGGGCTTCCCGAGTACAAAGGCTTTCCCTGTCTCCGTTTTCTTATTTACAGGATAAAGGCTTCAGCCTCCTAGACCTCCCCTGAGTACCAAAGAGGAGATTCAAACAGTTGCTAATCAAGGAAGGGAGGGAATGCAGAAACAAAGAAGCAGTGAGAAACAATAGTGCAGCCTTTAAAGCAGGATCCTAGTTCCTCAAGGAATATATACATATCAATATTTTTGAGTCCTTCTGCATGAACTAAGGCCCCCACCCAGGTGGAGGATGGTAACTCCAGGCTGAGCACAGGATTCCTGGAGCACCGCCCTGTTACCTCACCACCAACCAATCAGAAGAAAGCCACACACCCTGCAGCCCTCACCCCAAATTTTGCCTATGAAAACTTCTCCCCCAAAACCACTGGGGAGTTTGGGGGTTTTGAGCATGAGCCACCCGTTTCTCCTTGCTTGGCCCTGAAATAAAACTTCCTCTACTCCAAACTCCGACATTTCGGTTTGTTTGGCTTCACTGTGCGTCAGGCACAAGAACTTGTGTTCGCTAACACTGTCATGGTGGGTAAATGACTCTACTTGGGGCCTGTTATTTCTTTTTTAACAGACCTTTAAATGCCTAAATGCTGTACCTTTGTTACTTCTTCTCCCTGAATGGGAGATCAGCAAATGCATACACAACATTGTAAATCAACTATAATCCAATTTTTTAAAAAAAAGCAAATGTTTTTCAGAAAGGAGACACATGAGCTTAATCTTGGATTAATTGGCATAACTCAGATGAGGGAGGGAGGATATCCTGAAGCACAGAGATCATGGAGAATATGTTACAATCTTCAGCTCATTCTTAACACAGTATAGGGATCCACGGGGATCTTATTAAAATCTATGTTAAATCATGTCATTTCTCAAACATGCTGATAGCTTCCCATATTACTAAAGACAAAGTACTTACAATTCCTTTAAGGCACTATATGATCTAGCCCCCTTTTATTTCACTTTCCCTTTGTTCCCTTTGCTTGAGCCACTGGGCCTTATTACTCCTCAAACAGGCCATTGAAACTACCTGCTCAGTACTGTTAAAAAACAAAATTCAGCTGAGTAAATTTTAAAGCTCTAATTGACTTTACTGAGTGGTTCGTGAATTGGGCAGCATTCCATCTGAGGAGTAGAGGGGAGCTCCAAAGCGCTACAGAAAGGGAAAGGTTTTTAAAGACAAGGAAGTCATAAATGAAAAAAAATCACTTCAGGCTCAGATCATTCAACCAACCTATGGGGTACAGAAGGGGATCTATGGGGCAGATGACCTCATCTTCCTCTGGGGGATGGAGAAGGCCCTTGTGATAAGTTACCTCATTGGTGCTGATCAGAAAATTCCTGACTGACTGGTTAAGACTACATTTCTGGGGGCCGTTGACCTTCAGTTAGGTTAGTGGTGTGGCCTAGCATAAGTGACTCCATTTTGGGCCTGTGATTGGTTTTTTAATTTTGTTTTGCTTTTAAACAGTACCTCTGCTTTTGCTGGTGGGCGTAGGAAAAATAATTTTTCCTCTATCTTTCCAGGTTCTTGGCTGAGACACCCGTGTAGTAAAAGACAGATTAACAGAAGAAAAACAAACAGAAGTTTCATAGCATGTATACCTCCAGTATACATGGGATATGCCAGGACAACTATAAACTAGTTACAAAAGGTCACAAATTATATGATTCCCTTTATAGGAAATGCCCAGAATAGGCAAACCCATAAGAACAGAAAGTAGATTAGTGTTTGTCAAGGGCCTGGGGGGTGGGGGGGTTGGAGGGTGGAGGGAATGGACAGTGATGATGAAAATGTTTAGGAATTAGCAGTGATAATTGCACAGTTTGTGAATATACTAAAAACCACTGAACTGTACACTTTAAAATGGTGAATATTTTGTATGGTATGTGAATTTTATCTTAATTTTTTAAAAAGATTCAAAACCACAAGCCAGAGTGTGAACAGTTAACCACTATTCTATACTGCCAACTGTGTAATTATGTAGTATTTCTAAACTCTATTGAATTGCTTACTACTTTCAATTGTTTTTCTAGGTTAGTGATTCCCTGTCTAGGTTTTGCAATACCTGGGATATCTCTAATGACCAACGGGTGTCAGAATTATCAGCTCCCAATATTTTTCATTTAAGAATTATAAGACTGTTAAAAAATATTTGACTCCTATATTGCAAAATACCTTTAGGAAGTACAGGAGGAAGCGGTATGACAAAAAAAATTAAAAAATAAAACAGCAGGACCTTCAAGATGGCAGAGGAGTAAGACATGGAGATCACCTTCCTCCCCACAAATACATCAAAAATACTTCTACATGTGGAACAACTCCTACAGAACACCTACTTAACTCTGGCAGAAGACCTCAGACTTCCCAAAAGGCAAGAAACTCCCCACGTGCCTGGGTAGGGCAAAGAAAAAAGAAAAAACAGAGACAAAAGAATAGGGATGAGACCTGCACCTCTGGAAGGGAGCTGTGAAGGAGGAAAAGTTTCCACACACTAGGAAGCACCTTCACTGGTGGAGATGGGAGATTGGCAGGGGGGAAGCTTCGGAGCCACGGAGGAGAGCGCAACAACAGGGGTGCAGAGGGCAAAGTGGAGAGATTCCCGCACAGAGGATCAGTGCCAACCAGCACTCACCAGCCTGAGAGGCTTGTCTGCTCACCCGCCAGGGTGGGCGGGGGCTGTGAGCTGAGGCTCAGGCTTCGGAGGTCAGATCCCAGAGAGAGGACTGGGGTTGGCTGCTGAACACAGTCTGAAGGGGGCTAGTGCGCCACAGCTAGCCGGGAGGGAGTCCGGGAAAACGTCTGGACCTGCCTAAGAGGAAAGAGACCATTGTTTCAGGGTGCGCAAGGAGAGGGGATTCAGAGCACCGACTAAATGAGCTCCAGAGACAGGCACGAGCTGCGGCCATCAGCGCGGACACAAGCAATGGGCATGAAATGCTAACACTACTGCTACAGACACCAAGAATCCTGTGTGCAAGCACTGGTCACTATCCACTCCTCCCCTCCTGGGAGCCTGTGCAGCCCGCCACTGCCATGGTCCCGTGATCCAGGGACAACTTCCCCGGGAGAACACACAGCACGCCTCAGGCTGTTGCAACATCATATTGGCCTCTGCTGCGGCAGGCTCACCCCACATTCCGTTACCCTCCCTCCCCCTGGCCTGAGTGAGCCAGAGCGCCCGAAGCAGCAGCTCCTTTAACCCCGTCCTGTCTGGGTGAAGAACAGACGCCAGAGGGCGACCTACACGCAGAGGCGGGCCCAAATCCAAAGCTGAACCCCAGGAGCTGTGCAAAAACAGAGAAAGGGAAATCTCTCTGTGCAGCCTCAGGAGCAGCGGACTAAATCTCCACAATCAACTTGATGTACCTGCATCTGTGGAATACCTGAATAGACAACGAATCATCCCAAAACTGAGGCGGTGGGCTTTGGGAGCAACTGTAGACTTGGGGTTTGCTTTCTGCATCTAATTTGTTCCTAGTTTTATGTTTATCTTAGTTTAATATTTGAGTTTTTATCATTGGTAGATTTGTTTATTGGTTTGGTTGCTCTCTTTCTTTAATTACTTTATGTTTTATTTTAATAATTTTTAAAATTTTTTATTTTAGTAACTTTATTTTGTTTCTTCCTTTTTTTTTTCTTTTCTCCCTTTTCTTCTGAGACATGTGGCTAACAGGGTCTTGGTGCTCCAGCCAGGTGTCAGGCCTGAGCCTCTGAGGTGGGAGAGCCAACTTCAGTACATTGGTCCACCAGAGACCTCCAGCCCCTCATAATATAATCGGCGAGAGCTCTCCCAGAGATCTCCGTCTCAACGCGAAGACCCAGCTCTACTCAACGACCAGCAAGATCCAATGCTGGACACAGCATGCTAAACAATTAGCAAGACAGGAACACAACCCCACCCATTATCAGAGAGGCTGCCTAAAATCGTAATAAATTCACAGACACGCCAAAACACACCACCAGATGTGGTCCTGCCCAACAGAAAGACAAGATCCAGCCTCATCCACCAGAAAACAGGCACCAGTCCCCTCCACCAGGAAGCCGACACAACCCACTGAACCAACCTTACCCACTGGGGGCAGACACCAAAAACAACAGGAACTACCAACATGCAGCCTGTGAAAAGGAGACCCCAAACACAGTAAGTTGAACAAAATGAGAAGACAGAGGAATACACAGCAGATGAAGGAGCAAGGTAAAAACCTACCAGACCAAACAAATGAAGAGGAAATAGGCAGTCTACCTGAAAAAGAATTCAGAGTAATGAGAGTAAAGATGATCCAAAATCTTGGAAATAGAATGGAGAAAATACAAGAAACGTTTAACAAGGGCCTAGAAGAACTAAACAGCAAAGAAACAATGATGAACAACACAATAAATGAAATTAAAAATTCTCTAGACAGAATCAATAGCAGAATAACTGAGGCAGAAGAATGGATAAGTGACTTGGAAGATAAACTACTGGAAATAACTACTGCAGAGCAGAATAAAGAAAAAAGAATGAAAAGAACTGAGGACAGTCTCAGAGACTTCTGGGACAACATTAAATGAACCAACATTTGAATTATAGCAGTCCCAGAAGAAGAAGAGAAAAAGAAAGGGACTGAGAAAATATTTGAAGAGATTATAGTTGAAAACTTCACTAACATGGGAAAGGAAACAGTCAATCAAGTCCAGGAAGTGCAGAGAGTCCCATACAGGATAAATCCAAGGAGAAACACGCCAAGACACATATTAATCAAACTATCAAAAATTAAATTCAAAGAAAACATATTAAAAGCAGCAAAGGAAAAACAACAAATAACATACAAGGGAATCCCCATAAGGTTACCAGCTGATCTTTCAGCAGAAACTCTGCAAGCCAGAAGGGAGTGGCAGGACATATTTAAAGTGGTGAAAGGGAAGAACCTACAACCAAGATTACTCTACCCAGCAAGGATCTCATTCAGATTTGAGGGAGAAATTAAACCCTTTACAGACAAGCAAAAGCTAAGAGAATGCAGCATCACCAAACCAGCTTTACAACAAATGCTAAAGGAACTTCTCTAGGCAGGAAACACAAGAGAAGGAAAAGACCTACAATACCAAACCGAAAACAATTAAGAAAATGGTAATAGGAATATACATATTGATAATTACCTTAAATGTAAATGGATTAAATGCTCCAACCAAAAGACATAGACCTGCTGAATGCATACAAAAACAGAACCTGCACATATGCTGTCTACAAGACACCCACTGCAGACCTAGGGACACATACAGACTGAAAGTGAGGGGATGGACAAAGATATTCCATGCAAATGGAAATCAAAAGAAAGCTGGAGTAGCAATTCTCGTATCAGACAAAGTAGACTTTAAACTAGACTATTACAAGAGACAAAGAAGGACAGTACATAATGATCAAGGGATCAATCCAAGAAGAAGATATCACAATTGTAAATATTTATGCACCCAACATAGGAGCACCTCAATACATAAGGCAAATGCTAACAGCCATAAAAGGGGAAATCGACAGTAACACAATCATAGTAGGGGACTTTAACACCCCGCTTTCACCAATGGACAGATCATCCAAAATGAAAATAAATAAGGAAACACAAGCTTTAAAAGATACATTAAACAAGGTGGGCTTAATTGATATTTATAGGACATTCCATCCCAAAACAACAGAATACACTTTCTTCTCAAGTGCTCATGGAACATTCTCCAGGATAGACCATATCGTGGGTCACAAATCAAGCCTTGGTAAATTTAAGGAAATTGAAATTGCATCAAGTATCTTTTCCAACCACAACGCTATAAGACTAGATATCAATTACAGGAAAAAAAACTGTAAAAAATACAAACAAATGCAAGCTAAACAATACACTACTAAATAACCAAGAGATCACTGAAGAAATCAAAGAGGAAATCAAAAAATACCTAGAAACAAATGACAATGAAAACATGACAACCCAAAACCTATGGGATGCAGCAAAAGCAGTTCTAAGAGGGAAGTTTATAGCAATACAAGCCTACCTCAAGAAACAAGAAACATCTCAAATAGACAACCAAACCTTACTCCTAAAGCAATTAGAGAAAGAAGACCAAAAAACCCCCAAGGTTAGCAGAAGGAAAGAAATCATAAAGTTCAGATCAGAAATAAATGAAAAAGAAATGGAGGAAACGACAACAAAGATCAATAAAACTAAAAGCTGGTTCTTTGAGAAGATAAACAAAATTGATAAACCATTAGCCAGACTCATCAAGAAAAACAGGAAAAAGACTCAAATCAATAGAATTAGAAATGAAAAAGGAGAAGTCACAACTGACACTGCAGAAATATAAAGGATCAGAGATTACTACAAGCAACTCTATGCCAATAAAATGGACAACCCAGAAGAAATGGACAAATTCTAAGAAAAGCACAAGCTTCCGAGACTGAACCAGGAACAAATAGAAAATATGAACAGACCAATCACAAGCACTGAAACTGAAACTGTGATTAAAATTCTTCCAACAACAAAAGCCCAGGACCAGATGGCGTCACAGGCGAATTCTATCAAACATTTAGAGAAGAGCTAACACCTATCCTTCTCAAACTCTTCCAAAATATAGCAGAGGGAGGAACACTCCCAAACGCATTCTACAAGGCCACCATCACCCTGATACCAAAACCAAAGATGTCACAAAAAAAGAAAACTACAGGCCAATGTCACTGATGAATATAGATGCAAAAATCCTCAACAAAATACTAGCAAACAGAATCCAACAGCACATTTACAGGATCATACACCATGACCAAGTGGGTATTATCCCAGGAATGCAAGGATTCTTCAATATATGCAAATCAATCAATGTGATACACCATATTAACAAATCGAAGGATAAAAACCATAAGATCATCTCAATAGATGCAGAAAAATCTGATGACAAAATTCAACACCCATTTATGATAAAAACCCTCCAGAAAGTAGGCATAGAAGGAACTTACCTCAACATAATAAAGGCCATATATGACAAACCCACAGACAACATCATTCTCAATGGTGAAAAACTGAAAGCATTTCCTCTAAGATCAGGAATAAGAAAAGGTTGTCCACTCGCACCAGTATTATTCAACATAGTTTTGGAAGTTTTAGCCACAGCAATCGCGAAGAAAAAGAAATAAAAGGAATCCAAGTTGGAAAAGAAGAAGTAAAACTGTCACTGTTTGCAGATGACACGATACTATAAATAGAGAATCCTAAATATGCTACCAGAAAACTACTAGAACTAATCAATGAACGTGGTAAAGTAGCAGGATACAAAATTAATTTACAGAAATCTCTTGCATTCCTATACTAATGATGAAAAATCTGAAACAGAACATAAGGAAACACTCCCATTTACCATTGCAACAAAAAGAATAAAATACCTAGGAATGAACCTACCTAAGGAGACAAAAGACCTGTATGCAGAAAACTATAAGACACTATTGAAGGAAATTAAAGATGACACAAACAGATGGAGAGATATACCATGTTCTCGGACTGGAAGAATCAATATTGTGAAAATGACTATACTACCCAAAGCAATCTACAGATTGAATGTAATCCCTATCAAACTACTAATGGCATTTTTCACAGAACTAGAACAAAAAATTTCACAATTTGTATGGAAATACAAAAGAACCCGAATAGCCAAAGCAATCTTGAGAAAGGAAAACGGAGCTGGAGGAATCAGGCTCCCTGACTTCAGACTCTACTCCAAAGCTACAGTAATCAAGACAGTACGGTACCGGCAAAAAACAGAAATATAGATCAATGGAACAGGATGGAAAGCCCAGAGATAAACCCATGCACATATGGTCACCTTATCTTTGATAATGGAGGCAAGAATATACAAATGGAGGAAAGACAGCCTCTTCAATAAGTGGTGCTGGGAAAACTGGACAGCTAGTTGAAAAAGAATTAAATTAGAACACTCCCTAAACACCATATACAAAAATAAACTCAAAATGGATTAAAGACCTAAATGTAATGCCGGACACTATAAAACTCTTAGAGGAAAACATAGGAAGAACACTCTATGACATAAATCACAGCAAGATCCTTTTTGACATGCACCCTAGAGAAATGGAAATAAAAACAAAAATAAACTAATGGGACCTAATGAAAGTTAAAAGCTTTTGCACAGCAAAGGAAACCAACAACAAGACGAAAAGACAACCCTCAGAATCGGAGAAAATATTTGCAAACGAAGTGACTGACGTAGGATTAATCTCCAAAATATACAAGCAGCTCATGCAGCTCAATATCAAAAAACAAACAACCCAATCCAAAAATGGGCAGAAGACCTAAATAGATATTTCTCCAATGAAGATATACAGATTGCCAACAAAAACATGAAAGGATGCTCAACATCACTAATCATTAGAGAAATGCAAACCAAAACTACAATGAGGTATCACCTCACACCAGTCAGAATGGCCATCATCAAAAAATCTACAAACAATAAATGCTGGAGAGGGTGTGGAGAAAAGGGAACCCTCTTGCACTGTTGGTGGGAATGTAAATTGATACAGCCACTATGGAGAACAGTATGGAGGTTCCTTAAAAAACTAAAAATAGAACTACCATATGACCCAGCAATCCCACTACTAGGCATATACCCTGAGACAACCATAATTCAAAAAGAGTCATGTACCACAGTGTTCATTGCAGGACTATTTACAATAGCCAGGATATGGAAGCAACATAAGTGTCCATCGACAGATGAATGGATAAAGAAGATGTGGCACATATATACAATGGAATATTACTCAGCTATAAAAAGAAATGAAATTGAGTTATTTGTCGTGAGTTGGATGGACCTAGAGACTGTCATAGAGAGTGAAGTAAGTCAGAAAGAGAAAAACAAATACCGTATGCTAACACATATATATGGAATCTAAAAAAAAAAAAAGGAAAAATGGTTTTGAAGAACTTAGGGGCTGGGCAGGAATAAAGATGCAGATGTAGAGAATGGACTTGAGGATATGGGGAGGGGGAAGGGTAAGCTCGGGCAAGGTAAGAGAGTGTCATGGACATATATACACCTCCAAATGTAAAATAGATAGCTAGTGGGAAGCAGCCACAGCACAGGGAGATCAGTTTGGTGCTTTGTGTCCACCTAGAGGGGTGGGATAGGGAGGGTAGGAGGGAGGGAGAGGCAAGAGGGAGGAGATATGGGGATATATGTATATGTATAGCTGATTCACTTTGTTATAAAGCAGAAACTAACACACCATTTTAAAGTAATTATACTCCAATAAACATGTTAAAAAATAAATAAAATGCTTAAAAATAAAATAAAATAATCGCAGTGCTACAACTTCAAAAAAATTATTTATGTAATTCTCTATGCTCTATTTTTATAATATATATTTTACACATATACACATATATATATATGTATACATACATATATCTCAAGTAAAAATGTATTGATTTTTCTGCTTTTTTAACTTAGAAACTCACATTTTCATATTGATACATTTAGCATTTTCAATAGTGACCCACTGGCCAATCATTTCAATATAATTTGTTTAGATCTCAGTTTCCCAACTAGGGATTGAATCCAGGTCACAGTGGTGAAAGCCTGGAATCCTAACCACTAGGCCACCAGAGAACACCCCCCACACCCCCAGTTTTGAATTTTTATAAGCTCATGAAAAATTAAGTCACCAGCATTGAACAGAGGTGATGTAATTTTTCTAATATTCTTTACCATGTTTTTCTAGTCTCATTTGCTGGCTGCTACTCCTCTCCTAGACCTCCTCCAAATACTGGAGTGCCCCACAATTCAGTTCTGTGACCTCTTATATTTTCACTCTAGTTTTATAATTTTGATGATCTTATGTAGTCACACATCCTTAAATTTATCTATATGCTGATTACTATTAAATGTATGACTCCAGCCCATTCCTCTCTTCTGACCTCTGGACTTCTATATCTACCAGACTATTCAATATTCACTTGTGTCTCTACTGGATATCTCAAGCACAAAATGTCCATGACTGAGATTCTACTCTTTCTCCCCATTCCTACACCCCTTTCAGTTTTAACTAGGTGAGTTAATGACAGTTATATCCTTACTCTTCTTCAGTCAGAATATTTGATGTCATCTTTGACTCCTCTCATTCTCTTACAACCCATATCCATCCTGTCACAATGTATCATCTCTACCTTCAAAGTGCACACAGAATGTGACTGCTTTTCAGGGTTATTGTATAGTACAATTCCAGGAAGCATGTTAATATGCGTGCCACGTTGAAACCTAGCAGGACCCTGTGGGGCTCCTGGGCACGGAAACCTTTCCTTGTCCCCCATTCCTTGTTTGCAGGGAGTAGACTCCATCCTCCATGACCTTCCCTGAGTCCCAAAGGGCAGATTCGAACAGTTGCTAATCAGGGAAGGGATGCAGAGATAAGGGAGGAGCAGCCAGAAACAATAGTGCAGCCTTGGGGCAGGGTCCTGGTGCCACCTCAAGGGATACACATAACAATATCTTTGAGCTCTTCTGCAGAACTAAAACCCCCAACAAATGGAAGATGTTAGCATTCTTCATTCCAGAGAGGATGACCTGAGGCCAGATTAAAGGAACCAGAGAAGCTCATCAAGGGACTACCTGAGACCAGATTAAAGAAGTGCAGGCCCTGCACACACCCTAATCCTTATAAGCAACCCCACCCTTGAACCATTGCTATAAAACTCCTCACCAAACCCTCCCAGGTTAGGACACACAGTTTTTGAGAGGCTAGCCCCCTGTGTCCCCCTTTGCCTGGGAAAGCAATAAACCCATTCTTTTCTACTTCACCCAAAACTCTATCTCCAAGATTTTGTTCGGCACCTGTGCACAGAGGCCAAGTTTTCGGCATCGATGTGAATGTTGCCCCCTAAAACAATACAGTGCATAACCACTCACATAGATTTCAAAGTTAATATACCCCTGCTACTGTGCAATATGATGTCTGTGTTCACCACTTCCACTGATATGACCCTGATCCAAGCAACCATAAATTTTTTGCCTGGAATACCATAATAACTTCATGAAAGGCCCCCTTGAATCCACTGATAAAATATACATCTCATCCTGTCATTCTTATGCCCAGAACCTTCTAGATTCCCATCTCAAGCACAGTAACAGCCATATATTTATACAAGGTCTAGCCCTCCTCTCATCACCCCTTTTAACTTTATCTCCTACTACTCTTCCACTTGCTCACTCTGTTCTAGTCATCAGTTTCTTTCTTGTTTCCTGAATAAGCCTGTCATGATCTTGTGCTATTTCATTCTGAAATAATCTCACCTCAGACATCTGTATAGTTTCCTATCTCAGTTTCTTTAAGTCTTGTATGCAACATGTCACTTTCTCAATAGGCCCTTGTTTCCCATCCTATCTAAAATCTCAGCACCTTTTTCCCTTTACAGTTATTGTTAGTAATTATTACCTTCTAACATATTATATATTTCATTTCTTTATTTTCTCTCTTACTTCCTAAGATGTAATTTCCATGAGTGCAGATATTTTTGCCTCTTTTGGTCACTCACATTTCCATAGTATCTAGAAAAGTGTCTGGCACATAGTTAGTGTTTGAAAACCATATGTTGAGTTAAACAATATTTAAAACTTTGTAAATATAACTGAGTTTCTATTAAATGTAACCACAAGGAATCCAAAATGATATAACCATCAACTTACTGACCTGTGATAAAGTGATTTGAGAATAAAACGGGTGTTCAGCTTCTCTTGACTCCTGGGAAGAACATTGACAACGTAGCTGGAAAAACATCACCTATAAAAATAGTATGCAAATACATTAGAATGACCATTCCACCACCATATAGGTTCTTCTCTATCTTCACTCATTGATTTCATTATTCCATAGACGTTTTTGGTATTTACTAGAGAGTCAAAGGAAATATGTGCATCATAAAAAGAACACAGATCCATACTTATATGGTATAAATATAACATAAATTTTATTGGGAAAACTTATAGGGAGAAAAGCTACAGTGAACAAAATCTTCTGTTCTCTTATTATTCTGGATCTGGCTTAGCTGGATGTACCATGAAAAGTGATCCAAAAGAAAAAACCCCACCCACCATGTTGCTTGATATATTTATAGGAAAAGTACATGAGGGACAGTTTATCTAGTCAACTACATAATAATGGAAGTTTCTTCTTTTTTTTAATTGAAGTATAACTGACTTACACTATTATATTAGTTCCAGGTATAAACGTAGTAATTTGATATTTTTATACATTACAAAATGATCTTGTTTGAAGAAGCCTGTCAAATAGAAGTCTTGGAGGAGACGTACCCACCCCTGCACCAGCAGTTTGGGTAAAGCAAAAGATAGAGCCATACAGATTTTTAAAAGTGGGCAACCACCAGTTTGAGAACTTGGATAAACGTGAGCCTTAGTTGAAGTTTGATTTCCATTTCACAATGGAACTTTCTGGGACTTATCGCAATACATGGGATCTTAATTGACAGAGAACCTGTGGCCAGTTGGAAATGTTGGGTCGGTTAGTAAAAAATTTTCTTTCAGTGAGATGATCTGTTTCTATTGGGTCCACTAAGATGCAAGGCATTTCACCTCAAAAATCATATAACAGGACAGTTTATTAAACATGTACATGAAAGTGCATATTACAACGACTGGTTTATGATGGAGACTCAGTAATTATTCATTGATTCTAAATGTGAAACAAAAGAAGCGGGGTTGTTGATGAGAATGTAGCCAGGACTATTCTACATGCTTAGTGCATCATATTTCATTTATTTCTCACATCAACTCTGTGATGTACCTCCTATTATTCTCATCCCCACTTCACATATGATGAATTTGAGGCTCAGAAAATTGTCTCAAATCACACAGTTTTTAAGTAAAAGGATTATAAACCAAATCCTGGCATGTTTCTTCCATTCTACACTCTTAACTACCAGGCATATTGCCTCCCAATTTCCTTCCATAAATTGTTCAGTAAGATAACATGAAGAAGGGGCAAATAAATCTTTTTTTCTTTCTTTCCATGGTAAAAAAAAATCTACAAGAATATTGAGTTTTGTGCAAAAAGGGAAGTAGTTTCTTGTGTTTCATATTTGTACTATCCCATGCTATTAGTATAATGAAAATAGTGAAGAAATAAGGATTTGCTTCTGCGACTGTAGTAACTTAATTAAAAGCAAAGTCATTTAAATTTTCTTTCCCCCTTTCTATCAGAGGAGTTAGTTGGCCACTTCACTTCTCAGGGGTACGGATATTAATGAATGAATGGCTGTAATAGGGTTGGAAAGTTTAGAGGAAAGAGTATACAAGAATGAATCATAAATTGTATGGTTCAGATTTCCATTCTTAGATTCAAAACCCTTTAACAAGGTGAACAAGCACTGATAAAAGGCACATAGAACAGGAAAATGTTGTGTCTGAACACAGGGAGGAAAGTATAGGCTTAAAAATGGAAGTTGTCAGTGTCTCGGGAAAGACATAATTGCATTTGGGAAGATTTTAAAGGTTAATAAAAAGTTTATCTCCTACTCTTGTCTTTTGGGGAATAAATGTAAATTATTGACATGATAGTTACAGAATATATCATGGTGTCCTATGGGGTCATTAATTCAATATTCTCCATATCTAAATTAACAAAGAGAATTATATTTCTACTTATGCTTGTAGATTTGCTGTGAGAGAAGTTGATCTGGATAGGAGTTATTCGCATCACATGTCTGTTTCTTTGCAATTATATGTTTCATGTTTCTAGGCCTGATTAGTCACTTGAACATCATCCTGATCATATACCAG
Source organism: Eubalaena glacialis (assembly GCF_028564815.1). Lineage (NCBI taxonomy): Eukaryota > Metazoa > Chordata > Mammalia > Artiodactyla > Balaenidae > Eubalaena > Eubalaena glacialis. The sequence continues at coordinate 24,042,997 of NC_083736.1, forward strand.
GTACCTAATTATTGTTTAGCAGTAGCCGTAAAATACACATGAATCCTTGCCAAGAGTCCTTTGAGCACTTTTTAGATTGCCCTTTTAGTTGTTTGTTTTCTGTGTCTCCCTACTATCTTTGGAAATCAAATAAAAACTTAGCAACTCAAATGTATTTTGAAAAACAAATAAAAAAATAAAAGTTTAGCTGTCTAGAGTTTCCAATTCACCAATGTGATTGTGGCAGGCAGGATAATGCCCCCCAAAGATTTCCATATCCTGATCCCTGGAACCTGTGAATATGTTAGGTTACACAGCAAAGGAGAGAATCAAAGTTGCAGATGGAATTAAGGTTACTAATCACATGACCTTGAAATGGGAAGATTATCCTAGATTATCTGGGTGGGTTCAGTGTAATCACAATGGTCTTTACAGGTGCAGAGGGAGGCAGGAGAAGAGAGCAGAGAAGGGGATTTGATGGGATAAGAGGCTGAAGTGATGTGACTGTTGACTGAAGATAGAAGAAGGCCATGAGTCAAGGAATTCAAGTAGCCTCTAGAAGCTGGAAAAAGCACGAAAACAGATGGTCCACTAGAGTTCCAGAAAAGAACGCAATCCTGCCAACTTCACGATTTTAGCCCATTAAGACCCTTTTCGGAATTCTGACCTTCAGAACTGTAAAGTAATAATTTTATGTTGTTTTCATCCATTGTTTGTGATAATTTATTACAGTAGCAATGGTAACCAAATACAGTAGTTTAAATTTTTCCAATGCTAAAATCAAATAAAAATAGAATGTTTTCACTGACTTCAGTTACATTGAAAAATGCAATACAGGCACACCTCAGAGATATTGCAGGCTCAGTTCCAGACCACCACAATAAAGCAAATATCGCAACAAAGTGAGTCATAAGAATCTTATGGTTTCCCAGTGCATATAAAAGTTATGTTTACACTATGCTGTAGTCTATTAAGTGTGCAAAAGCGTTATGTCTAAAAAACAATGTATATACCTTAATTAAAAATTACTTTATTGCTCACAAATGCTAACCATCATCTGAATCTTCAGTGAGTTGTAGTAGTAACATCAAAGATCACTAATCACAGATCACCATAACAAATATAATAATAACGAAGAAGTTTGAAATATGGGGAGAATTACCAAAATGTGACACAGAGATGTGAAGTAAGCAAATTTTGTTAGAAAAATGGTACCAACAGACGTGCTCCAAGCAGGGTTACCACAAACCTTAAAAAAAATGCATTATCTGTGAAGTGCAATAAAGTGAAGCGCAATAAAACGAGGTAGGCCTTTAATTGCTAACTTTGGACTTTATCACTGGTTAATAATTAGTTATTTTAAACACACTGGTAATTAGATTTAAGTAAATTTTATTCTTTCAGTATTCTTTTAAAAACCCATCTATATACATATTTATTCATGAATTGATGAGGCTGCCAGCCATTATCTAAAAGTATTAGGATTAAAATGGATATAAAGTAACCAGAGAACACAGGAAAGGAAAAAATATAGTTTATATTAGAAAATGCATATTTAAATATGCAGAGAGGAAAGAATGAACGATGTAGTGATGATGTAAACTGAGAAGATACGTTTTTATAGGTTTATGGAGTTATGGAAAATTATAGTTTTAAATTTGGGCATTTTCTTAATTGCTACAAAGAATAATCATTGGTTTTTATGAGAGTAAGGAGGTAGATGGCTTTTTTTAATTTTAAAATTTATTTTTATTTATTTTTAATTGTGGTAAAATAAATATAACGTTTATCATTTTAATCATTTTTAAGTGTATATAGTTCAGTGGCATTAAATACACTTACATTGTTGTGCAACAATCACCACTATCCATCACCATAGCTTTTTTTATCTTATAAAACCAAAACTCTGTACCCATTAAACAACAACTCTTCATTCCTTGCTTCCCCTAACCCCTGGAAACCACCATTCTACTTTCTGTCTCTATTAACTACTCCAGGTACCTCATATAAGTGGAATCATATAGCATTTACCCTCTCATGACTGTCTTATTTCACTTAGCATAATGTTTTCAAGGTGAACCCATGTTGTAGCTTGTGTCAGAATGTCCTTCCTTTTTAAAGCAGAAACATATTCCATTGTGCATATATGCCGCATTTTGTTTATTCATCTGTTGACAAATACATGGTTGTATATCAATTACATCTCAGTAAAGCTGAAAAAAATTAAATAACCAGAAATAAGACAAAATAATTTAGACTTAATATAATTTTCATCTTCTAGATCTTTGGCAAAAACTTTGTGTATACTCAGACATTCTTTCTCAGGAAAGTCAATGTACTCCTTATTTTAAGGTAATAAAATGAAACTCTGAATGAAAACTATTTTCTTACAGAAACTAATGTTTTTAATGTTAAGACTTTCCTTCCTTACTCCCTTCTCTTTCTTTCCTACCTTCTTTCCTTTCTTTCTTCTTTCCTTCCCTCTTTTCTTTCTTCCTCCTTTCCTTCTCTTTTTTCTTCCTCTCATTCCAGTTTACACTAAAGTAGTGAACTGTTAACTTTTCAAAGTCCAGCCTCGAAGTATCCTCATTTTGGGGGTGAGACACCTTTAATCTAACAGCCCACATTAGGTAATATCCTAATATTGTTTCCTAGTTGCATTTTAAACTGGAGGTAATAGCAAAATAAATAAAATCTCTAAAATATATTAAGTGCCCATATGTACATGGAATTTAATAGATTCAACTAGAAAACTAATAGAGAAACACTCTATCCACATCTAAAAAAAATGACCATGTGAGGATTTCTCTATAATGCTGTAGGGGAGAAAAATTTTCCACCCTAAAATGTCTCTTTGGTATGTGGATTCTTTTGAGCTGAAAACAATCAAGGCCCAAAAGATTCCCGAAGAAGCTGACCTTCCCCCAACTGCCTAAAAGAATTTAGATAGAGGGCCTGTTCCCAGAATAGAGAGATCACCAGAGATACCTGCCAAAAATATGGGCGAAGTGTGGTGCCAAAGACTGGACAGGGCCTAGATATTAGAGTCCATCAGTGTCCTATTGTCTCTATATGGGCCGGCAAACATTTGCTTACCAACTATTTGCTTTTCTATCTCCCTGTGAATTGCCTCCCTACGCTTTTGAGTCCCAAAACATTACCCCCAACATCCTCTTCTGTCTTTGACTGAAGATGGTATTGGCAAGTTACTCGGTTCTCCTGGGTCTCTTCCATGTATACACATTAAACTTTTATTTCTCCTGTTAATTTATCTCATGTTAATTTAATTCTTAGATCAGCCAGAGGAACCTAGAAGGGTAGAGGGCAATTTTTTCCTCCTCGACAATGCTCACTTAGAATATTGGTAATAACATTATAAGATGCAGAGAAGTTACCACATTGCATCTTATCTAAGGATAATTTGGTAGCAGGCCAGTGTTAATCCTTTAATTAATGACACATTAGGTGATACAGGAAAATCCCTCTATTAAATGTTGTGTGGAGATAGTGGGGTAATCTTAACTATAAGGCAGTTGCTGATAGGATACTTGCAATACTTGCATACTATATACTTCGACTTCTTAATTAAAGGCTATACATAGTGTATGCAAATAATACATTCCCAAGAGTAAGTAAGTATACAGTAGAAATACAAAATGATGAAGCAACTTCCTATTAAATTGACCAGAAATTGATGTAGGTGCTTTCATTTGCTTTATTCAGTATTAAAATCTTGACTTTTTTATGATTGATTTGTTTTAAGGTTAACTATTCCATACACAGCAGGTATTCCATAAATAATGTTGACTGACAGATGGTTAAATGTTAGAATGTGCTTCATCCTTACAGGCAAATAGACACCTGGTGATTGATTATGGTCAAATATTCTTTAAGATAAATTTTGTGCGTGTTTCAGAATAATTACTTGCTAAGTTTAATTCTGAATTTAGAATGGTTTATAGCTATCATTAATTAGTCTGATTTCATTTTTATTATGGGGTTGAATCCAAACTGGTTAAAATGTTTTAGTGCCACACTATTTACCATTTAAAATTCTATTTTTAAAACTTTAAAGATATACAAGGTAGTTTTTCTTCTGCTATTGTTGTAGTAAATTTCAGGAGAGTAACTCTAAAAAGACTGCTGCTTAATCATCAATGAGAAAATCAGCAGATTCTCTGTTCATTTTTTTAACTCATGAAGCTAAGTTATATGAAGTCTGTTTCCTCATAAGGTACGATAGTGTTTGATAACTTTAACCAACAGGGCAATGATTTTTCCCAACAGGGCAATAACTCTTTCAGGATCCTACTCTTTAAAGCACTAGGGACCTATTAACTCCATATTGTGAAGATAATTCATGTGCATGTAAATGTCCTCATTTAAATGTTTCACTTCATTTCTTCCAGTATGTAGAGTTCAGAGGACTTAGGTTCTTTGCAAATAAATTCACGCCAGAACCCCAGGTATGGTAATCCAAATGAACAAATATATTGGACAGAAAAGGTTAAAATAGGTGACTTGAATCACCCCATAACACACCTTAAGCATGTATTTTTTATAATATTCAATGGCATCTTTATTCAGACATTTTCACAATTTACATCTGAGTGCTTGGAGGTTAAAAACTACATCGAGATAATATTTTATTTTAATCCATTGATTTAATAATATTTTATCTGAGTACTTCTCCCAACTAAATGGTCAGGTCATGTCAGCTCCCAAACTGATATTAGAATAATAATATTAAAACAAAGCATAGAAAATTAAGTAAAATAATCAAAAGGCTATACTTGTGATGTGGAAAATAGTAATAGGTAACATGTCAGACATGCTTACATGGTGGTGTCCTGAATATCACTGAATGAGTATTTGTTAAGATAATACATGACACATTCTGATACATTCTTTTTTTCCCCTTCAACTAATGATACATGTTGTTGTTGGAAAGACAGTTAACTAAAACTTTCCCTGAAATTCCCTTTCATGACATCAGATGGTGCTTCCACTTATGAACTGGTTCTAAATAAAGAATTCTTTGGAAATGCTATAGAATAATAGCACTAAAGGAAAATTTTAGATGACCCAGCCACTACTCTCCTCCCACCCCCACATTAACAAATGAAGAAGTTCTAAAAAGTTAAATGGCAAGTGACATTACCAATGTCCCCCAGGTTTTTGATGACCGATCTGGGCAGGAACCCAAGGATCCTGACACCCAGTTGTTTGAATTAGTTTTCATTATTTTGTGCTAAAGATCCTGTTTCTGCACTCATAGCTACAGGCAACTGTTTACACAACATGTAATAGGGAATTGCTCTATGTAGATGTGTGTGTGTGCACATGTGCATTTGTGTCTAATAAAGAAAAACTCAAGTCATTTCCTTCCATTGCTATATCAACCTCATGTTAACCAATTCAACAATATTTAAAAAAAACCTTATATCTTCTCAAAGGATTTTTTTTTACTAAGTTGGGCCACATAAATAGCTCTATTTCCAGGTAACACTATTTTGTAGAATTCTATTTACCAAAAGAATTTAGCTAGAATGTGTAAATCATTTATTCCATATTTACTGATAAATATATCATACTTTAAAAAATATTTCCAATAAGAACTTAGGAATTGTCATACAAGGTTTGGACTACTCTGTATACTACCCAAACTCTATGCTGTCTCAATGAACACATCCAATAGGGATCTTAGAGGAAATATGAGAGGAGGCATGATTTTTCCCCTGACGTCATTTTAAAAAGTAAAAGATGTAGCTTTAAACACATTAGCTCACCATCCTCCAATAATAGGTCTCTCTAACATGGACTTATCAATGTTTTTTGTTTTTTTCATCTGCACGGCCTCTTGTAATATTAGAGAAAGTTCTCACTGCCATTTTTCAAAAAGATGATGGATCAGTTTTTCTCAGTCACAAGCCTTAGGAAGTGTCTGACTAGCATAAGCAAAAATTTGAAAGAGAGTACAGCAGAGTCACAAATCAATGAATAAAACCATATGACATTATAAAGTATAGGTAGGGAGACCCAGTTCCAAGGAGGGTGGTAAGAAGGAAATCAGGAATCTGGGTCTAGGAGGCAGCCCAAAATAGTACAGTTTCTAACATAATCCTATGTTTGCAGGCTGGTACTTTTAAGTGTAAGAGCATGAGTGAATTGAATTAAACTAGGATGCATTGATATGTATCCTTAATTAAAATTATGATATACATTGTTTATCTACTATTTATCATGGCATCACCAATTCCCTATAAATATTTAACAATTCTCTGCAATTTGTCAGATATTGTGTCTCTTTTATCTCATTGTATGGATGGATCCCTAAAATATATTACATGTCAATGATTTAACAAATATATTGATAGTACACAAATGGCCAGAGAACCTGAATAGACATTTTTCCAAAGAAGACGTGAAAAATGGCCCATGGGCACATAAAATGATGCTCAATATCGCTAATCAGGGAAATGCAAATAGAACCACAGTGAGATATCACCCCATACCTGTTAGAATGGCCAGTATCCAAAAGATAGCAAATAACAACTGCTGGTGATGATGTGGAGAAAAGGGAACCCTGATGCACTGTTGGTGGGAATATAAATTGGTGCAGCCACCATGGAAAACAGTATGGAGATTCCTCAAAAAATTAAAAATAGAACTACCATATGATCCAGCAATTTCACTCCTGGGTATCAATACAAAGAAAAAAAACACTAATTAGAAAAGATACATGCACTCCTATGCTCATTGCATTATTATTTATAATAGCCAAGATATGGCAGTAATCTAAGTGCCCAGCAATAGATGAATGGATAAAGAAGATCTGGTATATGTATATCTCATTGTATATACTTTACTCAGCCATGAAGAAGAATGAAATCTTCCCATTTGCAACAACATGGATGGACCTAGAGGGTATTATGCTAAGTGAAATAAGTCAGATAGAGAAAGACAGATACTGTATGATTTCATTTATATGTGGAATGTAAAATATAATTCAAATGAACAAACATATCCAAATAGAAACAGAGTTATAGATACAGAGAACAATCAGGTGGTTGCCAGAGGGGATGGAGGTTGGGGGGAGGAAAGAAATAGGTGAGGGAGATTAAGAGATCCAAACTTCCAGTTGCAAAATAAATGAGTCAAGGGGATGAAATGTACAGTGTGGGGAATATAGTCAGTAACTATGTAATATCTTTATATAGTGACATATTGTAACTAGACTTATAGTGGCGATCATTTTGAAATTTATAGAGATATCAAATCACTATGTTGTATAACAGGAACTAACATAGTGTTGTAGGTCAAGAGATCAGATTTGTGGTTTCCAGAAGAAGGGGGTTGGTTCGGGAAGGGGAATTGGATGAAGGTAGTCAAAAGGTACAAACTTCCAGTATAAGATACATAAGTACTAGGGATGCAATGTATTGATACAACATGATAAATAATTAACACTGCTGTATGTTACATATAAAAGTTGTTAAGAGAGTAAATCCTTAGAGTTCTCATCACAAGGAAAAAAATTTTTTTTCTTTTTCTTTTATTTTGTATCTATAGGAGATGGATTTTCACTAAAGTTATTGTGGTAATCATTTCATGATGTATGTAAGTCAAATCATTATGCTGTACACAAACTTATACAGTGCTGTATGTCAATTATATCTCAATAAAACTAGAAGAAAAAAAGAAAAATCGCACACAGGCACTGACATCTTTGCAAGGCAGAACACACACGTATTGCAACAATTCTTATAGATTGCCCATGACTGTGAGCTTAAATTGAAACACTTGTTTTGAAAATAACTCATTTAGCATCACATTAATAGTCATATTATAAAAAGGATGATGCACAAATAATTTTCAGTAAAGGGCATTCTTGTGTCATTAGGGAAGTGCTCTTTTTAAGTGTCAAACCATTACAGTTGGAAACTGTCACTAAGAAGGTAGCCATCTGTCATTATTTGTTGTCAACAGGAACATTCATTGACATTGCTTAAGTGAACTCTGCTAGCATTTCTCACTCTTGTTTAGTTATTACGTCTACAATTGGCCATTTGCATAAAAGCCCACTGACATAAGTCTAACAGAATTTTAAAATTAGGTTTTATTTCACGCACTATTTGGATTTCTTTTAATGAAGAAAAGGAAGCAAGAGCTACAAAAAGTAATTTTTTTCCCATCGGGAATATTGCCTAGTTTATGACCATGAATATCAGTAGATGACAAGTCAATAAATTTTACCATTTGCAGCTTCTAAAATTCATCACTAAATCTGAGAAAAATCTGTGTGTATTATTTCAGGATATAGTGCCAGCAAGAAATATTCTATTTTAGGAATAATGCTAGCAACTAGAGAAAAGGGGGAATATTATGTGATTATAAGTACTATTTAACTTTAATATGGAAAACAGAATGCTTAGGATGACCATGAAATATTCAATTAGTTCCTTTTAATTATAGGATCCAAAATGGTTCATTTCTTTGCCTTGACCATTTCTGTCTTTTTTCATTTGGAGGTCATTTGCCCTTCATTCTATTTATCTTTTCCCAATTTTATATCCTTAAGATAAATTTTAGAAATATAACAAATTGCCCTTTAAATAGTTGGCCTTGTCAAACTGATAGGCAGGAAGGGGAAAAAAAATTGCTCACTTCTAAAGGTCCATTTACCTATTAGTGACAGGGTAGGTTACTATATTTTCTGTGTATGAATTACTTCATCCAAGGTGGAGAGCCTGGCAGAGACAAATGGGATGAAAGGTAGGCTTTCCAAACGCCACTTTAAAAACCTATGACTTATTTTCCATTTGTTAGAGAAATGGTTTTGAAATATGTAACTTTCATTTTACAAAGAGCTTGGAGGGAGGCAAAACAGCAGAACCAGTAAGCATCCTTCCTGGGGTTACACGTGGAACATTACTGGGAAACCTGTTCCCTTACTTATTACCTGTGAGATTTGGGGCAAGACATTTCGTGTTCCTGAACCTTAGTTTTCTAATCTAAAAAGAGGGGTTAAAAATAACTACTTAGTAATGTTTTTTGAGGATAAGCTATATAAAGTATTTAGAGTAGCTCGCACGGTTGGCATTAAATAATTGGTAGCTAACAATGTTATTATTATTACTAGTGATACAAATATTGGGTGTTTATAAATTGCAGTTATCCAATGGACAATATTGTATATAGTCAAGAGTTTGCATTTAGTTTTGTTCTTTTTGTTATGAAGCTTATCATTCTATGAATTACAAGAAAAGTTTATATATTTGTCTTTATGCTTTGTAATTGATTTTATATTTGCATAACCATTTTTGCTAATTGATCCATTATCATATATTTAGGGATCACTCACTGCTTCTATCACCACCCTTCCTGGGCACAGGGCACATGACTTAACAAACTGTCAGTCACTGGTGTGTCTTTTCCTGTTCACATCAACATGGCAAATATCTTACCCCCTCCTCCCCTCCCCCAAAAAACATTCAGGCGAGAGAAAAAAACCCAGCTAGACTGTAAGTGGTCTCCCAACATTCACTACGAATCCTGACTAATCACTATTTTCCAATGTAGACAAGATTATTGTATTTTGTCACCTACCTGCTTATATCCCTTCAGTGATTCTCACTGATTTTAGGAACATGAGCAAACCCTTGAGGCCAAGACTCTACTTGTCTTCTCATTGACAAAGTGCCAGCCATATTGTATTTCTTCCCATTCCTCAAAAATCTTCAAGCTCCCTCCTGCCACAAGGATTTTTCACATGCTGTTCTCTCTAATTGAAATGCTCTTCTAAGTTTCTCTTCATCTAGCTCACTCATATTCATGAGTGATTCATATTCATCTTTTGATACTGACTTAAACATTATTTCCCCAAGTGAAACCATCACAGATCACTTACTACACTCAACTCCAGAACCTTTCCGTCTCATATGATCACATTCCTTTCCTTCAGCAAAAAAAGACATATAACAATGAGATTTCCATTAAATAAGATATGTGTGTGTGGACTTTAAAATTTCCAGGTATCTAAAGTTTTAGATAGGAGCTCTATATCTGGGACAGTATATCAAGATATATATATATTTAAGTATAATCAGCATCTGTTCTGCTTTTGAAAACAAAAATCAATCCTTAAGAATACTTCTGTTACCATACCACCCAGCAATTCTATCCCTAGGTATCTATCCAAGGTAAATGAAAGCATATGTTCACCAAGATTTGTACAATAATATTCACAGCAACTTTATTCATAAAGGCCCCAAACTGAGAACAACTTAAATGTCCATCAACTGGTGAATGGAAACAAAAAGTGGCATATCAATACAATAGAGTACTATTCAGCAATAAAAGGGAACGAGTATTGTTACATGCAACAACGTGGATGAAGCTCAAAAACATTACGCTGAGTCCAAAAATCCAAACACGAGAGACTATATATTGTAAGATTCCATTTATATGAAATGTCCAGAAGTGGCAAACTTACAGAAACAGAAAGTAGATTAGTGGTCACCTGGACCTAGGGGTGATGAGGATTAACTATAAATGGGTATGAGGGATCTTACTGGAAGGATTAGAATGTTCTAAAACCAGTTTATGGTGATGGCTGCATCATTTGGGAAAGTTACTAAAAATCATTGAATAGTTACAAATATGAAAAATTCAAGTTAGGGGAAAAATAATGAGAGTAATGCAATGCATGCAAAGCATTTCGCACAACATCAGGCGTAGAGTAAAAAGGTCATTAAACCTTGGCTAATGGTATTTTTTAAAGACAATTCCACTGTTCATATGTGCATACCAGCTTTGCCACTAAATGTCAAGATCTGATGAAAACAAATGTTCCCTCTTCAAAGCTGACTCTGTCTCTATTTAATTACTCCTTATAAACCATAGCTGTGGGAGAAATAAAGAATTAGCCATTGTGCTTATCTTGGAGAGAAGGCAAGACATGTCCTCATTTAGCCATGATACAAAACAGTACATTTTTTCTTTTTTAAAAAATTTTTAATTGAAATATAGCTGATTTACAATTTCATGTTAGTTTCAGGTATACAGCACTGTAAGATATATATATACACACTCCTTTTCAGGTTCTTTTCCCTTATGGGTTATTACAAAATATTGAGTATAGTTCCCTGGGCTATACAGTAGTAGGTCCTTGTTGGTTATCTATTTTATACATAGTAGTGTGTATATGTTAATCCCAACTTCCTAATTTTCCCTCCCTCACCCCTCTTTCCCCTTTGGTAACCATAAGTTTATTTTCTATGTCTGTGAGTCTATTTCTGTTTACAAAACAGTATTTGATTGACACCAGGATAGTGGTTATGCTTTTTATTATTAATTTTTACTTATTAAATGCACCAGCTAAGACTAAATTGGAGCAACATTATAATTGAACTAAGCCCTCTAATACGCACATAGCTATGTACGTACATTAATTCATTCATACATATACAACTCCGTTCACTCATTAACCATATGCATGACCCTCTCAATAAAACCTTTCACAATTATTAATGACTCTAACATCAATGGAGATAATTCTTTAGCAAGTCTGGCCTCTCAGTTTCTGGACCTTCTTTCCTTCTGTGTGCTTTTCCTTAGCCACCATTCCATGATCACACTTAGTCATTAATAATATATGCGTGCTCATCCTTAAATAATACGAGCTTCAAACATTTCACTCTCTAAAGATTACTCCCTCCAGTACCTTGACTGCAACAACTCTTTGACCTTATAAGAACCAACAATCTATGAATGTTACCAGGTTTTCACATGCTTCCCACTCCTCTAAGTGTACTATAATAACCTTACTTTCAACCTTATTCAGATTAGATTCCACAATACAAAATTATGATAGCTGCCTTACATGCACCCTCAATTTAGTCCTTTCTTACTTTTTTTTTCCAATTACACTTGCCCGAAATCTTGAGTTGCAACAGCTTGAGGTAGGATCTGAAATATAATAATGTTGGTGGAGGTTTGGAATGAACTGGAAGTCATTACCAAAATAAGTAGAGGAATTATGATTACAGTACCACAAAAATATCTGACTCAACTGCTACAGTGATTGGGAAATAGTATATGAGATGAGTTAGAAAAATCAAACGTGGAGAAGACCCAAATTTCTAAATTATTTTTGAATTCTGCGATATATAATTTAACTTATAAGTTAAACTTAAAAATTAAAAGTTATTTCTTTTACTGTTGAGTAACTTAAGAAATACAAACACGTTCCCAAGAGTCAGCAAATCAAGGATAGAAACCTAAAGTTTAGTCTCAAATGTACACTGTTAAAGAACATAGTATTACAATCATTTTGATTTCTTCTTACTTTCCCACAGGGTTAAGACAATATTGGTTTCAAGCTCTAATGCGTATTATCTAAAAGAGTGTCAGTACAGTTACCATAAAAGCATTTTGCTAAAATTTGAGAAACTAGCTAAATATATTTGTTTCTTGACATCTAGTATAAAGCCGACAGTGAGTTAGTTCCATCTGCTTTAGGCTTGTGCTGCATAATGAGTGTCATTTGGTGACAGCTTAATTCTGTTGTGCTGATTATCTCAAACCTGAATGTTATGGCAATGCAGATACACTCTCTCATTTACCTTTATATGCCTGATAGAATGTATAATTACAGTTGGGATTAGCCTAATCTATTCTCTACGTACGTAATGAGCTGAAGTAATATTAAACTCAAAATGGAAAGGAATTTAGCATATTTTAACTCTTCTTCACTCTGGCATGATTTTATTTTTATAGCTTCACTTAGCTTGATCCATTACCACCCTCCCTTTCATTCTGGTACACATTCTAAATTAATTCATTTCATAATCTCAAGAGTTGAAGTCAATGGCATTTTACCTGGAAATAAAAATGTTATGATTATTAAACCACAAGAAGGCAACTGGTAATTTGAGTTTCAGTATTTGCATTATAATGCACATGTAGAGAGAACATTTTGATAATAATGATTTATCTGTAGATGAAATAGTTTCTTTAAAGGAGACTGAATTTTAATAGTCTGAGATGGTTGAAACAGGTTACCTTTACTACTGATATCAAAACAACATATTATTCTATGAAGTCCATAGTAAAATTCATATAATAAAGAAGAAATAAATAATGTACTTAAGATGCGTTTCTCTTTTTTCTCTGGTGCACCCATCTCTTACAGAATATGGTTCTGATAGGTAAAAAGAAAATCAGAAACCGGTCACTTAGGAAGCATTCAAGTTCTAGAAGCAAACCAATTAATGTTTATTTAATGAACATATATATAATGTGTAAAGTGATCATCTAAGCATGGAACAAATGACACTAAAACATATAATAGTTCCTGTTACAAATACGTTTTGAGCTAGTTGTTCAGATAATACATACAGAAAATCAAGGTAATATAATGGATAATGCAGAGAACTTGAACAGACAAAAAAAAAGGAAAGTATTATATAATAAATGAATAATCAATACATTCAGCTAGATTTAAAGATAGATTTGACTACATAGAAATAAATACTAGTCACTGTTGTTTCACTTCAGGTAATGGTTGAGTACCTTCTTTCAGAATCACCTTCCTGCAGAACACCATTATCAACTCTGGTGTAAAAGCTACTTGAAGGCACTAAAGAATGGCCAAAATTAAACAAAAACTGGAGGAAAGGGAAGAGCTTTGAGTAAAATTCCTGAGTAATAAGACTTCTTGCCTGAGGGTACTTCCCAATTCGTGTGAGGCTGCTAGAAGGAAAGGAGTCTTACTGGCTTTAGGAGTCAGAAGAGTTTGGTGTATACCAACACAGCTGAAAAGTGATGGGGAAATCTGGAAGGAGGGAGCCACAGAAGGGGCAGTCCTCAAATATAGATATAAAGCTGGAGAGCATACAACAGCTAAAAGGTTGAAAGAACTAAACAGTTTCAGCGGCTGCCCATCGTGGAGTTAGGGGTTAAGATGTGGTCTGGGCTGGTATAGAGTTGGGATTCAGTTGATTCAAGTTAACTTCCAGCTAGAAGAAGAATAAGAGAGAGATATCAGAATCCAGAATCTCTACAATATCTCATCCACAATGTGTACTAAATAATAAAATTTTGCTAATTTTGTGTAGAAACAGAGAAATAGGACTCAAGAGAAAAAGCCCAAAATGTACCAAAAACCTACAGCTAACATTATACTTAATTCAGAAATATGGAATGCTTTTCCCCTAAGATTGAGAAGAAGACAGTCTGCTGTCTATTCAATTTGAACTGAAGTTACTAGTTAGTGGAGGAAAAAAAAAAAAAGAAAAGAAATAGAGTGCAGAAAGACTAGAAAAGAAGTAAAACTGTATTTAATCACAGATGACATGATTATTTATGTAGAAAACCCTAAGGAATCCATTTAAAAACTACAAAAAATAAGTGATTTTAACAAGGTCATAGGCTAGGGGATTGATATGCAAATATAATTTGTACTTTTATACACTAGCAATAAAAAAGAAAAACATACATTTATAATAACCTGGAAATACTTAAAATCCTGATAAATGAATTTAATAAAAGACATTCAAGATCTCAACCATAAAAACAACAAAACATTGAGAAAAAACATAATGAAGGCTTGAATAAATGAAGAAATAGCCTGTCTATGGGATTTGAAGAGACTTAATATTGTCAACTTGTTAATTCTCTCCAAATTGACATACAGATTAAATTCAGTCTGAATAATAATCCAAGCAGGATATTTTTTACATAAATTAATACGTTGAATCTAAAATGTATATGAAGATGCAGAGGATTTAAAATAAACTTTAAAAAGTATAACTACACTGGAGGACTTATACCACCTTATAGTAATCATTGCATAATGAAAGACAATAGTTCAATGCAATAGAACAGATAGTGCACAAATAGACCCTCACTTATATAGCTGAATGATATATGACCAAGGCACTCACATATACACGTGTGCATCTGTGCGCACACACACACACGTATCAATACAAAAAGGAAAGTCTTTCTAACAAACAATGCTGGAATAACTTGAATATGGAAAATAAATAAACCCTGATCTTTACCTAACAACCTCTACAAAAATTAATATAAGACAGATCACAGACCTAACTATAAAGAGCTAAACAAATAAAACTTCATAAAGAAAACATAGGAGAATATCTTCACTAACCTGGAGTAGGCAAAGCTTTCTTAGCAAAGATACAGAAAAAAAAAAACCTAATAGATTAAAAAATATACTTCGAAAATATATATATATATATACTTTGGCTTTCAACAAAATTAAAAATTTTGCTCATCAAAATACAATTAAGAAAATTAATTGGTAAACCACAGACCTGGAGAAATTATTTGCAAATTGCATGTGTGACAAAGTATTGGCGTCAAGAATATACAAAGTGTATAAGTCAAAGAAAGTTTTCTTGCTTTTAGTACCAGAAAATTCCCTCAAATGTTAATAAAAACATATAATATTTCTAATTTTTTGAGGATCCTATATACTATTTTCCAAAGTTGCTGAACCAATTTACATTCCTACCAACAGTGCACAAGGATTCTCTTTTCTCCACATCCTTGCCAACATTTTTTTTTTTCCTTGCCAACATTTATCTCGTCTTTTTAAATTTTTTTATTGAGGTATAGTTGATTTAAAATATTATATAAGTTTCAGGTGTACAACATAGTGACTCACAATTTTTAAGGATCATACTCCATTTATTTTATTATTTTTTAAAATTAATTAATTAATTTATTTATTTTTGGCTGCATTGGGTCTTCGTTGCTGCGTGTGGGCTTTCTCTAGTTGCAACGAGCGGGGGCTACACTTCGTTGCGGTGTGCAGGCTTCTCATTGCTGTGGCTTTTCTTGTTGCAGAGTACAGGCTCTAAGCGCGTGGGCTTCAGTAGTTGTGGCATGTGGGCTCAGCAGTTGTGGCTCACGGGGTGTAGAACGCAGGCTCAGTAGTTGTGGCGCACGGGCTTAGCTGCTCCACAGCATATGGGATCGTCCTGGACCAGGGCTCGAACCCATGTCCCCTGCATTGGCAGGTGGATTCTTAACCACTGCGCCACCAGGGAAGTCCCAATCATACTCCATTTACAGTTGTTATAAAATATTGGCTATATTCCCTGTGCTGTACAATATATCCTTGTGGCTTATTTTATACATAGTAGTTTGTACCTCTTAATCTCCTACCCCTATCTTGCCCCTCCCCCTTCCCCCTTCCCCCTTCCCACTGGTAACCACTAGTTTATTGTCTATATCTGTGAGTCTGTTTCTTTTCTGTTATATTCAATAGTTTGTTTTGTTTTTTAGGTTTCACATATACGTGATAACATACGGTATTTGTCTTTGTCTGACTTATTTCACTAAGCATAATACCCTCCAAGTCCAATCTCTTGTCTTCTTCTTTTTTAAAATTTTATTTATTTATATTTATTTTTTAAATTTATTTTTATTTATTTATTATTTATTTTTGGTTTCTTTGGGTCTTTATTGCTGTGCATGGGCTTTCTCTAGTTGCGGCGAGTGGGGGCTACACTTCATTGTGGTGCGTGGGCTTCTCATTGCAGTGGCTTCTCTTGTTGTGGAGCACGGGGTCTAGGTGCGCGGGCTTCAGTAGTTGTGGCACACGGGCTCTAGAGCGCAGGCTCAGTAGTTGTGGCGCATGGGCTTAGTTGCTCCGCGGCATGTGGGATCTTCCCGGACCACGGCTCGAACCTGTGTCCCCTGCATTGGCAGGCAGGTTCTTAACCACTGTGCCACCAGGAAAGCCCTCTCTTGTCTTCTTAAAGATAGCCATTCTAACAGGTGTGAGGTGACATCTCATTGTGGTCTTGATTTTCATTTCCCTGATGACTAGTGATGTTGAGAATCTTTTCATGTACCCATGGGTCATTTGGATGTCTTCTTTAGAAAAATGTCTATTCAGTTCCTCTACACATTTTTTAATTGAATTTTGGGGGTTTTGTTACTGGGTTGTGTGAGTTCTTTATACATTTTGGATATCAATCCCTTATCCAAAACATGGCTTCAGAAATCCACTTCTGGGTATATATACAAAGGAAATGAAAACAGGACATCAAAAAAGTAAGTGCACTCACACGTTCATTGCAGCATTACTCACAACAGCCAAGATATGAAAACAACCTAAGCATACCTCAATGGAAGAAAGGGTAATGAAGATATATATAGTGGAATATTGTTCAGGCTTAAAAAAGAAGGAAATCCTGCCATTTGTGACAACATGGATGGACCTTGAGGGTATTATGCTAAGTAAGTTGTCAGAGAAAGACAAATACTGTATGATATCATTTATGTAGAATCTTAAAAAAAAGTGAATTCATAAAAACGGAGAGCAGAATGGTGGCTACCAGGGGCTGAGGGATATTGGGGAGATGTTTAAGGATACAAAGGTGCAACTGGTAAATGTCTTGAGGATCTTAACAATCTGCACAGTGATTATGGTCAATGATACTGTATTATAAACTTCAAAATTGCTAAGAGACTAGATCTTAATTGTTCTCACAATAAAAAATAAATGGTAATTATGTGACAGGATGGAAACGTTAGCTAATGCTATAGTGGTAATCACACTGCAATATATAAATGTGTCAAATCAACACGATGTACACCTTAAACTTACAAAATGTTATATGCCAATTATATCTCAATAAAGATACATACATACATATATACATGTATATACAAACATATATACCATTATACACTAACAAGTAAGTGTCTCTCCTAGTGTTGCTGAGGTAGATCTTATATTCATTTATCAAAATATCCTCTATTTTTCACACTAATTTGAAATGAAGTATTGCCAGTTTGTTAAAGAAAAATATGCTTAAGATAGTATAGGAGCAAGATTACTAAAGAATAAACAGAACTAAAGGGTGCCACTAAAATTATTAAATAACCAAATAAAAAATGAAGAAACAAGGTTTCCTTATTGGTGCTCATAAATATCTCTATAAGTTGTTAACAATAAGAGACAAAGCCAGTTAGAGACAGACTCATGTACTAATTGTGATGAAAACATAATATGTGTTTTAATTATTTACCATGGTCTCTTTTGTATAATGCAATTTTGCTAATAGAATAAATAAAGTTGTCTTCATTCCAAAGGGCTTTTTGAAATTTGCTATTAAAAAACACAAGGAAAAAATTCCTTCTTGATTAAGATTTGGTGTGTTCCCCAACATTCTGTTTTCAACTTTTTTGCTTTCCATTGGCATAGACTCATTTGATAAGCTCATATCCTCAGGGTACTCAGATCAAATCTCTTCCATGATTTCCAAATCTGGCTATCTCCAAACTCACTGCTAAGAATTCTGAATCAAACTTGACATCCACCTGGTGGGTTTATCAAATTCTTTATTTCAGGGAGACATAAATCAGACTCTTCAATATTCATTCCATTACAGTGACCTTAGAAAAACAGTTTTTCTTTTTAGTATCTATAATCACTCATTCTAAATCTCCTAGTTTTCCTGTGTGCCTACTGAGTACTTTGGGGTGTGTACTCTGTACAACCTGGTCAGATCCAGATTGCCTAATTTGTTATTCTTATCATAACTTCTCATTATGTTCCTACATTCATTCATTAAACAAATATTATTGAAGGCCTACTATGTTCCCAGGGCATGTCTTCATGGAGCTGGCATTCTAACTGAATGGCAGTAAATATAATAAATTATAAAGTACAGTGCTGTCCTATAGAACTTTCTGCAATTATGGAAATGTCCTGGAATATCTGCATTGTACAATATGGTAGACAGTATTCACATGTGGCTACTGAGCACTGAGAAAACTGCTAGTGCTGCTAAATAAATATTTTAAAAATTTTATTTACACTTAATTCATTAAAATTGATATTTTAATGGCCACATGTGGTTAGTGGAACTATACTGAACCACGCAGAATATTAAGTTGATAAGTCTTATGAAGAAAGAGGAAAATGAAACAAGAACAGGATAAGGGGAGTGCAATAGGGAGGTGGTTCAAAGAGAGATTAGAATTGTAAATAGGCTGGTTAGAGTATGACTCATTGAGGTGACAACTGACACAACAAAGATCTGAAAGAGGGAGAGAGTTGGCCATGATTATATCTGGAGGGAAAACAAGAGGTGAAATCTGCATCCCTCTATCTTCAACTCACTGAATCTAGGTTTTCCTCAAAACAAATTCTTTCTTACCCATTTTATTTTCAAAATCACAATCCTTTCAACTATATGAAGACTACTTATCTTGTCTACAATTTCGATTACTTCCTACTAAATTTCCAAATGATATATTTGTTGGTCAATTTATTTATTACATTATTCAAAAAATCATTTTTTTATTTAAGTCTTTCTCCTCTCCAAAGAGATAGCCTATAGGTAATGGATGTGGGGAAAAAGTGTTAAAAATATATTAAAATAAGAACCATTCTCTATCTAAAAGAAGGTCACGACAAAGTTAAATATCAGATAACAGATAACGTGGAATTCTAGAAATTTGGACAATTTGAATACTGAATTTTGAGCAACGAATGTGACTCCAAAATTCCTAGAACTTGTAGCAAAAATGTGATGGAAAGTTATATAGTTTAATCTCGTGCAAGAAAGGAAAACACAGTCATTAGTTTCCTTAAGTGAAGAAATATTTATCTCTAGGAAGAAAAAAAGTTCTATATGACTCTTTTTGTAGTTGGTACAGAATAATGTTGTCAATCTCTGTAAATATCTAGCTATAGTGAAAGGAATATTTTTGCTTAATTTATAATTGTACATATAGTGTATGAATATATATTCTTGGTAAATATTTTAAATCTCCCAAAGAAGGCTAAAGTCCCCTCTGACTACCTTTTCTGGACAGTTTTCCTTACTCTTCTGCATGCCCATTCCTCCTTTCCTGGAGCTCATCAGTATTATAAGATTGATATCTAACATATTGGAACTTGAGCCATGTACGTGCATAAACATCTATTTATATACTCATAGAAATTCATAGTATTTTTTGTGTATTTTCCAAACATTATACCATTTTTCAACATGTTTTGTCTCTAAGCAATATTTCTGTACGTTCTGTCGGTGTCATACATTTTGGCCATTTATTCTAATTACTGCATGGCACTCCATGAGATGGATACACCACAGTGAACTGAGCTATACTATTTTGGACGGACTGGTAAGTAGTTTTTATTATGAACAATATTGAAATGAACATCCATGTATAGAATCCTCTTCATGTTCATGCACATTTTTTTTTCTGAAATACAGAAACTTAGAATTTCTGCATCATTTTATTTCTAATATATTCTGTCAAGTTACCTTTCAAATTGTTTGAACTTAGGTAAACACACAACAGGATTATAGGAGCACACCCTTTCCCTGGAATCTGTATATTGAGCCCTTATCAGTACACACATTTTCCAATTTCGGAATGATTGCCAATCTAATGGTTGAGAAAACCTCATTGTTACTTTTAATTTGCCCTTTTGTGATGACTAATGGGATCGACTCTCACTTCACATATTTTTTAATAACTTAAATTACCTTTTCTTTGATTCTCTTTTTCTTATTCTTTGCCTGTACCTCCATTCACTTGCTTCTGTTTTCCTTAAATAATACAGAATCTAAATATATATATTTAGAAATATATGTATAGAATCTAAATAAATATATATACTTCTTCTCTTCCTCTTGAATTATTCAAAATTGTTTAGATTTTCTTTTTTCATGTATATGGTTAATTTTAATGAAGTTACATTTCTCAATCTTCTTCTTCAAGTTTTTTACTGTTTGTGTCAGCTTAAAAATACATTTTTGTAACCTAAGATCATAAACATATTCACTTATGTTTTCTATTAACCTCTGTGTTTCATTTTGAATTAATTTTTCTAAAGGGAAAAGTATCAAACATTTCTTTCACAACAGTCAACTGCCCTAAACTCTGTGAAATAGCCTATGCTTTCTCTCATAGTTTAAAATGTCACTTTTTCTCATATAATAATGATTATATATATGAATCTATTTCTGAACTCTATTTCACTCCATTTACTACTTTGTCTAGTCCTATACCAGCATCACACTATAGCCTTCAGTTTCAGTTTCTTATTATTGTCTTAACAAATTACCACAAATTTAGTAGCTTCATACGACACAAATTTATTTTCTGACAGTTCTAGGTCAGAAGTCTGACCTGGGTCTTACTGGGCTAAAATCAAGGTGACAGCAGGGCTACATTCCTTCCTGGAGACTCTAGGGGAGAATCCTTTTCCTCCTCTTTGAGTTATTGGCAGAATTCGGTTCCCGGCATTTGTAGGACTGAAGTCTCATTTCCTTACTGGCTGGCAGCTGAGGGCTGTTCCCAGCTTCTGGAGGATGCAGCTTTCCTTGGCTTGTGGTCCTGTTCCTTCATTTTCAAAGCCAGCACTGGCATGTCAAGTCCCATCACACTTCAAATCTCTTCTTATTCTTCTGTCTTATATTTCTGACCCAACTGGGAAAGGTTCTCCCCTCTTGATGACTTATATTTGTTTGGCACACCCAGATAACCAGGATAATCTCATCTAGTCAAGATCCTTAACTTAATCATATCTACAAGTCCCTTTTGCCATTTAAGGAAACGTATTCACAAAGGGTCCTACATATCTATCTTCATTTATCTTGAAAAATCATCTTGCCTTACCATTCACATTGACTCAACAACATGAAACCGAATCAGCTTATCCAGTTCTATGAACAATCTTGCTGTGATTTTGATTTTTACTATTTTAAATTTAATAATTACTTTGAGAAAACCCGGCATTTTTATGATATTTGGGTTTATGACTCAATTTTTCCAGTAGTAAAAGGAGTATAGCTTTACACTTTTAAGGTCTTCCTTTACATTCTTCAGTAATCTTTCATTGCTTTCTCCATAAAGATCTTGCTTTTTTTGGCCACAACCAGGGATTGAACCTGGGCCCATGGCAGTGAAAGGGCCGAGTCCTAACCACTGGACCACCAGGAAATTCCCAAAGATCTTGCATTCTTATTAATTATAATATTTTACTATTTTTTTGGTAATTTTTAAATAAGTTCTTTTTTTTGCCTTAAGTTCTTAAATGATTCTTACCAATCTATAGGGCAACTGTTAATTTGTTGGTTCTTGCTTTATAAAGGAAACTTAAGCCACTGATGATATATAAAGTTTGTCAATTCACTCTTTTGTATTTTACTCAGGATACACTCTCTACAAATTATAAATACCCATACATCTTTTAAAATAATTATTTAAATCTTTTTATCATGTCATTATAATTATAAGCACAACCAATTTGCTAGAGAATAACAGATGAGGTATGCTTGCCACATCCATGACTTAAACAAAAATGCACCTTACATTTCACTACGATTCATGAAATTACCTACAATCTTCTGGTTGCTATCCTTCTTCACATTGTGGGACAAAGGGGTGCATGGATGTTCGGTTCCAAAAGGAAAAGACTGTGCAGATCCTCTGGTGTTTTCTCCCGGCAGTCATTTTTTCCTTCTGGTTGACAGAATCCCAGTTTTTTGTTTATTTGTTTGTTTGTGTTTGTTTTTTCAAGGAATAGGCAGCTACAGTTTTAGGGACCATGAGACTGGCTTCAGACACTGGGGTTCACTGCAAAAAGTAAATTATTGTAGACTCTTTTTCTTTCATTACTTATGATTCAGACTTGGGCTTATGGACCAATCTTGGCACATGGAACCAGCTGAGTGACTCCAGGGTAAGATTTGCCATGCTTTTTTTTCTTTTTTTTTTTCACCATTGTGTTAGCCATGGTCCACTTACAGAAAGCAGAAACTTCTTAAAGGTTTGTTGCCCCAAAGCTTCAAGTATCAGCTTTGTTTTTTATCCAATTGTATACTTATACACTTATACACTGATGATTGGAAGGTTTGCCTAATACAAATTACTCAGTTATATCTGGAGGCCAATGTTTGTGCATAAAAATGTAATACCTCTGTGCACTAAAAATCAAACGCAACTTTGTTTTAGCTTTACTTTTAAATGTAATTTATGTAATTTCATTTGTTTTAAAAGCAAACAAACTAAACAGTGTGAAAAATTGTATGCTTGAAACAAAAAAATGTTAAGCGTTGAAAAATATATTAACATCTGTAGAAAATGTGTAAGAGGGCATAAAATTGCAATTCCTTCAAGAAAAAATACATATACTTATTAAGAAAACACTACTCAAGTTTATTAGAAATCATAAGAATATAAAATTAAATGTGTTATCTTTTTAAATGTGTGGATTATGAAATCATAAGAATAAATAATACTATGGGCTGGTGTGGATAGAGTCACTGAAGTATTCCTCTTTACTGTCAGTGGCTGTGGAACTACATAGAATGTGCCTTAAAACTATTTTTTAATGCATTATGAGCTTTAATTAAATTAACCACCGTTTGATAACATCATTTCTCTTCTTAGCTTGTATCCTAAATAAATAATAGGAGTTGCAGGCCATGTATATACACACGAACACAAACTCAAGTGTACTTCAATAGGAAAACAGTTCACTATGGATAGACTGATATAACAGAATATAAATTAGATGTTACAATATTTACAATATGTATAATATTTCTCATTTTCTTCATTTCTGAGATCTTTGACCTTGAGCAAATTATTTTTCTCAGTTTCCTCATATGTAAATGAGATTAGTAACACATACCTTAGAGATGTGTTATACAAATGCTTATAACAATACTTGTCACAGAACAGGCCCCTGAACAATGTTATCTAGTATTTATTCTTATACACTGAAATAGCACAAGTACTTGGGGAGGCAGTTTATAAGTCCTTAATCCTTGTACTAGTAAAACCACTGTCATTCTTAGAACGTTTGTTGCCTAAGAGCATGTATACCAGCAAACATAAATAATCTAAATAATCTATAGTATTTACCAGTCCTTCTCAAACTTCACCTGGGGATCTTGTTAAATTGCAGATTCTGATTCTCTAGCTCTGGTTTGGAACCTACATTTCTAATAAACTCCTGGGTAATGATGATTTGACTTGTCCATGAAACACACTTTGAGTAATGAGAGTATAGACTAGTGGTCAGCAAACAAAGGCCTCCAGGTCAAATCCAGTCTGCTATCTATTTTTGTAAATAGTTTTATTGGAACACATTCTGCACTCATCCATTTCCATACTGTCTATAGATGCTTTCATGAGATGCAAAGGCAGAGTTGAGTAGTTGTAACAAAGATCACACAGTCCACAAAACCTGAAATATTCATACCCTGGCTCTGAACAGAGAGTTTGCTGATCCCTGGTATAGACAACATGCTTTATTAGTAGAACAGAATAACAAAATTGTTCATCTCTGTTTGTTTGGTCTTTAATTCTTCTAGGTCTTTGTTAAACATTTCTTGCATCTTCTCGATCTTTACCCCATTCTTTTTCCGAGGTCCTGGATCATCTTCACTATCATTATTCTGAATTCTTTTTCTGGAAGGTTGCCTATCTCCACTTCATTTAGTTGTTTTTCTGGGGTTTTATCTTGTTCCTTCATCTGGTACATAGTCCTCTGCCTTTTCATTTTGTCTATTTTTTGTGAATGTGGTTTTAGTTCCACAGGCTGCAGCATTGTAGTTCTTCTGGCTTCTGCTGTCTGCCTTCCTAGAAAATGGAAGAGCTGGAGCTGGCTTGCACTCTGCTCAGCTGCTGAGGTGCAGCTGTTTGCTATCTCCTGTCCCCAGCTACATTGAACTAAAAAGCACAGCTCTGCTTTGTAGGCCTATATTTTTGACTGGAGCCTGGTTTCTGCCTGAAATGTATCCAATGATTTCCATCTCAGTTTTCAGGACTGTGTACTTGGTCCTTTGTCCTTTGTGTATAGGTTCCTTTGTCCGACATGCAGCAAGCCAAATGCCAAGGCAGAATTTTGCAGCAGAGAAAAGGTGTACTCCCCTACGTTTAGTTCTAATGTCAGTTAACCTATATTCAATTTCCAAGAACCCTTTCTTATCCTATGATTATTTCATTAAAATACTTTATTCTTCTTTCATTTACAATATTACAATGAGACTACTAATTATAAAAAATTTGAACTCATTTTACATCTTCTGTATCATTTTTGTTTTTACTAATTTTACCTTTAGGGGTTTTTTGTTGTTGTTGTTGCCGTTTTTAAGATGCTAGTCTTTCACCTTAGAGGCTTTTTTCAAATGCATAATCGTCTGTGAGTGAAAAGATGACTGTGTGTGTATAAAGAGGTTTATTTACTGATAGAATTCACAATGCAGTGATTGGGTGATGACTTTTAAATTGGGGAATCCTCAAAGTTTAGAAGCTGGAAGTCTTATCTCTATGGTTACTGAATATCCTTAGAATATAATTCTTCAGAATCCTGCCTGGTGTTCCTAGTTTAAAAGGTTTACAAAGCTGGACAGCGGGAGGGTGATGAAGATTTTTTTGCCTTCACTCTACAGACTGCCAATGACTGCCACTATGTTTAGCCTCCTATCTTTCCCTGCCCAATCCTGCCAGACAGGAATGCCTCCTAAACCTGAATCAGGAGACTCTTCCCATCAATTGTTCCAGTAAATAACTCTAGGTTTCCTAACTGGGAGAATGGTAGCCATATGCCGAGGGTCAGAGGGAGAGAATTAATGTCAAGTTAATTTGCTCATGAGAAAAATTTTAATTATGTAACTTATTTCAAATAGAAGGAAATTACCATTTTAAATCCTTAACTTTGTTCGACATTATATTTTAAATGTGTTTTGCACTCATTTTAAAAATTAATTTAAATGATTTTAAATTTTCTTTGCTATATTACAATTATTTTCTGTATTAAAATTCTGATTATACAGAGCATGATTATGAAATTATGGAGCTAATTATAACATCATCTCTTTACTGTGTGATCCTTAAAAACTTCCTTTGGCATTTACAGAAACACTATATTTTGTGTTTTTATTTACAATGACTATTAAATCAATTAATTTTTAGTCACTTTTTGTTTCAGATATAGATATATTGAGTTATTGCTGCCACAGTCATTCTTTTTTAAATTAATTTATTTATTTTATTTATTTATTTTGGGCTGCATTGGGTCTTCGTTGCTGCGCGCGGGCTTTCTCTAGTTGCGGCGAGTGGGGGCTACTCTTCATTGCGGTGCACGGGCTTCTCATCGAGGTGGCTTCTCCTGCTGCGGAGCATGGGCTCTAGGGCATGCAGGCTTTAGTAGTTGTGGCTCGTGGGCTCAGTAGTTGTGGCTCGCGGGCTCTAGAGCACAGGCTCAGTAGTTGTGGTGCACGGGCTTTGTTGCTCCGTGGCGTGTGGGATCTTCCCAGACCAGGGTTCGAACCCGTGTCCCCTGCATTGGCAGGCAGATTCTTAACCACTGCGCTACCAGGGAAGCCCACTGCCACAGTCTTTTGAAGGTATTATAAAGTAACTGAAACCAGAAAGTTTCTAAAAGCCCAATCTGATATTCTATTGCCCCTAACCTTGTTATGTTAGTCACCAGGGATTCTGTATTCTGGATCTTAAGTGAAGTGTTGAATAATAATAATATCTTAAAGTATCATACCAGATTAAATAACATTAATCAAAGAAAATAAAAAATGATAAAGACACTGATCTTGTTACAAAGAGCACCATAAGTATTCAATCACTGTTTTGAAAGAGTTGATAAGGCAGTAAAATGAAGAACAACATTTTAAAAGCTGCAGTTTTCTTCATCTGAGAGGTTAGCACATAGTGCAACAGGATATAATAATCTCTGCTGGGTATAGAATGGTACAGAGAGATGGGTGGGAAATATAGGAGGTGTAAAAGTAGATGGAAAGTAATTCCCTATACAAATGTTGAGCAAAACATGGCAGAATTAGGGGTGGGCTTTGTGCCGGCTGTTCCAGTTTGAGGCAATCCTTTAAGTTCATATCTATCTTTCTTGTCCTTTATTTTTGGTTTTCCTTCTGAGTTGCCTGAGATCTCACTTCACCATTTAATAATTTCTAAAATTCTGCAGATAATTCAATCATCAAATGAAGAAAAAATTAAGTATTTTGAAGTTTAATGTAACAACTAGAGTTAAAAAATGAATTGCATTCGATTCAACAGAGGTTTGGCATAGGATGGGCCACAACTGTCCTAGTTTTAAAATTAAAAGTTCCATGTTCCAGGAAGTCCTCAGTCCTTATAAAAGCAGAATAATTGGTCACCCTAGTTTGGAGTATAATTTGACCAAAAAAAAAAAAAAAAAAGAGTGAAAAGAATGGTACAACAAAGCATGTGACAAGGCTAATAAATATTATATAGATAAGAAGTATCATGGAAGTCATCAAGTTAAAATTAAAATATCAATAGCTTACTTTACCCTGTATTCTACTTTCATCCCCAAACAATCTTGGAATAGAATCACTGGGCTTATTTTGTAGACAAAGAAACTAATGACCAAAATCACATAGGTAGTCATTATCAGAGCTACCAGCTGTGTAGCTCAGATGGGTTGCAGTTTTCTTTTTTTTTGGCCGCACCACCCACCTTGTGGGATCTTACTTCCCCGAGCAGGTATGGAACCCATGCCCCCTGTAATGGAAGCACAGAGTCCTAACCACTGGACCGCCAGGGAATTCCCCTACATTTCTAATGTTATTCTCATTTCTTTACTTGTCTAACCAGTGGTTCCCAAATTGGAATCGCCTTTGGGTCATATAAAAATACTGACTCCTGACTCCCATACTGAGACTTTCCAATCTAATCAATCTTGGATAAGACCAGGGCATCAGAATATTTAAAAGCTTTCCAGACGATTCTAATATGAGCAAATTTGGGGAACCACTGCTCTAACATAATAGTGTGCAACTAGCTGCACACTAGAATCACCTGGAGAAATTTAAAATCTAACAATACCTTCACTGTGTCCCTGACCAATTACATCAGTTTCTGAAGTTGGTGTCTAGGCATCCATATTTTTAAAAAGCTCCCTGGATGATTCCAGTGTGTACCAAGGATTGAGAACCACTGTATGATAAGTTTGTGGATGATTTATTTCTCTCAAAACAAGAAACAGCACTTTGGGGCTTCCCTGGTGGCACAGTGGTTGAGAATCTGCCTGCCAATGCAGGGGACACGGGTTCGAACCCTGGTCTGGGAAGATCCCACGTGCCGCGGAGTGGCTGGGCCCGTGAGCCACAATTACTGAGCCTGCACGTCTGGAGCCTGTGCTCCACAACAAGAGAGGCCGCGATAGTGAGAGGCCCGCGCACTGCGATGAAGAGTGGCCCCCGCTTGCCACAACTAGAGAAAGCCCTCGCACAGAAACGAAGACCCGACACAGCCATAAATAAATAAACAAACAAATACTTAAAAAAAAAAAAGAAACAGCACTTTCTTTGTCCTGCCCTATACCTTTCCCACAACACCCCCAATTCCATGGAGAGAGTGCTTTTGTGCCCATTTCCATAGTGGGGCTCAGATTCTCAGAAATTTATCATTCAATACTCTATTCAAATTTACTCAGTAGCAGTTTTTAACTCTTAGTGATCTCTGCCTTTGAGTACCCAACCTGGTCAAAAAGCTTCATAGGTTTCCACCATCAAAATCTGAACTGATAAAAGTAATTTTGTTCAAGGAGAGGTAGACTTTCCAGATTCAATTTGGTGATTTTATAAAGAGATATATTTAGATTAAACTAATGGAGTTTACTTCTCAGAAGCTTTGATTGCTTAGGAATAAGTTGGAAGTAGCACTAAATGTTAAAAAAAACATCTGCATGGACTTTGATGTTGTGTGTCTATAAGAGTTATGAATTACCGACATTTAGACCCTTATTCAGCAGTGAGAGGAAACATAATTGGCAGAAAATAATTGTCTCAATCCTAGGGCTTATTACTTTGAACTCTTTACTCTCTCAGTCTGTGTGTGTGTGTGTGTGTGTGTTTTCCTACCACCAAACTCCTAAGTAAGACTTCTCTGTAACTTAGTTTTTGGAAGTCTCAATTTACTCCAAAATGAAGGAAGAAAAATTTAATTCAAGTTACTTACCATCTTTCTCCTGTTCCCGTTACTAAGTTTGGGTAGCTTTATTATTTTTAGTTCTATCATTGATTTTGTTATAATTTTTTTCTTTTTCTGCACTATCCTTTCAGTCTTCTTGGTTCTTTCTGAGATGTAGACCGAAGATGATTGTCACTTTCACCTATGCCTGAACTCCACTGCATTTGTTCCATTTATTTTATGGATTAGGGTTTAGTTGTCTCACTGATCCACTAAAAATAAAAATAAAAATGGGACTTCCCTGGCAGTCCAATGGTTAAGACTCCGTGCTTCCACTGCAGGGGGAATGGGTCCTGCATGCCATGAGGTACAGCCAAAAAAAAAGAAGAAGAAGAAAGAAAAATGGAGTTTGCACTTTCATTTCTAGTTCCCCTTGTTGCTCATGGATAATTTCAAAAGCTAAGAAGAAGGAATCCTGGTTTTATACCACCACCTTCAAACCAGAATTTCAAATCACTGTAGTTTTCAACAATCTACTAAAATCTCATTTTCTTTGTTACATAAATTTTAGACAACTGTTGATGTTTAGTTACGTAAGTGGAGGTAATGACTGTCTCAATAAAATCCCCATCTCTCCCATCCCACCGCTATCTTTCATGAAGAATACTTAACTAGTTATAGGGCAATATAAATATCATTTATATAGACCCTGATATTTGAAAAATAATTGAATAACTGAGAACATATTTAAGATGGAAGTGGAGGATGGGAGTTAGGCATATTTTCTTTTTTCTCTGAATATGGAAGTGAGTTAAGGAAGGAAGAGATGAGGAAAAAAGTGAGGGAAGTAAGAAGAAACTTTGATGTGTCAATGTAATAGGTAACCTTCTCTTTGGGGCTCTGATTGCTGCCACAAACTTTCAGTGATTCCCAAGGGAGCTGTGGGAATTGAGATTAGCAAGTGCCTCTTGTAGACAACTATCTAAGCAGAAGCAGCAGCCCCATCCTGTCATGGCCTTTGCCAGAGTTCTGCCGCCTCAAATCTGGCCTCTTTGGCTCCTCGCTGCTATTTCCTTCATCCTTGGCAAGTAGTGACAAGTTCACAGCAGTTACAGTGGTACCAAAATAACCTCTGCAAGACTCACGTGGTCTAGTTCCAGCTGTCATGTTTCTCATCAATTTTCAGTTCTAGCTTTCTAACTTGAGGTTCTAAAGACACATAAAAAGTCCTTTATGATACTTAATCCTTTATTTTAACAATTGGGCACTTATCATATACAAGGAACTCAATGTACAAGGAATTCAAAGGGAAAAACTAAAATAAGGGCAGGCACATGTCCTGCCTTCAAGAAGTCTGTAGTTTCATACTTTTTAACAGGCCTCATTGTGTCTACTGAAAAGTTAAAAAAATTGATTGAAATTCCACTGTAAGTGCCTAATTGGGCAAAGTGATACACAAAGATACTTGCCACTTGCTCCTCACCCCCCAAAAATTTTTATATCATTGAGCCTATGATTATTATTATAGTAAGAACACACAAAAAAGCCAATAAATTATGACTTTATGCCTACATTCTGGGCTGAGTTTTAGTATAATATTCTTTATGACTTAGCCACTGCAAATGCCAACTCTATCATTTAAATTTAATGAGGAGTACCGATCATTCAGTATGCAATTTGAAAATGCATGCAAATCTTTTACACTCATCTTATAGAACAGGGTACATATCTAGCACACTAAATTCACATTGGTTTAAATTATTTAATGTTTTTTAGAGATAATACAGTTATAATCTCACCATCATTGAACTGCGCTGTATTTGTGAAAATAAGATTATTTTTACTGATGAGGTTTGCAAACGTAATATACTAGCCCTTTCAGAGTAGCAAAAGAATGTGACACAGTGCAGTTTCATCTATTTTATACTTCATTCATTCATCAATTTATTCATTTGTAATTTTATAAATAATCAAGAATAATAACTGTCATTTTTCAGTACTTCCTGAACTCTAGACATTATGCAGCAGACTTGTATTCAGTATATCATTACAAGCTTTTAATAATGATGTGACGCTAGTTTTACTATCATTCTCACCTATAAAAGAGAAAGATAAGACTCAGAGAGATTAACTAACATATTCACGGTCTTACAGCTATTGAGATTCCATACTAGGTCCTTTTTTCTTTATATAATTATGCCTGCCATGTTGTTGTAGCCTTGTTGGGTAACTGAAATGCTAAAGAGATAGATAAATAAATCAATAAATTAGCCGTCATTCTTGGATTTCTGAGTTGGTACTATAAACTTATGTTATTTTTCAGTTTAAGATAGAAAACAAGACAATAAAATATTCAGGAAAATAATGAAGTGCTGGAAGTAAAATGTAATCACATGATTTTCAACACTATGCTATCAAAATATGAGAAGTTAATATTAAACTCAAGAGAATGCTTTTCATGTTTAAAAGACCTAGTTATACTCTATTCTATGTAAATTCTTTTCAGGAATTTTAAAATGATTGAAACCTCCCACTTTGTTTTACAAAGCATATAAAATCCTCATAACAAATCCTGTAAAAGATAATTCAGAATAGTAAAGTGTGAACCAATGTCACTTAGAAATAATAATGTAGAAATTCTCAAAGTACTAAGACATGAAAAACAGAAGCATATTTTGAAGGTCATTGCCATCAAGTATAGGTCATTTCTTGAATTACAAATAATTTTTCAGCATCTTTTGAAACTTATTTCTCTTCTAACATAATAATGTAAAAAATTACCTTAATACAGTTTTGATGTCTAATGTCTTAATTCATGAAAATATTATTTAATTATATAATTTATATAATTCAAATATTATAACTATATTAAAGGATTTTATACATTATTATAAAGAAGAGAATATATCTCTCAAAATATGCTGAAAATTTATTTGCCGAAGTCCAACATAGTTATCCCAAACTTACTTTTTCCTTATTATGTTAAAAATTATCCATTGCCAAGTTATTACTCAGATTCTAATTAGTGTAGATATGTTATAGTAATTTTCATTATATAGGGAGAAAAATGATTCTCACACTTAGTATTATTAAGTAACTCTTTTGTTTCCAGAAGTCCAAGTAAATCCAGTTAGATTTGACAAGGGACAACAATTATGGTCACTGGAAATGTAGGGGTATATTCATTATAATTTTCATATGATGTAACAGCCTCACAGGAGAATGACCTAATATCTGATTATCAGACTACTCAATAGTGTGTATATTGATTTAATTAATGTTTTTCTACATATTAGCAATTTCAATTATATAAACACTCATCATTTTACTAATAGTTATACATATATGTTATAATAAATATATGATATCTATGAAGAAAGTAAGAACATTTTATTGAACATAAAATTCTTAAATAAAGGGTACCTAGAATATTTTGATAGGAAAAAAGCTATATTTTAATGTCAATTGTTTATCATGATCTCTACTTTTAGTATAATTCAAATAAAATTCTGCAAGGGACTTGTAGAACTTTATAAAGTTCATGTAAAATTAAAAATACATAAGAATGGAAAATAAAATATTTAAAATAAACTGATAGGATAATTTCACTGATACATATGTTAAAATATTCTATAAACATACAGTATACAAATCAAGTACTAGAGGGGCCAGTAAACTCAAGTAAGTAAAGAGGAATCATTGGAAAACTAGGAATAAATAATGAAATTTGTATTAAACATGTGACATCTTTTCCATGGGCAAAAGTTGGGATTTTCAGTAAATGATAATTTATACATATTTAGAAAAATATAAAGTCAGATTTTTGTCTCATGTTTATAGACACAATCAGAGATGATCCATAGGCTTCCATAACCAGATCACCCACCTACCAGCTTCTGTACCTATATATTTTGCTTTCCTTCCTGTTGGTGAGGATAAATTTCAAAGACTCCTACATAAAGGCAATTTATGCACTAGAATCTGTTCATCTTTACCCACTTAAGGGCTTTACTCAAACAAATTTTCCATCCCCCTCCTGTGTCATTATTTTCCCCTCACTACTGATATTATCATTTCCATTGGCCTAACAACATCCTGTTATAGCTACCATCTTAAATAAATAAAATTCTTTTAATCCAATTTCCCTCTAGTTACAAGTCCTACCGTTTTTTTGCTTACCTTTAAAACAAGACTCATTGAAAGAGTTGCTGTCTCCTATTTCTCTCATGTTCTCTTAAACCCACTCTAATCAGGCTTTTCAACCTACCACCACTCAAAGGCACTGATGAGATCCATGTTACTGAATGAAATGGTTGGTTCACTGGGCTTCAGTACTCTACTAAATTATTGGATGTTATGTTAGTCTGCTGAGGCTGCCATAACGAAATACCACAGATTGGGGGGCTTAAAAAACAAAAACTTATTTTCTCAGTTCTGGAGGCAAGAAGTCCCAATCAAGGGGTTGTCAGGGTTGATTTCTGATGAGGCCTCTCTGACTTGTGTGCATGCAGAGAGAGAAATCTCTGGTGTCTCTTCTTCTTCTTCAGAATATCAGTCCTATTATATTTGGACCCCACACTTATGACCTCATTTATATGTTAATTATCTCCTGTAAGGTCCTATCTCCAAAAACAGTCACACTGTGGGCTAGGTCTTCAACATGTGAATTTTGGGGGGACATATTTCAGTTCATAACACATGCTCTTCCTCTATATTCTTTTACTGATTCCTTCCATCTCCCTCTCTAACTTAAATTACCTCTGGGTTCAATCCATACCCCTCTTATATTCTCTATTTACAGTTAACCCACTGATGATCTCAACCACTATCTCTGCTTTAGATACCAATTTTATGATGGCAATTCCCAAATATTGAGATAGGACATTAAACATACAGTTATCATATGACCACAATGAGATACCACTTCACATCCACTAAGATGGCTATAATAAACAGAAAATAACAAGTGTTGGTGAGGATACGGAGAACTTGGAACCCTCAAGCTTTCCTGGTGGGGATACCAAATGGTGCAGCTTCTGTAGAAAACAGTATAGCAGTTCCTCAAAAAGGTAAAAATAGAATTACCATATGATCCAGCAATTCCATTCCTGTATAGTTTTGGTATATATCCAAAAATAATTGAAAAGAAGTGTTCAAATAAAAACTTGTACATGATGTTTATAACAGTATTATTAATAATAGCCAAATTGTGGAAGCAACTCAATATCTATCAAATGATGAATGGATAAATAAAATATAGCATATCCATACAATGGAATAGTATTCAACCATAAAATGGAATGAAGATCTGAGACATGCTATGACATGGATGAAACTCAAAAACACTATGCTAAGTGAAACAAACTAGTTACAAAAGATCACATATATAATTCAATGTTTATGAAACATCCAAATAGGAAAATCTAGGTCTTAATAGCTAAGGTGATAGGGCATGATAGCTAAAGGGTACAGGGGTAACTTTGAGGTGATTAAAATGTTCTAAAATTGTGTCCATGTGATAGGACGGCTACGCATATCTGTGAATACACTAAAAATACGGACTTGTACACCTTAAATAGGTGAGCTGTATAGTATGTAGATTAATTCTCAATAAAGCTGTAATTTAAAAAGAAACAGGTGAAGCAAAACGATGATAAAGGTCAGAATAGCTGATGCCTCTTGGAGTGGGGGTAGGCTTGTACTCACTGCAAAAGATACATTTCTGTAGTGGTTAAAAAGTTGTGTATATTTGTCAAGTCTCACCTACAAAAAGTCTATTTGAACAAAGGCAAGTGATATGAATTTAAAAATCACTAAAATAAGTAAAGTATGATATAGATGAAGAAATATTGAATATGTATCTCACTAGTATTCAAAGATAAACCAATTTAAATAAGTTATATTCTTTGTCAATCAAATTGAATAAAACATATACATTCATTACTTTGAGGAGCAAGGGCTCATAGGATCTACTATTTCTGTAAATTGTGATAACCCTTTGGAGGACTGTTTAAAATATATAGCAAAAACCTAAAAAATGTGTTTTCATTTTAGCCTCAAAATTCCAAATTCAGTTGTGTATCCATCCTAACAGATTACTAGCTAAAATTTTAGAAGATCCAAGTAAAATATCATTTGTTGCATTACTTCTAAAAGTAATGAAACTGGATAGTCTACCAATCAATCTAAGAATTGATTAATAAATTAAGAAAAATATAATGGCCACATTATGATTATGTTCTAAAATAATACTTATCATCGACCTACATTCTCAATAAAATCTTAAGTAAAAATTGTTATGTTCCAAATTACTATCTACATCATAAACCCATTTTTGCTTAACCATTATATATAGATATTAATAATAATTCACAAAACAAAAAATTGAAAGATGTATACCAAATATTTATTGTATTTTGTTTATTTGCTATTTTATAATGAATATGTACTATCTGCATAAAATACAAAACAATGTGTGCTCTACAGTGTCAAATTCAGCAGAGTCACAAGAATAAATATTTTTTAAATATCACAGGTTTTGTAAATGAGAATGTCTTGGGTGACATTAGGGGTCACATTACCAGTTTCAGAGTAAAAAGAAGGGGAAGAAGCCAGATTCTGATGGGTTGAAAATTTCTGAGAATAAGTAGAAATAGAAAAGCTAGACAAGTCTTTTAGGAAGTCTGTATGGCGAAAGAGATTATATGGCAGCTAGATGGGGTCAAAATTCAAGAAATATATTTAAGTTGCTAGACACCTCAGCATGTGTGGTGACAGTGATGAAGAACAAGTAAAGAGACCGAAGAGACCAGAGAATGGTGACCATCACTGAAATAAGATTCCAAGGAAGGAGGGTGTCATAGCTACAGATGGAAGGAGTGGCCTTGATCAGAGTAAGAGATATCTCATCCTCAAATGTGATTCAATGTAGTAAGAAAAGGTGGATGCAGGTGTTTTTAGGTTTGGGAACAAAATGATGGTAGCAATTTTCTCAATGGTATAAATGTAAACTAGGTTATCCCCTGAGAATTAGATGCCCAACAGAGGGCTACAGAAGGGGGGTGATTAGGAATAGTCACTGAAGGAACAGGGATGGGATTAGGAGCTGCATACAGACAAGCACATAGATTCTTGGGAAAATTCTGGGGGGCTGAGATAAAGTTGGAATCTTTGGGTTTGTCATGGTACTACTAATCCTCATGTATACATGGTTTTTATTAAAGCCACTTAGCCACCCATGTGAAATGAATGAAAAGGCAAACTGTGATAGGTCCAGGGTATGAGAGGACACAGGGTCAATAACAGGAATTATTGTATATCGTTTCAGGTGGGAAATAGTTCTGGCTGAGCAGTGCTGTGGCCCTGAGATGGAATGGCCTGAGTAGGATTATGCTAACAGTGGCGGGTCCTGAGCCCCAGAACTAAGATATTAGATGCATTGTCTTCATAGGCATGTAACTGTTCTTAAATTTCACCAGAAAGTTGTTTTGGAGAAGAAATCTACCAGCCAGAACTCAGATCATCTGGGAAGCAAATGATGATGTAATGAGGGTATCAGCCCAAAAGAAATAGGAGCTTTTATAAAAGAGTGCAAAGAATGCTCCAAAAACAGCTTGGAAAGCCAAACTTCTATTCTCAGAAGGTTTGGAGATATGAACAGTGGGATAGAAAAATACGATCAGGGATCACATTACTTTATCTTGCTAAAACACTTAAAATGTGTAAATAAGTGCATCTGTGCACATGCGTGTGGACACAGACGTTATAGAACCAGAAAACTGTTTTTACTAAATATTATATTCGTTTCAGCTTAAATAAATGTATTGATTTTAAAATTTGATTTCTTAACACCACTGAATCATACTTTTTGTATATTTTAAGTTATTTTTAAATCAAATAATTTGAATTTTGAATTATCAGCCGATAAGCTCCATTCGTGATAAAAATATATCACAGGGAATTCCCTAGCGGTCCAGTAGTTAGGACTCTGCACTCTCACTGCCAGGGGCCTGGGTTGGATTCCTGGTCAGGGAACTAAGGTCCTGCAAGCCATGCAGTGTGGTCAAAATATAAAAAAAAATTTTTTTTAATCACAAAAATAATATATGTAATACATATCATTATATAATAATTTACTACATATAAGTATTATTATATATTCTATATAATTATATATACAATCACTACTATATAATTATTGCTTAAATATATTTATTTGTTAATGTGTGCATTATTAACTTTCCATTTCTTTAAAAACAAGTTCTACTTTAGATCATTTGTGATAATACTTTTCAACTTTATATTTCAAGATCAATGCCAAAGCTCTTTTGGTAGCCGTCACCTTTTTAAATGTGATTTAATTAAATCAATACTCTGGTTTAATTTGGTCATCGGGAAGAGTTACATTGAAACTAATACCAATTTTCAGTTTGCAAAAAGAAGAAAAATATATTATGCAACATTTATTATTTCATCTATCCATAATATAAGTGGGAAAGTTTAATCTATAATCTACATTTCTCTACCACAACTTCAAATAATTCCAAAAGAATACAAAGTATGCATTTTGGTGAATGATATCACAATATATTTATGTATTGCATTTGCTGTTGTAAATTTTCTTTGGCTTTTTAATGATGCACAGAAATGAGCCTCAGTGTTTAAGGATGCAACACACTGGAAATAGTTTTAGGGAACAAATAATTAGCCTTTTGGAAGTGTGTGTTCATTTCACGCAGCAATCTGTTCCTTCATCTCCTCCTCCTTCCTGTTTTGAAGGCAATCGTGTGTGTTACGTGCACCATCTGCAGCCTCACTGACAGGTGCAGGGTCAGTATTATCCCTCCAAGCATGGAGTTTAGTGCAAGCTGGAAATTTCACCAAGGCAATTTAGGAGATTTTGAAACCAACCAAACACTGACAGCCTATTTTACCAGTATATATGAGCATTTGTTAGAAATGCCTGCAATTGTACTTTCAAGACCACAGATACATAGATTTATCTGATTTGGGACATCATCCTGAAATAGGTCTATGCCAATAATGCACCTTTTTACTACATGTAGATTAGAATTAATATAAAAAGAAAATTTGGCAACATGTTATAGATTTAGTAATACAAATTGTTTGGTTAGATTAATATGAACACATTTGGCATCATTCTAATAAGGTCCCTTTAGTCTTTGCTCCACTGGGATTCTGTGTCCTGACAAGTTAGGACAGGAAGAGTCCCTGTGAACCTATTTAGAGTTGTCAATAGGTAAGGAGATATAGTTGGAGTCCCAAATGGGAAACCTGCCATTCCCTTTGGCGTCATGTCATACATAAATACTAGCTTCTCTAACTCAGTTACATTATTAATGAAATTAACATTTGTGAGTTAGTCTAGGTGATTAACCATCATTTTTAACATCAATTCAGTTATTATTTATTCAGTTATTATTAACATCAATATTAATCTCAGCAATATTCTTGAGATTTCATATACTTCCTAATCTGCAGGTTTAGCCCCTCTCTAGTATGTAGGATTCATCCTGAACTTCCACAAGGCTACTATCTTGGTAAATTTGTCTTGATTCAGGATTTTTCTTCAATTTTAAAAAATCACCAGCACTTAGTAATCATACTGAAAATAGATACATGTTTTAGGGCCAGTCATATATTAACCATTTTTTTGAGATGGGGCATTAAAATATATGTGAGACAGTTTATTATTTTAAAATTAGAAACCTTGCCTATATAAAACCTAAAATAATTTATGCCCATTAAAAGGGAGCAGGCATGATAAATTAAGTTAGAGCCATGTCGTAGAATACTAGCCATTAAATTGGTAAATAATCTCTGATACATGAGGATACAGAAGATGTCTGGAAGTAATACGAGAAAAAATTAATAGTTAATGCCCTTAGCACAGAGGTCTGCGTTGGAAAAAAATTGAACTTCCATGGCATAACTATATTCCCATGACCAGCAATGTGCTTCCATGTAGACGGATTTGTGCTTGATACCACCTATTCTCAAAAGGTTGCTTGGTCTGCAGGGAATAAAGGAAAAAAGATTTCAAAATCCTTTTAAAAACATTTCATTTCATCATATTAAAACAATGATATAATGAAATTAGGAGGGATAGCTTTGCCTTGGGATTCTACCACTCAAAATGTGCTGGTCAAGATTTCTCCCCTGGATATTGTTTTGATGAGTTCTATCAGTATTTCTTGTGTTACTTCAGCTTTTCTGTACATTCACTGCAAACCAACTCCCTTTTATTAATATGTTCTTTCTCTAGATATATAATGAATGTTATCTTACCTGGAATGCTGCAATAAATATTCTGTTCAAGTTTCAATATTCATTTAATTTTACTTCCTATATATTTTTTTTACTACTACAGTAATATACTATTATTATACATTAATGGATTTTCCTCCACTTTCTTATCAAGGGGACTTTAGTCTTATCTTGAACACCAATCTTCTTTTAGATGATGTTAAAACTACTTTTCTATCTATGTACTTTCATGCTAATTAGTATCTGTTGCACTACTCCCTGAATCAGTTCAAGTTTACTTTTTCATGTAACACAGAGGGACTTTGCTGACCTTTATCATTTCATATGAAGTCAGAGTTCATCAAATAATTCTAGGGGAAACTTGACCTCAGTGATGTGTGCTAGCAGGTAGTCCGTTAATTCTAAATCATGTATATATGATGTAAGCAATTTTGTGATTTTTTTCATTCTTTTAGAAAGTCTAGTTTTGGTTCTAGGGTGGACAGGTTGAAAGGCCTTGAGAAGAAAGCAATCTGCATTCTCGTTTCTCTACCTCATTTTTCAGTGTTTCATGGGAGCATGTTTCAGCGTAATTTTTCTCTGGTTTCCCTCTAGGTGTAAAAACTAAAATCAAGTCAAATATTTACAGATGACTGCAAATAACCACTGCCAGGCAACTTGGTTTTGGGATGTGATTTGTTAAACAGCCTACCATACTATGATTT
Organism: Eubalaena glacialis; assembly: GCF_028564815.1. Lineage (NCBI taxonomy): Eukaryota > Metazoa > Chordata > Mammalia > Artiodactyla > Balaenidae > Eubalaena > Eubalaena glacialis. The sequence continues at coordinate 24,082,950 of NC_083736.1, forward strand.
TTTTAACCAACAAAACTCATCAGAAGTCTTGCCAATAGTTCTCATACAAATTTACATTTGTACCTGAAATACAATTCCTTTCTCCACCATGGACCATAAAATGAAAATGCGTAATTATCTTAAAGAATACCTTGAAATAGGAAGAAGGCATTTTGAGGTCTCTTTCCCTCAAATTTGAATATGATGTTGCCCTTTTATTCATAAATAAAATCAGCATTTTAGATTCATATTAAAGTTTGTTTGTTTTTGCTGTATTTGTAATTTAAGGCTATATCTACTTAACCAAAATTGTTTGAAGTAAAAAACAGTAAAAAAAAAAATATCACTTGATATTATGTAGAAAAAGAGTAGATTTGGCTAAAGATCACTTTGGGTCTGCTTTTAGTCAAACTATGTAGGCACATATCTTAACTGTGATTTTAAAATAATGCTTTCCTATTCTAAACCATGATTCTACTAATAATATAATAACAATAACAACAACAACAATAATAATAGCTAGCTTTTCTTGAGCACTATGCTACGAGGTTTTTGCATTCTTTATCTTATTTTCACTTAATAACCAAATGTGGTATTATTTCCCTGTGCTGATGGAAGTAGAGATGGAAGGAGAGTAAGTCATAGAAAAACAAAGAATTTTTTTTTAACTTTTCATTTTATAATGGAGTATAGCCAATTAACAATGTTGTGACAGTTTCAGGTGCACAGCAAAGGGACTCAGCCATACGTATACATGTATACACATGTATCCGTTCTCCAGAATTTTTGAGGGTTCTCTTAACATAGCACTTTTCAATCTATGTTGTCTCAGGGATGCTTTATAAACCTAAAGTTATTGAGGATCCCGAAGAGCTTTTGTTTATATGGGTTATAGCTATCAATATTCATCATATTAGAAATTAAAACATAAATTTTAAATATATACTCATTACTTCATTTAAAATGATACTAATAAGCACTTTACATATTAACCGAAAAATTACATATACCTTCGCAAAGAATTTAGTAAAAAGAATGGCAACTTTTTTTTTTACAATTTTGTAAATCTTTTGAAGTATCAGCTTAATATAGGCTAGCTGAGTTCTCATATCTGCTTCTGTGTCCAATTTGTTGTAACATCTCATTTCATGTAGCCTTTGGAAAGCTCCACACTACACTCATGAGAGAATGAGGGTGAAAAGGCAAATAACATCTTAATATTACTATGAATATAGTTTCCACCCCACAGATACCTGAAAGGGTCTCAGTGGGCCTCAGTTTCCCACAGTAAACATGGAGACTGCTGACTGCATAGATTAGATAATGAATCATTCTCAGCTTCATGCTTTAGTTCGTGAATGGATTCGTGAATTTTCCCTATCCTAAACCCTAGGTCACTCCATGATGCTGTTGTTTGATTACTGTCTGGAATCAGGAATGATATGAGGGGCTTGTTAATGAGGACTAGGTAGGATGGGAAAAACTATATTTGTGATTTTATGTATAACATGTGTATACAATTCAGGAATTTGTAATTTGGCCTACACTGTTATTCTTATTTCACTGTCTTTATAAAATCCTTACGGAGAAGTACTCTGGCATGATGATGATGATGGTGATGATGATGTGTTCACAACATGATACATATAGAATCATCTTATATCATTCTATAGCATAAATACTAGGATAAGTTAAATTAAACTAATTGTGTTAGGTAATTTGTTGTTCACTAAATAAGAGATAAACTTACCAAATTCAGACTTATATGTAATGATGTTCCCATTCATTAATTCATTTCTTCATTTAATTCATATTTATTTGGTATGTAATTCATGCCAGGTACTGTTATAAGTACAGTACATATACTAAGTGAATTAAAGAAAGAGAGAGAGTGTGTGTGTATATAACAATTTAAGGCCAAGTTCATATTTCTAAAGTCTAAAATCTTTTAATAAAGCAAGCTCATTGAATTTTGCTCTTTTTAGCAATAAAAAAGGAACCACTTTACAGTATGATATAAGGGGCATTATAATCTTGAGAAACTTCTTGGATATTATTCTAAACATTGTGGGTTATATGGAGAGAACAGGAGTAATCTAAAATTTAGGTTTTTAAAAGGTCAGTGTGGCGATTTTGTAGAGAATGGGCTATAGAGGGACAAGAATTGAATGCAGGAAGACCAGTTAGACAGCTATTGAAATTGTTCAGACAAGAGCTAATTGGGATTGAAACTATGGTTGTTGTAATACAGCTTATAAGAAGTGACACAATTCAGAGGAAATTTTAAAGTAGACCTAAAAATACAGTGTGTGTGAAGAAAAATAAAAAATTAAAAAAAAAAATAAAGTAGACCTAGCCAAATATGTTGACGAATTCTATGTAGTGGGTAAGGAATAAAGAGAAATTAAGGAGGACTTCCAAATTAAGAACTACTCCTAAATAACCAGGAACATACATATTGGTGGACTTGCATATCAAGAAGTTAAAGAGTTGTATTTGGTACATATTAACTTTAAATTGCCTATTAGATAACTGTGTAGCATAACTGTCTATAAGACCAAATTGAACATTTGCACTTAATTGATGAGTTTCTATTTGTTATTAACATAACATATACTAAAAACTTATAAATTCAAGCTAAGCACTCCAATTGTATTATTAAAAATAAATTAACTCTTCATTAACTTTCAAAGTTTCTAATGTGCATAGGACACTAGTAAGCTATTTTCCATTAGCTATTACCAAAAGGCATGAATTTGGTAAATGAATCTAGGGTATGCCAGACATCCACATATGCAAATGTTTCTTTCTTCCCTTTTTAAATTTTCAGTGTAACTTTTTGAGATTTTTTTGAATTCAAATTTTGTCATATATTTGGTAATATGTCTCACATATACACTAATATGTATAAAATAGATAACTAATGAGAACCTGCCGTATAGCACAGGGAACTCTACTCAGTGCTCTGTGGTGACCTAAATGGGAAGGAAATCCAAAAAGAGGGGATATATGTATACATATAGCTGATTCACTTTGCTGTACAGTATAAACTAACAAAACATTGTAAAGCAACTATACCCCAATAAAAAAAAATAAAAAATAAAAAAGACACTAATACAACATTGTAAATCAACTATACTCCAATAAAAATTAATTTTAAAAAATGTCATTTCTATTTTTAAATTTAAAATTAAATCTATGGAGATTTAGTTTACATGCAATACAATTCATCAGTTTTATGTGTGCAATTCAGTGAGTTGTGACATGTATTTACTTATGAGATGACCACCAAAATCATGATATAGACCATCTCCATCAGCCCAACATAGTCTATTGTGATCATGTGAAGTCAATCCCCTCCTCAAACCAGTGGTCTCTGGTACCTACTGATACACTTTCTGTAACTGTAATTTTGTCTTTTCTAGAAGTTCATATATATGGGATCAAACAAGATGCTTTTAACTTTCATTCATTTTGTTGTACATAATAGTTCATTACATTTTATTGTTCAATAGCATAGAAATACCAAATTGAAAGTATCAGAATGTTTTTATACATTTTTTAACTGTTAAGAATAAAGCTGCCACGAACATTCAAGTACAAGTCTCTGGGTAGACATGTTTTCATTCTCTTAAGTAAATACTTAGGAGTGGGATTGCTGAATCACTGTTAAATCTATATTTAACTTCATACGAAACTGTTAAACTGTTTTCTAAAGTTGTTGTACCATTTTACATTCACATCAGCAAAGTCTGAAAGGTCCAGCTGCTGTATATGTTTACTGAAACTTACTATTATCAGATTTTAAAATTCCAGTCATCTTAATGTATGTGTAATGATAATGAACTGTGTTTTTAATTTGCTTTTTTTCTGATGAAAGGAGACCTTCAAATTGAAATGAAAAGAGGCTAACCAGCAGCACAAAACCACATGAAAATGTAAAACTCCCCAGTAAAGGTAAATATATAGACAACTATAGAATCCTGTAGTATAGTTATATAGCTATGTAAATCACTTTAAAATTCAGTATAGAAAATTTTTTTTTAAATGCAAAAAAAGTAACTATAAATCTGTGTTAATGGATATGTGATATAAAACAGGTAATTTGTGTCACCAATAACATAAACTGGGGGAGAGGGGTATGAACATTAAAAGGAGTTTTTATAGTGGTTTAAATTAAGATGTTATCTCTTTAAAATATATTGTTATAACTTTAATATGTTTTGTGTAATTGCAATGGTAACCAAAAAGAAAATATGTTTAGAATATACACAAAGGGACATGAGAAGGGAATTAAAACTTAACACTACAAAAACTTCAGTGAAATACAAAAGAAATAGACAGCAACACAATAATAATAGGAGAATTCCATACCCCACTTTTAGTTATGTATAGAACAACCATACTAAAAATCAATAAGGTAACAGAGGATTTGAACAACACCATAGACCATTTGGACCTAACAAACATGTATGGAATATTCCACCTAACAACAGCAAGAATGAGCATTCTTGGCAAGTGCACATGGAACATTTCCCAAGATATCTTGAGACAAATGAAAACAAAACAAAACAAAGCTTATGGGATTCAACAAAAGCAGTACTATGAGGGAAGTTTATAGTTATAAATGCTTACCAAAAAGAAAAAAAAGGAAGAAAGATTTCAAGTCAACAATCCAAATCTATACCTCGAGGAAGTAGAAAAAGATGAACAATCTAAATCCAAAGTTAGCAGAAGGAAGGAAACAATAAATATTAGAGCAGAGATAAAACAGAGACTATAAACACAGTAGAAAAACTAAATGAAGCCAAGAGTTTTTTTTTTAAAGATCAACAAAATTGACCCTATTCTGACTAACCGTTAGAATAACAAAGAAAAAAAAGAGAAAAACTCAAATAACTAAAATTAGAAATGAAATAGGGGAAATTACAACTGATACCACACAGATACAGAGGAGTGTAAGATAGTATGAATAATTATATGTCAAAAATTGTATAACCCAGAAGAAACTGACAAATTCCTAGAAACGTACAACCTACCAAGACTGAATCATGAAAAAATAAAAAGTCTGAACAAATCTATAACTACTAAGGAGATTGAACCAGTAATCAAAACACCCAACAAAGAAAAGCCCAGGATCACATGGCTTCACTGGAGAATTCTACCAAACATTTAAGGAAGAATTAGCACCAGTTCTCCTCAAACTCTTCCAAAGAATTGAAGAGGAGAGAGTACTCCTGAACTCATTCTATGAGGCTATCATTACCCTGATAGGAAAACCAAAGACACAGTAAGAAAGGAAAACTACAGACCAATATCCCTGATTAATATTGACTCAAAAATCCTCAAAACAAAAAAACAATCTAGCAAACCAAATTCAATAACACATTAAAAGAATCACACACCACGGTTAAGTGGGATCTGTCCTTGAGATGCAAGGATAGTTCAACATACGTAACTCAATCAATGTAATACACCACATTAACAGAGTCAAGGACAAAAACCACAAGGTCATCTCAACTGATGCAGAAAAAAACTTGACAAAATTCAATATCTTTTCATGATAAGACCTCTCAACAAAGCAGGACAGAAAGAAATCACCTCAACATAATAAAAGCGGTATATGAAAAGCCCACAGCTAACATCATACTCAATGGTGAAAGACTGAAAACTTTTCTTCTAGATCAGAAAAAAGACAAGGATATCCACCCTCACCACGTGTATGTTCTAGTCAGAGCAATTAGACAAGAAAAAGAAATAAAAAGCACCCAACTTGGAAAAGAAGTAAAATGAGCTCTGTTCGCAGATGACATGATCTTATATCTAGAAAGCCCTAAAAAGATTGCACCAAAAAACTATTTAACTAATAAACATTTTCAGCAATTTCAGGATACAAAATCAATATAAAAATTAGTGTCATGTCTATACACTAAGAATGAACGAGCTGAAAAAAACTAAGAAAACAATTCCACTTACAATAGCATCAAAAAGAATAAAATTCTTAGAAATAAACTTAAGGAGGCAAAAGATTTGTATACTGATAACTATAAAACTTTGCTAAATGAAATCAAAGAACATATAAATAAATGAGCAGATATCCCATATTCATCAGTTACAAGACAATATTGTTAAAATTTGTATTATCCATACTACCCAAGGCAATCTATTTATTCAATGCAATCTCTATCAAAATGCCAATCACATTTTTTGCAGAAATAGTAAAAAAAAATCCTAAAATTCATGTGGAATCTCAAGGTTTTCTGATTAGTTAAAACAATCTTGAGAAAGAAAACCAAAGTTGAAGGCCTTACACTTCCTGATTTTAAAACATATTACAAAGCTATCAATACAATAATCAAATCAATGTCATACAGGCATACAGACAGATATATTGACCAATGGAAAAGAATGGAGAGACCAGAAATAAATCCTTGGATATATGGTCAAAATATCTTCTACCAGGTTGCTGAGACCACACAATGAGGAAAAGACAGTCTCTTCAATAAATGGTGTTAGGAAAACTGGATTTCCACATGCAAAAAAATGAAATTGGACCCTTAATTTACACCACATACAAAAATTAACTCAAAATGGATTAAAGACCTTAATGTAAGATCTAAAACTATAAAGTTCCTAGAAGAAAATATAAGGAAAAACTTCAGGACATTGGATTTGGTAATGATTTCTTAGATATGACACCAAAGCAGAGGCTACAAAAGCAAAAATAGACAAATGGGACTAAATCATACTTATTCAATAAAAACTTCTATGAACCAAAGCAAATGCTCAACAGGATAAAAAGACAACTTGCAGATTGGGAGAAAATACTTATTTTAATCATGATCTGATAAGTGGTTAATATCCAGAATATATAAGGAACTCATACAGCTCAACAACAATGACAACAACAAAACAACATGATTAAAAAATAGGTAAAGAACTCTCCAAAGGGGACTTCCCTGGTGGTCCAGTGGTTAATAATCAGCCTTCCAATGCAGGGGATGCAGGTTCGATCCCTGGTTGGGGAACTAAGATCCCATATGCCGCGGGGCAACTAAGCCCACACACCACAACTACTGAGCCCACGCTCTAGAGCTCACGTGCCATGACTAGAATGCCCATGCGCCGCAACTACTGAGCCCGTGTGCTCTGGAGCCCGTGAGCCACACCTAGAGAGAAGCCCACATGCTGCAACGAAAGAGCCTGCGTGCCACAACTAAGACCTGACACAGCCACATTAAAAAAAAAAAAAGAACTCTCCAAAGAAGATAGACACAAGTGGCCAAAAACATACAAAAAGATGCTCAACATCACTAATCACAAGAGAAATGCAAATCAGAATCACTATGAGGTATCTCTTCACACACACTAGGATGGCCACTATCAAAAGAACAGGAAATAATAAATGTTGACAAGGATGCGGAGAGACTGGGATCTTTATACACTATTGGTGGGAGTGTAAAATGGTGCAACCATTGTGGAAAACATGATGGAGGGTCCTCAAAATATTAATAATAGAATTACTATGTGATCCAGCAACCGTACTTCTTGATATATATTTAAAAGAATTGAAAGCAGGATCTCAATTATTTGCACATCCACGTTCACTGCGTCATTATTCACAATAGCCAAGAGATGAAAGCAACACAAATGCCCATTAAAGGAACAATGGATAATGTGATATGTATATATCATATCAATGTATATCTGATATATACATATAATGGAATATTATGCAGCCTTAAAAAAGGAAATTCTGTCACATTCTAAAATATGGATGAACCCAGAGGACATTATGCTAAGATAAATAAGCCAGTCACAAAAGGACAAATACTGCATGATTCCACTCACATGAGTATCTAAAGTAGCAAAATCATAAAAAGAGAAAGTAGAGAGGTGGTTGCCAAGAGCTGAGGCGATGGGGAATTAATGTTTAATGGGTATAGAGTTTCAGTTTTGCAAGATGGAAAAGTTCTAGGAATCTACTGCATAACATTATAAATATACTTAACACTACAGAAGTATACGCTTAAAAATGGTTAAGATGGTAAATTTAATGTTATGTGTTTTTTAGCATGATAATTAAAAAAACAAGTCTGCAAAGTTTAAAAACAAGGCCAAAAATGGGAAAAGATAATCCTAACATACATAATGAAGTATAATTTTAATCTAGAACATGTGATGAATTTCTGCCAAACAATAAGAATAAAACAATGTATCTCCAAGAAAAATGTAACAAAAGTTTTTAGCAGACATTTCCTTGAAGAGAAAACATGACCAGTAAGTATATGAAAATATGTTCAATTCTGTTAGTGATCAGGTAATGAAAATTAAAAAAAAAACTACTATAAGATATAATTTTATAAGATTGTAAAACCTTAATAAACATTTGGCAGTATCTCGCATTACCAAAAATATTGTTCATCAGAAACTCTCATAAATTGGTATACACACCTTTAAAACGGTTTAAATATCTGCTATTCCAATTTTATGCATCTATAACCTAGATAAATGTTTGAACATTTGCACAAAGGAAAAAGCAAACATTTTCATAGTAGCATAGTTTGTAATAGCAGGCAACGTACAACAGTCCAGATGATCAGCACCAGTAGAATGGATAAGCATGCTGTGGTACATTCACTGGATTGGATACTATGTGAAAATGAATGAGAAACACTAACAAATCAAAAAGAATGAATATATTATTGAATTTAAAAGAAAGTTACAGAAAAAGAATTATGTGACTCCATACATGTAAAGGTTAAAAACTTGCAAAGATTGTAACACCTTATAAAACTGTGAAATAAAACAAATTACCCGTGGAAAATTTTGGATAGTAGTTTTCTCCAGAGAATAGGAAGTATCCACAGGGGCATTTCAAAAATATTGATTATATTCTCTGATATTGATCAGTGGGATTACAAAAATATTGATCAGTTTCACTTTCTAAAGCTTTATGGTAGAGATCAAGCAATCAATCTGTGTATATAATAGTTTTTCTAGAAACTGATGAATTTTAATATATTTTCTAAATCTCATTAGTATATAGAGCTATACCACTGAGCATTCAGGGAACACCTCCAGAGAAAGAGTTGGCAGATGGGTGTTCAGTTGCTCTGCAGCTGAGGAACCTCCACATTCAAACCTGTCTTATCACCCAACATTAAAATTCAGCTAGTTTCCCCTCACCAGCACCTCGCAACTATGGTGGATTCCTCTTCCTCCTTTCTACCAGGTATGACAACAGCCATGGGTCTCTTTTCAGCTAAGAAGAGCTTTTCACTCTCTGGAGCTTGGTTCATATAAGTTTCTTTGTGTCTTTAGTTTCTGGTTCTTAGGGTGAGGGCAATACTCTTGTGACTTTGTATACCCAGACTTGAATCAAAATGAAAATCTTTTCATTTTGAAGTTTTAAACCTATAAATCTTTATCCCTTAACAATCAGATATTTAAGAGGCAGGTATTTAAATATATCCCTTTTATACTTGCTCTGGAAAGTTTCTATTATGTTGTTTGTCTGGATTTTTATTTCTAGGTTGATATTGTAGACATCATTTTTATCCCTTTGGGGAATTAGCTTTTATTTACTTTTAAGACTACAAAGTCTACTAACGGATTATAACATTCTTACATCGCTTACATATTGAAGTGTATTACTGGGTTTGTTTCTTCTATAATTTTTCCAAGTGTATCTATAATATCTTTCTTCTTTTGGCAAACATTCTGACATCATTTTTGAAAATTATTTTTTATTATGTCCTCACATTTGAATGACTATGAGGCTCAATACTGCATTCTTGATCTAAACATTTTTATTTTATAACATTCTTTCATTTTTGTGTTCAATTTTGCTGTTGATAATTCTGATATAATGGTTCATCCTTATTCTTCTGTAGATTATTTTCTTTTTACTCTAGGATCATTTAAAATTTGTATCTATTATTGGTGTTAGTGAATATTATTATAATGTGTCTAGGCGTGGATTTTTTTTTTCCCCTTAGCTCTCAAGAAATACTGTAAATCTAAAGTTCTGGTCTGTGTTTTTCTTAAATTCTGGGAAACTTTTAAACATTATTTCTTCAAACATTACCTTTTCTCTTTTCCTTTTAGTTTTCTTTTTGCAACTCACAATGCTATCATACTTCACTCTCAGCTTTAGTTTTATAATTTGACTTATTTTCCCTTTCAGGTTGCCATCTAGATTTCATCAACCTCATCTTTCAACTCATTAAGTAATTCTTCAGATACATCTATCTTACTATTTATCCAACTATTATATTCTTATTTTAAATATTTTAAATTTTACATCAAATGTTTCTACCTGGTTCTTATTGAAGTTTCATTGTTAATGATTTTTATTGCTTATATCATCTCAATTATTTAAGTATACTTAAACTTTTGGTGCTTCTGTTCTGTTCCATATGATACCTGTTGTTTGGTTTGTTGCCTTTCTTTTGAGGTGACTGTACTGTGGGTGTCTAATATACTTGGTTTGAGAGTGCATGTTCCCTGGTAGTGTCAGCCATTCTGCTTGGTATTGGAATAAAGTCAAAGTCAAGGTCTTGGGCAGTTCCTCAGGGTGAATTTAAAGAGAGGCAGAATATATGGTACCGTAGAAGCACTGTATGTCATTCCCAGTTGCTGCCACTCAACAAAATAACCCCTCTGGCTAGGATTTCACTTTCAACTCCTCAGAAAAAGCAGCGCTGGCTGGAGATGGTCTCCCTAGGTGATCATTCACTGGCCTTTAGGCTTGGAGTGTGAAGGCACAGAGAAATGGACTCTCTCAACTGTCTAGGTAGCCCATGTCTGTTATTTTGAACTCATCCTCGCAGGGCTTTTGTTCCATACTGTTATTTTCTACACTGGTAGTCTACTCTGTTGCTGCAGAATTCTTTGCTAAGGGGCTGGTGGCTGTTGTCCCAGAGTAAAAGAGAGAGGTAAAAACAGAAGTTAACATACTCCTTCCATTATTTTCTGGTATTGCTGTCTCAGGCTGCTCTCTGCCCCAAGCTGCAGCACACCTGCTCAACGCAAACGCCATTCAAGGGAGCCTATGACTCTCCAGGTGTTTCCTAATTTTTTGCTGTTGTTTTTTTTGCTCGAATCAATGCTACCTTTTAATCTCTGTAGTGTCCTTAGAGTTGATTTTGGGGATGAGATGTGTGGCAGACACACTCTGAGGTGAACCCCCAATGAGTCACACTCATATATAATCCTCTTGAGTACAGGCAGAATCTGTGACTTTATTCTAACCAGTAGAATATGACAAAGGTGATAGGGTGTCACTCCCATGACAGTGTTTTGTTATGCATGAATCTGTCATAGCAGATGAGAGACAGACAGACACAGAGACAGAGATTCTCCTGGTGGCTTTGAAGAAGCAAAGAGCCATTTTGTGAACTGCCTGTGAAAGGGGCCATGTGGCAGGGAACTGTGGCTGTCCTCCAGTAGGCAGCCAGGGACCTCAGTCACACAGCCATAAGCGAATTAATTCTGTCAACAGCCTGAATAAGCTTGAAAGCAGATTCTTCTCTAGTCAAGCATCCCATAAGACTCTAGCCAGCCAATATCTTGATTGCAGCGTGAGTAGAGGACCCTGCCAAGCCATGCCCAGACTCTTGGCCTACAGAAACTGCAAGATAATAAAATTGTGTTGCTTTAAGCCGCTATCTCTGTGGTAATCTGTTTTGCAACAGCAGAAAACTAATACAGTAGGAAATAGCTTGAATTAGTTCTAGAACTTGATAGGAACCAGAGCTTGGGGTAGGTGGGGAAATAAATGTATATACTTTTATCATCTCACAGTGAGGAGTGGGAAACATTTAGAAGGTAGAATTGCCATCGTTAAATAAAGGTCATCTACCGCAAATTTTTTTAGGATCACAAATAATATTTTTAGATCTATTATTTCTTTTAATTCAAGTGAATAGCTATGCTCTATTATAGATTGTTAAGGATGACTATCAATATTGTTTTCTGTTTCACTTCCCTGTAAAATGTCAATAAAATGGATTAACTTCAATGTTATTCATACTCATGTTCAATAAATTCATACTCATTCTTTCAACAGGAAATTTCCCCAACTGTCACATAAATTTATGATACATGGGGAATCATGATTTTTATTGAAGTTTACTATCTTTAAAATAAAACTAATTTAAGATTCATGAAGAAGTAATATATCAGCCTAATAGAATCCTGTCATAGTGTATCAGAACCGATTACAATGTTGGCATTGTAGCTACTTTGCCCATAATTCTCTTTTAAAAACTATCCTTAGGAGAAGCTCAATTGAGTCTTTCAGAGCATACCTTATGAATGGGTACAAAATGAGTGGATTGAAGTACATATGACCTTCCCAAAGGTCATTTCCTGATAAACTGATGACAAAACGGGATTTACTCTTCCTGATAGTCTTCAATTTCCTGGGAAGCTTCATAGATATTATTTTTGCTTCATTAATACCCACTGATTATATCACAGAATTTGTACTGATTAGAATTATTGGGGCCTAGGGCAGGCCACCCCAAAATATGCCTCAATGGCATACTGATTATTTTGAATTAAAGTTACTTAAGAAATGGCCAATGCAAGAGGGGCACTCTGACCCTCCTTCCTGTTTCCCTGAAAGCGGGAAATAAATCTCCCACGTGAAAGGTGCACTCCCTGTATCTGGAGGTAGAAGGACACCCTTATCCCAGAGACGGAATTCAGGGCTGAGAAGCTTGCATACGCAAACTTGCTACTTCCTTACTAATGGACTACCCAAGCCCAAACTTTGCTTAAATTCCTTTCTAATTAAGCACCCAAACCTAAGTTTCTTTGTCCTGTCAATTCCTCTCAAATTTATTGTTTCTTTGTCTAAAAAGTATAAAAGCTGCCTGCTTTGACCACTTCATAGGAGTCCTATTTCTATGAGACCTCTGTACACACAAATTAAATTTGTTTCTTTTTCTCCTGTTAATCTGTCTTGTCTTAACTTTATTATTAGTTCAGCCTCAAGAACTCAAGGGTGGTATTGGGAGAAATTTCCCCCTCCCCAACAGAATATAACAAGTATCTGCTGAAAGTTACAACATTTTCTTTCCTGCTCAGACACACCTCCACAATGACAATTTCATACCCACCAATTCTACCATTTTTGCCTGCATCTTTATGTTTTATTAACTAATTTTAAAATACGGATGATGATCAAGTAAAGGCACTGTTCACAACACACATTCCTCTTACAGCACTCAGCTATTCAGAATATCAACTTTTATAAGCCTTGGTTCTCAGGATATCAACGAAATTTGCATTTACAGATGTGAATATTCAGTCTGTATCATCACAGAAACTTAACTGTTTCGGTTTTCTTTTGTACAATAGATAAATAAATATAATTATTTATAATTATTTTCCCTCATCCTTAGGAGGGTTTGGAAGATTAAGTAAATCCTTATTACCACAAAAAGGAGAGAAAATAATTTCTTAGTTGCTAATGATTCAGTCTTTGGGATCAAATGCCATCCTAATTTATTATGTAAGGGAAATAGGGGAACAAAAATAAGAGGAAATGGGGATGAAGAAATAGAGAGCGTATGTGGGATAGAGGAAGACTTCAAAGAAGAGGAACTAGTGTTGGTTATTAGAAGTAGGTGCAAAAGCTTAATTATTGATTCTGAGGTAGCTGCAGAAAACGCATTGGGGCTTACTCTCTGGGAAGATATGGATGAGTAGAAATAAGATGGAATATCTCATGAAGCAGAGTTTAATACATAATATCTGTGTAGAAGCTGATTCTTCACCTGTGAACCACCAATTCTTTCCTTGAATAAAAACTCATGTCACATTCTCAAGCTTGTTGATCTTTACCTCCTTCCAAAGACAAATTTGCTCTGATTTCAATCAGTATCTTACCTACTGAATGGCCCAGAAAGAGATTCTTGGCAGCGCTGGAAAGCTTTACTTAGCTTAATGTCCTGGGACACTGGTATTGCACAATGGGAGACTCTAGATGTTTGCTATGATGAACTTTTAGTAAGAATTAGGACCACCTGCATCAACATAGTTTAACAGTTAAGACTGAGAACTGAGGCCACCTTTGTCAACATGACTACAATATCTGTTCTCTGGAACTTCTTGCCCTAGAAGATAAAACTTTTAAACCAATATATAACTGCACTTTTTGCTTCAAGAAATTGTTACAAGCCAATTTGGCCAGGCAGTTTATTCATGAGGGCAAACAGATCTCCTTTAAGGATAACAGACTGTTCACATTAGCAAATAGCTCACTTATCAAACAAGAGTTGACTCATCAACACTCGTGTCAAGATGCCTACCTAGGGAAGTTCATCAACTGTAACTTATTATAGCCATACTTTGCTGGTCTCCATCAGTTTCCTGTCTTGGAAGACCCAACTTAAACCACTTGATTCCAGACCCCATGACTCTATAAATATTCTCTCCTGACACCCTATCCTGATATAATATTAAGACTGTCATAGTAGTGTCCTCCTTCACTGAAGTAAATCCAATTAAGTTTGTTTCCTTAATTAACAAGTTTTCTGGTGGTCTCTTGGGGAATCAACAGTAGCAAAGCAACTGAATGAATCTGAACTTCAGTGGTGGGGTTGAATGAAACAGTCTGTGAGCACTTCTATTACACTCATAGAAAATGTTGATGTGTCAACATTTTACCAGTGATAATTTAATGTCAGTTCTCCTTTGGGTCTATTTTTTAAGTGATCCATGATATATTCCACAAGATAAAAGGGAATTAAGATTAAACAGAATATAGTAGAGGGGAACAATAGAATCCAGTAATTTATTAACTGATACTTATCTCTAACATCTCTTTGCAAAAAAGAAAAAGAAACATCACTCCTTCGGTTGACAAAATGTGTTATATGTTGCATCTTAGGAATTTACAAGAACAAACACCAAGCTCTACTGTGTGACTGTGTATGTGTCTCTGTGTGTACATCAGTGATGTGTATGTTTGTCTACAGATGAAAGAGGAGCATATGTCATGTGCACTCCTTACTAAGCATCTCAAACAGGCCCAGTAGGATCTCTCCTTTCAAATGAATCAGATACTATTCACAAACAAGTCAAATGCTACATAAACTCTGAACCTCTAACCAACACTTTAGATAGCCCTATAAATTGTAGGGACAAAATTTTGTATTGGTAACCTGTGTTTAGGCCAACATTTAAAAATAAGATTCCTGTAAAGCACTTTCTTGGTAAAATAATTGGAAATTTAATTCAAAACTATCTTTGGTATGCTTTCTGTCAAATTCCTTCTTTCAGTATCATCAGAGACATGAGACTCCTTTTTAAATAAAGTTTTCCACTGGATTGTAATTATTGCTTTTCATAATCAGTTCGTTGAAAACTTTTGCATATTTTATGTGATTTTCCTTTGTCGTTATAAAGGAAACAAAATTTCTTTATAAAGATGCATTTTGTTCCACCAGGTTTTAATTATTGCTTTTCATAATCAATTTATCACTTTTTGGCCACTGTAGTGGTAGTCCACCTTTCAGGCTACCCTCCTATTACTCCAACTTTAATTGATGATATCTGCCAGACATCAATACACAATGACGTACCAATAATAATCATTTTGTTTCATACATTTATTTATTTATTTTTGGCTGCATTGAGTCTTCATTGCTGCGTGCGGGCTTTCTCTAGTTGCAGCGAGCGGGGGCTACTCTTCGTTGTGGTGCGCAGGCTTCTCATTGCAGTTGCTTCTCTTGTTGTGGAGCACGGGCTCTAGGCGTGTGGGCTTCAGTAGTTGTGGCACGTGGGCTCTAGAGTGCAGGCTCGGTAGTTGTGACGTACGAGCTTTGTTGTTCCGCGGCACGTGGGATCTTCCCCGACCAGGGTTCGAACCTGCGCCCCCTGAATTGGCAGGCGGATTCTTAACCATTGCGCCACCAGGGAAGTCCCCCAATAATAATCATTTTAACTCAGACATTTAAAATTTTCAAAAGACTGTAGCAACCCAGTGTTAACTTCAGAATTTTCTCCATGAGAAGCAGTTAAATGTGACAAATCACATCTGGAATTAGTAGAATGACCTCTACTTCTATTAGGGCTTACAGGACTAAAGGGAGGGCTCCTAACAACTGTTGGAAGACCTGTGCCCAGGATAGACCCCAATAAGAATAGCAACAACTTCAAAGACTTTAGGTGTAGGCCAACCAATAGCCTCAGGTAAGATTATGTTGATGCCATAACTCAGAATGTCCCATCAGCCTTGTGTTTCCTTTGATGACTTTGATCAAAGAAGCAAAAGGCAGAAGTTTATTCTCTACTTTAGTGGGGATGTTTTGACCTGTTACATTTGACTCAACTCCAAGAAACTAATTTCAGTTTGCTATGTTGAAAAGACATCTTGGGTTAAATGACTCATGCCCATTTCCCTGCATCAGAGTACAAATAAAGAACATTATCACTATAGTGAATTCACTATAGCTTCATTTTTACATCTAAGTGATGTGCTACTTACAGACCTTCTGACAACTCTAAACATTAGCATAGTTTTGTAAATAAGTTTTAGGCAAATTGATGGATGTTGTATACTTGCTCTACATATATAAAAATGTCACTGCCTCTTATGGTCAGGTTATACAATACTGTGACCTTATCCCTCCCCAAGATTTCCTCCCAAAACAGTACATAGTTCTGTTTCTGTACAATTTTTCCCCATGAACTAGCTTAACCTGATAATAATAACAATTATTGCTAATGGCACATCCCTTGGTGGCGAAGCTGAGGATGATACAATCTTCAGGTCCTAGCTGCTTTTTGATAATTTTAGAGAATAGCAGAATTGTTGTAGGCTTCACTTCACCACTGCAATTAATATGATTCCCATACCCTGGATTTGAGAAGCAAACTGGGACGTACTTTGCCTTGGCCTCCGTCTAGGTACTACCCAAATATGATAATAATTCACAGTATTTTACCTTGATCAATATAGTATTAATTCCAACATTTTGGACTCTCATTATTTCCACAAGGCAAGATTGAATACACCAAGGACAGATAATCAGTTTTTTGTGGGTTTATACATACAAGCTTAAGAATGGTGATATACAAAATATTTAACAGCCAGTGTGGCACAGGCAACAACCAGTCATTATGGACACCTGTGTGTCCTGTGTTGTATAGGTGAATACTAGCTGAATACCAGTTCTAAGCATAAATCTAAATTATCGGAGGCAACTGCAGAGAAAATGCAAAGGAGAGGAGAAACACATAACGTGGCTTTTTGGACATAGATATGGGAGACAAAAGCAGTCTCAAAAGTGTTTGAAAACTAGAATTTTAGCAAATTCAAAATATGGAGCCCAGCTACTTTCTTCTCTGTTACAGAACTCTGGTTTTCTTTTATATGTAACCTAGTATAGGGTGGTAAAGTGACTTAGAATGTTGATACACTGTTTTAATAAATTACTTGGGAATGTTATATATTCATTTAAAATTAATAATACACTATGTTCCCTTTAAACTAAAAATATTTTAAGGTGTCTTAGTTGGAAAATGTGAAAAAATTATAGCACTAGTTAATACATAGCAACTTACTTTCATTAAGGTAGTTGTGCTATTATTATTAATTGATTATAAATGTTTGGCTGATTAAGTTATTTGATTAGAAAACTGGTAAAGGTATTTTTTTCCCCTAGTATAGTTGTTTTGGGACAGTTTAGCTTAGTGCAGTAAAACAGCTGAAGTGATTGATTTGTTGTATGTCATATATAATCTTATCTGTATTAGTATTATGTAAAACCAAGTTAGATAAAGTTAAGGCTTTATTTAAAAAATAAATAATGTAAAAGATTGTTGAGTCCTCTAAATCCACTAAAAATATACAGTGAACTTAATCAGAATTCCTGTTTATATACTATATTAGCTTCCTACTGCTGTTGTAATAAAGTACCACAAAGCTAGGAGCTTAAAGCAACACAAATGTATTATCTTACAGTTCTGGAGGTCAGAAGTCTAAAATGGGTCTTATATCTGGGTATCAACCAGGCTGCTTTCCTTCTGGGAACTCTAGGGGAGAATCATTCCCTTGCTTTTCCAGCTACTACAGGTTACCTGAATTCCTTGGCTCATGGTCCCTTCCTCCATCCTCAAATCTAGCAACTTAACATCTTCAAATCTCTCTCTGACAGTGACTCTCCTGCTTTCATTTTACATTTAGGAGTCTTGTGATTATATTGGCCCATCCAGACAATATGGTTATAACCTCCTCATCTCAAGATCTTTAACTAAATTACATCTGCAAAATCCCTTTTGCCATTTATGGTCACATACTCATAGGTTCCAGGGATTAGGATTTGGTTATCTTTGGGGAACATTATTCTGCCTAACACATACCAACTAATTAAAATGATTAACATATTCTAACTCTTGCTTAAAGCAGGTCCAAAAGTAAATCTACCTGACAAGCTTTTTTTTTCTTCTAAAACTAAATTACCTGCATATAACTTGGAGATACTAAACAATTTGAAAATAAATTAGGGGCTTCCCTGGTGGCACAGTGGTTAAGAATCCACCTGCCGATGTAGGGGACATGGGTTCAAGCCCTGGCCTGGGAAGATCCCAAATTCCGCAGAGCAAATAAGCCCATGCGCCACAACTACTGAGCCTGCGTTCTAGAGTCCGTGAGCCACAACTACTGAGCCCAAGTGCCATAACTACTGAAACCCATGTGCCTAGAGCCCGTGCTCCACAACAAGAGAAGCCACTGCAACGAGAAGGCCGCACACTGCAATGAAGAGTAGTCCCTGCTCGCCGCAACTAGAGAAAGTCCGCACGCAGCAACAAAGACCCAACGCAGTCAATAAATAAATAAATAAAATAAATAAATTTATAAAAATAAATTAAAAAAACAAATTACTTATATATCTCACATGGTGAAGTTTCTCATCTTTAGTCAAGACCAGTAAGATCAGAGATTATAAAAATTTTTTTAAATCAGCAAATTTTTGAATCAGTGTTTAGAAGCCAATTATTATTATATATTTTCATGTGCTTTATCAAACATTTTAGATACTGGAAAGAAAACCCTCAATAACAGGAGGGAAACTTAAAAATTCACAAATATGTGAAAATTAAATGACACACTCCTAAATAACCAGTGGGTCAAGGAAGAAATCAAAAAGGAAATCAGAGAGTATCTTGGGATAAACAAAAATTAAAATACAACATACCAAAACTTATGGGATACAGCAAAAGCAGTTCCAAGAGGGAGGTCTACAGCATTAAATTCCTACAATAATAAAAAGAAAATCTCAAACAACCCAAGTTTACCCCTCAAGGAATTAGAAAAAGGAGAACTAAGCTCAAAGTTAGTAGAAGGAAGAAAATAATAAATATGAGAGCAGAAATAAATGAAATAGAGACTAGAAATAAAACAGAAAAAACAATCAAAGAAACTAAGAGTTTGGGTTTTTTGTTTGTTTGTTTTTAAGATAAACAAAACTGATTGAACTTTAGCTAGGCTAACCAAGAAAAAAAGAGAGGACTCAAAAAAAAAAAAAAAAACAAAACCTCAAATTCTAAATGAAGAGGAGACATTTATCCAACTGACACCAAAGAAATACAAAGGATTGTAAGAGGCTACTATAAACAATTATATGCCAATAAACTGGATAACCTAGAAGAAATGGAAAAGTTCACAGAAACATAAAACCTAGCAAGATCTTTAAAAATCTTAACAGAGCAATAATAACCAAGGAGTTTGAAAAGCTGGGGGAAAATTTCCTTGACATGGGTCTTGGCAATGATTTTTTTTGGATATGACACCCAAAGCACAGGCAACAAAAGCAAAAGTAAACAAGTGGGACTAAATCAAACCAAAAAGCTTCTGCACAGCAAAGGAAATCATCAACAAAATGAAAGGCAACCTACTGAACGGGAGAAAATATTTGCAAATCATATAACTGATTAAGAGTTAATATCCAAATATACAACTCGTTAGCAAACTCTTACAACTCAATAGCAGGAAAACAAACAATCCAATTAAAAAATGGGCAGAGGACCTGAATAGACATTTTTCCAAAGAAGACATACAGATGGCCAACAGTCACATGAAAAGATTCTCAATATCACTAATCAGGGAAATGCAAATCAAAACCACAACAAGATATCACCCACACCTGTTAGAATGGCTGTTATCAAAAAGACAAGAAACAACAAGCATTGGCAAGAATGTGGAGAAAAAGGAACCTTCCTGCACTGTTGGTGGGGATGTAAATTGGTGCAGCCACTATGGAAAATAGTACAGAGGTTCCTCAAAAAATTAAAAATAGAACTACCATACCATCTAGCAATCCTACCTCTGGGTATATATGTGAAGGAAATAAAATCAGTATCTCAAAGATATCTGCACCTCCATGTTCAGTGAAGCACTATTCCAAGACATTGAAACAACCTAAGTTATTATGGATGGAAGAATGGATGTATACACACACACACACACACACACAATGGAATATTATTCAGCTTAAAAAAGAATGAATTCTTGCCATTGGTGATAACATGGATGGACCTGAACAGCGTTATGCTAAGTGAAATAAGGCAGACGGAGAAAGACCAACACTCAAATGTGAAATCTAAAAAAAAACTGTCAAACGCATAGAAACAGAAAGTAGAATGGTGGTTGCCAGGTGCTGGGGGGTGGAGGAAATTGAAAGATGTTGGTCAAAGTGTACAAACTTCCAGTTATAAGATAAATAAGTTCTGAGGATTAACTGTACAGCATGGTGACTATAGTGTATTATCTACTTGAAAGTTGCTAAGAGAGTAGATCTTATATGTTCTCATCATATAGAAAATAATTGTAATTCTGTGAGGTGATGAATGTGTTGACTAACCTTATTGTGGCAATCATTTCACAATATATGTGTATCAAATCATCATGTTGTACACCTTAAACTTACATAATATTATATTTCAATTATATCTCAATAATGGTGGGGGGAAAAAGCCACTCTACTAGGATATATTCATTGACATTGTTAAGCAATATTTTAGAATGAGAAGAAATATGGACTTAGAAAAATATTGAATGATTGTTGCTATAGTTATTCTATGTATTTTAAAATGTACTTTTCTAGGCATATTGTTGCTCAGGGATTCTTTCCAACACATATGTCAAAGCAGAGACCTGAGGGTGACAAGAAGGCAAAACCATTTAATATTATAATTAATATTGGACTGCTGACTTCTGAAACTCTTCCTGAGAGTAAGAAAAATAGACCCCTAACTTGTTTAAATAAATGTCATTTCTGGACCTTGTTACCAGCACCTGAATATAGTTCCAATTGCTACAGTTCTAAAAGTCTTTCTTGATTCAAAATTATTGTGCATTGGAGTGAGTAACTGATTTAATGTCTTGAGGCAGGAAAAAATAAATAATGAATTGGAAGACTTCATTGCCAGAAAAGAAAGATGCCTTTAAAGCAAATCTACAGTAGGGCTAAAAGATCAAAGCTGTGCCCTATAAAAGCTCCCACTGGCCAAGTTGTGAAACACTGAAAAATCAAAAAGAGAGTAATAATTACAATTATTTGGAACTTGTTTTATCTGTGAAAAGTCTTGGGTCCATAATGATACTTGCCAATGGAAAAGTTAATTTAAAATATACAAAAGTTAATTATAAACATAAAAGAAGATGACTAACAGAAGAATATGCTTAAATACAATGGCAACCTATTCAGAATTTCTTATTTTTTTAATTTTCTTTTCATTTTAGTTATGGGTTGCTACATAGATTGTATCTCCATTAAGTAAGGAAAACTGGCCATTAGGAACTGTAGGAAAGATACATAATTCTCTGAAGTTAGGCACTGTATTAAAATCAGGACAAATAAGCAGCACTGGTGTTCAGACACAATGACCTGACAAATGAGGGTACAGCGATGAGTTCCAAGATGATAGATTAGCTGAAAATCCAGAGACAGGAACTGATCACATAGACACAATGTGTGCTTTTCTTGGAGCAGACACATTTAGATAAACCTAATATCTAATAATAAATTCCTGTAAGGTATTATGAAGTAACTTCTAAACTGAGGAAGAATACTCTCAGATCAAAACTTGTTGGGCATGTAAGTAGAGGGAGACACACAATCTGAGATCAGGTGTGGATTTGGAAATTCCAATTGAATTAGCAATGAATATTAACTCTACAAGGGACCCAGCCAGAAAATTTTGGCTTAGGTGTGAATCCCTTTCAAAGATAAAATTATAGCCCATGTCTTGGCCAGAATTAGCAACTGTGGTTGATCTGACATTGCACTGTTTCTCTTGGGGATCTACTAGTATTTCTGTAATCTCAAGTAGAATTACACATGTATAGAATTAATAAAGAAATAGGACAAGTCTTCAATGTTGATATTTTAATATTGGTTTCAGTGTATAAATAGTAATAAGTTTTATTATCATAGTAAAAATTTATATATGACAAATGTATTAGAAAGAGTTGAGAATCTTTGACATACTGGACTTACTGTATAGATACATTTAAGAGCATTTGACTAAGTCTGTAATCAACATTTAAATGTGTAGCAATACTTAGTGTATTTATTTTAATATTATTTGTGCCAGAATATTTAAACATTTTTTAATCGATTCATGGAAATATAACTTTATTGAGTATCAGAAAATAGTGGTAAATATTCCTCTCCATATACAAATGACCTTCTGTTAGCAACATTCCCTGCAACACTGTGTAAGGCCCATAATATTCTCTAAAGGCCAAACTCCATAAGAAATTATCACTTCCAGAACAATGTACACACAAAATTTCTAGTTAGTAGCCATTCATATTCAAATTTGAAATAATGATGATGAAACCAGCATCAGTTGTACAAATGACACACACTCAAAACAAAGGAAAACTACACCATGAAAAAAAGCATTCTAAAAAGTATTTTCACCATCTTAAAGAAATAAGTGGTAGGGACCTACAAGATGGTGGAGGAGTAAGATGTGGAGATCACCTTCCTCCCCACAAATACATCAAAAATACTTCTACAAGTGGAACAACTCCTACAGAACACCTACGGAACACTGGCAGAAGACCTCAGACCTCCCAAAAGGCAAGAAACTCCCCACGTACCTGGGTAGGGCAAAAGAAAAAAGAAAAAACAGAGACAAAAGAACAGGGATGGGACCTGCACCAGTGGGAGGGAGCTGTGAAGGAGGAAAAGTTTCCACACACTAGGAAGCCCCTTCACTGGTGGAGATGGGGGTTGGGCGGGGGGAACCTTCGGAGCCAAGGAGGAGAGCGCAGCAACAGGGGTGCAGAGGGCAAAGTGGAGAGATTCCCGCACAGAGGATCGGCGCCGACCAGCACTCACCAGCCTGAGAGGCTTGGTCGGCTCAGGCGCCGGGGCAGGTGGGGGCTGGGAGCTGAGGCTCAGGCTTCAGAGGTCAGATCCCAGAGAGAGCACTGGGGCTGGCTGTGTGAACACAGCCTGAGGGGGCTAGTGCACCATAGCTAGCCGGGAGGGAGTCTGGGAAAATGTCTGGACCTGCCAAAGAGGCAAGAGATCATTGTTTTGGGGTGTGCGAGGAGAGAGGATTCCTTCCCTGTGTCCCCACAGAGGGCAGAGCACCACCTAAGTGAGCTCCAGAGATGGGCGTGAGCCACGGCTATCAGTTTGGACCCCAGAGACGGGCATGAAACGCTAATGCTGCTGCTGCCGCCACCCACTTTTATTCAATATAGTTTTGGAAGTCCTAACCATGGCAATCAGAGAAGAAAAAGAAATAAAAGAATCCAAATTGGAAAAGAAGAAGTAAAACTGTCACTGTTTGCAGATGACATGATACTATACATAGAAAACCCTAAAGATGCTACCAGAAAACTACTAGAGCTAATCAATGAATTTGGTAAAGTAGCAGGATACAAAATTAATGCACAGAAATTTCTTGCATTCCTATACACTAATGATGAAATATCTGAAAGAGAAATTAAGAAGCACTCCCATTTACCATTGCAACAAAAAGAATAAAATACCTAGAAATAAACCTACCTAAAGAGACAAAAGACCTGTATGCAGAAAACTATAACACACTGATGAAAGAAATTAAAGATGATACAAACCTATGGAGAGATATATCGTGTACTTGGATAGGAAGAATCAACATTGTGAAAATGACTATACTACCCAAAGCAATCTACAGATTCAATGCAATCCCTATCAAACTACCAAGGGCATTTTTCACAGAACTAGAACAAAAAATTTCACAATTTGTATGGAAACACAAAAGATGCCAAATCGCCAAAGCAACCTTGAGAAAGAAAAATGGAGCTGGAAGAATCAGGCTCCTGGACTTCGGAATATACTACAAAGGTACAGTAATCAAGACAGTATGGTACTGGCACAAAAACAGAAATATAGATCAATGGAACAGTATAGAAAGCCAAGAGATAGACTCATGCACATATGGTCACCTTATCTTTGATAAAGGAGGTAAGAATATGCAAGGGAGAAAAGACAGCCTCTTCAATAAGTGGTGCTGGGAAAACTGCACAGCTATATATAAAAGAATAAAATTAGAACACTTCCTAACACCATACACAAAAATAAACTCAAAACGGATTAAAGACTTAAATGTAAGGCCAGACACGATAAAACTCTTAGAGTAAAACATAGGAAGAACACTCTATGACATAAATCACAGCAAGATCCTTTTTGACCCACCTCCTAGAGAAATGGAAAGAGAAACAAAAATAAAGAAGTGGGACCTAATGAAACTTAAAAGCTTTTGCACAGCAAAGGAAACCATAAACAAGATGAAAAGACAACCCTCAAAATGGGAGAAAATATTTGCAAACGAAGCAACTGACAAAGGATTAATCTCCAAAATAAACAAGCAGCTCATGCAGTTCAATATAAAAAAAAACAAACAACCCAATCTAAAATGGGCAGAAGACCTAAATAGACATTTCTCCAAAGTAGATATATAGATTTCCAACAAACACATGAAAGGATGCTCAACATCACTAATCATTAGAGAAATGCAAATCAAAACCACAATGAGGTATCATCTCTCACCGGTCAGAATGGCCATCATCAAAAAATCTACAAACAATAAATGCTAGAGAGGGTGTGGAGAAAAGGGAACCCTCTTGCACTGCTGGTGGGAATGTAAATTGATACAGCCACTATGGAGAACAGTATGGAGGTTCGTTAAAAAAGTAAAAATAGAACTACCATACGACCCAGTAATCCCACTACTGGGCATATACCCTGAGAAAACCATAATTCAAAAAGAGACACGTACCACAGTGTTCATTGTAGCACTATTTACCATAGCCAGGACATGGAAGCAACCTAAGGGTCCATCAACAGATGAATGGATAAAGAAGTTGTGGCACATATATACAATGGAATATTACTCAGCCATAAAAAGAAACAAAATCGAGTTATTTGTAGTGAGGTGGACGGACCTAGAGTCTGTCATATAGAGTCAAGTAAGTCAGAAAGAGAAAAACAAATACCACATGCTAACACATGTATACGGAATCTAAAAAAAAAAAAAAATGGTTCTGATGAACCTAGGTACAGGACAGGAATAAAGATGCAGACGTAGAGAATGTACTTGAGGACATGGGAAGGGGGAAGGGTAAGCTTGGATGAGGTGAGAGTGTAGAATTGACATATATACACTACCAAATGTAAAATAGCTAGTGGGAAGCAGCTGCATAGCACAGGGAGATCAGTTCAGTGCTTTGTGACCACCTAGAGGGGTGGGATAGGGAGTGTGGGAGGGAGATGCAAGAGGGAGGGGATATGGGGATATATGAATACATATAGCTGATTCACTTTGTTATACAGCAGAAACTAACACAACATTATAAAGCAACTATACTCCAATAAGGATGTTAAAAAAAAAAAAAGAGGTCAGCAGGGACTAATAAATTCATTTATTACAAAAAAGAAAAAAGAAGAAACAAGTGACAAGGTTATTTTTCTTTTTCTTAAAAACAACACAGAACCATTTAATGTTCTGTGCAAATGCTTTAAAGAACATAATAAAAACATAACATTGTAAATCAACTATGCCCCCACATAAAATAAAAAATTAAATTAAAAATAAATAAAACATGCTACAAAGAAGAAGAACATAATAAAGACTTCAGTACAGAGAAGGAAACAAATTATGAGTTGCTAGGGCTCCAGGAAGCCAAGGAAGAATAAAAAACAATTCAGAGATTAAAGACAAATTAGAATCAACACAAATGGAAGAGGCACTTGAATGAAAACATAATGAAGAACGTGGCTAGCAGGCATGAGATTATTACCAAAACAAAACTGAAAAGATCAGACCTGAAGAATAATGAAGGATTATGGAAATGAGAAATATGGAATAAAAATTAAACTTAAAAAGTATTTAAATGTAAAACAGAAGTTTTCAATGAAATAAAGATTTTAATATGTACACCAAAAGGGCACACTGTCTCTAGACAAACTGAAATGAAATGCTTAATGCCAAGGCATATTGTGGTAAACCACTGAACATTAAATGTATTAAAACTATATAAATGGACATTGGCAGAGGCAGAGCAAGTCGTGTAGAAGGTGATGGAAAGTACAGTTGACTCTTGAAAAATGGGGACGGGTTAGGGGCAACCTCCCATCGTTGACCCCCCCCCCAGTCAAAAATCCACCTATAACTTTACGATCAGCCTTCCATATACTGGTTCTGCATCCTTGGGTTCAACCAACTGCGGATGGGGTAGTACTGTATTTATTGAAAACCATCTGCATGTGAGTGGTCCCGTGCAGTTCAAACTCATGTTGTTCAAGGGTCAACTGGGGACTTCCCTGGTGGTGCAGTAGTTGGGACTCCACACTCCCCATGCCGGGGGCCTGGGTTCAATCCCTGGTCAGGGAACTAGATCCCACATGCATGTTGCAACTAAGAGTTCTCATGCCACAGCTAGGGAGCCCGCATGTCTCAACTAAGGAGCCCGCGAGCCACAACTAAGACTTGACACAACCAAATAAATAAATATTTAAAAAAAAAAAAAAAGGGTCAACTGTACATTGATTTCAGCCTTCTACAAATCAACATCAGCTGAAGATTATGCAGCAAAGTTATGCCATAGTGAGGGAGAAACCATGTTTCAAGAATTTTATACCCAGCCAAGTTTCTCTTCAAGTGAAAAGACAATAGAAAATATTCTAAGGCAAGCAGTGCGCTGGGCAGTCCCGCGGCTCCGTCTCCTGCTACAACGGTGTGTGGACAGAACAGACCCAGGGGCGCCCCTCGCTCTCGCCTCCAACCCCCCTTCAACCTGTGTTCCACTCGCAACCTTCGGAACCAGCCACTCAGCTGTCCTCGGCCACCAGGACCACCAACACCATATTTTGAGCTTAACACCATATTACCGATCCACCACGAGCTCCCAGATTCGTCAGAATGATTCCGCCGAGGTGGAGGCCGCCGTCAACCGCCTGGTCAACATGCATCTGTGGGCCTCGCGCACCTACCTCTCTCTGGGCTCCTATTTCCACCGCCACGACGCGGCTCTGGAGGGCCTGGGCCACTTTCTCCGCGAAGTGCCCGAGGGGAAGCGTGACGGCGCCCAGCGCCTCTTGAAAATGCAAAAACAACGCAGCGGCCGCGCCCTCTTCCAGGACGTGCAGAAGCGTCCCAGGATGAGTGGGGTGAAACCCAAGACGCTGTGGAAGCCGCCATTATCATGGAGAAGAACCTGAACCAGGCCCCTGCGGACCTGCACGCCCTGGGCTCTGCCCGCGCAGACCCCCGCCTCTGTGACTTCCCAGAGAGCCGCCTCCTAGATGAGCAGGTGAAACTCATCCAGAAGATGCGCGACCACCTGACCAACCTCCGCAGGCCGGCTGGTCCCCAGGCGGGGCTGGGCGAGTCCCTCGTCGAAAGGCTCACCCTCCAGCACGACTAGGAGCCTCCGGAGCCCAGCGGCCTTTGAGGAGCCCCTCTGGCGTCACGGCTTCTGCCTGAAGCCCCTCTCTGCAGCCACTAGGCAGCTTTTTAACCACCCTGGAGCCCTCTCCCAAGCCTTGGACCAAATGGAAACAATAAAGCCTTTTGCAGCAAAGAAAGAAAGAAAAGAAAGTACTGTAAGGCATATATAATACCCAGAAAATACAGCTTCCCTCTTACAAATTAAACTCACAAATACTACCTGATCATGAAATACAACTAATTAGTTGTGTGATTTACAATAAAGAAATCAGGAATGACGGAAACGATGATAAGCAATGAATCAATTTAAATTTACTGAATTGATCCTATTGTAAGTTTAGAGTTCGAAAAGAGTACATAAATGTGATAAAACTTGACAATAGTAAAATTATTATAAGTGAATAAAAGCTGAGGATGGAGAAGGTAAAGTTGGAATAAGTGGCTGAGTGCCAATTTTCTCAAATTTCCCAGAAAGGTGTCAAAATGTATCATGTAGATTTGAAACATAAACATGTATTGACACCAAAATGGCTCCAAATTCTTTATGTTTTTGAAAGTCTATTTTTACATTTAGTCATATCATTTAGATTTTTCAAATAAACATTTATGTGAAGTGCTGCTATTCCATGTTTCCCTTCAGTTTATTTTGTTTTCACAAAAGTAAATTACTTTCTAATTTAAAAAGAGCACATAGAGTATGATTCTATTTTTGTAAAATGAGTAGAATTTTTGAGTATTTTAATTTTTATAAATGAACATGTTTCAATTTTTAATAAACCATACTGTCATTATTTTTTATTAAAGATACTTTAAAATATTTACATTTACAGATGTCTTGTAAGGACTACCAGACACCAAGGAGACACAAATAAAATGACAGGGTTGGATATGGCTAATCATAGTGTATCATTTGTAATTTAGAAGCCTGCATTAGGAATCACATTATATTTATGGAGACCTCACCAATCTTCGTCATTCTTTCATATTGCATTCACATAGACCATACCTAACTGATTCTTAAGGAATAAGTGAGCAGTTGTGCTCTGCAACCACCAAGCTTCCAATTAAGGAAGTCCAATTAAAAGCTCATTTCTGTAATTGAGCAGAGATGTAATCAAGCTTAAAGAGAAGCAGAAGAACAAGATGCATGCAGTTTATTTAGGGGAACGGGCATAATGATTCTGAACTTTAATAATTTTAAAATGATATCTATGCTTCCATAAAGTGCATTAAATTTCTCCTCTGTTGTCTTTAAGATCAATAGCTAAAATAAAGCCACCATGCCAGCATATTGGGAACAACTAAAATTCAAAATATGAATAAGGTTTAGAAGCATGCAGGATTACAGACCAAAAACAGTCTTTTAAGCTCCTTGCTTCCAAAATGGTTATAAAGCACACATGCACAGGAAAGGTATATGTTATCTTCATGCTCCACAGATTAGGATATCCAAACCCTAAACAAATGTAGAATTTTCTAGCACTCCTTAGTGAGATTATATCTAAATGAATTCACTGTTACTGTTTATTTAACTGAATTCTACATCTTTTTTTTTTTTTTTTGTGCGAGGGCTTTCTCTAGTTGTGGCAAGTGGGGGCCACTCTTCATCGCGGTGCGCGGGCCTCTCACTATCGCGGCCTCTCTTGTTGCGGAGCACAGGCTCCAGACGCGCAGGCTCAGTAGTTGTGGCTCACGGGCCCAGTTGCTCCGCGGCATGTGGGATCTTCCCAGACCAGGGCTCGAAGCCGTGTCCCCTGCATTGGCAGGCAGATTCTCAACCACTGCGCCACCAGGGAAGCCCGAATTCTACATCTTTACTGAAGTTACCTTTCAATTTTTAAAAAAAAAACTGGTTTGATTTTGACGGAAATTGTAATACTCTTAATTTATTGAAAAGGTTATATTTCTTAATAACACAATTGAAATCAATGCTATCAGGGGGACAGTAGTATTCATTTTGCCACAATATTGTGGGAATGAAACTAAACACATCTAGCATATTTATATACCAAGTAATATTCTGCATATTATTTCTTATAAACCTTTCAATAAAAAAGCTCATATTGTCTTTCTAGTGAAAATTTGAAATGTTTATCCAAACTAAATCAACAAATAAAATCTATTAAGCTTATTTTGTTTTAAGATATTATTGTGCTACCTTACACAACCAAGAATAGGAAATACAAATTACATACTATACTTTTGAAATGCAAAGTCTGACTCCTTAAGGAAGTGTTTTAAATTATTGCATGCTAATTTCAAAGGGATATTTTTTCCCAAATTTTGATATTTATAATTAATCAAAATACTTCAATCATTTTTTGTTTGGGGGAAGGGAGTTCAAAATGTGTAGAAAAAATATATTACTTCCTTTCCCTAAATCCTAAAAGTAGTTATATGTATATCCAGTCCAGTTAGAAAAATCAGTAGATAGTAATACTTCAGAAGTGCTGGTTTAGAACTTCATGAAAATTCCCCTAATAACAGTCACATTCTCTGTGGTCTAACATCTTATCCTTATAATTAATCTTCACCTTCAACCCAGAGCATGAAAAGATTATATAAACATCTATCCTGTTTTCTTTATCCCTACTGCTACAAAATATTTTAAAATTACATCTGTTTGTCATAGTTCCAGTGAGAAAAACTTAAATTTCCACAGATGAACTTAAATTGCTTCAATGGCACTACAAAAAACTAAGAATTAATAAAGTGCAAAATAGAAATAAATTGTTTCTTTGCTCCCTCACTAAAACCTTTAAGGTTTGGTGTTGAAAGCTTTATAAATTTATGCTCTTGACAAAAGAAAATTAAGAAAGGGTATTGTGGAATTCTAAGTAACGTTTATTCTTAATTGCTTGTTATACAAGCCAATGGTAAAGACATACATCTTACCAGAAATGTCATAAAGCATAATTTCATTACTATTTTCATATATGTGAAAGCAACTAAGGGAGGAGAAAAGTACGGTTGATTCTGGCCAAATAAGTTTAAGGGTATGGTAAATAAATGGGAAATTATAAATATATTGGATTTTTTCTCTGACTTCTGTATACATTTAGTTGCAGAATGAAAAATTAAGATTCAACTGTTTCACAACTGTTCACAGTGGGAAAGCAATAAGTATGTGTTGAATGAAGTAATGAACATAAAGCGAGTAGATGTAAGGAATTTTAATTCTATAATATTCATATGGAATATTCTGCTGGGTATTGTACAAACTCAGCACATTATCACAAATTTTCAGCCTAGATGATTATTCTTAGGGATGTTCTCCATCTGCCTTTCTAATGTTCTCAACCCTGTTCTCCCTCCTTTTCTTTCCATACTCTTCAACATCCTGGCCTTAAAACAGCTGGCAAACCTTGACTTAACCTTCACCTCAGTGAACATCCTGGTCTTTCTCAACTACACTGATGTTTCTCTTTAGCTCAGTGTGGAATTCTTCCAAATTAACCTTTTAACACATACTGTCTCTATAGTCACTTTCCCAACAGAATTGGACCCACCCTCTTGGGGAGTTCTTGGGTATACACCAATTTTATATATAATATAATATAATATAATATAATATAATATAATATAATATAATATAATTAATATAATATAATTAATATAATATGTAATCAAAATGTTGACCAAAGATCATTTTTAAAAACTTGAAATAGTATTCATCTAACTTGGACTATAAAGGCAATAGCACATGTAATACATTTTAGCAAGATGCCATCAAATAAAAAGTCTTCACTTCAATTTTACTAAAATAAAAAGGGCACCACTCTATAAGAGCAACTTTTACTGGGTTCATACAGTGTTTTAAATTTCTGAACTATTTCTGGTCTTTAATGCATCCCTTTGTAAAAATTCCCTGTAAAAAGGAATATCTGCTTTTATGTTAGCTAATCTCACATATAGATGAATATCTGTTGAGGTGATAAAATCAAGGTCTCTCAATTCCTTGACTGTTGTTTAACCTCAAATTATATTTAAATGAAGAAGGTATTGAAATGTGCTTTTTATCCAACTATCAGGTCATGATAAGCAGAGAGATGCAACACACAGTTTCTCCTCAAGGAGAGACTCGTTGCCCCATTTACTCTCAGCTCTTTTAGGTATCATTTCAGCTGCCTTACTCAAGGTCACGCCTCTCACGCAGCCCAGATCCAATGACTGCTTAAGATGGGAGTAGAAACGCCTAGCCTTTTGATCCCATGAGGGACAATTCTGAAGGACCAGTCTAATTCCAGACCTTCCCCCATGGGATGGACTGAGACTCCTGATGGGCCTGCCTCAAAACTGACTTCTCCCTCCTCCCACTTCTGTTTTCTTCTCCTCCCTTCCACTGCTTTTGAACCCAGTGACACTCCAGCATAAAAAACCTGCAAACTAAACTGTGTTTCAGAGTTGGCTTCCCAGGGAACCCAACCTATGATACATCTATTCACAGTTTGCTGTACAAGTAATATAATTTGTTTTTAAAATCTACTACATTGCAGCTGACTACCTGTAAATAATTGTATAGGCATTTTTAAATGTCATAGAAGTTCTCTGCAACTGACAAGACAGATATTTTCTAAAAATAACTTGAGCAAAGACTTCAACTGATGTCTTATGTAAAAAATTATCAGATTGCTCTGATTAGGGTACTGTGTAATAATAGTGTAGTCAAACTGCTTTAGAAAACTAGTGCATTTAACCTCTAATAAATGAATAATTAGGGAACCTCTAGCCTGTAGTTCACAGTGGTAATTCAAAGACAAAAACTGAGGGATTCTAGGTTATGTGAATTGAAGTGAGGATTTTGAAGTATTTTGACCCAAACAACTATCATATATCTAATTATTGTTGGGTTTACTCTTTACAAAGTTTGCTAATTATTAAGAAATTATATATATATTTTTCCAAGACAAATTTCTTTCCAAAATATTTAGAACTCCTTGCTATTCAGCAGGAAACTTTTAAAGGAAATAGACTTTGACAGTAAGCTTCCCAAAAATTATAGTGACTTCTGCTTACCAGACATGTAAATAGCTTGAAAGTCATAAACTCCCATTCTCACAAAAAGCTGAACAAACTGAAAATCAACAACTTATCTGAGATCCATTAGAGAATTGAGATCACAGGGCAATCCACTGGTCCAAAAAGAGAGATGAAACAGAGAATCTGAGCTTCCCAGGAGCAGAATTGAATAATTGTACACTGAGTGTGTACTAATCTGAGAGATAAAAACTCCTGTGGGCCCGTCCTTAGTGGGGGCTTCTACACTTTTACCAGCAGGTATTGAATTTTACCACCATGTTTTCTGAGTGAAGATTAGATAAAAATCTCATGCATCCATGAGTTGGAAAAAAGTAGGAAGGGAAAAGTAACCACTTTGAAAAAAAGCTATAGGGTTTGCTCTCATTAACAGAAGACTGTCCTCAAGGGAAATTATTTTACCAGAGCCTAACCAATGTGAGTGTTAACAAAGCCTAACTCAGGTAGGGGAAGAGACATATCCAACTCCAGGCCCCTCTAGCCTTCCATGTGGGGGAAGGGAAAAACCCAAATCCAGTCCGTTCTAGCCATCCTGAATAAATAACAGGGCATTGCAGCTGAAAAGAATTCCAAGGCTTAGACTCTATTTAAGAACTCTCTAGGAAAACTTAAATACAACAGGGGAGACCAAAACAAGGACAGCAGAGAAAATTTTTGCCTCTGACACCAACATTATAGCAAACAGTAAATACAGCCTAACACACAGCCAGATGAATATAAAACCTCACACAAAAGACCTATTTACCTTAGTTCTTTTTGCCCACCACATTACATCTTTCAACAACAAGAGCAAAGCATGGCAAAAGGTGAAAAACACAGTGTGAAGAAACAAACCAAGAATCAGAACCAGACTCAGATATAGCAGAGATGCTGGAATTATCAGACTGGAAATCTAAAATAACTAAGTCTAATATACTAGGGGCTCCAATGGAAAAAGTGGACAACATGCAAGAACGGACAGTGTAAGCAGAGAGATGGAAATGTTAGGGAACATTTGACCGAAACCACCCGCCCTGGCCAGGCACGATAATAACCACTTGCATGAGTTCTCTTACAATAGGAGGTCCTCGTAAGGTATGCAGAACTAACAAGCTACCATCAACTGGAAGAATTCGGGAAAGGTCAAAAGGAGAGAGGAGATGTCAGTCCATACGTCCTACCAACTTCCCAGAATCCTTCTCACTGGAATCCATCTCGGCTGAGCCATGCAAGTGCCACCAGGAAGGACCCTGAGTCAGAGTGATTGGCCAGACACAACCCGGAAACTAACCCCATTACTATAAAACCCGAGACTGTGAGCCACGTGGCAGAGCAGTTCTCCTGAGTTCCCTTACCCTGCTGCTCTCCTCCCAGGCCCCCTTCTCAATAAAGTCTCTTGCTTTGTCAGCACGTGCATCTCCTCGGACAATTCATTTCCGAGTGTTAGACAAGAGCTCATTCTCAGGCCCTGGAAGGGGTCCCCCTTCCTGCAACAGACACTCTAAGAAAGAATCAAAAGGAAATGCTAGAAATCAAAATCACTTAAATAAAAAATGAATGCCTTTGATGGGCTGATCAGCAAACTGAACACAGCTAAAGAAAGAAAAAATGAGCTTTAGAGGAAGCCAATAAAAACTTCCAAAACTGAAAAGCAAAGAGAAAAAATGGAACAGATAACCAAGAACTGTGGGATAATTACAAAAGGTATAACATACCTGGAATGGGAATACCAGAAAGAGAAGAAAGAAAGGAACAGAGTTTCTGTTTGGAATGATGAAAAAAATTTTGAGATAGGAGTGATATCATTAATGTCACTGAATTGTAAACTTAAAATGGTTAAAAAATAACCAATTTTACATTCTTTGTATTTTACTACAACTAAGAAAAACAGTAAAGGAGTAATAAAGGCTTACACAGACAAACATAAATTAAGAGAAAATTTGCTGCCAGTAGACTTGCCTTGCAAGAAATTTTAAAGAAGTTCTTCAGAGAGAAGGAAAGTGATATATGTCAGAGATTTAGAGCATTAGAGAAGGGATAAATGAAAGTAAAATAAAATCTTTTATTTTTCTTATTCTTAATTGATCTAATAGATAATAGGTTGCTCAAAATAATAATAACAACAATGTATTCAGTGACTATAGGTTACAGATGAGTGGAATGAGTGACAACAGTGTCATAAGGATGAGAGAGAGGAATTCGGGATATATTGTTATAAGGTACCCACACTATCTATGAAGCAGTATAATGTTATTTGAACACAGACTTATATTAGTTGTATATTGCCAACTCCAGGGCAAACACTAAAATTAAAAAAAAAGAATAATTGATATGCTAAGAGGAGAGAAAATGAAATTATGTAAAATGCTCAATTAAAGCCAAAGAAGGAAGAAAAAGAAAGGCAAAAAAATAAAAATTAAAATTAAAAAAAGGGGAAAATGAAGAAAAAGGGCAACAGATACAAAAACAGTTAAAATGTCACTGATATTAATCCAACTCTATCAATAATTAATTTAAATATGAATGGTCTAAATACACCAATTTAAAGATACAGACTATCTGAATGGATAAAAATACAAGACCCAACTGCACATCATTCACAAGAAAGCTACTGTAAATGTAAAGACACAGATTGATTAAAAATAAAAAAGAAAGAAAAGTAAAGGGATGGAGAAATATGTACCATGCTGACACTAATCAAAAGAAAGTTGATTAGGTGTGTTAATTTCAGATAAAGCCAACTTCAGAGCAAAAAAATGATATGGAATAAAGAGGGACATCACATAATGATAAAGGGGACAATTCTCCAAGAAGACATAACAATCCCATAAACTGTGGTTACTAGATCAGTCTTGTAGCTCAATGTTATGCCATACTAAGCCCCAGAATCTGATTAATGGTATTCAGTGTGTCCCAGCAGTGGAGAGAGGCTATATTAAAAATCTCCTCTTTTAGGTACAGACATAAAATTATTTAATGATGAACATTCAGAACACTTGTCTTCCATTTTAAAACATTTTGGTGCACTACTTTTAACAAATATTTTTGACCCACACCTCCACGACTGACAGAACACCCTCTATTAACAGCTAGGCTAGCCAGGTTTATGAAACACCATTTGACCTGTTTCAGAAAATGTAGATTATTAGTAAGTACATTTAAAGTCAATGCTACCGAGTTTGCTTCTGTACCCACATGTAGAGTACATTGCCATTATTCAACCTGCTCTAAACCTTCTCTTTTTGTGTCCTAACATCATCTCCACCTAAGAGAATAAAAGCTTAACTAGGTTCTGGTACCAATTCCAACGTCAGGGAGGGTAACCTGCAACAACAAGCAACTCTTGGGACATCAGCTGGGTATCCTACAATTCAACTCAGTTCTGACACTAGCTACCCAGAAATGATGTCCGATTCCACAGGTTAAGGATTCTGTCCCACAAGACACCACAGCTCCACCCTGCCCTTCCCCATCACCACCCTGGCTGACTTCCAACACCAGTCACAAGGCCAGGTTGTTACCTGTGCTTCTAACCAACTGGCTATAAATCAGAGAGGTTCCTAAGACGCCCTCAAGGGGTTCAATTAATTTGCTAGAGCAGTTCACAGAATTCAGAGAAACTTTTTACTTACTAGGGCACTGATTTATTATAAAAGGATATAATTTAGGAACATCTAGATGGAAGAGATGCATAGGGCAAGGTATGCAGACAGGGCGTGGAGCTCCCATGCCCTCTCCAGCCTATCACTCCCCCCCCAATCTCTACAGGTTCACCAACCAGGAAACTCTCCAAACCCAGTCCTTTTGGGTTTTGGTGGAGGCTTCATTACTTAGGCATGATTAATTAAACCATTGGCCATTGGCAATTGATTCAACCTCCAGCTCCCCCCTCTCCTCCCCACACTACCCCTTCCCCCTCTCCCGAGGTTGGGGGGTGGGACTGAAAGTTCCAACCCTCTAATCACTTGGTTGGTTCCCCTGGCAAACAGCCGCCAACTTTAGGTGGGTCCAAAAGTCACCTCATTAACATAAAAAAAGACACCTCAATTACTCTCACCATTTAGGAAATTCCAAGGGTTTTAGGAGCTCTGTGTCAGAAACAGGGATGAAGACCAAATATATATTTCTTACTTAAGTCACAAAGTTCTTTTGCCTAAGTTTATTGGGACCAATACTGCACACTTAACAATAATCTTAAAAAACTGAAAATGATCAAAATCACCACCAAATAACAAAGCTCAGTGAAATCAGACTGCCTGCCTTATATGATTTGGGGCAGGTAATTTAATTTTGAGGATCCTTGTTTTCCTTGTGAGAAAAATGGAAAAAATAAAGGGTTATTGTTATAAGGATTAATGGATATAGTGTAGCTAGTTGCTTACGATACACAATTAATTTTGAATAAAGATTAAGTCTGTAAAATGCAAATCAAAAACAGATATTTGGGGGCTACAGAAGTATATTTACTTTGCTCAAATTCTTTTTAATACAAACTAAGAGTTCAACAAACATTTATTAATAGCAAGTATCTGTCAGGCATTGGACTGGTTTGGAGAAAAAAATATGTGGTAGAATTTGGCAAGTTGTTCAAAAATAATCCAAGTTCTCTTTTTTCCACAAACCCCTGGAGTTAAGTTTGAGTCACATGATGGAGTTCGGGCCTATAGAATGTGAGCAGATTTGATATATGGCACTTCCAGTCCTGACTACTAAGACAATTTGCTACCCACTATGTCTGTTACGTTTTGCCTCTAGGCTTGCTGCAGAAGGCTCACAGGAGAGCTCCAAGGCTCTAGAAGTGGTGGATCCACTGAATGAATGGAAAATCTCATTCTGAATCCCTCCTTTGAAAAGCTTTCCACCAAATAGCCAATTTATCTGTGACAAAAGAAGCGATACAACTCCGCTTGGTAAGCCACTGAGATCTGGGGGTTGTTGGTTATAACAGAAAATCCCACTTTGAATGAGACAGAAATAAGGTATGGCATCTTTACTTGAGGTCCTTACTATTTTAATGGTAGAGAGAACATACACATACATTTTATCATTACTTGTTCTTATCTTCCTTCCCCATAAGAGAATCTCTTACTTCTGGAAACAGACATAAACACTTCTGTTTTGCTTTTTAAATTAAACTCTCAGTTTGTTTTCTATTCTGACTGTTGTAAGATACTTGAGCCATATCCTGCATCCTTACTACCTAGTACAAGTCCTAGTGCCTGACAGGCACTTAATAAATATTTGATGAACAAATGAATGAGTGAATCCCATGTGGAATCTAAATCTATCAAACAAGTAAGCATGTAACAAATCCTCCTTAGAATGACAGTGATGCGGTAACATTTAAAAGGCATTTCATTTTGTGAAATTTCCAAATTCTTACGTTGCAAGAATACTTATTTCCTTAAAATTTAACATGTGTGACAATATAAAATTCAGGTATTTTTCCTGTTGTCATTGTTACTTTCATCTCATTGAAATGTAATATTAAAAAATATACCTCAAGTTCTACATACAGAGGACGCAGATAAAAAATGATAATGAGTTATTTTATAAAGAAGGAAACATATTTCAATATAGAACATATAACTATGATTCGATTATTCCTAGAGGTACAAATTAATTGATTTTATATTCCAGTGTAGAGGAGCACAATTTGCCACCCCAAAATATGTCCCTTTGACATGTGGATTAATTTATGCTGATTATTTTTAAGAAACAGAAGAATCAGGAAGGTTTTCTTGTTACCTCTCCCTGAACTGCCTAAAAGAATTTAGATACAGGACCTGTTCCCCTGTCACCAGAGATATCTACAAAGAATACATGGTAGGTGTGGTGCAGGAAACCTACAGGGCCTAGAGATCAAAGTCCACTCAGTGTCCCATTGTCTCCGCCTGGCCCAGCAAACATTGGTTTACAAAACCTTTGCTTTTCCATCTCCACGTGAATTGCCTTCCTCATCTGTGAAGTCCCAAACCACTACCCTCAGTATCCTCTTTTATCTTTAGCTGAAGATGCTATTTAAGGTGAAGGTCACAGCCATTTTGGCAAGTTACTCAGTCTTCCTGGGTCTCTCCCATGTATACATGTTATTAAACTTTTGTTTGACTTTCTCCTGTTAATCTGTCTCATGTTAATTTAATTTTTAGACCAGCCAGAAGAACCTAGAAGGGCACAAAAAAATTTCTTTCTCCCCAATACCAGGTATAAATTCCAATAATTTATCAAAAGACAAAATAAATAGCTTGATATAAAATGACATTTCTAAATTTATGCTTCCCTCATTACTTATTTTAAACTGTTACTTCAGTAACTATACACAATTATATGCAATCATCTTTGTTTTTTTTAAATAAACTAATTGTGGTATTATTTGCTTAGGTATTGCAGGAAATTTTCTCCTATTTCCTTCCGGTGTTTACTAAATATTAGCAAGCATAAAAGAAAAAAATCTACACACTTGCATTCTTCCTCATTTCATCCATTTTTAAGAAAAAGAAATCTGATAAACTTAACAGAATTTATTAGCAAATATTTTATCTGTTCACATCATAAACTTGATTGTTCAATTAATGGAACATAGACATATAGAGTAAAATATCAGGAATTCCATGACAAACCAAAGAGAACAGAAAGTGATTGGTCATGATCACGACACAAAAACCAATGATTTCACCAAGGGCTGGAATCAAAAATGCCATTTTGAAAGTCTATAAAGTATGTAAAGGACTATTTTTCATTATAAATAGCTTCCTGCAATTCATATAGGGAATTAAAGTATGAATGAAGATATTTTCATTAAATAAAGATATTTTAGTTAAAATATTTTAGTTAGAGGACAGTTTAGTCTCAGTTTCATATTGATTTGGGGTTGAATAGGTTTATTTAAAGAGCTTCCATATAATTAATTTACTATGTTTCTTTATATTTTTTGTTAATTTTAACTGAATACTTTCTAAATAATGTTCTTAACTGTTAAGTTTATATATTTTCAGTTTTACTGTGTTTCAAATGTCTGAAATTGAATAAACACAATGATAGATTTTCGTATAAACACAAATAATAAGTGAAAGTCTATATGCTTCAGTTTTCTCATATGTAAAATGGGGCATTATTGATTCATAAATTGATTGAGAGAATTAAATAAAATATGTGTAAAACAATTAACACAGTATCTGGCATATGGTGTTTAATAATATTTTAATAAGTGTTAGTAATTATGATTTCATTTCAGTTGCAATTACAAATTGAAGAAAATTGAGGAAAGGTACTATATATAAGATTCAAACAAAAACAAATTATATATAATGAGGTAAAGGAGATTCACATGCTAGATACTTAAAAATTCAAACTATGTCTCCTTCCGCTCATTCCTCAAGTTTGGAGTGGAGTTATTAGTTTCAAACTAATGATCATCAAGAATTAAGTACACTGCTCTCCTGTGAATATAAATCTTTGAAAACCTTAGTTTTGCTCTGCAACTCTGTTCAAGAATTTGATTTAAACTTTAGATGACACGAAAGAGGGACTATAGAAATGATGTCTGGAATTAAGTTATACAAAATATTGCTGTTAGATAGAGTTTGTACGGAGTTTGAGAGAGTATTCTCCCTGAAACAATATGAGACAAGGGTAAAATATTTAGAGACAAGAAATGCTTCCTCCACGTATGTATTTTTCCTACTGCAAGGAACCTAAATTGGTAGAATCTGTAGCTCAGGTGCTGCTTTCTGCGTGAAGAGTGTGTTATCAAGGCAAATGTGAAACCCAGTTTAGAGTTCTTTTCCATTACATATTTACAAATACAGCACTCCGGGCAACAATTCAGACTGCTACTGTGTAGATATTTTGCTGTTGATTTCTGGTGGTGGATTGGGAACTACCAATAGTAGTTGTATAAATTTGTATAAGTTGTATAAGTTTGTATAAACATGTATAAATCTATTCCACCATTATTGTGGAGAAATAACATTTTATCTCTACTTTAAAACCCTCTTCTGTTCTGTTTAATTGTGTTCTTTAGAGTTATGTCCTGCAGAAAGAGACTAAGTTACAGAGGAACTGTAGAAGTCAGTGTTATATAAAATATCAGAATTGCATCAAAGGACAAAGAGGCAGGCAGGAGAGATAAATTAATCTTCTGATTTAAAAAAAGAATAACCAGGAGGTGAATGTGCTGGCATAGGGAGTAAATAAGTCTGTTTGAAATTTTTATTTTTGCTTTTGGTTATGAATTTTAAAAATAAAGAGGAGAAAAAGGAGGAGGAGGAATGACCTGTGGCTCCCAGAAGGCCAAATTTTGTTCATAAGAGATGAATTTTAACCATTTCTGACTTCGCTCCCATACTCTGAACCATTATTCTCCTAGCTATATAAATAAATAGAACATAGTATATAATATATTTAATAAATATATAATTTAACATTATAAATATATTATTTATATATTAAACTATTTCTAATTCATGTATATTATTTAATATATTTTATTAATATATTAATATTATTGAATTAATATTAATATATTATTTCATATCAAATGCTAAGGTGAAACAACCTGCATATTGACCTTACCAAAGCAAAACTATAAAGGGAAGCATATCTCCACTGTTATATTTTGAGCTCAGCAAATCTCAAGAAAGTAAGGACAGTTGTGTAAAAAATGTACTGGTGAATTGATAAACAATTTGATACTGTGCATACCCTAAAACCCAGCATTTTCACTCCTAGGTGCATAAGAGACAAGAATATTTATAGCAACACTGTTTGTAGTACAAACAACTGGAAACAACTCAGAACACCTTGTATCAATACAGATGAATCACTAAAAATTAATAGTGCATAAAAAATGACAGCTTGCTGATGGATGATGTAGTAAAATGCCATTTGTATGAAGATTACATTTGCATAATAATCTATAGTGCTTAAGAAAAAATAGACATTTAGCAAAAATACAGGCATACCTCAGAGATATTGCAGGTTCAGTTCCAGATGATCACAATAAAGCGAGTCACACGAACTTTTGGGTTTCCTTGTACATATAAAAGTTATGTTTAGGGCTTCCCTGGTGGCGCAGTGGTTGAGAGTCTGCCTGCCAATGCAGGGGACATGGGTTCGAGCCCTGGTCTGGGAAGATACCACATGCCACGGAGCAACTAGGCCCGTGAGCCACAACTACTGAGCCTGCGCATCTGGAGCCTGTGCTCCGCAACAAGAGAGGCCGTGATAGTGAGCGGCCCGCGCACCGCAATGAAGAGTGGCCCCCGCTCGCTGCAACTAGAGAAAGCCCTCGCACAGAAACGAAGACCCAACACAGCCAAAAATAAATAAATTAATTAATTAATAAAAAAGTTATGTTTACACTATACTACAGTCTATTAAGCGGGAAATAGAATTATGTCTAAAAAATGTAAATACCTTAATTAAAAACACTTTATTGCTAACAAATTTTAAGCATCATCTGAGCCTTCAGGGAGTTATAGTAGTAACATCAAAGATCACTGAACACAGATCACCATAACAAATATAACGCTAATGAAAAAGCTTGATATATTGTGAGAATTACCAAAATATGACACAGAGACATGAAGTGAGCAAATACTGTAGGAAAAGTGGCACCAATAGACTTGCCTAATGCAGGGTTGCCACAGACCTTCAATTTGTAAACAGTGCATTATCTGCAAAACACGATAAAGTGAAATGTAAGAAAATAAGTCACGCCTGAATAGGACATTAAGAATAATAAACAACAACCACACAAATAGATGGAAAGATATACTGTGTTCTTGAATTGGAAGAAACAATATTACTAAAATGACCATACTACCCAAGGCAATCTACAGATTCAATGCAATCCCTATCAAATTACCAATGGCATTTTTCACAGAACAAGAATAAAAAATTTTAATTTGTATGGAAACACAAAAGGCCTCTAATAGCCAAAACAATCTTGAGATAGAACAGAGCTGTAGTATACCCTGACTTCAGGCTATACTACAAAGCTACAGTAATCAAAACAGAATGGTACTGGCACAAAAACAGACATATAGATCAATGGAACAGGCTAGAAAGCCCATAAATAAACCCACACACTTACAGTCAATCTACAACAAAGGAGGCAAGAATATACAATGAAGAAATGACAGTCTCTTCAATAAGTGGTGCTGGGAAAACCAGACTGCTAC
Organism: Eubalaena glacialis; assembly: GCF_028564815.1. Lineage (NCBI taxonomy): Eukaryota > Metazoa > Chordata > Mammalia > Artiodactyla > Balaenidae > Eubalaena > Eubalaena glacialis. Next base: position 24,126,104 of record NC_083736.1, read on the forward strand.
ATGTAAAAAAACAAAATTAGAACATTCTCTAACACCATACACAAAAGTAAACTCAAAATGGATTAAAGATCTAAATGTGGGGCTTCCCTGGTGGCGCAGTGGTTGAGAATCTGCCTGCCAATGCAGGGGACATGGGTTCGAGCTCTGGTCTGGGAAGATCCCACATGCCGCGGAGCAACTGGGCCCGTGAGCCACAACTACTGAGCCTGCGCGTCTGGAGCCTGTGCTCCGCAACAAGAGAGGCCGCGATAGTGAGAGGCCCGCGCACCATGTTGAAGAGTGGCCCCCGCTCGCTGCAACTAGAGAAAGCCCATGCACAGAAACGAAGACCCCACACAGCCAAAAAAAAAAAATGTATTCCAGCTCTGCACTGTATATGATAATGAAAAGTTGGAAACATTTAAAAAAAAAAAAAAAGATCGAAATGTAAGACTGGATACCACAAAACTCCTAGAGGAAAACATAGGTGGGATACTCTGACATAAATCACAGCAATATTTTTTTGGATCCATCTCCTAGAGTAATGGAAACAAAAGAAAAAATAAACAAATGGGACCTAATTAAAATTAAAAGCTTTTGCACAGCAAAGGAAACCATAAACAAGATGAAAAGACAACCTGTGGAATGCGAGAACATATTGCAAACAAGGCAACTGACAAGGGCTTAATTTCCAAAATATACAAACAGCTTATACAGCTCAATATAAAAAACAAACAACCCAATCAAGAAATGTGTGGAAGACTTAAACAGACACTTCTCCAAAGAAAATATACAGATGGCCAATAGGCACATGAAAACTTGCTGCACATCACTAATTATTAGAGAAATGTAAATCAAAATTACAATGTGATTACAATCACCTCACATTGGTCAGAATGGCCATCATCAAATAGTCTACAAATAATAAAGCTGGAGAGGGTGTGGAGAAAAGGGAACCTTCCTACACTGTTGGTGGGAATATAATTTGCTACAGCCACTATGGAGAACAGTATGGAGGTTCACTAAAAAACTAAAAATAGAACTATCATATAATGCAGCAATCTCACTCCTGGGCATATATCTGGAAAAGACGAAAACTCTAGTTCGAAAAGATACATGCACTCCAATGTTCATAGCAGCACTATTTACAATAGCCAAGACATGGAAGCAACCTAAACAATCACTGACAGATGAATGGATAAAGAAGATGTGGGGTGTGTGTGTGTGTGTGTGTATGTGTGTGTGTGTGTATATATATATATATATATATATGAAATGGAATATTACTCAGCCATAAAAAAGAATGAAATAATGCCATTTGCAGCAACATGGATGGACCTAGAGATTATCAAACTAAGTGAGGTAAGTCAGACAGAGAAATATAAATATCATATGATATCACTTATATGTGGAATCTAAAAAAGTGATACAAAGGAACTTATTTATAAAACAGAAATAGACTCACAGACATAGTAAACAAACTTATGGTTACCAAAGGGGGAAGGGGGGAAGGGGATGAATTGCGAATGTGGGACTAACAGATACACACTACTGTATATAAAATAGATAACCAACAAGGGCCTACTGTATAGCACAGGGAAATATATTCAATATTTGTAATAACCTGAAAAAGAATATATATATGTGTGTGTGTGTATATATATATATATACATATATATATGACTGAATCACTTTGTTATACACCTGAAACATTGTAAATCAACTATACTTCACTTAAAAAATAATAAGACTACACATCAGTAAAAACAAAACAAAATAAAACAAAACAGAACAAACAACATTGCAAGATAGTGGTTACTTCATAAGGGGAGGGAGGAAAATACAGTTGTACAAGTATGTACGGGGGGGTTGTTATTACCTTTCATAATGTATTGTTTCTTAAACTGGGTAATTAATATATGTATTTGTTATTTTAATCTTTATAAATATTCTGTATGTGTTAATTTTAAAAAACCTCTCCATAGAATACTAATCATTAAAATTATTTGTGCTTAGGAGGAAAAGGGTGACTGGTAATAGATACACTCTCACTGATTTAGTTTCCTATTGTTGCATACCAAAACTAGAAGTTTAAACAACCATTTTATTTGCTCAGAATATTGTAGGTCATGAATTCAGAGCTCAGCTAGGTTGTTCTTCTACTCTAGTAACTCGGCTCCAATCAACTTCCAGCCATGGAAGTGCATAAATGCTTCACTCACATGTCTGGCATCTTCATGCTCCTCCATGTGGCTTCCCTCTCTCCCTTCATGTGGCTAGTTTGAGCTTCCTCACAGCATGGTTGCCTTAGTGTAGCTGTATGTCTTTGATATGTTTTTTTTTCCCCCCCTCAAGAGGGAGCATTCTAAGAGGTGCAGTTTGCATTTACAGATTTCCTTTCTTCCTTTCTCTTTCTTTCTTCCTTCCTTCCTTCCTTTCTTTTTCTTTCTTTTCTCAGTAGATTACAGATTTATTATAAGAGGATACTAAAGTATATGAACCAACAGCCAGATAAAGAATACATAGGGCAATGTTCTGAACAAAGCAGTTTCTATCTTTGTGGAGCTGGGGGGTCAGCATGATGGCATGTGGTCCCCAACATGGAAGCTCTCTGAAAAGGGCTGTGGTTACGGATGTATAGATGTGGTTACTTAATGCTTAATATTACAAGTTACACTTTGTCTCTTCTTCCACATTCTATTGCAGAGTCCAGATTCAAGAGGAAGTGAAATAGCCTCCACATATAGAAGGTGCATTGGCAGGTGGATTCTTAACAACTGCACCACCAGGGAAGTCCGCAAGTAGGGTTTTTAAACTTAATTTTGGGTTTCATATTCAGATTATTGTTTTTATATAACAATTAATTCATATCCTTATCTTTGAATAATGACTTCTAGAAAATAAATCTGATTTTCTATCCAAAAGTTGTGATTAAATAGATGATATATTTTTGTGTTAGAGAGAAGAGTTTAGAAAATTTCATTCAGTAAAAATTAAAACAAATCATACTGCCATCTTATCACTTAACTCTTTCTTCTTTGGCCAGAAATTCTTTGTGACTTATTTTGACCAATAGAATTGAAATGGGAATTCTGAATACAGATCTTAAAAGGCCCTGAGAATGTCCACTTTCACCTTCTTGGAATTCTTTCTCAGTTATGTGAGGTAGCCCAGGCTAGCCTGCTTTAGACATGTGGGCCTGCTGACATCCAGCATCAATTGTCAGAAATGTGAGTATAGACCATCAAGACAGCATCAAACAACCAAATGACTGCAGCCATTTGAAAAACAGCAGTTGAATCCACGCCTTACTGCTGACCTTCAGAATAGTGAAAAATAAACAAATAAAATGGTTGGTATTTTGAGCCACTAAATTTTGAGATGGCTTGTTTTATAGCAATAGGTAACTGGTACAGATTGGTACCTAGAAATGGAGTGGTGCCACAACAAAAACTTGAAACATGGGGCGTTGGCTTTGAGACTAAGTGGCAAGGGGAAGCTGGAAGAGCACAATGAACCTATACAAGGAGGCTGGGGAAGCAATGAGTAACTTTCTGGAGGAGGCTGGGAGAAAAAAATGGCCTACAATAATCTGGAAGATAGAAAATATACTCAGTGAATATGAGGAATTGCTTAATGAAATCTTTTTTTTTTTTAGTGAAGTACAGTTGATTTACAGTATTTTGTTAGTTTCTGGTATACAGCAAAGTGGTTTATATATATATTATATATATATATAAATATATATATAATATATATATATATACTTTTTCAGAATCTTTACCATTATTTATAGGTTATTACATGAAATTGACTATAGTTCCCTGTGCTATACAGTAGGTCCTTGTTGGTTATCTATTTTATATATAGTAGTGTGTATATTTTAATCCCAAACTCCTAATTTATCCTGCCCCACCTTTCCCCTTTGGTAACCATAAGCTTAATGAGATCTTGAGGCAGAATACTGAGTGCTTCTAGTTCATATGCTAGGGCACTATGAGAGAGACAAACTGAAGAAGGAACTATAGAGAATGCAAGTCAGGACTTGTTATTTTACATCTCCACTCTCTTCAGCTGACAAAAGGTTCTCAAAGTGAGAAATACCCTCCATGCTAAAGTCATGCTCTTTTAAAATTACCTTTAGTTCATTTTCCTCTTACTTGTAAGATACATGTAAAACTGTGGCTATAAATAGCCTACCAGTATGCATATTTTATTTAATCCATAAAATATTAACTTTGGGACATTCAAAATACCAATTGAATTAAGTATAACATTTATTAATTTATTCACTAACTCTCCTATGTATTCAGAGATTCAATGATTTAGGACTTTAGTTAAAAATAATTAATTGAAAAAGTTGGCCTATACAAAGATTTTTTTCAAGTAAGAAACAAAGAACCCTATATCTCATAGTTTTATATTTTTAATATGACTCCATGTAAACTTTATCTCATTCATGAGAGATGCTGAAAATATTTCTTCTAATAAGGAACATTTGTGTATCTTATGGATGGAGTCTTGGAAGGAAAAGTCAAGTACTGACACACATAATTGAGTAGGTTTGTCTCTCCTGGTAGTTTAGGGTTTAAAACAAAAAAACTTTTTTTTTTTTAAAGTTTATGTGTGCCCAGTAATGGCATGCAGCACTCTCAGCTTGGTAAAAAGAATGTGGGAAAGAGTGAACAAGTGTGGGATTGCCTTTTAATAATTTCTCACCTTTCCCAGCTTGCCCACAGAATACCTCTGAAAAGATTCTTGGAACTTATGGAATGTAAAAGAAGGTTAGATATTTTGGTTTTCTTTCATACTTGATTATTTAGGTCATTAAAAGCAAGGTCAGTCTTCTAACCCTATCTACTGAGTTTCCATTAAGGGATAATATTTAATTACTGATGCTACTACTATTACTACTACTGCTGCTGCCATTGATATTAGTAGAATAATTACAACAATATTATATCTAATAGCAAAGCTAATATTATTAATATCTTATATAAAAATTAAGCCAAATAGGACTAAGTAACTCACGGTGATGTTCCAAGTTATTTTCCTATCCATAGGAAAAATGGTGAGAGATGCTTGCCTCTCCACATCAAATATTGGTGAGCAAAGAGAACAATTCACTAGGGAAAACATCCTATAGAAGGTTGTTCTTGATTCTGTGTAGAAAAAGAAAAACAACAGTAATTGAGAAGTCAAACAATGGTAAGTTGGGCACAACAGAACACTGGACTGAGGGTTGGCCAGTCTATACCCGACTCTTCAATACCTATGCAGAAGCACTCTTTATATCTAGTGATTAACTAAGAAAGATTGAGAATCTGGGGAAAGAGAATTCATTTCCAGGAGACGAGCCCAAAATGAAGACACGAAATTTATCCTGTATTCAGGATAACCAAGAAGAATACCACAATGCCTGACGAAACCGTCACACACAAAGTGAACTACTATCTGATGTAGTAAAGTTATTGTTTGGGGAACCTTCTCTGGAGCAGCATTTGATGGTTTTGCTGATGACTGTAAACTTCCTGATCTCTTTAGTTATTCTTTGTAGAGTTAGGAGTAATTTTGAGGAGGGAGTTTGTCATGAGTTACCTGACTAGAGGTTGTATTTAAGCAGTTAGGTTTTCTGTTTGTTTTTAATAGTGAGAGATGTGGCCAATCATGTACATATAGAAAATCACTTTAGATTCTGGGGTAGTCTTCCTTAGAAGACTAATGTGAGAATAAAAGGTATGAGTCTTCTGAGATAGCTGATGGACCCCATCTGGCAGGATAATGGCCACTGTTTTAGCAGGGGCTTCCTAGACAGCTGACAGTGAAGAAAAACACAATACTTTGTTGGGGAAGATAGGTATGATCTCATTTGTCAACTCTGAATTACTGGTTTTGCTGGCAGAATGATGTGATGAGAAGTTTGCTAAGCATTGTTTGAGCTCTACTAGAGTCATCAGTCACCAATGTCACTTTATACATTTCACACATTTATGCTAAGCATATAAATACATACATATTTCATATGTTTATAAACTGTAAAAATACATGCATACGTTACACATATACATAAATACGTTTTATACATTTATACATTTTACAGTCTAATCATATGAAAAATGTCAGACAAATCCCAATCGAGAAAAATTCTAAAAATATCTAACTAATACTCCTCAAAACTGTCAAGATTACCAAAAACAAGGAAAGGGTGAGAAACTGTCGCAGACCAGAAGGGCCTAAGGAAACATGACAACTAAATGTAATGTGGTATCCTGGGTAGTGTTTTACACTTTTTAGTGTACAGATCTTGCATATATTTTGTCAGATTTATATCTGTTTCATGGTTTTGATGCAAAAAAATTTTTTTTGGCTGCACTGCATGCAGCATGCGCGATTTTAGTTCCCTGACCAGGGATCAAACCCGGGCCCTTGGCAGTGATAGCACGGAGTCCTAAACACCGATGCAAATTTAAATGTTATTTCTTCCATAAGCTGTTCTATAGATTCAACTAACCCAGCAAAAATCAAAATCCTAGCAAGAATTTTTCTAAAAATCAACAAGTCGATGCTAAAAATTTATGTGAAAATGCAAAGGAATTAAAAGAGCATTTTGGAAAAAGAATAAAGGTGGAAGATACTCTTAACCTGATTTCAATAATTAAAGTTACAGCAATCAAGAAAATGTGGTATTAAGAGACAATAGACCCCCAAAAGAGCATAGATTCACAAAAACTGATCATATGTAAGGCCAAAAAGAGAGCCACAATAATTTCAAAAGAATCTGCCCAATGTATACTATGTTCTATGATTGTTTGAATTATTTTGCTGTAAAAAAATAATAAAAGGACTACCTTTAAAATCTAAAAAAAAAAAAAAAAAGAGAGAGAGAATAGAAACATAAATCCATGGTACAAAATAGAATCCAAATATAGGCCCACAAGTAGTTAGTCAATTGATTTTTTTAAAGAATTTTTTTAGAGGAGTTTTAGGTTCACAACAAAATCGAGAAGAAAGTACAGAGATTTCCTATATACTCCCTTCTTCTACACATGAATAGCCTCCCCCCATTATCATCATCACTCACCAGAATGGTACATTTGTTACAAAGGATGTACACCTACATTGACATATCATAATCACCCAAAGTCCGTAGTTTACCTTAGACTTCACTCTTGGTGTAGTACATTCTATGGGTTTTGACAAATGTATAATGCATCCATCATTATGGTATCATACAGAGTATTTTCACTGCCCTAAAAGTCGTCTATGTTCTGCCTATTTATCCCTTTCCTTCTCCCTCTGCCTCTGGCAATTGCTGGTCTTTTTATTGTCTCTGTAGTTCTGCCTTTTTTAGAATATCATACAGCTGGAATCATACAGTAGACTTCTCAGATTGACTCCTTTCACTTATTAATATACATTGAAGTTTCCTCCACGTCTTTTCATGGCTTTCTATCTCATTTCTTTTTAGCATTGAATAATATTCCATCATCTGAATGTACCACAGTTTACTTATCCATTCACCTACTAAAGGACATCTTGGTTGCTTCCAAGTTTTCGCAATTATGAATAGAGCTGCTATAAACATCTGTGTGCAGGTTTTTGTGTGGACGTAAGTTTTCAGCTCCTTTGAGTGAATACCAAGGAGCACAACTGCTGGATTGTATGGTAAGAGTATGTTTAGTTTTGTAAGCAATTGCCAAACTGTCTTCCAAAGTGACTGTACCTTTTTGTATTCTCACCAGCAATTTACAAGTTCTTGTTGCACCACATCCTCACCCATACTTCTTGTCAGTGTTCTGGATTTTGGCCATTCTAATAGGTGTGTAGTGGTCTCTCATTATTGTTTTAATTTGCATTTAACTGATGAGATGTGATGTGGAGCATCTTTCCATATGCTTATTTGTTAGCTGTTTATCATCTTTTGTGAGGTTTCTATTAAGGCTATTGACCCATTTTTTAATTCAATTTTCTTTCCGCTGAGTTTTAAGAGTTATTTGTATATTTTGGATAACAGTCCTTTATCACATGTATCTTTTGCAAATATTTTCCCATTTGTGGCTTGCCTTCTCATTCTCTTGACCTTGTATTTCTCAGAGCAGTTTCAAATTTTAATGAAGTCCAGCTTATTGATTATTTCTTTCATAGATTTTTTTCTTTGGTATTATATCTAAAATGTCATCACCATACCCAAGGTCATCTAGGTTTTCTCCTGTGTTATCTTCTAATTTTAGTTTTGCATATTATATTTAGGTTTATGATGCATTTTGAATTCATTTTTGTCAAGGCCATATGGTCTGTGCCTAGATTTCTTTTTTCATGTGGATGTCCAGTTGTTCCAGCATGATCTTTGTTCCAATGTATTGCCTTTGCTCCTTTGTCAAAGATCACTTGAATATATTTGTGGGGGTCTATTTCTGGGCTTTCTATTCTGTTCCATTGATCTATTTGTCTTTTCTTTTGCCAGTAACACACTGTCTTGATTACTGTAGCTTTATAATAAGTCTTTAAGTGGGGTGGTGTCAGTCCTCCAACTTTGTTCTTCTCCTGCAATACTGTTTTGCCTCTTCTGGGTCTTTTGCCTCTCCAAATAAACATTAGAATAAGTTTGTCTATATCCATAAAATAACTTGCTGGGATTTTGATTGGGATTGTGCTGAATCTATACAGCAAGTTGTGGAGAACTAACATCTTGACAATATTGAGTCTTCCTATCCATGAACATGGAATATCTCTCCATTTATTAGTTTTTTGTTTTCATTCACAAGAGTTTTGTACTTTTCCTCATATAGATCTTGTACATATTTTGTTAGATTTTGGAGAGATGCTAATGTAAATGGTACTGTGTTTTTCATTTCAAGTTTCACTTGTTCATTGTTGGCATATAGGAAAGTGATTGACTTTTGTAAACTAACCTGTATCCTACAACCTTGCTATAATCACTTACTAATTCCAGGACTTTTTTAGCCAAGTTTTCAGATTTTCTATATAGAGAATCATGTTATCTGTAAACAAAGACAGTTTTATTAGTCCCTTCCCAATCTGTATACTTTTATTTCCTTTTCTTCCCTCATTGCATTAGCAAGGACTACTAATACCATTGTGAAAAGGAGTGGTGAGAGGGAGGCCAATTTACTTTTTTAAAATAGATCTTTACTGGAGTATAATTGCTTCACAATACTGTGTTAGTTTCTGTTGTACACCAAAGTGAATTAGCCATATGCATACGTATGTCCCCATATCCCCTCCCTCCTTCCCATCTTCCCTATCCTACCCCTCTAAGTCATTGCAATGCACCCAGTTGATCTCCCTGTGCTATGCTGCTGCTTCCCACTAGCTAGCTATTTTACAATTGGTAATGTATATATGTTGATGCTACTCTCACTTTGCCCCAGCTTTCCCCTCCTACCCCGTGTCCTCAAGTCCATTCTCTATGTCTTCTTCTTTATTCCTGCCTGCAACTAGGTTCATCAGTACCATTTTTTTTCCTTTAGATTCCATATATATGTGTTAGCATACGGTATTTGTTTTTCTCTTTCTGACATACTTCACTCTGTATGACAGACTCTAGGTCCATCCACCTCACTACAAATAACTCAATTTCGTTTCTTTTTATGGCCAAGTAATATTCTACTTTTTATGGCCGAGTAATATTCTATTGTATATATGTGCCACATCTTCTTTATCCATCATCTGTCAATGGACATTTAGGTTGGTTCCATGTCCTGGTTATTGTAAATAGTGCTGCAATGAACATTGTGGTACATGCCTCTTTTTGAATTATGGCTTTCTCAGGGTATATGCCCAGTAGTGGGATTGCTGGGTCATATGGTAGTTCTATTTTTAGTTTTTTAAGGATTTTAAGAAAGGTGCAAAGGTAATTCAATGGAGAAAGAATAGTATTTTCAACAAATGATCCTGCAACAATTAGATATCCATAAGAAAATATGAATATCACTCACATTTCATATAATATACAAAATTAAATTGACGTGAATCATAGACCTAAATGTAAACCTGAAATCATAAAACTCCTTGAGGAAAATATCTTTGTGAACTTGAGGTACATAGCATTTCTTAAATACAACATCAAAAGAGGCATAATAAATTTATGTTGGACATTATAAATGTGTAAAATTTCTGCTTTTCTAAAGAAGCTGTTAACACAATGAAAGGGAAAATCACAGATTAGGGTAAATGTTTGCAAAATATACATCTGGTAAAGGACTTGTATCTCACATATATAAAAGAATCTCAAAACTCAATAAATAATAAGAAGGAAATAAACATCACAAGTGCAAGTGGACAGGATTTAAACAAACACTTCAATGAGGAAAAGATATGTCTAACATCGAACACAAGAAAAGGAGATACTCAATATCATTATGCCACCATGAAATATCATTATACACTGATTAGAAATGCTAAAACAAAAATAAAATGAAAAACAAAAGAGAACACTCAGATATACAACCTGACAATCTCAAGGCATTGGCAAAGATGTTGAGCAACTGGAATTCTCATAAATTGCTGCTCAGAATACAAAATATTATAGCAACTTTGGAAAAAAGTCTGGCCCTTTTGCTAAAGTCAAATTTTTATTTTACCTGAAGAGGGAAAAAAATTTATCTTCACACAAGAAACTTGTACATGAGTATGTATGGTGGCTTTATTCATAATGGCCAAAAACTAGAAGCAAACTAAATAGCCTTCAATGGGAGAAAGGATAAATAATCTGTGATATACCTAGCAGCAGAATACTGCTCAGCAGTAAAAGATAATCTAATAAATACTTATTTGACAGGAGAGATAGTATGATCACAAAGTTGGTTTTCCCAAGCCAAGTCTTGCCCATTGCACTGCGGATGTGCTGACCCCCTGTGATTTTCCCACATGTGGGAAACTTGATTGCAGAATTTGTGCTTGTGGGGTTAAAAAAAAACCCAAAAAACCTCTAATATGTACACATAAAAATACAAATGAATCACAAATGCATTACTCTAATTATGGGAAGCCAGGCTCAAAAGGCCACACAATTTATTATTCCATTTATATGACATTCTGAAAAAGGCACAACTATAGGGACAGAAAACAGATCACTGGTTGCCAGGGGTGGAGGTGAGGGTGAAGGATAACTACAAAAGGGCATAAAGTGATGGACTGGTGGACCTGGTCTACATCGTGATTACGGTGATGATTACATGACTGTATACATTTGTTAAAACTCCCAGAACTGCACTCCGAAAAGGATAATTTTTCTATGTGTAAATTATATTTCAATAGAACTGATCAAATAAAAAATATATTTTTAATCACAGGGAAAATGCTAAACCTCACTCTATTCTCTCTGCAACTTTGATCAAAGATCGGTTTTTGTCCTAAAAATAACAGCACAAAATATTTTCTGTCTAAAGCTGAGGTTTGCCTCATTTCTATCTGCTACTGTATTCTGGATCCCCTTTTTACCACAAAATGACCCTTTTCTCCCACCTTGGGGCCCAGGCTGTCACATGATATAATGGTCCTCCCACCCAAGTGTCAGTCTGAATTCCTGAACCACTTGTAGCTGAACTTTTGTCTTGGTTTCTATCCCCTTGCCTAGTATTAGCTTTTTTTTTTTTTTTTAATAAATTTATTTATTTTTAAAAATTTTTATTTATTTTTGGCTGCGTTGGGTCTTCGCTGCTCTGTGTGGGCCCCCTCCAGTTGTGGTGAGCGGGGGCCCCTCACTGCAGTGGCCTCTCCCGCTACAGAGCACGGGTTCCAGGTGTGCGGGCCTCAGTAGTTGTGGCACACAGGCTCAGTAGTTGCGGCACACGGGCTCAGCAGTTGTGGCACACGGACTCAGCTGCTCCGCGGCATGTGGGATCCTCCCAAACCAGGGCTCGAACCCGTGTCCCCTGCATTGGCAGGTGGACTCCCAACCACTGCACTTCCAGGGAAGCCCCCTAGTATTAGCTTTTGTTTCTTCTGAGTTATTTGGGCTCTGTAGTAAGTAGTTAATGAATGCTTAATGAATAACCATCTTCTTCACCATTCAATTTTGATTTAAATCAACAGATGCATTTACTATATGAAACAGGCTCTGTGCAAGAAATTAGGCATGTTATGATGAACAAGAGAGATATCGTTACTGGATGTATCTCCTGCCTTCACAGAATTTTTCTTTTTTTTTTTAACATCTTTATTGGAGTATAATTGCTTTACAATGGTGTGTTAGTTTCTGCTTTATAACAAAGTGAATCAGTTATACATATACATATGTCCCCATATCTCTTCCCTCTTGCATCTCTCTCCCTCCCACCCTCCCTATCCCACCCCTCTAGGTGGTCACAAAGCACCGAGCTGATCTCCCTGTGCTATGCGGCTGCTTCCCACTAGCTATCTATTTTACGTTTGGTAGTGTATATATGTCCATGCCACTCTCTCACTTTGTCACAGCTTACCCTTCCCCTTCCCCATATCCTCAAGTCCATTCCCTAGTATGTCTGCATCTTTATTCCCGTGTTGCCCCTAGGTTCTTCATGACCATTTTTTGTTGTTGTTGTTGATTAGATTCCATATATATGTGTTAGCATACAGTATTTGTTTTTCTCTTTCTGACTTACTTCACTCTGTATGACAGACTCTAGGTCCATCCACCTCACAGCAAATAACTCCATTTCGTTTCTTTTTATGGCTGAGTAATATTCCATTGTATATATGTGCCACGTCTTCTTTATCCATTCATCTGTTGATGGACACTTAGGCTGCTTCCATGTCCTGGCGCCTTCACAGAATTTAAGAAGCAAATTATGGTTGAAAGCATATCTTGAATTACAATCTAATATGATAAACTCTGGGTTGATATATAGGAACATGGAAGGAATACACAGTACAGGTTTAGTGGAGCCACTCAAGCCTTTTCAAAGTGATTTCTAAGTTGTGTTACAGAGGGTGAATAGGAATCACCCAAGGAAGTAAGAACTGGGGGGGCAGAGAAGTATTCTAGACAGAAAGAACACTCTGAAAAAGGCCAAAATTGAGAAACAACAAGGGAGTTCAATCAAACTCAAAAAGTTCCTTATTATCGGAACATATACAGTGAGGTGGTTGCTGAGAGATTAAAGTGGAAATTTGGACAGGGATCAAGTCACGTACACTTTAATATACTACATTGAAAGTTTTTGTCTTCATTTCTGCATAGATCCAATTATAATATATGACAATTTTCTATGAATGTACACTAGTTTTGTTTGCATGATAATTTGGGAAATTTTACACAGGTTTCAATCTGGCTAGACCTTGAAATTAATCTCTTAGGATCTCCCAGAGGCCTGGTCCCTTTATACCCTTTTTCTGCCCTCCTCTCCTTTTATGCCTTATATTTTACAGGATTAATTCTCCTCCTCCCATCCTTCCTCACCCACACCAGACTGTCTCACAAACAACTGGCTGATCAACTGGATTCACATTGGTGAAGGCTGATGCTTTAATCCTAGATGCCATTTTCATTTATCCTATTATAACAACTGTTTTGCTACTTTTTTTTTGTTTGTTTCTTTGTTTCCCATTGAGAAACCTGAGGTACTGCTATACTTGTGTTTATTTAATTTCTGAAATGCAGAGAAAAAATAAATTGCTATAATGTTAGAATACTGCAGAGCTCCAATAAAAACTTTTATATAGTATTATTTTTTATTTTAGAGTATTCCTAGTGCTACATATTTCTGATAAAGCTTTTCTCTGAGAGTCACAATCATCAGAGACCTTGACATTTCAGTCAATGTGGTAAACAAAAGCTCTGGTGATTTTTTTTGCAAAAAGAATCATGACAGACAGAGGACAGAGAAGGTCAGTTTTAATTATGATGCCTGAATTGTCTATCATGGTTTATGCAGATTTTGCTTTACAACCAATATTGACTGAGAGAAAAGTTAAATTAGGTGGATGGCTGAGATTTTCAAAATAATGGCTTTTGCTGTGCTACTCATATTCCAATATTCTAACTGGGCAGACACTAATAACCAGGGTGCTTTTATTAATTACTAATAACAACATTGGAAAATGTACTAAGAGTGTTATTATTTTCATAGTGAAATAAATGAGTTAGCAGTATTAAGAGAATAATTTACTCATTCATTATCATCAGTCAGTAGGCATATATTATATTTAGTGCATACTATTTGCCATGTGATAAGTACTGAGGATTTAAAAATAAGCAAAATGAAATTCATTAATTCATGGTCTCAATCCATGACAAGTTTCAGAGACAATTATGTTAGCAAAACAATAAATGTGAAAAATTGAATTTGATGAAAAAATATGTTATTTCAAAAGTCTTCAGGAAGTGAGCTGAATTTGTATTAGGACAATTTTCTGGTCCACATCCCAGTAGTCAGTCTAGAGTGGAAACAAAAACAATACGTGTACCATGATCATTACCTCTCTTGTGAGTCATCTAAGCTACAGCTGGCATATTCTTGAACCAATGGGAGGGTTTCAACTCTGCTGAACACATGGCAAATTTTTGACATTTAACAGATACTTCTGTTACAAAATAACATTTTTATTTTTATGGCAAGATACAGAAAAATTATTTTCTAAATCAAAAAGATTTTATGAGTCGGATCCAGGTGCTTAAAATGATGCTGAAGAGGACAGCCAAAATAGGATTTTGGAATGACCCCATATTATCAACAAACTTCTCAATCTGTTTCTCTTGTGCCACCTGTAGGGGTGTTGACAGAACCAATTCCAAGAGAGCATCGATGCCAAAAATTGGCATTTCTGCCTTTTTATAAATGCCTTACATGCAAAGGGAATAATCTACCTGTTCAATTATGACAAGAAACATTTTTCTCTTTTGTAAACTTTAATGGTTTAAATAAATTTGGATCATATTTTTGTTATTTTTTAAGCACTTATCCACATATCATGAATGTCTTCTGTGATTTTGTAAATTATTTAGACCAGTTATCATTTTCCATAATTTTGGTTAAATCATTAATGTTACAGATTGGATCAGTTGTGTGTATAGTTGCCTTATAGACCCAGCATATTAAACAGTATCAAAAAGGGTTCTAATTCTACAAAGGAAAAAAGCATTTAATTGTGATGCAGCTGTACATTGCATTTGTCATCTGTTATACAAATGGGAGGGGTGAGAACCCCAAAATATCCAGGACCTATCATTTATTCTTAATCATCATAATCACCATTAATCATTATTCATCAACTCCTCACACATATTCTCCATCCTTTTGGACATGTGACTTGGCATTACTAAATATGTCATGTTTGTTCTTGAGTATTGGCTAAAATTGTATTGGTTTACAGAGAAAAATTGAAGGGAAATAGATTAGAAGACACATGTATACATTTATGTTCTTTAATATAAATAAACATTTATGTTTAGATTCGTACGTATGGAGAGTCGTATCCACAAAAATGCAAATGAAATCTTCCCCAGGAAAAAAGTATGCTGTTTTGATACAGTATTAAAATATAAGTTATATATCAATAACAATCATAATATAATGATAGCAAAGAATAGTAAGGTGGAAGAGAGAAGTTATATTATGCTGCATCATTTATCTCCCTTTTTTTTCTTGAGTGACTCTGGAAAGGTAATAATATAGTGCAAATTTTTAGGATTCTATATACAGGTAATTTGTGACTGTTGAAAATGAATATTTTGGTCACACAAGGTAATCCACAAAACTCATACACTGCCAGAAGATTTTTTTCACATATTATAGAGTGAATAGTAAGGCTCAACATTCTTCCTAAAGAATATTGGATGAGACAACTAAGCAAGTAAGTGGTGTCTGACGGTAGATATAGTTCATCATTGCTTGGTTTTCTTTCAGTGACTTGTATCAATTAATACTGATTGTTCTTTACCTTTTCTCTTGATAGGAGTGAAGACATCACATTGCAGTATTTCAAGGACTAGTGAGAGGAATTAGAGGAAGGAGTACTAGTTGTCTGAATTAATCTGAAATATACCTGCAAGTAATTGGATCCATGTTTAATTCTTTAATAAGTGATCGAGAAAGGTCCTTTTTTTCCTCCACAATGCTAAATTACTCCCTAAAGAAAACGTCAGGCTCCCTTAGCTTTGGTAGGCTGTAATTTAATCATCTGAATCAGATCATTGAATCAGATCATCACTAAAGACTCTTCCTGTTCTAAAATGTTATGATTTTACATGGATGGTGAGATAACTCCCTGGAACTTTTTCCTCTCTACTTTGTCATGGAGCCAGGTTTATAACAGTGAGGTATTTTCACTGGTATTAAATATGATAAATCTCCCACAGGGAGCTCAGAGCATTTCCACGTATATAGTGTCCAACATGAGTGCTGATGCAAACAATGCTGGCAAGGACAGAGGGCATTCTGGGTCTCTACTAATAAATTTAAAGATAAAATATATTTTGAACACCCCCCCTCACAAAAAAGAGAAAGGAGAATAAATCAGCTTTTCATATTATGAACAAGATAAATATCAAATTAGAGCATTGGAATTAGAATAAATAACAGAACTGGTCCTAGGTCACTGTTTTTTCACCCAAAGTCCAGCAGTTTATTGCCCCCCAATATTCCATTGACGATGTAGTCTCTTTTTGGACAACCATTTTCAGGGGTTTCATGTATGTATTTATTTTGAATTCTATAGCTATATAGTCATTACAACTCAAGCATTTAGTTAATGAAGCCAGCAAATTATTTTAAGGCAATCAAAGATTCTATACCCATTTACCACTGCTTAAAGTATTAAATAAGGAGGCCATCAGACTGAGATGGCCCTAATGCCTTGGTAGCCTACATAAGCAAACCAAAACCTAAGCTGGAATCAACACACTCGAACCCTAGAAAATGAAACTTCAGAACAACCAATCACAAACAGCCCACTAGGCTTTCTCAAATAAGGTAACTACTTAAGCTATAGTTGATCAAATAATTTCCTTGCTTTGTTTCTGTGTCTTCTCTATAAAAATCTCTCTCCTATCTCCCATTGGTGGAGTGCTGTTAACCATTTTTGATTTGGCGCTGCCCAATTTGAATCGTTGCAAACTCAAACTCTAGAAAATTTTAATATGCCTCATTTTACCTTTTAACACCACTGTGGCTCTCCTTTCCTATGCATTTTTAAAAAATCTATGGGGATTTCCTCTTAATTTATTTTAAACTCTGTTCTGCATTTAAGACTTTGTTAAATATTTAATCCAAAATTTCTAGCTATTTCACAGCAGAAGTTCCTTCAGGCTAACCTAGTCCTTCATCGTATGTGAAACATTCCCCTCTGCTTTTCAGAATTTCTCATTACTTCTTTTTTCATGTCCTGTCTTGGTTATGGATTATAAGATACATAACTTTTCTGTTACTTCTATGCATTTGAAGTAGGAGAGGAGAGAGCAGTATATTCCTATATGACATCTTTAGTTAGAACCACTAATTAGTATTTTACACTGTAGCTAGAATTACATTTTATAGTAATGCAAAATCAATCATATTATGCCTGTGTTTAAAATTCTTCAAAGACCACTTATTGGGGTTGTAGAATCAGATCCAAAATCTTCAAGGTGCTTACAAGCCCTTTCCAAATTTGGCACCTGGCCAGAGGGATCATTAGTCAAAACTGTCAATGTAATGATGATCCAGGGCCTCTCTTTGCCATAAGTTTTTCCCTTGAGCATTGAAAGGAAGTCAGCTAAGCAATTATGGTAATCTTGGGGTAGTTGTAAACTTTGGAGGTGGGAGGAGACCCATGCATTTTGGAATGGGAAAAGTTCCTGGGGTTCAAATTCAGAGCAGTGGAAATGTCTCCCAGGGAGTGAAGCCCATACTCATCCAGCTTTTTCGGTACAGGGAGGACGTGACCTCATCTACCAGCCCCTGGGTACCAGAGCAGGCATGTCTTGATCACTTGATGCTGCTTGACCCCTCTCCACACAGACTTGCTGACTTGTGGTGAGCAGGAGGGGAGAGTGTGCTTCCCGTGAACCAAGAGTGGTTTCCTATAAACAGGGGGCATGGTGGGACCTGAAGGTATTTGGAGCTCCTTCCTTCCAGCAGCCCAACTCAGGCACCAGGGTTTTGTCTCTGAAATCATAAAGGTGCAGGGCACTCACACAGCCCAGATGTAATACTTAGTCTGCTTTGACTTAGCTTTACCGCTCTCTTGCCTCCCTCTTCAGCCTCACCTTTGTCACCTTGCCTCTTGATTTCTAATATTTATTTGAATATCTTTTATTGATACTATACTAATGGCAATATACCTGCTACCTTCTGATAGAAACATACACTTTATCATGCTATACCTACCCCTTTTCTCATCTGGATCCTTTTCTCATGTGGATCTCTGCCACAAATATTGTACAGTAGTTTCGTTTGGTCTTAATTTTCCCAAGCCCTAACATAGGTAAAGGTCAGTTCCTCCTGTAAAATATTCTTATAGTGCATGCACTTTATGCATTTACTTCCATTATGATCAATTTTCAACGAATGCACATATATAATATTTTTGTTCTCACGTACATACACACGCATACACACACACACACACACACACACGTCGGTAAAGCCTATGAAGACATTGATCATTACATCTTGTTGATGTAAGTGAGCTCAAAGCCAAACACAAGTCCTAGCCCACAGGATGACTAAATTTGATTTTTACCTATTATCCACTTTCCTCTGTATATTTTATATTTTATATATTTCTGTGCCCTCATGTATATCATATGTTGACTCAAAATATTTTAACATCTTTTAGAGCAACACCAATGGTATATTTTTCTTAAGTACTCTACTTAAGCATGACCATAATATTGAGATATGGTTTATTATAAAAAATATTTGTTGAAGAGAATAGAAACAATTAACAAATTAAGGAACAATTTAAGTGATGAATATAATTTTATGAATTCTAAAACATTATGAATTGGAAACTACATGAAAAAATATCACTCTGAAAAATTTATTCTGATGCCCCAGGAAATCATACAAAATCTCTGAAGATTATGCTTATGTAGAATAATAACGTACAACATCCTGAGTCATAGATATTAAAGGAACATCTAAAAGTATAATGTACAATTAATGAAGGAAAATTAAACACGCAGTTGAGTTACTCTTTCTGCTGGAGGGAGAAATCAAATATACAGGAAGCATTAGTTTCCATTTATCTTCAAATTCTGATCTGTATTCACATACGTGTATTTGCATTCCCAAGTTCAGATTTAATAAGCAGAAATGATTATTTTAGGCTGTAATTGATTATAGAAAGCCGGTGAGGATCAGACTTAAAATGTAGCTCTCACAATTCCGTGAAGTCAATCAAAACACAAATCATTGGGCTTGTGATTTAACACTTCTCCGTCTTCATTAACTGTGCTATTGCCCTGGGCAAATCCCAACTTTAGCTGAAGCTACTCATCAGATGCCAACCTTTCCGGAGTAAATAAATTTTACCACCATGCTCTCAGGCTCTGTGCCTAAATGAAGATCCAGTATTACATTTTAACAGGTGAGCCTTCTGTTCCTTTCTGTTTTACATTTAAAATGATAATTTTCTTAAAAAAATAAAAACCACTGATGCTGCTGCTTACTTTGCATGCTGCACGTTTCAGAGAGAATTCACATCTTCTTTTATGAGGGCAAATCATGCAACTTCCGTTAAACTTGTGATTCTCAAAATTGCTGCACAATGAAACCACCTGGGGAGCTTTAACAGGACTGATGCCTGGGTCGCACCCCCAGAGATCCTGAGGTAACTGGTTCGGAGTTCAGCTTCCCTGGGCATGGTATTTTTAAAAGCTTCCCAAGTGATACTAATGTGCAGCTGAGGTTGAAAATCACTGCACTAATTAATAGAATAATAATGAATTGCCTAATCACAGAGAACACCACACAGATAAGACTATGGTTATAATTGGAAACCTATTAGTTCTGTGAAAAAGATATTTCTGAAGGATAGAAAAAATAATAAATTTGAGGTTTGTGTAATTGTATGCAGCCTTTATTTCATAGAAGATTCAATATCTATCTTGGTGAATTATAATCAGGTGACTATTAATTTTGTGTTTATTTTCTTATATAAGCATAAAGTGAACTGATCAAGATTCATCTATTCATTAATTTAAAAAATATGTATTTAGTTCTTAGAACACGTTACTCACTCCAATTTGTTGGCTCCTCCTATTAAATCATTAGGAGGGACTTCATTGTTTATTTGCAACAGGGATTAACCCTAAATTGAGGAGGGGGGGAAAGTCTTAAAAGAAAGAACTTAAACATAGAGCTCACGATTTCCTTCCATAAACCACACAGGAACACTGAATTATCTTTTCTGTCAAAAGCATTACATTACTAGCTACACATAAAAACTAGGTGAATAAATAAGATGCTATATGTGAAAGTCAAGCACAGGAGGTAGTGGGCGCTCAAGAAATATTCATTTCCCTGGAACCCTCCTACACTGTTGGTGGGAATACAAATTGCTGCAGCCACTATGGAGAACAGTATGCAGGTGACTTAAAAAACTAAAAATAGAACTACCATATAATCCAGCAATTTCACTCCTGGGCATATATCTGGAAAAGATGAAAACTCTAATTTGAAAAGATACATGCACCCCAATGTTCATAGCAGCACTATTTACAATAGCCAAGACATGGAAGCAACCTAAATGTCCATCGACAGATGAATGGATAAAAAAGATGTGGTCTATACATACAACGGAATACTACTCAACCATAAAAAAGAATGAAATAATGCCATTTATAGTAACATGGGTGGACTTGGAGATTATCATATTAAGTGAAGTAAGTCAGAAAGAGAAAGACAAATACAGTATGATATCACTTATATGTAGAATCTAAAACATGACACAAATGCACCTACCTATGGAACAGAAACAGACTCACAGACATAGAGAACAGACTTGCGGTTGCCAAGGGGGGAGGGGGGGGGAGGGGAGGGAAAAATTAAGAGTTTGGGATTAACAGATACACACTACTATATATGAAATAGATAACTAAAAAGGGCCTACTGTATAACACAGGGAGCTATATTCAATATCTTGTAATAACCTATAAGGGAAAAGAATGTGAAAAAGAATATATATATGTATAACTGAACCACTTTACTGTACACTTGAAACATTGTAAATCAACTATACTTCAATAAAAAAATAAATATTTATTTACTGTTAGCTTCCTGTGAAGCTTGTATCATTATTGCAATAATAACAATTTGAATGTGTAACTAAACTATCCTTTCCAATCTGTTACTTCATTACTACCAGATTAAGTTTACAAAATTACACTTCTGCAAACAATACAGAGATATATAAAAATAACAAGTTAGAAATCTCACTTCGACAACAAAATCTTTTCTTTCTAGGGACAACTATTATTTTTTCCCTACTATAAGAGTATTTCTATTAGTTTTTTACATATGACTTTTATGATTCTATGAAACACTTTATTACTCCCATTTTATAGGTGAGAAGATCTGAGATCTTATAAGGGGCAGTCAGGAGCTGACAATGTGCTTAACCATTATGCTTTCTGGAGTTTGGGTATAGGTGTTTTCCTAATACTCTTTATATGTTCTTTTTCTTCCCTCCAGCTTTATTGATGTTGTATTTATTGTATTTGACATGGCACTGTATAAGTCTAAGGTGTACAGCATGATAATTTGACTTTCATGTGTCATGAAATGATTCCCACAATAAGTTTAGTGAACATCCATCCTCTCATATAGATGGAAATTAAAAAATACAAAAAATATTTTTTTCCTTGTGATGAGAACTCTTAGGGTTACTCTTTTAACAACTTGCACATATAACATACAGCAGTGTTAATTATATTCATCGTGTTGTACATTACATCCCTAGTACTTATTTATCTTATAACTGGGAGTTTATACCTTTTGACTGCCTTCATTCAATTTCCACTACCCCCCACCCTCTTAGGAGTAACCATTACAAAAAATTTGTTATGTAACTCCCACAAATTTCATGCACAAATGCACAAACTTTAAATGTGTATACAAACATAAGCATATATGTATGTATGTATGAATTTCTTTTTCTTGGAGACATCCCATATTAACACTAATAGAATTATTTCATCCTTTTTAGTAACTTATAAGTATCTTATGTATGAATTTATTTTACTTTCTCATTTTAAAAACTGAAGTTATTCTAAAATTTTAACTAATTAAATGCTTCTTTGAGAAGAATACATTTGTATGCTGATGGGAATGATCCAGTAGAGTGAGATTAATCGATAATATGAGAGAAAGAGAGAGAGACAGAGAGACAGAGAGAATGTGATAACTGTAGAAATTAAGTCTTTGAGATGTTGAGAGAGGGCAGGATCCAGAGGAACTGGCTTTGGTGCATGCAATGTATTTAATTTACAACATGGGATGAGGCAGTGAATATGCATACATATGCAGATAGTTTGGTAAAATTGTTGGTGAGACATGAGGAAATTACTGGCTTTTTTTTTCTATAAATTTTTTCTTTCAATACAGTTTTTGGGGAAGACATATACAGGGATTGGAAAACAAGTACACTATGTGAAATAATCTTCTGGAAGAATAGAAATGTAAATATAGCAGAGAAGTGTTGTGGAAATTCTGACCAGCAGAGAGTGCCTTTTTAATATTAATAGGCATTAATGGGAAAGATACTGACAATAATGTGCACTATTCTCCAATCAGCATTTAACTGCTTAGGGAAAAACCATTCAGTGGAAACACACTCAGTTATAGCCAAGACTGGACCTTGGCCAGTTGTGTACTATGGAGGAAGAGAAAGGCAATAGAATTGAAATGAGTCACTACAATTATGGAACACAAAACCCAAGTTGGATAATGAAAGAAGTGAGTATACGTGAAGCTGTGGGGTTAATATATAATAAAAATAAATAGTAAACCAAATAGCTAGAGGTCTCAGTGAGGTTGAAAATTTACAGAAAATAAAATTCTAGACTAGATAAACTGGAAAGATAGGAAATCTTGGCTAGAGTGTGGGACAACTACAGCAGAGATTTTGGAGTCATGCAATTATTATTCGATAGTAACGGTAAGGGCATGAGAGTCAGAGACGGGGTTGATGGAGAAAATGAAAATTGCAGCAGGATGTTCAGAAACTGTGAAGACAAAATATGGGAGAGGTCATCCTTATGGATACTGCATTATCCAAGTATATGATGATACGAGAAGTGGGAGAAAGGACTAGAGTAAGCCGCGTGCTGAATACAAGGTAAATGAGAAGTGACTTTGGCCAGTAGATGGAAGTATTGAGAGAAGTATCGGTTACTGAAGAATCGTGACATGAATTTCAGATCTGGAGTTTTGAAGGAGGAGGAAGATAGTTTAAAAGCAGCAGTGAGAGTAAAGAAGACACTTACTTCTCTAGTCTCTCATTATTTGTGTGGTTTAAACTATTTCCATGTATTTTCAGGCCATTGGGGTTTTACCTTCTGTGAAATTACTGTCCTAATTCTGTATCTAATTTTCTATTGAATTGTTTGCCTGAGTCTTATTTATTTGCAACAGTTTGTTATATACTCTGAGTTCTGATACTGTCTGATATACTGTATGTTCAAATAACTTCCCCCAGGCAATCTTTACCTTTTAACTTTTTGTGTCATCTTTTTTTTTTTTTCGGTGCCCTCAACCTGGCCTGGGCACTGATCTTTTTTTTTTTTTTTTTTAAATAGAATATTTAATTTTGAGGTAGTTACATTTGTCAATCTTTCCATTATAGTTGTTTCCCCCTTGCCACAAGGAAGCTACTACTTTTTGGGGTTCACAGCATTGGCCCTGGATTCAGTCAGGGGGACTGGCTTCGTTCCATGTCACTGTTTAGCCTTTTGGGTCCCTAACCACTGAAAGTAGTTTAATACCCATCCTCACTGCCAATATATATGTCCCACACACAACTCATACATTTTTATATATTTTCTCAGTAAATTCTACATGTTGAGATCAGAAGAAAGTAGATTATAAGTATAGCTGTTCTACAATGATAAGAAGTCAAGAACTTTCAGTCCAAAGAAAAATACCTTGACCTTTGTAGATCCCAGACCCCTTTCCCAAAGAGATACACCTAAAGCTTCCGTATATAGTACAACTGATTTAATAGCCCAATTAACTGAACATGCCAGTAGAAAAACAAACACGTTTCATAGACTATTCAAAATTACTAAATGATTCATAATCATATGTAAACTGGGAGAAAATACTAGTAATCCAATGAATGCATAATGAATTAAGAATGAAATATGTCAACTATGAAACTAGCCGTTAAAACCAAAACTATTATCCCCAGGGAGTCCAGCTCATTGGTAAATGGGCCTTTTTGGATATACCCGATGAGAGATCACATTGGCACAAATTTGAGATAAATAAGCATTCAAAAATTTAAAAGTGTACAGACCCCTTGACTATTAATTTACTCAGAGAAAATTATCATAATGTGTGCAAAGATTTATACAGAAGAAAGTTCATGACTGTGGTATTTAAAATGATAAGTATTAGAATAATATTTGTAATCAAAAGGTAACTGGCAAACTGATGCAATAATGTCTGACCATTAAAACTAAAATGTAGAAAAGGATGCTTAATGATATTGTAAAATGATTACACTATTAAGGTGCGGGTGACAAAGAAGAAGGCTGCAGAGCAGTAAGATCCCTCTTAGAATAAACTCATGTGTGTGTGTGTGTGTGTGTGTGTGTGTGTGTGTGTTTGCTTGTAAGACTATGGATAAAAGAATGTAGCCCCACAATTTAAAGATACTTAAATGTAATCAAGATGCTTTATTTTGGGGGGAGGGGGGAGGAAATGACACTATTTTCCATATACATTACATTTGAAATAAATTTCTTTTTGTAAATAGATTTAAAAGGCTATTATTTTTAATTTTAATTTTTTTATTGCTGTTGATGCACCTACATTGATGTATGGTAATCACCCAAACTCCACAGTTGACTTTGGGGTTCACTTTTGGCATTGTACATTCTATGGGTTTGGACAAATGTGCAATTACATGTATCTATCATTACAATATCATAGAGTATTTTCGCCACCTTAGAAAGCCACTGTGCTCCACTTATTCATCTCTCCCCCAGTCATACGGCAACAGCTGATCTTTTTACTGTCTCCATAGTTTTGTCTTTCCCAGAATGTCATATAGTTGGAATCATACAGTATGTAGCCTTTTCAAATCGGCTTCTCTTTCCCTTAGTAATATGCATTGAAGGTTCCTCCATATCTTTTCGTGGCCTGCTAGCTCAGTTTTTTAACACAATAATATTCCATTGTCTGGATGTACCACAGTTTATTTATCCATTCACCTACTAAGTACATCTTGGTTGTTTCCAAGTTTTGGCAGTTATCAATAAAGCTGCTATAAACGTCCGTGTGTAGGTTTTTTTGTGGACATAGTTTTCAGATCCTTTGGGTAAACACCAAGGAAGGTGATTGCTGGATCATATGGTAAGAGTTGGTTTAGTTTTGTAAGATACCACCAAATTTCTTGTTAGGGTAGTGGTGACTTCTAAGCTTCTTACATGCCAAACCAGAAACTAGAAGACTTATCATCCTCTAATACTCATATAAGCAAAGAAGCTGATAAAGATCATGCACTCCAACTTTTGTTTATTAGAATTCTGAAGAAAAGACTCCAGTTCCTACTACGTTACTTTTCCTCAATAAATATGGCTATCATTTCATGTATAAAATCATTTAAGAGTCAATTCTCTATTATACTCATTTTATATATATATATATATATATATATATATTTAATATAGGACTATATCATTCTTGGATATTCCTTCCAAACTCTGTAAAATTTTCTTACTGAAGCCTAGGTTTATTTGATCCATATTCTACAGGAAGTACAGAAAAAGTTTAGGCATTTCTTCTCCTCATTGTTTCCTCTCTAACAACTTATAGAGAAACATTTCAGAAGCAGGAGGAAGTTGTTTGCACCTTCTGCTGATTCTCCCTTGATCTTGAATTCTCTGAGTAGACAGTAGGGTGGGTTAAAGAGATGTCAATATCAATATTTGGATAATACTTTATAGGGATTTCCTAAGGAATAGATTTGAGTTTACCTCCTCTTGGGACAGGGAAGAGTAACACTAAATTGAGTTTAAATGTTCATATATTTGAGGTAGCTATTTAAGTAGTTAAAATGCTCAGTCTAGGGCTTCCCTGGTGGCGCAGTGGTTGACAGTCTGCCTGCCAAGGCGGGGGACGCGGGTTCGAGCCCTGGTCTGGGAGGATCCCACATGCCGCGGAGCAACTGGCCCGTGAGCCACAATTACTGAGCCTGCGTGTCTGGAGCCTGTGCTCCGCAACAAGAGAGGCTGCGATAGTGAGAGGCTCGCGCACCGCGATGAAGAGTGGCCCCCACTTGCCACAACTAGAGAAAGCCCTCGCACAGAAACGAGGACCCCACACAGCCATAAATAAATAAATAAATAGTTAAAAAAAAAAAGGATGATTATATTAAAAAAATAAAAAATAAAATGCTCAGTCTACAGCTGGTTGTTTGGACCACCTGTCTATCATCCTTTAGCAGGCCATCCTGGGCTTACTGCCATGGTGGCAGTAGGAATCCAAGAGGGTGGAAATATGCAAGGCATGTACCAGGAATAGGCACATCCTCCTTTCTGCTACTTTCTGTTGCCCAAAGCAAGTCACAAAGCCAACAAATATTCAAGGGATGAGGAAACAGACTCCATTTCCAGATGGAAATTGCTGCAAAGTCATATTGCCCAGGGTGTATAGAAGGAAGGAAGAGTGAAAGATGTGGCCATTTCGGGAATCCACCACAATCTCCTAGCATTTGTTGCTGTACATGGAGCAGAGAGCAAGTACCAGGACTGGGTTGCACAATTAGGATGTTTCTGCCTTTTCATGATTAGAAATAATGTTGCAATAAATACCTTGTACATAAACTTTTTTTCTTCCAGTTTTATTGAGATATAACTGACATACAGCACTGTATAAGTCTAAGGTCTAACGTGTACAGCATAATGATTTGACTTACATACATCATGAAATGATTATCACAATAAGTTTAGTGAACATCCATCATTTCATATGGATACAAAATTAAACAAATAGAAAAAAAATAAAAATAAAATTCTCAGTCTAGCTATTACTCTTAATGAGTGAGTGTGTGTGTGTGTGTGTGTGTGTATGTGTGTGTTGGTCCACAACCTACAACCCAAGTTTTTTTTTTTTTTACTGAAGTATAGTTGATTTACAATGTTGTATTACAACAGCAGTGATTCAGATATATATATATATATTCTTTTTCAGATTCTTTTCCATTATAGTTTATTACAAGATATTGAATATAGTTCCCTGTGCTCTACAGTGGAACCTTGTTGTTGATTTTATATATAGTAGTTTCTGTATGCTAATCCCAAACTCCTAATTTATCCCTCCTTCCTTTCCCTTTGGAACCGTAAGTTTGTTTTCTATGTCTTCCACAACCTAAGTTTTAAGTTATAGTAAATTTTATATTTTCCTTCTCATTGCCCTCTGTAATGTGTAAGCTCTTGTGTAGTCTTGATTTCCATGTTGAGGTTGTAAAATCTTCCATGAAACATTTGCTATTTCACTGTGCAAGAAGCTCAAGAGTTTGCATTTAATTTTGGGACATGGAAGGGAACTATTTAATGTCAGGTTGTTAAAATTTTATACTTAACTCCAAAATAAAAGACCAATAACTTTTATAAGAACATAAAAGTATTGTTCTGAGTAAATGGATTAGAAATCCTTTTGTACACTATAATTACAAAATATGTTTTTAGTGTTTTATAAATTAGATTTACTATGTAATATAGTTGAGAAAATTAGAAATAAGCCCTAACTCTAATGAGCTGACCATTAAAAATAACAAGCCTATCAAATGAACCCAAAGAGGATTCTGGGAAGATGGTAGAGTAAAATGCATGAGGATTCTGCCTCCTCACCTAGACAATTGCATGGCAGAATCTGCTTGATGTAACTATTTGTAACTCTGGAGTCTGTTGAAGGCTTACAATTTCCAGGGAAGGATGGACTGAAAATTGTTAATTTCGGTCAATTTCAGCTCTTAGCACAGTAGCAGCTACCCATCCCAATCCCCAGCCATGTAACAGGCAGCTGTGCATATGTTCCTGGGGCAGCTTTCATGTAGGTTTCAGGAGCCAGGGTATGAAAAAAGGACCCTGTGCTCCAAATCAAAAGACGCTATCCACAGAGTAAAAAGGCAACCCACAGAATGGGAGAAAATGTATGCAAATAATATATCTGATAAGGGATTAATATCCAGAATATATAGAGAAATCCTAAAACTCAACAATAAATAAACAACCCAATTCAAAAATGGGTAAAGGACTTGAATAGACATCTTTCCAAAAAAGATATATGAATGGCCGATACACACATGAAAAGATGTTCAACGTCACTAATCATTAGGGAAATGCAAATGAAAACTATTGATACATTGAGATACCACCTCACATCCATTAGGATAGGTACTATCAAAAAGACAGAAAAGAACCAGTGAGGATGTGGAGAAATTGGAACCCTTGTACACTGTTGGTGGCAATGTAAAATAGTGCATCCACTCTGGAAAATAGTATGGTGGTTCCTCAAAGTTAAAAATAGAACTACCATATGATCCAGCAATCCCACTTCTGGGTATACAACTAAAAGAAATGAAAACAGGGTCTCAAAGAGATATTTGTACACCCATGTTCTCAGCAGCATTATTCATAATAGCTAAAACGTGGAAGCAACTCAAGTGTCCACTGACGGATGAATGGATAAGCAAAATGTAGTATATACATACAATGGAATATTATTCAGCCTTAACAAAGAAGGAAATTCTGCAATATGCTACAGCATGGATGAAACTTGAGGACATTACGCTAAGCAAAATAAGTCACAAAAAGACAAATACTATATGATTCACCTATATGAGGTATAGAATAGTCAAAATAATAAAGCCAGAAAGAATAATTGTGGTTGCCAGGGACTACGGGGAGGGGAGTATGCGGAGTTATTGTTTAACAGGTATGGAGTTTCAGTTTTACAAGTTGAAAAGTGTTATGGGGATGGATAGTGGTGATAAGCGCACAATGTAAATGTATTTAACACTACTGAACCGTACAGCTAAAAATGGTTAAAATGGTAATTATGTTATGTGTATTGTACTACAATAAAAAAAAGTAGGAATGAACCCAAACTCTTAACATGGCAAGCTTGGGCAAGATATATCACTAAGAATCAGGTGATAACTCCTGATGACAGAAAATAATAATGACAAACATCTTCACAGCTAACATTTGTATTGCAGTTTGTGCCAAAACTCTAAATGTTTTCCATATGTCAATTCTCATAACAACTCTATGAAGTATTATTATTATACTCATTTTACAGATAAGCAAATTGAAGTATAGAGGGGTCGGTAACTTGCCCAAGGGCACACTGGTAGAGTATATCAAGTATTAAAGCTGTCTGACTTCCAGAGATCATGTCTTAAAACAATACTGAAGCTGGTCATTGCCAGGGAGGCAGTGGTTACTGTATTAAATTCCATTTATTTAGATGACTCCTAAAACCTGATGCTCACATATTGACATTTTCGAAGAGAAAAAGGTTCTGGCAGAGACTTGAGGAAAACAAAGGTTGAAGAGAATGCATCCTGGAGGAGGATGTCCAAGCCATGAGAATAACCTGCTCTGAGGCTAAGAATATTGAAAAGGAAAGAGGTCAGGTTCTGCTTCCTACGTTGACTACTAAATATACCCCAAATTGCCTTCAGCTCTTATTAGAACATGGGTATATAGTGTTTTGCTTGGTTAGTCCATAAAAATAGATAGTGAGAGGTACCATATATGGTTTTTCTCTCTGTATAAATATTTTTATTTTTGTCTTTTTAACAGATGTTAATTGCACAAAGAATACAGACATTAATACAGGCATATAGTCTCCTTGTAATATATTTCAAAAATTACACATAAAACTGAACTGCATTTTAAAGAATAGCACTATATTATCTTTTTTTCTGCATTGAAAAAAGATATTTATTTTCTCACTATTCTGTGGTATCAGTTGAGTTCACCCACATGCAAGTGCCTCAGCTGGGATGGCTGGGACGGCTGAGATGGTTGGGACAGCTGGGATGGTGGGGACGGTGGGGATGGTGGGGATGGCGGGGATGGCGGGGATGGCGGGGATGGCGGGGATGGCGGGGATGGCGGGGACGGCTGGGACGGCTGGGAAGGTTGGGATGGCTGGGATGGCTGGGATGGCTGGGATGGCTGGGATGGTTGGGGTGGCGGGGTGGCTGGATGGCTGGGATGGTTGGGCTTCTCTCTCCATGTGACATCTCAATCTTCAAGTAAGTGGTCTCAGGGTTCTAAGAGAGCTAGACCAGAAGCTGCAAGACCTTTTGAAACCTAGGCTTGGAACTTGAACAATGTGACAATGCAAGTCCCAAGGCCATTCCAGATTCCGGGAGTTAGGAAATATACTCCACCTCTTAATTAGAGGAGTTGCAAAGAATTTGTGGCCATTTGCAGTGTATCACAATCCCTGAATCCACTGTTGTTTCCTTTCTGGAAGTTATGCTCACAGAAACTTTCTATACATTAATGTGTATCCAAATAGAAAAGCATAGTGATATTTTGCAATTTATTTGCATAAACTGTAGCATAATATATGTGTCATTCTGCAGCTTGCATTTTTACCTTAACTACATATTGGAGATTTTTCTAAATCAGCATGTATGCATCTTTATCATCAATTTTAATTAATACATGTTATTCACAATAAAGATACATTATGATTTTGTACCCTGTTTTATTTCTTAGTGATGGACATTAGATCATCACCATTTCTTTTTTTTGCTACTACAGATTTTAGTGCAGTGAAGAGACTTATCCCTGCTATCACATGGACATGTTTAAGCTTCTGAATGTTGATATCAAAAAGTGCCAATATGAAGGTTAGTAAAGGTGATTTAATATGCCTTGTACTTTGTATTTTCTCTCTCAATTGGTAGCCATCTTAGAAAAAAGCAGTGTGAATTACTGGGTGACCCTTTAAGCTCCAAAAGAGGCTAACAATTTACGAAGAGTGTTTTAATGATGTGCGTTACTAGATTATCTTTGAATGCAGATGGAAATGATGTAGTCTCCACCACATGCTTTTCTCTGAACGAATACTGACAATATAGGACAGAGAAGAGATCATTGTAAGACCAAAGTCCTAGACTGGTCAGAGGAGACAAATGGAAGGGTTTTACCTTTATCAGACATAGGTACATATTTTCCATTCTAAAGCAAAGGAAGATGAGTCCTATGGGTAAGGATGCAAGTAGATTTCTAGATTTTGTGATGGAACAATGACATTATTTTGACTTCATATATCCTTATGCATTTGACCATTAGGGTCTATTAAAATGGAAGTGTTGGTTGAGGTATACTCCAGAATGAGGGATGAGGTCACTGATACCGAAGGTACAAATTTTGGGGAGTAGGTGATTAGGAATGACTTATCTGAAGAGAGCCAATTGTGTGCCATAAGAAAATATTGTATTGTCAAAAGAAGGGGCTTCTTGGTGCTTTCCCCTCAGTCTTGATTCAAGAGAGAGGAACTGCTAAAGACTCTACTTAGAGAACTGGATATGCATCACCTGCGGGTGTTTTTGTTTTTGTTTTAGGATGAAAGAGGGAACAATATTTGGGGATCTGACTGATGGCATAAAAACAAGAGGCAGTCTGAACTGGTCTTTGGTACCAGAATTAAGGACCGTGTTTTAGTATTTAGTTGCACTTCTCCAAGTTCTTCTCAGAGATCTGAATGTGTAAATGTCCTTGGAGTTCTGTGTGAAAAAACATGCATGGAATTGTCTTATGTCCTGTCTAAAGATTCTCTTAGAGAAGCAGACTCCATTAATTAATAAGCTAGAAATTACCACCAGATGCCTAGGATGC
The DNA here is from genome assembly GCF_028564815.1 of Eubalaena glacialis. NCBI lineage: Eukaryota > Metazoa > Chordata > Mammalia > Artiodactyla > Balaenidae > Eubalaena > Eubalaena glacialis. Next base: position 24,158,098 of record NC_083736.1, read on the forward strand.
AACGAAGTGATAATAGAATGAAGTGACTAGAGAATAATTCTTCATCCAGGGAAATATAGGTGAGGAAACCCTGGGCCTGGAGGTTGGGAATAAAGGAAAGAACCTGAAGAACCTACAAAAGTGCTCCCTGAAACAAATGGTCAACCCTAAACACTCTCCAATTTCAGAACACGAAAGAGAGTCTAATGAAGGGACCATTTGCAAAGGTGGGAGCAGTCTGTAGGGAAGCCATTCAGGAGAGTATAGGAATCCTCTGTAACAGCAAAGATTGTATCAATCACAGGCCAGAAGTTGTGAAGGAATAAAGTGATGATGAAAACCCAGAACCTATTGTGCACAGAGGGCTTCCTTCAAAGCAACAGTGACTCTCATTTGAGGGATACAACCAGGTGAGGTGACCCACAGGTAAGGACAAAAGAAATAAAAACCCTGGCCTCATTCTCTCGCTTCTCTACAGCTTCCTACTGGGTATACCCATGGCGGAACTCAACTAGAAACCAGAGGGCTAGGAAGCTTGTTGACATAGTCCATACAGGTCAGATGCGAAGAGGCAGAGTTCAAAGTATAGAAGGATAAAGAATTGCACTACAGGACTGAATGGAAGATGTCTAGCAAAGAGTTCTTAGCAATAAATTTGGAATCCTCCATAAAATCTATGGTTGTCTACATTTATATAGTTCTCAGTACACTACTTTTACTCTCGACTCTATTCTTTTTCTGCAGTTCTTTTCCCTTTGTCTTGATATCTGAAATATATATTTTAAACTTTTCTTCAGTAAAGATACTTTTTATCAAGTACCTCTTTTTGGAACAAAGCAGAATATAAATAAATATTTGAACATATCAAGACATTATCACTTTATCTATTACTTGATGCACTTATTCTACATTTAATTTGTGCCTCTGACCAACAAAAGCACTCAAGTGCCAGAGTCCAGTCCTGATAACTTTATTTATCCAAAAATTTTAGAAAAAGCATCATTGCACAGAGTAGATATTCAGAAATGTATTTTTAGAGAAGTAATATGAAAACCTATCTTCTATACCAAACAACAGAAAAATATCAGTTTCCAGTTATACTTCAAATGGTTTAAGGTATAGTTACTTGAAATTTCTAAAAGTGATCAAAGACTCATTTCAAGACCAGAAAGACATATAGAAAATGGCATTTTCTGTCCCTGAGGAAAATATTTCAAATCTGCTTTTAGTACTAACCCCAAATACACGCAGGGTAAACTGCACTAAGTTCTCTCTTATTCTGATAATTTCTGTATAGTTTTGACGTGCCAAATATTAATACAAGAAAGTTAGTTATATGCTTGTGATTGTCATTAGTTCTATTCTATTCTAAATAATAATCTAGGTGTTTTTATCTAGTAATATACATGTTTATCATTCCCTTATGTATGCTTTTGATTGTAAGAATTTGGATCTTGAAATTTGATATATTTAATTTTTATTTTGCATGGCAAAGTTCTACATCAGAATTCAGACATCAAGTTACTTATATGGCTGAATAAATGTGGGTTGTCCAGGCACAATGACAAGATTCTTGTCTTTTCAGTACTCAAGATTGTTGCTTCAATTTCAATTATCTAGCTGAGAAAATATTTACCAGATAATTAAAAAGGTTTTATATGACATGCTATTTATTCCCATGAGATCAACTGTTTGGGGAGAGACTATCATGATTTTGTAGAAACATCAATGGTCTTAGATTCAGAAAACCTGTCTTTTAGTTTTGGCTTTGGTGGTAAATTTTGATGGCCTTCATTTCTTTCTTCTGACGGGGTTAAGTCAAAGATATCATATGGATTGACCAGCACTGAGGCATCAAGAATTTTTAAAGAAGCTTCTGTAGGTTTTGGAGTGTGAATATAAGAGGTTGGGTTCCTCCTAGTGTAAATCCTGACACAAGGATTTGGGTGCAAGTAGTTTATTTGCAAGGTGACCCTGGAAACACCTGTTTGGGAGGGGAGACATAACACAGGTCAGAAAAGGAAGCCAAGAAAGGGTATGTTACTGATGGAGTTACTCCTGTGGGCAACCAAGGTGCAATCCCACTGAGGAATGCTGGGAATCTGTGCAGAACGTGCCTCAGAGATTTCCCACCTGAGAGCTAAGGAAGCTTAGATATTTGCCTCCAAAACCCATCTGTTATTGGTTAAGGGCTGCTCTTAGGGGCATCAACTCATCAGGAATTCTAGCCTGTCCCACACACAGGCTGGGGGTTGCAGGTGCTTCCAGTTGGATGCTGTAAGCTTTTACTAGAATTGTGAGTAACAAGAGAATATAGGCAGAGCATCAACACATCTGCTAGAAGAGAAAAAGGAAAACGCCAGTGGATGTGACCTAAGAATTCGATGTCTCCCCAAGCTCCTCATGTTCCTGCAATGTATGGCCTTACCACTCAGTGTTTCCCTTATCACAGGACTTATTGCATTTTATTTTTTGCCTGTTTAGTTTTATATCTTCTCCATTAGATGTATGAGGGTATACATCATGTCAATCATATAATGCATCAGTGACTAGCATGACACCTTAGCATCATGGATTCTTAATTAATATTTGTTGAATGAGTTAAGGTATAAATGACTGAAGCCCTAGTGATGTGGGAATGGATTAAACATTGGAAAGTAGAAACTCATATTCACTCATATTCTATCAGAAACAACTCAAAGGACCAAGACTGCATTTACTTATATGGGTTTTAGAAATTTTAGAGAATTTTACTCACTAAATGTTTCTTCAATTGAATTGGAAAAAGATGGTTTAGACCCCATTATGGCACTATCTAGGAATGATAACTAACAATAAATTAAATGCTGAGCTTATTTTGTTTTATATGTATAGGGTACAGATGTTGAATATTTATGTAGAAAAAAATATAAGGTAGGATTTTTGTTACTTATGAATGGAAAAATGGGACATTTTGTTTAGCAATGTCAATTTCTGATTATGTGAAAATTTCATAATTTTACATACAATCAGTGCATGTGTACTTATCACTACACAAGCAGGTATTACTCTAATGATTATGAAGCTAAATCTTATTAAAAGTGGTATAAATGCTGGAGCCTTCTCTAAATTAGAATCAAGTATTAGGAGCTTTCCTGTAATCCATGATTCTTCTTCCTTTACTTTGGACAGCATCATTATGCAACACTGTATTCTTTAAGAACTTTCATTAACTGAGGCAAATTATGCCATTTCAATATTGATCTATTGAAAAAGAGATTTATTTTTTTTCATGTGAAAATGGCAGAAATAAGCCTTTTATCTGATACTTCAGGGAGCCAAAACCAGAATTAATACCCCCTGTCTATTTAAATACCAAATTAGGCCACATTGATATGACTAAAACACTAAAAAAATGATCTCATCTGTAAAATAGAGAAAGAGATAACATACCATATAGTATCATTATAAGATGTGAATACTAAGAAAAATAAAGCCTTTCACATAGGGCTTATCATCATCTGTAATGAGTAATTAAGATTAAAAGCAAATTTTCCATTAGTAGTTTGGTAAGTATTAAATAAACGTATAATTAATAGGTGAAGGTAGTTACCATTTTTACAAAAATTCTGGACATATAAGAAAGAAACCAAGTCAACAGTAAGGAAGAATAAAAGGGAAACATGCTATATTAGCTAAATATAGAAACACATATAGAGTTGAATGGCAATGAGAAATTAGTACAGATGGCTAGAAAATGAGTGTCAAGAAACAGTATGCAGGCCTCTGCTGGGATATGATTTTGAATGCCATGGTTGTATTAGTAATGCCTGGGGAACAGCAGTACCCCTGTTCCACACTAAACTCTCAAGATGCATAGGTCAAGAGGAGAAATCCCAGCTGGGATTCAGTTACTTTTCAGACAGCTAAAGAACTGTCCGAACAACTTATGTCTGGAAGCAGTATGGAAAAAAATAATGGTAAAGAATGATTGAACCATGAATATTTAAATGAAGTTCAGCCATATTTTTAAAATGATGAGGAGAAAGTTCTGTTTTACTTCTACTTTGATGTCCCGCCCCCTCCCCACCCCGCACCAGCCCCAGGGCTTTATATCCTCCTTTCCCTCTGAATGTACAAGCTCTAAACCTCAGGGCTCTGGGTTTTTCCAGAGCTGCCCCAGGACACCTCAGCTAGAATGGAAGGGAATTCAGGATCCATGAGTCTCCTCCACCCTCAATTCTGCCAGGGCAGCTCCTCTTTTATCTGTTTATATATAGTTTTGGGTAAGATCTCATTTGAAAAATGTACATTCCTTTAAAGTTTGAAAAATACAAGTCGAGCTCTCTTAAAACCCATCCTTAAGAAAGGCATTTTCTATAGATTTACTAATGTAGTTTCTATATCACATTAGTACCCCCTCCTTCCTCTATACAAAGGGAGAGGAAATTTAAAGTGTTTTTGCTTTTTAAAGTGTTATGAGTGCAGAAAGCAAATATGTGAGGAATCTATTGTAAAGGAAGGAGGATCTTAGTTTCAAGGTTAATATTTCCCCATGGAAATAAGTGAACCTTGGTCTAGACATGCTTGAAGCTATTTCCATAGAACTCTAAGAATTTATGAGACTTAGTTCCCTTATCTGTAAAATAGGAATAACGCCTATTTTGGGGGCAGGGGTTGGAGAGGATTCAACTATGTAAAAAGTTCCAGTGCAAAAGGCCTAGTCCATGGGCTCAAAACTGTTATTTATTGTCAGGAAATCAAACCACACTGATAGCTCCCAACTTTACCAACATTTCCCAACTTTGTCTACATTTCTTTGAATGTGTTATTTATACTTTTCATTTCTTAAAAGAACACATATATTTCTTTCTTTTTCTTTCTTTTATTATCTATTTTACACATATTAGTGTATGTATGTCAATCCCAATCTACCAATTCACCCCACCATGACCCCCGCCCCCGGTTTCCCCCCTTGGTATCCATATGTTTGTTCTCTACATCTGTGTTTCTATTTCTGTCTTGCAAACCAGTTCATCTGTACCATTTTTCTAGATTCCACCTTTATGCATTAATATACAATAATTGTTTTTCTCTTTCTGACTTACTTCACTCTGCATGACAGTCTCTAGGCCCATCCACGTCAAATCACCCATTTTGGTTCCTTCTTATGCCTGAGTAATATTCCATTGTATATATATACCACATCTTCTTTATCCATTCCTCTGTTGATGGACATTTAGGTTGCTTCCATGACCTGGCTATTGTAAATAGTGCTGCAATGAACATTGGGGTGCATGTGTCTTTTTGAATTATGGTTTTCTCTGGGTATATGCCCAGTAGTGGGATTGCTGGGTCATATGGTAATTCTATTTTTAGTTTTTTAAGGAACCTCCATACTGTTCTCCATAGTGGCTATATCAATTTACATTCCCACCAACAGTGCAAGAGGGTTCCCTTTTCTCCACACCCTCTCTAGCATTTGTTCTTTGTAGATTTTCTGATGATGCCCATTCTAACAGGTGTGAGTTGATACCTCATTGCAGTTTTGATTTGCATTTCTCAAATAATTAGTGATGTTGAGCAGCTTTTCATGTGCCTCTTGGCCATCTGTATGTCTTCTTTGGAGAAATGTCTATTTAGGTCTTCTGCCCATATTTTGATTGGGTTGTTTGTTTTTTTAATATTGGGTTGTGTGAGCTGTTTATATATTTTGGAGATTAATCCTTTGTCGTTGATTCATTTGCAAATATTTTCTCCCATTCTGAACGTTGTCTTTTTGTCTTGTTTATAATTTCCTTTGCTGTGCAAAAGCTTTTTAATTTCATTAGGTCCCATTTGTCTATTTTTGTTTTTATTTCCATTACTCTAGGAGGTGGGTCAAAAAGGATCTTGCTGTGATTTATGTCAAAGAGTGTTCTTCCTATGTTTTCCTCTAAGAGTTTTATAGTGTCCAGTCTTACATTTAGGTATTTAATCCATTTTGAGTTTATTTTTGTGCATGGTGTTAGGGAGTGTTCTAATTTCCTTCTTTTACATGTAGCTGTCCCGTTTTCCCAGCACCACTTATTGAAGAGACTGTCTTTTCTCCATTGTATATCTTTGCCTCCTTTGTCATAGATTAGTTGACCATAGGTGTGTGGGTTTAATCTCTGGGCTTTCTATCCTGTTCCATTGATCTATATTTCTGTTTTTGTGCCAGTACCATGCTGTCTTGATTACTGTAGCTTTGAAGTATAGTCTGAAGTCAGGGAGTCTGATTCCTCCAGCTCTGTTTTTTTCCCTCAAGATTGCTTTGGCTATTCGGGGTCTTTTGTGTCTCCATACAAATTTTAAGATTTTTTGTTCTAGTTTTGTAAAAAATGCCATTAGTAATTTGATAGGGATTGCATTGAATCTGTAGTTTGCTTTGGGTAGTATAGTCATTCTCACAATATTGATTCTTCCAAACTGAGAACATGGTATATCTCTCCATCTGTCTGTGTCATCTTTGATGTCTTTCATCAGTGTCTTATAGTTTTCTGAGTGCAGATCTTTTACCTCCTTAGGTAAGTTTATTCCTAGGTATTTTACTCTTTTTGTTGCAATGGTGAATGGGATTGTTTCCTTAACTTCTCTTTCAGATCTTTTGTTGTTAGTGTATAGGAATGCAAGAGATTTCTGTGCATTAATTTTGTATCCTGTAACTTTACCAAATTCATTGATTAGCTCTAATAGTTTTCTGGTGGCATCTTTAGGATTATCTATGTATAGTATCATGTCGTCTGCAAACAGTGACAGTTTTACTTCTTCTTTTCCAATTTGTATTCCTTTTATTTCTTTTTCTTCTCTGACTGCCATGACTAGGACTTCCAAAACTATGTTGAATAATAGTGGCGAGAGTGGACATTCTTGTCTTGTTCCTGATCTTAGAGGAAATGCTTTCAGTTTTTCACCATTGAGAATGATGTTTGCTGTGGGTTTGTCATATACGGCCTTTATTATATTGAGGTAGGTTCCCTCTCTGCCCACTTTCTGGAGAGTTTTTATCATAAATGGGTGATGAATTTTGTCAAAAGCTTTTACTGAATGTTATTGAGATGATCATATGGTTTTTATTCTTCAATTTGTTAATATGTTGTATCACATTGATTGATTTGCATATATTGAAGAATTCTTGCATCCCTGGGATAAATCCCACTTGATCATGGTGCATGATCCTTTTAATGTATTGAATTCTGTTTGCTAGTATTCTGTTGGGGACTTTTGCATTTATATTCGTCAGTGATATTGGTCTGTAATTTTCTTCTTTTGTAGTATCTTTGTCTAGTTTTGGTATCAGGGTGATGGTAGCCTCGTAGAATTAGATGGGGAGTCTTCCTTCCTCTGCAATTTTTTGGAAGAGTTTGAGAAGGACGGGTGTTAGCTTTTCTCTAAATGTTTGATAGAATTCACCTGTAAAGCCATCTGGTTCTGGACTTTTGTTTGCTGGAAGATTTTTAATCACAGTTTCAATTACTTTACTTGTGATTGGTCTATTCATATTTTCTATTTCTTCCTGGTTCACTCTTGGAAGGTTATACCTTTCTAAGAAGTTGTCCATTTCTTCCAGGTTGCCCATTTTATTGGCATAGAGTTGCTTGTAGTTGTCTCTTATGAGGCTTTGTATTTCTGAAGTATCCATTGTAACTTCTCTGTTTTCATATCGAATTTTATTGATTTCAGTCCTCTTCCTCTTTTTCTTGATGAGTCTGGCTAAAGGTTTATCAATTTTGTTTATCTTCTCAAAGAACCAGCTTTTAGTTTTATTGATCTTTGCTATTGTTTTCTTTGTTTCTAGTTCATTTATTTCTGCTCTGATCTTTATGATTTCTTTCTTTCTACTAACTTTGGGTTTTGTTTGTTCTTTTCCTCTAGTTCCTTTAGGTGTAAGGTTAGATTGTTTATTTCAGATTTTTCTTGTTTCTTGAGGTAGGAATGTATTGCTATAAACTTCCCTCTTAGAACTGCTTTTGCTGCATCCCATAGGTTTTGGATCATTGGGTTTTCATTGTCAATTGTCTCTAGGTATTTTTTATTTCCTCTTTGATTTCTTCAGTGATCTCTTGGTTATTTAGTAACGTATTATTTAGCCTATATATGTTTGTGTTTTTTACATTTTTTCCCCTGTAATTTATTTCTAATCTCATAGCTTTGTGGTCGGAAAGGATGCTTGATATTATTTCACTTTTCTTAATTTACCGAGGCTTGATTTGTGACCCAAGATGTGATCCATCCTGGAGAATGTTCCGTGTGCACTTGAGAAGAAAGTGTAATCTGCTGTTTTCGGATGGAATATCCTATAAATATCAGTTAAATCTATCTGTTCTATGTTTTCATTTAAAGCTTGTGTTTCCTTATTAATTTTCTGTGTGGATTATCTGTCCATTGCTGTAAGTGTGGTCTTAAAGTCCCCCACTATTACTGTGTTACTGTAGATTTCCTCTTTTATAGCTGGTAGCAGTTGCCTTATGTATTGTGGTGTTCCTATGCTGGGTGCATATATATTTATAATTGTTATATCTTCTTCTTGGATTGATCCCTTGATCATTATGTAGTGTTCGTCCTTGTCCCCTGTAACATTCTTTATTTTAAAGTCAATTTTATCTGATATGAGTATTGCTACTCCAGCTTTCTTTTGATTTCCATTTGCATGGAATATCTTTTTCCATCCCCTCACTTTCAGTCTGTATGTGTCCCTAGGTCTGAAGTGAGTCTCTGGCAGACAGCATATATACAGGTCTTGTTTTTGTATCCATTCAGCCAGCCTGTGTCTTTTGGCTGGAGCATTTAATCCATTCACATTTAAGATAATTATTGATATGTATGATCCTATTACCATTTTCTTAATTGTTTTGGGTTTGTTTTGTAGGTCCTTTTCTTCTCTTGTGTTTCCCACTTAAAGAACTTCCGTTAGCATTTGTTGTAGAGCTGGTTTGGTGGTGCTGAATTCTCTTAGCTTTTGCTTTTCTGTAAAGCTTTTGTTTTCTCCATTGAATCTGAATGAGAACCTTGCTGGGTAGAGTAATCTTGGTTGTAGGTTCTTCCCTTTCATCACTTTAAATATATCATGCCACTCCCTTCTGGCTTGTACGGTTTCTGCTGAGAAATCAGCTGTTAACCTCATGGGAGTTCCCTTGTATGTTATTTGTCATTTTTCCCTTGCTGCTTTTAATAATTTTTCTTTGTCTTTAATTTTTGTCAATTTGATTACTGTGTGTCTCAGAGTGTTTCTCCTTAAGGTTTATCTTTCCTGGGACTCTCCGTGCTTTCTGGACTTGGGTGACTATTTCCCTTCCCATGTTAGGGAAGTTTTCGACTCTAATCTCTTCAAATATTTTCTCGGGTCCTTTCTCTCTCTCTTCTCCTTCTGGGACCCCTATAATGCGAATGTTGGTGTATTTAATGTTGTCCCAGAGGTCTCTTAGGCTGTCTTCATTTCTTTTGATTCTTTTTTCTTTATTCTGTTCCGCAGCATGGAATTCCACCTTTCTGTCTTCCAGGTCACTTATCCGTTCTTCTGCCTCAGTTATTCTGCTATTGATTCCTTCTAGTGTACTTTTCATTTCAGTTATCATATTGTTCATCTCTGTTTGTTCTTTAATTCTTCTAGGTCTTTGTTAAACATTTCTTGCATCTTCTCGATCTTTGTCTCCATTGTTTTTCCGAGGTCCTGAATCATCTTCACTATCATTATTCTGAATTCTTTTCTGGAAGGTTGCCTATCTCCTCTTCATTTAGTTGATTTTCTGGGGTTTTATCTTGTTCCTTCATCTGGTACGTAGCCCTCTGCCTTTTCATCTTGTCTATCTTTCTGTGAATGTGGTGTTTGTTCCACAGGCTGCAGGATTGTAGTTCCTCTTCAAAAGAACACATTTTAATAGCAAATTGTCAAAAGGTGCAAAATGTGAAAAGCATGGAAGAGCAAGCAAATAAGAAAATATACAATTATTTAAAAATTTAGTCTGTTGCAATTAGCAGATCCTGCTCTCATGCACCCTCATGTGATGAGAATCTCATAAGTGAGAAGGCATAGCCACGAGCCATTAGCTGGGAGCATCATAATATCCTTGATTGTTGATCCATTCTGAATAATAGTTCTTGCTTAGAATTTACTTTGATGTTCACTTAAGTTTCTCTAGTTCTGACCTTTTATGGGCCACTGGCCTTATTTGAACTTTCCAAGTTGGGTCCCATATTTGCTATAATGATACTTCCATACTCCCAGTTCTGCAATTTTCCAGTGCTGGGGGTACAGTTCATTCATGTGTAGTCCCGCATGGGGCTTTGGATATGTGCCCAGGTCTCTCACTTGGACAATTAATATGTCAAAGTCTCTCTGTCTCAACTTTGTGTTCCTAATACTCTGTCTGAAAACAAAAATTCTTTTCTTTCTTCCTTCTTTCCTTCCTTCCTTCCATCCATCCTTCCTTCCTTTTAACTTTAAACAGAAGTAAATTGAGAGGGACTTCCCTGGTGGTGCAGTGGTTGAGAATCCACCTGCCAACGCAGGGGACATGGGTGCATTCCCTGGTCCAGGAAGATTCCACATGCCACGGAGCTACTAAGCCCATGTGCCACAACTACTGAGCCTGTGCTCTAGAGCCTGTGAGCCACAACTACTGAAGCCCACGTGCCTAGAGCCTATGCTCCACAACAAGAGAAGCCATCACAATTAGAAGCCTGCACACCACAACAAAGACTAGCCCCCTCTCGCTGCAACTAGAGAAAGCCCGCATGCAGCAATGAAGACCCAATGAAGCCAAAAACAAATAAATAAATAAATTTATAAAAAAATAAAAATAAAAAATATAAATTGAGAGCCTACTACACGTCTGCCACCTTGGAGGATACTGGAGATATAGTGAAGAATAAAATCAGATATGACCTCTGCTTTCATGTAGCATATGTCTAGTGTAGGAAATGAGCATTAAACATTAAACAAATATCCTTGCAAAGAATTTCAGAGTGTCAACTGTGCATACGCTATAGGGGTAGACAGTGTTATGAGTCTTTAACAGAAATATTTGACTTAGTGAGGAATCCCTGGAAATCTGACACTAAGGTTGAGATTAGAAATATATGTAGGAGTTATTTCTGGGAAGAGTAGGAAAAATAAAATGCATTGACTAGAAGAAATATCATAAATAAAGACCTATGGCCAGCAGTAGAAGTAAATGAATAAATACTGTGAAAAGGATATTCTGGCTGTGATAAAGATAATAGGTGAGAAACTAAATATAAGAGGGCAGAAAATTTAGGAGGCCATTGAGAATCCAGATGAGAGGATGTTTTTGTGTTCCAGAATCAAAGCTCACACTTCACTAAAAGACTCATGCATATAAAGATGAGAGTCATGATGGATTTAGTCTCAAGTTATTTTTGAGCATTTTAGAGACCTTGCATGAGGCCCAGGGTTTTTAACACCCTCAAATGCAGTAACAGGAGAACTAGAAGTTACAGAGTCACACAAAATGAGGGCTAGTGGATGATTTTATTAAAAGAATTTCATCACCTATGAAAAGTAGAGATCTGTCATTTTACAGGGCAGGAAACTGGGGCCCAAAGAAGTTAAAGAAATTTACACCAAATGTAAATTTCTGAGAAACAACTGAAATCAAACTACTTGTATTCTGCTCAAATAATTAATTTTATTCATTCATAACAGTGTATATTTAATATGTGGTGGTCACAAGTTTAAATACTGGGAATTCAATACACGAATAGGGCAAAGTAGAAATGATCACTGTGCCCATGAAACTCATAGTATTGGGAAAAACCCTGAAAAATGCAATGTGAAAAGTGTACAACATGGGAAGTACAGTTTATAATGTACATGCATTTATGAAACAGACACTAAAAATAATCTTGTTGACATAGGGAAGACATCCTAGAGGAAGTGACATCCATTTTGAGGCAGGGAAGATAGAGAAACATAAGCCAGGCAAGAGGGGTTTGAAATGGGAACGTTTCAATCAGAGACAATAGGACATGAGAAATTCAAGAGTGGAGAGGAAGAGTTAAGTGGGTATTGAGAAATAAGAACAAAGAGACAAACAGCCAAATCAGTAGAGAGGAAGAGATAAGGTTTAGGTTGCTTCCATGTTCTGGCTATTGTAAATAGTGCTGCAATGAACATTGGGTGCATGTATCTTTTTTTTTTTTTTTTTTTAACATCTTTACTGGAGTATAATCGCTTTACAATGTTGTGTTAGTTTCTGCTGTATAACAAAGTACGTGTATCTTTTTGAATTATGGTTTCCTCTGGGTATATGCCCAATAGTGGGATTGCTGGGTCATATGGTAGTTCTATTTTTAGTTTTTTAAGGAACCTCCATACTGTTCTCCATAGTGGCTGTACCAATTTACATTCCCACCAACAGTGTAGGAGGGTTCCCTTTTCTCCATATCCTCTCCAGCATTTATTGTTTGTAGATTTTTTGATGATGGCCATTCTGACTGGTGTGAGGTGATACCTCATTGTAGTTTTCATTTGCATTCCTCTATTTGTGATATCGAGCATCTTTTCATGTGTTTGTTGGTCATCTGTATGTCTTCTTTGGAGAAATGTCTGTTTAGGTCGTCCACCCATTTTTTCATTGGGTTGTTTGTTTTTTTGATATTGATTTGCACAAGCTGTTTGTATATTTTGGAGATTAATCCTTTGTCAGTTGCTTCATTTGCCAATATTTTCTCCCATTCTGAGGGTTGTCTTTTCATTTTGCTTATGGTTTCCTTTGCTGTGCAAAAGCTTTTAAGTTTAATTAGGTCCCATTTGTTTATTTTTGTTTTTATTTTCATTACTCTAGGAGGTGGGTCAAAAAAGATCTTGCTGCAATTTACATCAAAGAGTGTTCTTCTTATGCTTTCCTCTAAGAGTTTTATAGTGTCTGGTCTAACATTTAGGTCTTTAATCCATTTTGAGTTTATTTTTGTGTAGGATGTTAGGAAATGTTCTAATTTCATTCTTTTACATGTAGCTGTCCCGTTTTCCCAGCACCACTTATTGAAGAGACTGTCTTTTCTCCATTGGATATCCTTGCCTCCTTTGTCACAGATTAGGTGACCATAGGTGCGTGGGTTTATCTCTGGGCTTTCTATCCTGTTGCATTGATCTATATTTCTGTTTTTGTGCCAGTACCATACTGTCTTTTTTAAAAAATATTTTATTTATTTATTTATTTATTTTGGCTGTGCTGGGTCTTCATTGCGGCCCGTAGGATCTTCGTTGCAGCATGCAGGATCTTTTTTTTTTTTAGTTGCAGGATGCAGGCTCATAGTTGTGGCATGCGGACTTCTTAATTGCAGCATGCGGACTCTTAGTTGTGGCATGTGGACTCTTAGTTGTGGCATGCATGTGGGATCTATTTCCCTGTCCAGGGAGCAAACCCGGGGCCCCTGCATGGGGAGTGTGGAGTCTTACCCACTGGACCACCAGGGTATTCCCCCATACTGTCTTGATGACTGTAGCTTTGTAGTATAGTCTGAAGTCAGGGAGCCTGATTTCTCCAGCTTCGTTTTTCTTTCTCAAGATTGCTTTGGCTATTCGGGGTCTTTGAATCAATTTTCTCTACACCAGAAACTAACATAACTTGTAAATCAACTATACTTCAATTAAAAAAGTAAATATGATGAGTTGTAATAATCATAAACTTGCTTTTCTTTATAGTGGTTGCCTCTCTGCATGTACTCCTAACAATACATTGTTTAAATTTGCCAGCTTCTGAATTTCTATAAATGCAATATTCTTCTGTGACTTGCTCCCTTCTCTCAGGTTATATGTTTGGTATTCATCTGTGTGGTTGTGTTTAGCAGTAGCTCATTTGATTACATGGCCGTATAGTGTGTTGAACAAGCATACCAAAATTAATTCGTCTATTAAATGAATGATATATATTTGAGTTTTTCCAATTTTTTTCAATTTTTTTCTGTTATGAACAGTGCCTCTAAGAACATCATTTTACCTGTCTCCTGGTGTGCATGCGCCCAGCCGTGCCATGATGGTTCAACCCACTTCCAACCCAGATGCCAAAGGACCATACAAGGGCAGGAAAGAAGTGGCACCCCAGTTCCAGGAAGAACGTGGCCTTTTCCCAGAAAACCAATACATATACCTCCCCCTCATTAACCTTGCTTTTAAAATCTTGCTTTAATCACCCCCCTGGTCAAGAAGTTAATCTGTGAACTAAGTTACCAATTCTCCATTCTCTGGCCATTGAATGAAGCCTGTGTTGTTTCAGTCTCAGCAGCAGTTTCGTTATTGGCTTTGTGAACCTTCCCCACCAAGGCAGGGGGCCTTGGCCTGGCTAGGGCCCAAGTGGGTCCATATGACCAATTCCGTAACAGGATTGACTTGCTTTTCTATTTTCTCTCCCTCCCTTTCTTCCTTTCTTTCTCTCTTCCCTCATTTCCTTTTGAATCTATTAGGTATGAAACTATAATTCATTGTGTTTTAAAATTCTATTTCCTTGACTTTTAATGAAGTTAAACATTTTTTCACATATCTGCGGTTTATTTATATTTCTCAACTGTTCAAAATTTTCCCATACATTTATTCTATTGGGTTGTTGATCTTTTTCTTATTTTAGGAGTTTTGTTTTTATATTGTGAATACTAATGATTTTATCAGTTATATGTGTTACAGTTTTTCCTCATTTGATAAATATTTTCCCCTTTCTAAAAATATATTCTGAGATAAAAGATAATACTTAATTTTAAAGTAGTAAATATTATCAATCCTTTTTAAAATGTTTTTTATGCTTTCTGTGTTTGTTTTAAAAACCTTCCCCTTCCCAACTGTCATAAAGTTAATCTCTTATGTTGTTTTCTAATATACTGCAGATATGGCCCTCTTACTTAAGACTATAATCCATCAGAAAATGATTTCATCCATTATAGTAGAGGTTTACTTCCAATGCTTTTCCCTGTGGATAATATATTTTTCTCACTTCATGTATAGCATGGGTTAATCTCAACAGGACTGGACTGACCACATACTTAATCCAGGCAACCCTGAGGCCTGGTAATGACTCTTGGGCAAAGCTGTGGAATACATGAACTAGAGAGACACGATATTCTGCAGCCATGAGTACATGACTTGTTTCAGGGTAGGACATAGCCTGTCAACACTGTTTATTAATAATGATTGGATTTTTAAAAGGTAAATATAGTTGACTTATAACTGTTTTGGGTGTACAACAGTGATTCAATATTTTTATAGATTGTGCACCATACAAAATTAATACAATATTATTGACTATATTCCTTGTGCTTTACATTACATCCCTGGGAATAATTCTATAACTGGTAGTTTGTACCTCTTAATACCTTTCACCTATTCTTCCCAACCCCCATCCCCCTCCCCTGTGGCAATCACTAGTTTGTCCTCTGTATCTGTGAGTCTGTTTCTGCTTTGTTATTCTTGATTTGTTTTTTAGATTCAAAATACAAGTGAAAACATACAGTATTTGTCTTTCTCTGTCTGACTTATTTCACTTAGCATAATAGCCTCTAGGTCCATGCATGTTGTCACAAATGGCAAGATTGCATTCTTTTTAATGGCTGAGTAATATTCCATTGTGTATATATACCACATCTTCTTTATCCATTCATCTGCTGATGGACACTTAGGTTGCTTCCATATCTTGGCTATTGTAAATAATGCTGCAATGAACACAGGGATGCATATATCTTTTCGAATTAGTGTTTTTGTTTTCTTTGGATAAATACCCAGGAGTGGAATTGCTGGATCATATGGTAGTTCTATTTTTAATTTTTTGAGGAAACTCTATAATGTTTTCCATAGTGGCTATACAATGATTGGATTTTTGACTTGTATCTGATTTCAGTGGACCCTGGGGGATTTTGATGGTTAAGGCTGGTCTCCATTTGCATGCAGAGCAGTAGTGGTTTGAGATTTGGAGGCAGAGAATGTCCTCTGCAACCCAGTGGTGGGAGGACAAAGAAGCTTGCTTCTGATATCTCTGGACCCTTCAGTGCATATGCTTCAACTGCTGTTGCTGTAATGTATCTTTTACCTCTAATAAAGCTGTAAATATAACTGACTAAGTCCTATTGAGTTCTTTCAGCAATTGAAAAACTTAAAGCAATCAATGCTTATTAGGGCACTCCATTTCATTTATTAAAATGTTTCAGTTCTGACATAAATTAAGTTTTCATATATGGTGGTTCTCATTCAGAGGCTTAAAAAATTTTTTTTTCCCTGCCATTTGGCCATCTCTGCACAAACATCCTGTTATCCTAATTAATGATTGCTTTAAAGTATAATAATAATGAACATTTAATAAAATAACCCCCTACCATGTTTTCCTTAAGGAGCATCTTATGTATTCTTGGCAATTAGCTCTTCTACATAAATTTGAGAGCTAGCTTGGCAAGTTTATTAAAACGACCACAAAAAAATCAGTATAGAACTACCTGGGTCCAGAGGTTCCTTTGTAGGAACTTTATTAAACAGAAGGTTGAATTTTTTGCAGTTATTCAGACAAACTATTCTTTGGTGCATTTGCTGGCTTCATGAGTTTGGAAGTATTCCCTTTCTCTTCAAATTTTTGCAAGAATTTGGGAAGTATTGATGGTAATTTTTTTTTAATGGCCATATTATTTTATTTATTTTATTTTTGGCTGCATTGGGTCTTTGTTGCTGTGTGCGGGCTTTCTCTGGTTGTGGCCAGTGGAGGCTACGCTTCGTTGCATTGTCTTCTCATTGTGGTGGCTTGTTGTGGAGCACAGGCTCTAGGCACGTGGGCTCAGTAGTTGTGGCATGCGGGCTCAGTAGCTGTGGCTCATGGGCTCTAGAGTGCAGGCTCAGAAGTTGTGGCACACGGGCTTAGTTGCTCCGCAGCATGTGGGATCTTCCCAGACCAGGGCTTGAACCCATGTCCTTTGCATTGGCAGGTGGATTCTTAACCACTGTGCCACCAGGGAAGCCCGATGTTAATTTCTCTTTAAATATTTGGTGAAATCCACCAGTGACACCATCTAATCCTGGGCTTTTCTTTGTTGGGAGGTTTTTGATAACTGATACTATCTTCTTACTAGTTATAGATTTGTTCAGATTTTTATTTTTTTCATGATTCTGTATGTTGTGTGTTTCTATGAAATTTATCAATTTCTTCGAAGGTTATCCAATCTATTGGTACACAGTTATTTATAGTATTGTCTTTTTTTTAACAGTATTGTCTTATAACCCTTTTTTATTTCTGTGGCATTGGTTGTAACATCTCCTCTTCATTTCTGATATTAGTTATTGGGGTTTTTTTTCCTAATTAAAATGGGTAAGGATTTATCAGTTTTGTTGACCTTGTCAAAAAACCAATTCTTAGTTTAGTTGGTATTTTAAAATTGTTTTTCTAGTCTCTGTTTCATTAATCTTTGCTCTAATCTTTATTATTTTATTCCTTTTGCTAGCTTTTGGTTTAGTATATTCTTCTTTTTCTAGTTCCTTGAGGTGTAAAGTTAGGTTGTTAATTTGATATCTTTCTTCTTTTAAAATGTACACATTTTCAGCTATAAACTTTCCTTAGTATAGGCATACCTCATTTTCTTGTGCTTCACCTTATTGTACTTTGCAGATATTGCCTTTTTTTAAAAAATAATTTGAAGGTTTGTGACAAGCCTGCATCGAGCAAGTCTATTTGCACCATTTCTCCAACAGCATTTGCTCACTTTTTGTCTCTCACACTTCGGTAATTCTTGCAATATTTCAAACTTTTTCATTATTATTATATTTGTTATGGTGATCTGTGATCAGTGATTGTTGATGTTACCATTATAATTATTTTGGCATTTTTTAGCTATAAAGTACATTTTAATTACAGTATGTACATGTTTTAGACATAATGTTATTGCACACTTAATAGATTATAGTATAGTGTAAATATAACTTTTATATGCACTGGGAAGCCAAAAAATTCATGTGATTCACTTTATTACAATATTCCCTTAATTGTGGTGGTCTAGAACTGAACCTGCAATATCTTCAACGCATGTCTGTATTGCTTTTGTTACTTCCCGTAAGTTTTGGTACGTTGTGTTTTTGTTTCCATCTGTCTCAAGATATCTTCTAATTTCCACTGTGACTCATTCTTTAACTCACTGGTTGTTTTATGAGAGTGTTGCTTACTTTCTACATAGATGTGGATTTTTCAGTTTTGCTTATGCTATTATTTTCTAGTTTCATTCCACTGTGATCAGGAAAGATACTTTGTATAATGTCAATCTTTTAAAATTTGTTGAGACTTGTTCTGTTGTCTAACATGTGGCCTATCCTGTAGAATGTTCCACTTGCTCTTAAGAAGAATGTATATTCTACTACTGTTGGGTGGAGTACTCTGTATATGTCCATTATATCCAATTAATCTATAGTGTTATTCAAGTACTGTTTCCTTATTGATCTTCTGTCTGGTTAGTCTATCCATTACTGAAAGTGGGGTATTGAGGTCTCCTACTATTATTGTGTTGCTGTCTATTTCTCTATTTCAATTTTGTCAAATTTTGCCACATATATTTAGGAGCTCCTATGTTTGGTGTATCATATTTATAATTGTTAAATCTTTTTGGTCAATTGACCCTTTTATACTTATACAATGTCCTTTTTTGTTTCTTGTAATAGTTTTTGTCTTAAAGTCTATTTTGTCTGAAATTAGTATAGCCACCTCTGCTCTTTTCTGTTTACCATTTGCCTGGAATTTTTTTTCCCATCCTTTCACTTTCAGCCTATGTGTTTGATCTGCAACTTTCCTTCCTTTTAACGTCTTGATATGTTTTGGCATCCGAGTTATGCTTACTTGAATTTTTTCAATTTTCAAGAAGAATTTGGCTTTATTTGTACTAAATCTTTGATAAAATTCACAACAAAGACATTGGAGATGAAGTTTTCTTTGTGAGAAGAATTGCAAATTACAGATTTAAATTTTTAAAGTGTCTTCTGGCTTTATTTTTTCCTGTGCAATGTCAGTTGTATCATTGTTATTCTTTTTTTTTATTTTTAAAATTTTTATTGAAATATAGTTGATTTACAATGTTGTGTTGGTTTCAGGTGTACAGCAAAGTGATTCAGTTATACATATACATATATATAATATATTCTTTTTTTTAAACATCTTTATTGGAGTATAATTGCTTTACAATCGTATGTTAGTTTCTGCTTTATAACAAAGTGAATCAGTTATACATATACATATGTTCCCATATCTCTTCCCTCTTGCGTCTCCCTCCCTCCCACCCTCCCTATCCCACCCCTCTAGGTGGTCACAAAGCACCGAACTGATCTCCCTGTGCTATGTGGCTGCTTCCCACTAGCTACCTATTTTACGTTTGGTAGTGTATATATGTCCATGCCACTCTCTCACTTTGTCACAGCTTACCCTTCCCCCTCCCCATATCCTCAAGTCCATTCTGTAGTAGGTCTGTGTCTTTATTCCCGTCTTGCCCCTAGGTTCTTCATGACCTTTTTTTTTTTCTTAGATTCCATATATATGTGTTAGCATACAGTATTTCTTTTTCTCTTTCTGACTTACTTCACTCTGTATGACAGACTCTAGGTCCATCCACCTCACTACAAATAACTCAATTTCGTTTCTTTTTATGGCTGAGTAATATTCCATTGTATATATGTGCCACATCTTCTTTATCCATTCATCTGTCGATGGACACTTAGGTTGCTTCCATGTCCTGGCTATTGTAAATAGTGCTGCAGTGAACATTGTGGTACATGACTCTATTTGAGTTATGGTTTTCTCAGGGTATATGCCCAGGAGTGGGATTGCTGGGTGGTATGGTAGTTCTATTTTTAGTTTTTTAAGGAACCTCCATACTGTTCTCCATAGTGGCTGTATCAATTTACATTCCCACCAACAGTGCAAGAGGGTTCCCTTTTCTCCACACCCTCTCCAGCATTTATTGTTTGTAGATTTCTTGATGATGGACATTCTGACCCGTGTGAAGTGATACCTCATTGTAGTTCTGATTTGCATTTCTCTAATGATTAGTGACGAAAAGACAACCCTCAGAATGGGAGAAAATATTTGCAAATGAAGCAACTGACAAAGGATTAATCTCCAAAATTTACAAGCAGCTCATGCAGCTCAATATCTAAAAAACAAACAACCCAATCCAAAAATGGGCAGAAGACCTAAATAGACATTTCTCCAAAGAAGATATACAGATTGCCAACAAACACATGAAAGAATGCTCAACATCATTAAATCATTAGAGAAATGCAAATCAAAACTACTGTTACTCTTGTAGGGTAGTTTTTTTCTCCTCTGCTTTTCTAGAATTTTTCTCTCCATGATTGGCTTTCAGTAGTTTTACATGATGTGCAAGGTGTGGATTTTTGTATTTATTTTCTGGAACCACTAGAGCTTTGTGGCTTGATGTCTTTTATGACATTTGAAACTGTCTCATGTATTCTCCTTTTGAAATACTGTTTGTTTCCCATTCTCTTCCCAGTTTATGGGACTCCAATTTCAAATATATATAATTTTTCCATTGTACTCCATATGACCATTATCTAGTTTCCCATATTTTCATTCTTTTTTATCATCGTGCATCATTCTGAATATTCCCCTATGATCTCTTCAGCTCTGTCTACTCTGCTCTTAACCACATGCATCACTCTTTAAAAAATTTCAGTTATTGATTTTTTTTAGTTCAAGAATTTTTATCTTGCTCTTTTTATAATTTTTGTATCACTTCCAAAGTTGTTATTGTCATTATTTCCATAATGTATTGAGCATGGTCATTAAACAACACATAACTTACACAATATTGTATGTCGATTATACCTCAATAAAGCTGGGGAAAAATAAAAATAAAATAAACATATGTCTATTAATTCCATTGTCTGCGTTTCTCTCTGAATCTGTTTCAGTTTTTCTGTTGTGTCTTCTGATTTTAATAATATCTCTCTTGTCTACTTGATAGTTTTTAATTGATTGTAAGTCATAGCATATGAAAAGCCATAGAAATAATTTTAAGCCTAGTTTGATATATTTTTCCTCAAGAGAAAACATTCCTTTTTTCTTCCAGATAGTTCAATCACTTTCTTATGGCCTATAGGCCATGTGTTACTAGCAATACAAAACTTCTAGAATTTGATAGGGAAACTAAATCTTAATTTTTGTTTCCCTGGTCCTGCATATCTATCAGAAGCATTGCACAGCTTCTTAGTCTCACTATTGACTCTTTCCTCCTTGTCAGATATCCCTAGGAAAGAAAAAAATCCCCCAATCCTCAACTTACCTTTCTGGGTTTTCTTTATTTGTTGCTTTCCATGTTAGTTCTTCAACACTTTCAAACCAAAAAAATTTTTTAATTGTACAAATTTGTGTTATCCTATGTGGGAGAGTTGATCCAAATTAACTAGTCTATCATCACCGGAAACAGAACTTTTTGGGTTTTTTTTAAAATACATGTTTTGTAATGTTTACTGACTCCATTTTGACTTTTATTCTCGGTCGTTCCTTTGATTTCTCTAAAATTATTCAGTTATTTATATTATAATATATGACCAGTAATTCTAATGTTTATTGTATTAGTTGGTCTCATTTTGCTGTTGTTTCTTTTGACTCATGCTCATGGTGATTACTTTCTTTGTGTATTTTGAGATTTTTTTTTTAAGGTGATATTATATTCCTTGAAACTTTATAAGTAGAAAATTATTTGAGGCCTGGTTTGAAAGTGAGATACTCTTTAGACTATTTTCATTTTCTTCTGGCGTATTTGAAGCCCTTTAGTCTTTTACTAACACTGTAGTCAAGATTCTCCACCCTTAGAGGGTCCAAATCAATAAAATCAGAAATGAAAAAGGAGAAGTTACAACTGACACCACAGAAATACAAAAGATCAAAAGAGACTACTACAAACAACTATATGCCAATAAAATGGACAGCCTAGAAGAAATGGACAAATTCTTAGAAATGTACAATCTCCCAAGACTGAACCAGGAAGAAAGAGAAAATATAGACAGACCAACTGACAGTAATGAAATTGAAGCCATCAGTAATTAAAAAACTCCCAACAAACAAAAGTCCAGGATGAGATGTCTTCACAGGTGAATTGTACCAAACATTTAGAGAAGAGTTAACACCTATCCTTCTCAAACTATTCCAAAAAGTTGCAGAGGAGGAAGTACTTCTGAACTCATTCTATGAGGCCAGCTTCACTCTGATACCAAAACCAGACAAAGATATCACAAAAAAAGAAAATTACAGGCCATTATCACTGATGAACATAGATGCAAAAATCTTCAACAAAATACTAGCAAACAGAATCCAATAATAATTTAAAAGGATCATACACCATAATCAAGTGGGATTAATCCCAGGGATGCAAGGATTTTTCAATATCTGCAAATCAATCAATGTGACACACCACATTAACAAACTGTAAAGTAAAAATCATTTGATCATCTCAATAGATGCAGAAAAAGCTCTTGAGAAATTCAATACCCATTTATGATAAAAACTCTTCAGAAAGTGGGCATAGAGGGAACATACTTCAACATAATAAAGTCCATATATGAGAAACCTACAGCCAACATCATACCCAATGGTGGAAAACTGAACTCATTTCCTCTAAGATTGAGAACAAGAGAAGGATGACTACTGTTTCCACTTTTATTCAACATAGTTTTAGAAGTCCTAGCCACAGCAATCAGAGAATAAAAAGAAATAAAAGGAATCCAAATTGGAAAGGAAGAAGTAAAACTGTCATTGTTTGCAGATGACATGATACTGTATAGAAAATCCTAAAGATGCCACCAGAAAACTACTAGAGCTCATCGGTAAAGTTGCAGGATACAGAATTAATATATAGAAATCTGTTGCATTTCTATACACTAAGAACGACTATCAGAAAGAGAAATTAAGGAAACAATCCCATTTACAATCACATGAAAAAGAATAAAATACCTAGGGATAAACCTACCTAAGGAGGCAAAAGACCTATACTCAAAAAACTATAAGACACTGATGAAATAAATTGAAGACAACACAAACAGATGGAAAGATAAACTGTGTTCTTGGATTGCAAGAATTAATACTGTTAAAGTTACCATAATACCTAAGGCAATCTACAGATTCAATGCAATCCCTATCAAAATACCAATGGCATTTTTCACAGAACTAGAACAAATAATTTTAAACTTTGCATGGAAACACACAAACGACCCCAATAGCCAAACCAATCTGGAGAAAGAAGAACAGAGCTGGAGGAATCATGTTCCCTAACTTCAGATTTATACTACAAAGCTACAGTAATCAAAACCATACAGTACTGGCACAAAAACAGACACATAGATCAATGGAACAGGATGGAAAGCCCAGAAATAAACCCACGCAGTTATGGTCAATTAATCTATGACAAAGGAGGAAAGAATATACAATGGAGAAAAGACAGTCTCTTCAATAAGCTGGGAAACCTGGACAGCTACATGTAAAAGAATGAAATTATAACATACTCTAACACCATATACAAAAATAAACTCAAAATGGATTAAAGACCTAAATGTACGATTGGATACCATAAAACTAGAGGAAAACATAGGCAGGACACTCTGACATAAATCACAGCAGTATTTTTTTGGATACATCTCCTCAAGTAATGGAAACAAAAACACAAAAAAACAAAAGGGATCTAATTAAACTTAAAAGTTTTTGCACAGCAAAGGAAACCATTGACAAAATGAAAAGACAACCTATGGAATGGGAGAAAATATTTGCAAATGATATGACCAATAAGGGTTTAATATCCAAAATATATAAACAACTCATACAACTCAACATCAAAAAAAAAAAATCCAATTAAAATATGGCAGGGCTTCCCTGGTGGCGCAGTGGTTGAGAATATGCCTGCCAATGCAGGGGACACGGGTTCGAGCCCTGGTCTGGGAAGATCCCACATGCCGCAGAGCAACTGGGCCCGTGCGCCACAATTACTGAGCCTGCGCGTCTGGAGCCTGTGCTCCGCAACAAGAGAGGCCGCGATAGTGAGAGGCCCGCGCACCGCGATGAAGAGTGGCCCCCGCTTGCCACAACTAGAGAAAGCCCTCACACAGAAATGAAGACCCAACACAGCCATAAATAAATTAATTAATTAATTAAAAAAAAAAATATGGGCAGAAGACCTGAATAGACATTTTTCCAAAGAGGATATGCAGATGGCCAAAAGGCACATGAAAAAATGCTCAACATCGCTGATTATCAGGGAAATGCAAATCAAAACCACAGTGAGATATCACCTCACACCTGTCAGAATGGCTATCATCAAAAAGAACACAAATAACAAATGTTGGTGAGGATGTGGAGAAAAGGGAACCCTCATACACTGTTGGTGGGAATGTAAGTTGGTACAGCCACTGTGGAAAACAGTATACTTTCTCAAAAAACTAGAAATAGAGCTACCATATGACCCAGCAATTCCACTCCTGGGTATATATCTGATAAAAATGAAAACACTTATTTGAAGAGATATATGCACCCCAATGTTCACAGCAGCATTATTGACAATTGCCAAGAGGTGGAAGCAACCTAAGTGTCCATCAACAGATAAATGGATAAAGAAGATGTGGTGCATACATACAATGGTATACTCTTCAGCCATAAAAAACAATGAAATTTTGCCATTTGCAACAACATGGATGGACTTGAAGGATATTATACTTAGTGAAATAAGTCAGAGAAAGACAAACACTGTATGATATCACACATATGGAATCTAAAAAATAAAACAAACTAGTGAATATAACAAAAAAGAAACAGACTGATAGAAAACAAACTAGTGGTTACCAGTGGGGAGAGGGAAGGGAGGGAGGGGAATATAGGGGATTAAGAGGTATAAATTATTATGTATAAAATAAGCTACAAGGATATATTGTACAATACAGGGAATATAGCCAATATTTTATAATAACTATAAATGGAGTATAATGTTTAAAAATTTTGAATCACTATATTGTACACCTGTAACATATAGTATTGTACATCAACTATGCTTCAATTAAAAAAAAAAAAAAACAAACCAAAGATTCTCCCTCCTTGTATACTGCCTCATCCCAAGGTCATATGCTTTACATTTTGTTACAGAAGCACCACAATTCCAGGCTAAAAAAATCTATTCTAGTAGCTGCCCATGTTAGATATTAAATCAACATTTATCTTACACTCAAATCTACAGTTTGGGCAAGAAATCAAATAGCAAGACTGCAGCTACAAAGAAAGAGGGATGGAAACTAACTCATATAGGGTATCAAGGCTCAGCACTAATTGGGGACAAAAACACTGTGGTGAGTTTCTAGAACTGGTCCAAGAGTACTGAACAGTTCAGAGTTTGCTTCCCATATTTTTTGGAGTCTAGTCTGATAAAAAGACCTGAATTGAGTTTGACAAATTTTTGTGTGGTTCTTGACATTAATCCAAGTTGAACTGATTAAAATAGTAATCAGTTCATTAAGTACAATGAGGTCCACTGTATTATTATAAAAGGGCTTTTTTTCTCTCTTTGGGGTCTGAAACCTCCCCTCCTACTCACCAGCTAGCTATCTAGCTACCTACACACTCACCTACACATACCCAAACACTAACACAGAAGAATGAATGTTCCAAATCTCTCTCTTATGAATATTACATTTTGCTGAAGCAATATAATCATGAGACTTTGCTGCCATATATAAAACATTTCCTTATTCTCATTGACTGCTGGAGAAAATATGCAACAGAAAAAAACAGGAAGCCAAGGCAAGAATCAATCACATAGCTATTTTAACTAGGATCACCAAGCTGAAGAAAAGATGCAAAAAACTATCACAGACTAACATGATGATTATTCCATGGTCTAGTCCAAAAAGACAATGATCATTAGAATACTCAGACCCAGGTTATCTTTGGTATGTGGTACTTAATTAAATTAGTGTCTTTTGTGGCATAAGGAACCCATAGGTATTCTAGGAGCCAAAAAGTTAATGAAAATTATGCATAATCTAATTTTACTTCTTAGATCAGCAACCCTTAATAAAAATTCTAAATTTTATATACAATGTTGATATATTTTCTTTTTTTTCATAAGAAATTGAAGGTGATTTTTTAAACATTTCACTTTGGGCTATTTATCCTATTTCAATATACAAACTGGATAAATTCACATTTTCTACATTTATGCATTTTAACATTTTAAGTCTCTTGGGAAAGTTCAACAAAATATTTTCTGACCTAAAATCATTAATTTTCCTGTGTACTTTATGGTAATCTGTCGTATGATTTCACTGTCACATAATATCTACCTTTGTATTCATATCACGTTTGTGTATGCATTTTCAGAGATCTAATGACAAATACAAAATGTTGGCAGTCACTAAATAAGAAGAGAGTCAGAAATTTAGAGTCACCACTAGACACCACATTAGTCTAATTTTATGACTTTGAACAAGTTTTAAGAGATGTGTCATTCATTTTCCTCATATATAAAATGACGATCCTAAAATTAACTCTCTCTTTTACAAGGTCATTATGAAAGTCAAAAAAAGATAGTACATGTTAAAGGTATCTGTAAACTTCAATGCTCTGCTAAAATACTAAAATAAAATCTTTTCATAGAGAATAAGTAGAAATCCTTAGAAATTCTGTATCTCTCAAGCTTGCAACTCAGAGCAGTTTATTAGAATTCTGTTTAAACATTCGAAATCCAAAATGGTCCCCTGATCCTTCCTCCCATGGGAGGATGAAAACATCGATAATACTGGTTACATCTTGAGATCCTGCTTTGCTCTTTTATCTTTTTAGGAACTTTGCAGTTAATTATGATAAGCCTACAAAGCCAGTACTTTTAGTACCCCAGCACTCTACAAGAGCTACCCAAGGCTCAAGGATATAAAGTCATATTATTCAAGTGATTTGCTTACTGAAGAATCTTAACTAAGGGGAATATAAGCTACCACCTGTAATAAAACATTATGGATAGCTTGTTCCCTTAATGTCATTTTTAGGCACTTTCAGTTCAATCTCTCTCTTCTTTCCCAGCTCAAGCTTGATCTGGAACTTTGTGTGTAGTGGCTGAGGGAAGCAAGGTCAGCTGGTAGACATCTCCTACTCCTACCTCCAACTCTTTTCAAAGGCCAAAGAGTTGGCATAACGAGGAAGAAAAGAGAAAGCGAAAAAGGTCTTTTTTTTTTTTAACTGGTATTGGTTATAATCCCTCCCCCCTCACTTTCTTTCTTATTACAGCATCTTTGGCTACTGCTGACTGATATCTGTGGCAGTACGCAAAGGCAATCTTTTCTGTGGGATACATCATTAGGGGTTTTCCTGATCCACTGTTTCCCAGCTCCCTAACTTTGTGTTAATGTTTAGTACCTCACTGGAATTTGTCAGACCCAGGTCTTTTTGTCAGACTACTCTCCAAACAACTATGGAAGCAAGCTCTTAACTCATTACTTTTGGACCAGTTCCGGAAACTCACCACACAGTGTTCCTGTCCCCAAGTGGTCCTGAGCCTTGTAACCCTATACCCGTTAGTGTCCATCCCTTTCTGTTTGTAGTTTGTCTTGCTTTTTGATTTCTTAAATTTGCCTCTGTGTTCACTATCATGGGCTTTATTCAGACATATGTTCTTCCATTGATCTTGAATAGACAATCTGCGTTAATTGGCTGCAGTCTCTATCTTGGGCTTGTAACCTGGATAGTTCCCACGAGTACCTCTTAATGATCTGGCTCTGGCTCTGCTCTTCAATCACCTGTACTTACTACAAACCCAAATCCCAGCTCCTGCCACAAAGGTATTCCCCAGAGCTGCTCAAATCACCTAGACTGGTAGCCTGACAGTCATCTTGGGAAAGATACCAGCAAGATGGCTTGAGCCCAAATACCTGATGTGGTGTTCACTTACCATACCAAATGGGTAATGCAGGCTGATTCACTGCCTCTTGTTCTCTACGCCCTGACAACTTTCCATTCTACTCTACTTGGATAACCATACAGGCAGATTATTGAATCTGATCCATTAGCAGACATCAAAATGGTTAATGAAAAGCCAGTGTCTTCTTTTTCATACACTTTCATCTCTGTAAATGATTCTCTTTGAACTTCTCCCCTTCATGAGGCCTCAAATTTGGGGAAAAGCCTTTCCTTATACATTGTTTTTACTCTTGCTACATAGAAACCACCCCAAAACATAGTGGCATAAAACAACACTTTTGTTATGTTTATAGGTACTATGTGTCAAGAGTATGAACATAGTACAGTGGGGACAGCTTTTGTCTAAGTAAAGAAAACATGGTGGCAGGGAGAGGAATACTCTGGAGGCACTGTCACTCACATGCCTAGCAGTTGATGCTGGTTATGGGTTGAGATCTAAGCTGGGGCTGTGAGCCAGGGCACTGACATGTGGATTCCCCACGTGGCTTGAGCTTCCTCACAGCATGCTGTCTTTAGAATTTTTACTTGGTAGCTCAGGGATACAAAGGCAAGTAGCCAAGGAAAACCAGACAGAAGCTCCATGGCCTTTTTTTCCTGACCTAGCCATGGAAGTTCTGCTGTGTCACTTCTGCTGTATTCTCCTGGTTGTCACTAAGGTCAGCTCAAGTTCAAGAAAATTGACCTTTCAATGGGAGGAGTGTCAAAGAATCTACAGACATTTTAAAACCATCATAGTCAACAATTCTGACAACTGTTTCTACTCTATATCTCTACTCCTAAGACCTTTTTATATAGACTAGAAAAGGCAGGACAGTTTGGATAGTGCCTACAGGGTGCAAAATCAATGTGGCAATCATTTAATATGCCTTATGGGAAGTGTGTGGCTCCACATTTTGGCAGTTCTCTGCAGAATTCAGGGTGGTTATTTCCTCTTCTTATACTTTTCTTTCATAGTTTCATTGATATATTATTCACAAACCATATAATTAACTCATTTAAAGTACAAAAGTCGACACAAGCCTCTTAGATAGCCTGATCAACCAGAGGGCAGACCGCAGAAGCAAGAACAACAACAATCCTGCAGCCTGTGGAACGGAAACCACATCCACAGAAAGACAGACAAGATGAAAAGGCAGAAGGCTACGTACCAGATGAAGGAACAAGATAAAACCCCCAAAAAACAACTAAATGAAGTGGAGATAGGCAACCTTCCAGAAAAAGAATTCAGAATAATGATAGTGAAGATGATCCAGGACCTCGGAAAAACAATGGAGGCAAAGATCGAGAAGATGCAAGAACTGTTTAACAAAGACCTAGAAGAATTAAAGAACAAACAAACAGAGATGAACAATACAATAATTGAAATGAAAACTACACTAGAAGGACTCAATAGCAGAATAACTGAGGCAGAAGAACGGATAAGTGACCTGGAAGACAGAAAGGTGGAATTCCATGCTGCAGAACAGACTAAAGAAAAAAGAATGAAAAGAAATGAAGACAGCTTAAGAGACGTCTGGGACAACATTAAACACAACAACATTCGCATTATAGGGGTCCCAGAAGGAGAAGAGAGAGAGAAAGGACCCGAGAAAATATTTGAAGAGATTAGAGTCGAAAACTTCCCTAACATGGGAAAGGAAATAGTCACCCAAGTCCAGGAAGTGCAGAGAGTCCCATACAGGATAAACCCAAGGAGAAACACGCCGAGACACACAGTAATCAAATTGGCGAAAATTAAAGACAAAGAAAAATTATTGAAAGCAGCAAGGGAAAAACAACAAATAACATACAAGGGAACTCCCATAAGGTTAACAGCTGATTTCTCAGCAGAAACTCTACAAGCCAGAAGGGAGTGGCATGATATACTTAAAGTGATGAAAGGGAAGAAACTACAACCAAGATTACTCTACCCAGCAAGGTTCTCATTCAGATTCAATGGAGAAAACAAAAGCTTTACAGAAAAGCAAAAGCTAAGAGAATTCAGCATCACCAAACCAGTTCTACAACAAATGCTAAACGAACTTCTCTAAGTGGGAAACACAAGAGAAGAAAAGGACCTACAAAAACAAACTCAAAACAATTAAGAAAGTGGTCATAGGAACATACATATCCATAATTACCTTAAACGTGAATGGATTAAATGCTCCAACCAAAAGACACAGGCTTGCTGAATGGATACAAAAACAAGACCCATATATATGCTGTCTACAAGAGACCCACTTCAGACCTAGGGACACATACAGGCTGAAAGTGAGGGGATGGAAAAAGATATTCCAGGCTAATGGAAATCAAAAGAAAGCTGGAGTAGCTATACTCATAACAGATAAAATAGACTTTAAAATAAAGAATGTTACAGGAGACAAAGAAGGACACTACAAAATGATCAAGGGATCAATCCAAGAAGAAGATATAACAATTATAAATATATATGCACCCAACATAGGAGCACCTCAATACATAAGGCAACTGCTAACAGCTATAAAAGAGGAAATCAACAGTAACACAACAATAGTGGGGGACTTTAACACCTCACTTACACCAATGGACAGATCATCCAAAATGAAAATAAAAAAGGAAACAGAAGCTTTAAATGACACAATAGACCAGATAGATTTAATTGATATTTATAGGATATTCCATCCAAAAACGGCAGATTACACTTTCTTCTCAAGTGCGCATAGAACATTCTCCAGGATAGATCACATCTTGGGTCACAAATGAAGCCTCAGTAAATTTAAGAAAACTGAAATCATATCAAGCATCTTTTCTGACCACAACGCTATGAGATTAGAAATGAATTACAGGGGAAAAAAAGTAAAAAACACAAACACATGGAGGTTAAACACTACATTACTAAATAACCAAGAGATCACTGAAGAAATCAAAGAGGAAATCAAAAAATACCTAGAGACAAGTGACATTGAAAACATGACAATCCAAAACCTATGGGATGCAGCAAAAGCAGTTCTAAGAGGGAAGTTTATAGCTATAAAAGCCTACTTAAAGAAACAAGAAAAATCTCAAGTAAATAATCTAACCTTACACCTAAAGGAACTAGAGAAAGAAGAACAAACAAAACCCAAAGTTAGCAGAAGGAAAGAAATCACAAAGATCAGAGCAGAAATAAATGAACTAGAAACAAAGAAAACAATAGCAAAGATCAATAAAACTAAAAGCTGGTTCTTTGAGAAGATAAACAAAATTGATAAACCATTAGCCAGACTCATCAAGAAAAAGAGGGAGAGGACTCAAATCAATAAAATTAGAAATGAAAAAGGGGAAATTACAACAGACACCGTAGAAATGCAAAGCGTCCTAAGAGACTACTACAAGCAACTCTATGCCAATAAAATGGACAACCTGGAAGAAATGGACAAATTCGTAGAAAGGTATAACCTTCCAAGACTGAACCAGGAAGAAATGGAAAATATGAACAGACCAATCACAAGTAATGAAATTGAAACTGTGATTAAAAATCTTCCAACAAACAAAAGTCCAGGACCAGATGGCTTCACAGGTGAATTCTTTCAAACATTTAGAGAAGAGCTAACACCCATCCTTCTCAAACTTCCAAAAAATTGTGGAGGAAGGAACACTCCCAAACTCTTTCTATGAGGCCACCATCACCCTGATACCAAAACCAGACACAGATACTACAAAAAAATAAAGTTACACACCGATTTCACTGATGAACATAGATGCAAAGTTGCTCAACAAAAGAGTAGCAAACAGAATCCAATACCACATTAAAAGTATCATACCTCAAGATCAAGTGGGATTTATCCCAGGGATGCAAGGATTCTTCAATATGCGCAAATCAATCAATGTGATACACCATATTAACAAATTGAAGAATAAAAACCATATGATCATCTCAATAGATGCAGAAAAAGCTTCTGACAAAATTCAACACCCATTTATGATAAAAACTCTCCAGAAAGTGTGCATAGAGGGAACCTACCTCAACATAATAAAGGCCATATACGACAAACCCACGGCAAACATCATTCTCAATGGTGAAAAACTGAAAGCATTTCCTCTAAGATCAGGAACAAGACAAGGATGTCCACGCTCACCGTTATTATTCAACATAGTTTTGGAAGTCCTAGC
Organism: Eubalaena glacialis; assembly: GCF_028564815.1. Lineage (NCBI taxonomy): Eukaryota > Metazoa > Chordata > Mammalia > Artiodactyla > Balaenidae > Eubalaena > Eubalaena glacialis. The sequence goes on from NC_083736.1 coordinate 24,190,116, forward strand.
CTCGGCAATCAGAGGAGAAAAAGAAATAAAAGGAATACAAATTGGAAAAGAAGAAGTAAAACTGTCACTGTTTTAGATGACATGATACTATACATAGAGAATCCTAAAGATGTCAGCAGAAAACTACTAGAGCTAATCAGTGAATTTGGTAAAGTTGCAGGATACAAAATTAATGCACAGAAATCTCTTGCATTCCTATACACTAATGATGAAAAATCTGAAAGAGAAATTAAGGACACACTCCCATTTACCATTGCAACAAAAAGAATAAAATACCGAGGAATAAACCTACCTAGGGAGACAAAAGACCTGTATGCAGATAACTATAAGACACTGATGAAAGAAATTAAAGATGATACCAACAGATGGAGAGATATACCATGTTCTTGGATTGGAAGAATCAATATTGTGAAAATGACTATGCTACCCAAAGCAATCTACAGATTCAATGCAATCCCTATCAAATTACCAATGGCATTTTTTCCAGAACTAGAACAAAAACTCTTAACATTTGTATGGAGACACAAAAGACCCCGAATAGCCAAAGCAGTCTTGAGGGAAAAAAACGGAGCTGGAGGAATCAGACTCCCTGACTTCAGACTATACTACAAAGCTACAGTAATCAAGACAATATGGTACTGGCACAAAAAAAGAAACATAGATCAATGGAACAAGATAGAAAGCCCAGAGGTAAACCCACGCACCTATGGTCAACTAATCTATGACAAAGGAGGCAAGGATACACAATGGAGAAAAGACAGTCTCTTCAATAAGTGGCGCTGGGAAAACTGGACAGTTACATGTAAAAGAATGAAATTAGAACATTTCCTAACACCCTACACAAAAATAAACTCAAAATGGGTTAGAGATCTAAATGTAAGACTGGACACTATAAAACTCTTAGAGGAAAACATAGGAAGAACACTCTTTGACACAAATCACAGCAAGATCTTTTTTGATCCACCTCATACAGTAATGGAAATAAAAACAAATGGGACCTAATGAAACTTAAAAGCTTTTTCACAGCAAAGGAAACCATAAACAAGACGAAAAGACAACCCTCAGAATGGGAGAAAATATTTGCAAATGAATCAACAGACAAAGGATTCATCTCCAAAATATATAAACAGCTCATGCAGCTCAATATTTAAGAAACAAACAACCCAATCCAAAAATGGGCAGAAGACCTAAATAGACATTTCTCCAAGGAAGACATACAGATGGCCAAGAAGCACATGAAAAGCTGCTCAACATCACTAAATATTTGAGAAATGCAAATCAAAACTACAATGAGTTATCACCTCATACCAGTTAGAATGGGCTTCATCAGAAAATCTACAAACAACAAATGCTGGAGAGGGTGTGGAGAAAAGGGAACCCTCTTGAACTGTTGGTGGGAATGTAAATTGATACAGCCACTATGGAGAACCGTATGGAGGTTCCTTAAAAAACTAAAAATAGAATTACCATATGATCCAGCAATCCCACTACTGGGCATATACCCAGAGAAAACCACAATTCAAAAAGACACATACACCCCAATGTTCATTGCAGCACTATTTACACTAGTCAGGTCATGAAAGCAACCTAAATGCCCATCGACAGACGAATGGATAAAGAAGATGTGGTACATATATCCAATGGAAAATTACTCCGCCATAAAAAGGAACGAAATTGAGTTATTTGTAGTGAGGTGGATGGATCTAGAGACTGTCATACAGAGTGAAGTATGTCAGAAAGAGAAAAACAAATATCGTATATTAACGCATATATGTGGAACCTAGAAAAATGGTACAGATGAACCAGTTTGTAGGGCAGAAGTTGAGACACAGATGTAGAGAACAAACGTATGGCCACCAAGGGGGGAAAGCCGCGGGGGGATGGGTGTGGTGGTGTGATGAATTGGGCAATTGGGATTGACATGTATACACTGATGTGTATAAAATTGATGACTAATAAGAACCTGCTGTATAAAAAAATTAAAAAATAAAAATAAAAAGAAGCAAAATATTTAAACAACAACAAAAAAAAGTATGCAAGTCAAAGGTTTTTATTATATTCATGGAATTATGTAACCATCAGCACAATCTTATAATATTTTCATCACCCCCCAAAGTAATCACATATCCATTAGCAGTTACTCTCCATTAACCCCAACCCCAGCTCCTGGCAACTACTAAGCTTCTCTGTCTCTACAGATCTGCAGCTGGCCATTTGATATAAACGGCATCATGCAATATGTAGCATTTTGTGACTGGCTTCTTTCACTTAGCACAATCTTTTCAAGGTTCACCCATGTTGTAGCATGTATTGATACCTTATTACTTTTTATGATTCAATAATGTCCCATTATATGGATATATGAACTTTGTTTATTAGTTAATGGAAATCTGGGCTGTTTCCAGTTTTTAGCTATGATGAAAAATTCTGCTGTGAATATTCGTATACAAGTTTTTGTGTGGACATATGCTTTCATTTCTCATGGGCATAGATGTAGGACTGAAATTGCTGGGTAATATGGTAACTCTCTTTTTAACTTTTTGAGGAACTGCCAGACTGTTTTTCACAGCAGCTTCATTATTTTACATTCCCACCAGCAGTGTATAAGGGTCCAATTCCTCCACATTCTCACCAACACTTGTTATTATTTGTCTTTTTTTATTACAGCCATTCTAGTGGGTGTGAAGTGTTATTTGATTGTCATTGTGATTTGTTTTTCTTTGATGGCTAATGATTTTCAGCAACTTTTCATGGGTTTATTAGCCATTTGTTTATCTTTTTTGGAGAAATGTCTATGCAGATCCTTTATTCATTTTTAAACTAGATTATTTGTTCTATTTTGTTTTTAATTATTAAGCTATGAGTTCTGTATGTATTTCGGAAACCAGTTCCTTATAAAATATATGATCAGAAAATATATTTTTTCCCATTCTGTAGGTTGTCTTTTCGCTTTCTTAATGGTGTCCTTTCAAGTATAAAAGTTTTAAATTTGATGACACCTGATTTATCTAATTTTTCTTTTGCCACTTATTTTTGGCGTCCTCTGTAAAAAGCCATTTCCTCACCCAAGGTCGCAAAGATTCATTCGTATATTTCCTTCTAAGAGTCTTAATAGTTATAGATTTTACATTTAGGTGTATGATCCATTTCAAATTTGCATGTGGACGTCCAGTTTTCTCAGGACCATTTGTTGAAAAAAACCTCTTCTTTCCCTCCATTGAATTGTCATGGCACCCTGTCAAATGTCAATTGACCGTAACGTAAGGCTGCATTGCTGGACTCTAAATTCACTCCCAATGATCTATAGGTACTTATCTCTTCTTTCTTTAGCTATGGAGCCTAGTCACCAATTTTAAGAAAAATGAAAATGCAAACTCAATATATCTAATCATATCACTTCACTATGTTGATATCCTCATAGATGAGAGGCAAGCTAACCCATGGCCTGAAGGGAGACTCAGATCCCCAAGTGAGACTTCATTACACGTGAATAACAAGTTTTCTGGATTACAAGGTTCCTAAGCATAGCATGAACCAGGGTGTGTCTGTGGAAAGTCTGAATTAATTAAATTGACCCACATTTTTTAAAGTGACAAAGCTTTACATTAATGGAAAGGCTGATGAGGCATGGTGGTGTTAATTGGTTGCGTAAAGATACAGGTGTGGCTTAGCTTGAGTCACTTTCTCTTAGCAACTAGCTTCTTCTTTGCAGTCCAGTGAGACTGACCTCTGGCTAAAATTTTCTACCTTTCATCTCAGTTTTCATGACTAAATGTATAAAATATATTTAATTCTAAAAACTTGATTTCAACCTCTAACTGGACTAAACCTCCTTTTCCCCAAATATGCGATTCATTTATAAACGCATTGAACCCAGCCCCAACGTGAGGCTCTATACAGAGATTTCCTGTGTTAAAGCGATTCAGCAGACTTCCTTGCTGACCAATCAGGCTCTTTTATGAAAGGCAAAGTCTTTAATTTCATCACTGAAGATGAATGGCTTAAACGGTAATTTGATGGTAGGAGTGGCACACCAAAACTAAGTTAAAAAAAAAAAAACCTGCACATTGAAACATTTTTTTAAAAAGAGTATAATCAATTAATTGAACAAATGAAAATTAGATTTTGGTGAGAAGATAAGTAATCTCAATAAAAGAATAGGAAATTGCAACAATACTGACTCAAAGACAAAAAGAAAAAAAAAACTAGAAAAGCAAGGCTAAGGATGTGCAAAAGAACATCTTAAGTGATGACAGTTTTTTTAAAAATATTTAGCAATGTGTATACCAAATATTCAGACAATGATGTATATAAGCTATTTTGCATTGCACATCTGTATTCATGTGAAGAGTAACAGGGACATAAATGATCCATGCCAGTATGGCCACCCTAAATTAAGAATATTTCTTAAAGATAACCAGTATTTGATAAGGGAGTTTCACTCCCAAAGTGTATGTTAATCACAAGATAATTCTGTTCATGTGTGGGTGTTTGTACTGCCGACAAGTGTAAATTTACCCAGTAGCAGCTGTGATCAATTAATCCAAAATTCCTAATGACCTGATGGCCCAAACCAAACTACAGACAATGATTTGTATAATTTAGTCAATTATCTGTGACTCGGAAGAGGGAAATTCATAAACTTCAGCCCAAATAAGAAGCTATTTATTCCCGTTTAGTATTACCTTTAAAAGTTATCAAAGAAAAAAATTACTGAGTCATAATGCATAGCCAATACATCCTAACAGGCTCAATATCAAGTCCTGGATACATCAGAAATTGCTTGGCAACCAAATTTCTAAATGCTCTGTTGCAAATTGTTTAAGAATAGCCTAAGTCTCTCAAACCTAATCAGGCCATGTATATAAATACAGAGGATATTAATATGATGGATTACATTTCACTCTTTCTTCCTCTTACTTGCCTATGCAGGTTACCCAGGCCCCTCAAAGTCTTACGCAGTTTTTGGGTCCCTAGTGGTGTCTCATGTGGTTCATGGTCTGCTCTGGACTGCTTTGTTGATGGTAACTACAATAGAAGCCACTTGAAGATGGTGCCTCCCCACTGCCAAGATATGGTGCAAAAGACATGCCTGCATCTTGTTCTCAATTAGCTTATACAGAAATTGATAGAACCAGATAGTTAGACAATAACTGAGATTGGCCAGAATTGTCTCCCCACTTCCTGCTTGGCCTCAAATTTCCCTTTAAATATTGAAACACGAGTTTTTCCTTGTTCTCCTTTAGCCCGGAACTCTTAGTACACAGATTGTCCCCTGGTGATACCCAATCCAGAACCTCTTCAGACCTATCTGGGCATGGCTCAATTTCCATTCAGGGTTAAGAACAGCCCCTCCTAAATTAATATAAAATTGAACTAAAATGAGTTTAGGCATAAAATCTCAGATTGGTGCATTTGCAAATAAGGGCTCTCAAACATACATATCCTCCCTTTCGATCTATGGACAGAAAAGAGGGAAACAGGGAACAGAGGAAGGGAGGAAGGGAAGGATGAAGTAAGGGAAAGAGAGACCAAAAAAGAGAGAGTAAGAGATATAAAAGCATTCTCAAAAATCATCAATACTGAATTCAGCACTTCAGAATTATTGAATAGAGGAGAAATTTTATAAAGGCAGTTTCTAAGAAAGATGTCAACTAGGAAACCTTGAACCACTTATTAGTTTTTAGAGTGAAAATCTTTGAACCAAAAATAGGCAAGTAAACATTATTTTGTATTCCTTTCAGCACACTGATGATATTTTGCAGTGTGATGGATTGAAGTTGTTTCAGATATTCTACAATTTCAGTGCTTTTCACCCACTGAGATTCTATTCAGATAAAAGGATCAATCTAAATTCTGATGGTTAAGAACTGCATGTGCCACTTTTCAATCATATTTCCAGAAATCAACTGAATATACCAAATAATTCCAAAGCCTTTTTGTCCTATCTCAACACTTTGAATCTCGATTTCAGTGGGACCAAGTTTTAATCGCTCTTTAGCAGAATGTAGAAAGCAAGTTATAAACAGAAACCTTAAGACAAAAATCAATGGAATTGTCATATTATACTTTGGATTTTAGTCTTTGAAACAACCATACAGAAGCATTTTCATATTTTTTCCATCCATTAAGGATTATAGAATCTAAAGTATTCTAGCTGCTTTTGTTTAATATTTCTGTATTATCAGGAAGAGCTAAATAAAATCAAGATTCTTCTTCATTCTACCCATTAGTTATTATGGCTTATAATACCTTCAGCACTCGAGTTCTAATCGGTCTATTTTGTTGAGAAAAGGAAGAGAAACAGGCACGTTTCAAAATGAATGGGTTTTATGAAGGCTTGTGGGAGATGGTTCACAAAGATGTCAGAAACAACCTCTCTGAGGGCAAGTCCCAACATGCCCTCAGGCAATGGGACTTCTCCTTCCTCCCATTAGCAGGCAGTGCTTGTTTGCTCTCCTCTTGAATCTAGGCTGGCCCTGTGACTTCTTTGACAAATAGTATGTGGCAGAAGAGATACTGTGCAAACTCTGGGGCTTGGCCTTAAAAGGCCTTGCCACTTCAATTTTCACCCTCTTAAGTTCTGAGGAGCCATGGCTATCCTGGGGGAGAGCAACATGAACTAGAGGTCTTTCTTTCTTTCTTTTTTTAATTTTATTGAAGTATAGTTGATTTACAGTGTTGTGTTAATTTCTTCAGTACAGCAAAGTGACTCAGTTATACATATACATATTCTTTTTCATTATGATTTGTTACAGGATATTGAATATAGTTCCCTGAGCTGTTCAATAGGACCCTGTTGTTTATCCATCCTGTACGTAATAGTTTGCCTCTGCTAATCCCAAACTCCCATTCCTTCCCTCCCCTACCTGCCCTCCCCCTGGAATCTAAAATATGATACAATCAACATATCTATGAAACAAAAACAGACTCACAGATATAGAGAACAGAGGTCTTTTGGATGCATCAATCATTAGGCATGAGTGAAGCCTTTTTAAGTCATTCAGTCCCAGGTGAGTCTCTGGATAACTGCTACTGCATGAGTGATCTCAGCCAACATAAATGAAAGAGAAGAACTAGTCAAGTGAACACTGCTACCCTAAAGATGTGTGAATAATAAATCCTTATTGATTTTGAGGGGTGGTTTGATATGCAAGGATAGATAATGGATCCAAGCCTCAAATGCCACTATCTGCTTCCATCTAGTTATAATGAAAATGATATTCCTTTTCCTAAGACTGAATTTCCATCTTTGCCCATTCTCTTGCATTCTCAAGGGACCTTTCTTATGTCAAGTATGCTTTCTTTATCACGTGTATCATGTATCTTCTACTTCCTCTCAGTTAGTTCCTATTCACATTTAAATATCTTTTGTTCTGTCTTATCTTAAAACATATTTTTAAACCTATCATCACCTCCAGTTAGCAGCAGATCTCTTCACTTTACTTCTCTTTACAACCCAACAATTTTAAAGAGTTGTTTACAATCAGTAATTTTACTCTCACTTCATCTTTTCAACGCACTGAAATCTGACTTCTGGAGCACCACTAAAATTGATTTATCTTGCTATCCATAAACGCGATGGAAATTTCTTAGTCTTTTTCAGACTGAATTTTCCCGCATCTCCTGATATTATGGGTCATTCCCTTCTCCTTTAAACACTCTCTACCTTTGGCTTTATAACACTTAATATTCTCATTGTACTCTAACAACTATCCTGTCCTTTTTGGTATCCTTTGATCATTTCTTTTATTCTGTTCACTCTTATTTCCTTAAGACCCATCATCAGCAAATTGTGACCTACAGGCCAAATCCTGACCTCCACATGCTTTTGTAAATAAAGTTTTATTGGAGCATGGCCTCATTCATTGATGTACTGTCTAAAGATTTAGCCAATGACAAATGACTGAGTTGAGCATGTCGACAAAAAATTAATCAGTCGATCTAAGAAAGAAATGGAAAATTTTATTTGAGCCAAATTTGAGGATTAAAACCTAGAAAGAGCATCTCAGCTCTGAGAACTGTCCCGCCCTTTAGAAGTCAACACACAGTTATATAAGTTTTTTGAGACAGAGGGCTGTACATTAAGTGACTTATTATTGACAGTTTACACAATCCAGATTTAAACGCCATGTGACCCCTTATCAAGAAGGAATGTTATCTTTAAGGAGTTATCTTATTGATGCTAGGAGAATGTTGCTCTTTATGGCTGAGCAGGTATTTCTGCTGATGGGGGAGGGGGAGTTTTGGTTGATGCATAATGCAAATACACAATGTGCAATGGAGCTTGGGGGAGAGAGCAGGCCAAAGGGCAGAAAATGTTTTTTGTCTAAATTTTTGTCTTGCCATCAAATACGAATTTTATTGTACAAGTAGTTGTAACACAGATCCTGTGGTCCACCAAGTCTAAAATATTTTCTATCTGACCCTTTACAGAAAAAGTTTGCCAACCCCTGATGTAGAGCTCTGATATGTGTTCTATTCTGTTTTCACTATATAACTTTCTTGAATGAGTTCATCCTTCCCCACCACAAACACACAATGAAATTCATGTCTATGTAGTGGATAGCTCCTAAAAATCCCATCTTCTAACCCATTAATAGATTCGGATCTTGTGTTGGATGTCTCCCCTTTATTTCTTTATGTCTACCATCCATTTTTCTCTATGGAAAAGCTGAGCTCTTTGGACTGGGCTCCCTTGCCTTTTGCTTTTAATTGGGTTATTTCAAGTGGAGGCACTAGTGGGAAATGGGAGGGCAAAAGGAGAGAAAGGTCAAGATATGTACTCCACTGGCTCCTTCATTGACAGAACATGGTTTTGCCGTGGTTTTGTTATTTTACTGAAGGCTACATCTCTTGTCCTGTTGTCTTGTGCTCTTGCTAGCCTCAAGTGCTTCACTCACCTTTTTCCTTAAACCTTACGTACATCTTATAACAGTCTTTCCGTAAAAATCTCTTTAATTGTACATGTTGGATATGCTTGTTACTTTTTTCCAGGATTCTGATATAGAACTGCCTACTGGACATATAAACATAGATATCTTATAGTCAATTCAACATAAGCTATCCAAAACTAAAGTCATCTTCACTGCCCCCAAACCATCTGCCAATGAGAGCTCTTCTTCCTGTATTTCTGATTCTAAGAAATAAACACAACTTCCACCAAGTCCCCAATGCCACGAACCTGAGCATTTGTCTTGACCTCTTTCCAGTCTTCCACAGCCCAACAATAACCAAGTTTGATAGTTCTTACTAAGTTCACCTCAAGGCCACCGGCATCTCTTGCCTTACCACTGTGCAACTCCTGGTCACTATCCATCCCTCCAGCTTCCCATCCCAACATTCTATTTTTCATAGTGCAACCAGGTTTAGTTTTCTAAAGTGAAAAATCTGATTACACCAGTCTCTTTCTTAAAACTCTTTAACTATATATCTAAAACAAAGGCCAAATCCTTTAACATGGCATACCTGATTCTCCATGATCTGAACCTGTTTACCTTCCCAGGCTTACGTCTTTCCACTTCCTATACTGTATCCCGTGCTCTGAGCCACACTCAAATTCCTTTTTGTCCTTTGAAGGTGCCACACTTTATCTTACTTCTGGGCCATTAGAGCTGCTATTCTTCACACCTGGAACACTTTTTCTCTCAACTTCATTTGGATAATTTCTAGTTATCTTTCATATCCCTCCCAGCTTAGAGTTCACTGCTCCCAGGAAGTCTTCTTTACATCACCCCTGCTGTGTTCTACCCAGTGCTAAACAAGACTTCTATTATAGCAGCAATTGCATTCTTTTGTAATGTGTTTTATGCTCTCCTACCAGGTTATAAACCATGAGAGGGTAGGAACCCCATCTATGTCATTCACCACTGTATGAAAAGCATATATCACATGCCCATACTCACTACACTAATATGGATAAAAAGTAATTAAATTAAATTAACTGGATGATAAAATGATTTAGTATTTTGAATTGTAAGTGACATTTCTAGATTAGATTCAATTTCATGGCAAATATTTCATGGCACCTAATACACGCATGACATTTACAAAGATCCTGCTTTCAATATACTTGGTAATATACAGTTTTCTAATGCAGGTCTTTGTGACCTTAGGTAATGTCATAATGATCACAGGGCAGTATAAATCAGTATAAATAGAAAGTGTTCTGGTAACTTACAGGTGTCACAAGGGAAGGTGAATTACGACTTCTGGAATTTAAACTGCTTGAATATCCTAAATGAATAAACAGCAGTCCATTTATATGCCCTTCCACCATGAAGCTTCCAGAATTAGGGATCCTGTCCTCAGAATCCTTAAACAATGCTAGATTAAGACTTTCACTTGAGCTAAACAGACATATGCAAGCTATAAATGTTGCTAAATCAAGAACCCCATCTACAGTATGAAGAGTAAAACAAGTATCACCAAGTGTTTGAGGAAAAATAAGAGCACAAAAGAGAGGTACTAAAGTCAACAAAATAATCAAACTCACAGTGAGAGTTAAAAGAGAAAACAGCACATATTTAAAATAAGTATAATGCATATCTTCCAAGTAATACCAGCAGATGTCACATCCAAAAGAAAAGACTTTAAGGATAAAATAATTAAATGTAATTCAAATTTAAATCATTGTTTCTGAAGTTAAAAATTCCAAATTATACATTAAATTGTAGAAAGGATTTTTTTTTTACCTTTTAGATTTTTATTAGTAGTTCTCTCTGAAGAATCAAAATACTTTAGTTAGCAAATTACTTTAGATTCATCAAAACTCTATATCCTTTGTATTTAGATCTTTAATGACGTACAACATAATCCAAAACAAACCAAAGAGACTGATTTCAATGACTTGGTGCTATTCATTGTTATCCTAGAGCAGGGGCTAGAGGGAAAGGCTGTTCTCCAGGGAGAACTGAAGTGAAGTTAGTGCTGGGGGACTAAATCACGGCCTGTTTCTTCCCCACTTGATGTGCTGGGAAGGGGCCAATGATTTCTTAAACTGACAACTGGTTCCTAGAGCAGGGGGATCGAAAATCCTGGGTAGCAGAAGATTGTGGTCCAAACCAGGCCAAGAGAATCAAATTCGTGAACTGGGGAATATTTCAAAATTCAAGGGAAAAGAATAAAGGGATGATAAATATGAGAAAAATGTTAAGTGACAGGGAGGATAAAACTAGATACACTAGAACCCATCTGTAAAAAATTAATAAACAGAAACCTCAATTAAATAGAGTCAGGAGACCGGAAAGGGGAGCTCTCATGTCCTGCGAAGATAACAAAGCCCAACAGGAAGAAGAAAGACTCCTCTTCTTTCTGCAAGGACTCAGCCAATGAAAAGCCCTGGACTCTTTGTTTACTAGTACCCTCCCAACTTCCTTTTCCTCTCCATAAAAGCATCCTCTTGCCTTTGCTATGTAGGGACTTGCAATGTGGCTCGCCATGATTGCAGACCTTGAACTGCTATTCTCCGTCGATCCCAAATAAATCCATCCTTGCTTGACAAATATCTGGAAATTTATTTGTTTTAGGTCAATACATCCAATGAAATTTTTGTATAGAGATAACAAAGAACAAAGGAAAGGGAAAGAAATACCAAAAAATATAGAGAAAAGTTTTACGATCTGATGAAACAATTATATATATTCAGATTGGAAGAGGCAATTTAATGATGAGCAATAAAAGGGACAAAAGATTCAATTCTAGACTCACTTCTGGGGAAATTTCTGACACTTACATCAAAATATTTATCACTCTTATATCAGAAGACATTCCAGGACAGATTCCAACTCTTCTTCTATATCCTTCCCACATGAACTTTCTGATAGGAAATCAAAGTATTTTTACCACAGAGTACAATTACACTTGAATTCCAATTGATATAATAAAAAGTGAGTCACATCTTTGTTTCATAACAACTTTGAGGCACTGGGGCCATGGCATTATTGTCCCCATTTTTCTACTCTGAATGACTGCCCCACTTTTCCTCTGGGTACCCTAGTAAGTTAAGGTGAGGAATCTATTATTTCAGCTTGACAAAATTTCATTCTGACAGGCTCCTTCTGCATTATAAAATGGAGGTAAATTCCTCCCTTAAATTTCCATGTAACCAAAAAGTTTTTTTTGTGAATCATCTTAAATTTCCCTAACCACATTCACCTCACTTTTGGTATATAAATAAGACATAAGTCTACTCTCCTACCCTTGAAACAGAAGGCAGATATAAGCATTGGTTTTTTCACTCCTATAAGGACTCCTCACAGTTGTAGCAATACTGGAAGATTCTGCCATGTATCAGTTTCTATTCTAGCACTGAGCAACATGTGGAGTAGTCAATTTACTTCCTACAAAGTAGACTTAAGTTTAGCTGAATTCTGAGTGAGCTTCTCAGATATCTCATCTCCCTTGAGAATCCCTAAAAGGAGATTAATGGGCCTCCATTAATTAGTTTCTTGCCAAAGATTGTGAAATAAGAGAAAGACAATGGTGTAAATCCTCATGGGATTATAGGTACACACTAACAATTCCACTTACTGTCTACAAAGTTTCTTCTGTTCAGTAGCAATTTGTGTAGAAAAAAAAAAAAAGCCAAATGTGGTTAATTCTCTCTTATTGGGTATTTTATATTTTATTGTGGATTCTGAGGAAAATTCTGCCCCTCTACATTCTTGAGAGCTGTGTGCTTCCCACAGAAAACACGTCTCAAAATTTAACCCTTGATCAGATTGAGTTCTGCCACTGAAACCATGTAGTGAATGGTGCTTCACCCAGAATGACACAATGGCAGATACTTTCTGGTTCCTGGTGAAATAAGTCTGTGCATAGTCAGTGAAGTGAGCATCATGACAAGGACATTAAGTTCTAGGGAGATGAAGTCAGTGCACTCTAAGTGCAGGTACTTGCAGCTCTGAAAAGTCTCCAGACTTTTGACCTGAATATCTTTTGCTGTTATCAATTCAAATCACTGGGCTCAGATTTGTTCTAAAGTATCTCCTCTCACCAAGTGACTGGAGTCATCAGATAGCCTTCTCCAACACAGAGAGTAGTATGCTGGGGATGATATCAATAATTTTGGTGACATTTGCACTAGGCACTGAAGTACTGGGTGGGCCAAAAGGTTCGTTTGTTTTTTTTCCATAGGATGGTTCTAGTAGCACTTAGTTGTCTTTATCTTCATTCAAAACAATTTTGTTAGATTGTATGTGACAGCTGTCATATTAGCGTGCATTTTAAAAAATCTTATCAAAATTGGTTATTTTTTGTGTAGCCATTTTAATATTGAAGATGGAAGAAAAAAAGCAACATTTTCAGCATGTCATGCTTTATTATTTCAAGAAAGGTAAAAACGCAACTGAAATGCACAAAAAGGTTTGTGCAGTGTTATGGAGAAGGTGCTGTGACTGATCAAACGTGTCAAAAGTGGTTTCCGAAGTTTCGTGCTCGAGATTTCTCGCTAGACGATGCTCCAAGGTCGGGTAGACCAGTTGAAGTTGATAGCGATCAAATCGAGACATTAATTGAGAACAATCAACGTTATACCACACGGGAGATAGCCAACATACTCAAAATATCCAAATCAAGCACTGGAAATCGTTTGCTCCAGCTTGGTTACGTTAATCGCTTTGATGTTTGGGTTCCATGTAAGCTAAGCGAAAAAAACCTTCCTGACCATATTTCTGCATGTGATTCTCTACTGAAATGTAATGAAAACGTTCCGTTTTTAAAACAAATTGTGACGGGCGATGAAAAGTGGATATTGCACAACAGTGTGGAATGGAAGAGATCGTGGGGCAAGCGAAATGAACCACCACCAACCACACCAAAGGCCGGTCTTCATCCAAAGAAGGTGATGTTGTGTATATGGTGGGATTGGAAGGGAGTCCTCTATTATGAGCTCCTTCCAGAAAATGAAACGATTAATTCCAGCAAGTACTGTTTCCAATTAGACCAACTGAAAGTGGCACTCGACGAAAAGCGTCCAGAATTAGTCAACAGAAAACATATAATCTTCCATCAGGATAATGCAAGACTGCATGTTTCTTTGATGACCAGGCAAAAACTGTTACAGCTTGGCTGGGAAGTTCTGATTCATCCGCCATATTCACCAGACATTGTACCTTCAGATTTCCATTTCTTTACAAAATTCTCTTAATGGAAAAAAATTTCAATTCCCTGGAAGACTGTAAAAGGCACCTGGAACAGTTCTTTGCTCAAAACGATAAAAAGATTTGGGAAGATGGAATTATGAAATTGCCTGAAAAATGGCAGAAGGTAGTGGAACAAAAGGGTGAATACGTTGTTCAATAAAGTTCTTGCTGAAAATGAAAAATGTATCTTTTATTTTTACTTAAAAAAACGAAGGCGCCTTTTGGCCCACCCAATACTTAGCAGAACTCACAGCAATGAATTCACATCTACTTTAGTTATGCAAGTACTTTAGTTTCAAGACATTTAGAGGCATCCCTGACTCTTTTAGCAGAGAGTTATTGGCTCTTTCCCATTTCATCCTCTCTCAGGTAGGAACTAGTCCGATGTTTACTTCTCCTCTCTTCCAGTCTGATCGAAGTAGTTGTAATCTCCCCAATGGCATGTGTTCTATGGGTACTGTGGATGTTGCTACAGAAGGATGACTCAAAAATTCATCTGTCTCACATTTTCCCCTTTAGTGTCCCAAATTTGTCCTTCCCTTTTAGGAAATATAATGTTTTAACTGATTTTTGTGTTCAGAGAGTAGAAAAACACATCTATATCCCTTTGATACTTGATCTGATATGTAATGAATATGGAATTTTCAGTTAGGGTAGCCACCCATGGCTGTCACCTATTTTCTTTGTTGCTGGTAATGTTTTATGTAAGTGGACTGCTGCCATTCTCGACTTCAAAAGGCACTCTCAAACTTGACAGTGATAGATCATTTTGGTACAAGAATTTCCCTTAAGAATTTCACTCAAATAATTTTGACTAGTGACTTATGTTACTTCTCTTTAACTTGACAAGACTCAGTCTATGTGGATAATGAAGGACTGAGTGAGGTCAGGATAATTTATGACAGTGCTCTGGATCAGACACATCTTCTGGGCCACCTCAGATTCTCTTGATCCCACTCATCTCTCCAGCTCTTGACCACTTCATTCAACACCCCCTCCGCTACGCATACCAGCCACTGCCGAAGTTACCAACTTTGTGTGACTACCTGCACGCACCACACAACATAATCTCACTTCTTTTTTTTTTTTTTACATTATGCCTCTAACCTTCCACCTGCAACTGGTCTGTTGTCACTGAGGTATGAGACCAAAGTGTAACCCAGAAGTGTGAGGGAGATGAAACACAAGGAAAAGAAGCTTTAACTAATGGGACTGGAAGCCAGTGAGAACAATTTTCCCTACTCTTCCCTCCAGTCAGCTTTCCTGAGACTCATGAGTTCATAAAACTTCTCATAAGGAAGTCCACTGATGTTGAATAACAACTTACACCTGATGCCAAGTGGAGGCCAGTTTGGTAATCCTTCCTCACATTGTCTCCTGCCCATGACTCAGTCTTCATTTAATTCCCTCTTGCTTCCCTGGGATTTCACTCCCTAATAAACCAGCATATAAGATTTCCCTCAGGCTTGGTTTTTCAGAGAATCCAGCTTGGTAGTCTACATCAGGAGTGGCCCTAGAAAACAGACCTATCCCATATCTTTTGGATGGATTTTTGGATTTGGCTTACTCACCAGATCAATGCAAATAGGCATGCCATTTCTGGTGATAAGTGAGTTGGTGATAACCCGTGACGTGCAATAGCATTACAATCAAAAAGGCTTTTTTCAAACCTCTGGTTAATTGGGATGAAATGCAGGTTGACGGTGAGATTTTGGAATATATGGTTGCTGTAGCAATTTAACTGTATGAGGCCAAAGCTAATTTAGAATGATTGTAGAGTAGTCTGGCTTCTGTTAATAGCCTTGAAATCCTAGCAAAAATGAAATGAAAGTCTCAGAGAAGCCAACTGACAATGGATAGCATGCTATAAAAGCCAGAGGGCCTCTCATTCCCAACAGCTGCAAGGCAGACAGGCCCAGATCTCATCATAAACAAACTGTTACACACACACACACACACACACACATATATTTATAAGGCATTATGGAATATATGGTAAACACTGACTGGATATTTGATAGTTTTAAGGAATTATTATTTTCTTTTGGTGTTATAAAAGTATCAATACTTTGTTTACATTAAAGAAGTAATTATATTAAGTACTTTGTTTATATTTGTTTATACTTTGTTTATATTATATTAAAAAGAGCCTTATCTTTTTGAAATATATATATTGAAATATTTACAAATAAAATACTGATGTCAGAGACTTGCTACAAAATGATCAGGAGGTGGGAGCAAGTGGGGGTATATTTCAAACAGGATTTGTTATGTGTTGATAATTGTTGAACCTGAGTGATGGGTACGTGTGTGTTCATTTTACCACTATATCTACCTCTATAAATATTTGAAAATGTCCATAACACATATTATTATTTAAAAAGATCAGGCCTAGGATTTGATTGCAAATGTAGCAGAGCTAGAAAAGAGATAGGATATATGGTGTCAACAGTACCCTATGACAAAGTTAGGACTCTGATGGAAAAAGAATGGAGTCCTGACATCTGGAAAGGGAACATATGGAGGCTGAGCCTGAGAATATTATACTCACAAATTCCCCTAAATCCTCCAGGCCAACAGAAACAATCTCTTCCACTTCTAGGCATATACCCCAAATAATTGAAAGCACGGACTCAAACAGATATTTGTGCACTGATATTTAGAGCAGCGTTATTCAAATAGTCAAAGGTGGAAACAACCCAGGTGTCCACTGACAGATGAATTGATAGCTAAAATGTTGTAAATACACACAACAGAATATTATTCAGCTTTAAAAAGGAATCAAATTCTGATACATGCTACAACATGGATCCATCGTGAAAACATTATGCTAAGGGAAATAAGCCAGACACAAAAGCACAAATATTGTATGTTTCAACTTACACGAGGTACCTACGATAGTCAAATTCACAGAGACGGAAAGTAGAATAGTAATTATCAGGGGTGAGGGGGAGAAGGGAATGAAGAATTATTGTTTAATGGGTACAGAATTTCAGTTTGCAATGATGAAAAATTTCTAGAGCATTCTGGTGGTGAATGTACTTAATGCCACTGAACTATACATCAAAATGATTAAAATTCTAAATTTTATATTACGTATATTTTATCACAACAAAAAATTATTTTTATGACATATTTTTCTTGTTCTATTTTAAGAAATTTTGCTTAGCTCAAGGCTGCAAAGGTGTTCTCCTATGGGTACTTCCAGAAATTTTGTAGTTTTATTCCATGTGTATGATTTATTTCATGTTATTTTTGTACAGTACAAGGTAAGGGTCAAAGTTCATTTATTTCTATCTGGTTATTCACTTGTTCCAGCACAATTTGTTGAAAAGTTTATCCTTTCTATGTTGAAACATCATGGCACATTAGATGAAAATCAATTTACCATATCCTATTCCATTGACTTATATGTCTATTCTTATGACAATATCATGCTGTTTTGATTACTGTTGATTTACAGTTAGTTTTCAAATTACAGTTGATTCACAGTTACTGTAAGTCTTCCAACTTTGTTGTTTTTCAAATGATTTTGGCTATGTGAGTTTCTTTGCATTTCTATGTAAATTTTGAAACTAGCTTGTCAATTTCTACAAGGAGCCTGCCTGCTGTGGCTTTTACTAGAATTGCATTGAACCTATAGATGAATTTGTGTAGAATCAGCATATTAATAAGATTGCATCTTCGAATCTATGAACATGGTACACTCTCCAGTTATTTAGCTTTTAAAAATAGTTTTCTCTAAGCAATGCTTTATAATTTTTAATGGAGAAATTGTACATGTATATTTTTAGACTTTACCTAAGCATCTCATGTTTGGGGATGCAATTTTCAATTTTCGATTGCTGGTTTATAAAAATGCAACTGAATTTTGCATATGATCTTGTATCCTGCAAGCTTGCTTAACTTACTTAACGGTTCTAAGATCTTTTTGGAGATTCCTTAGGACTTTTTAAGTGCACAATCATATTGTTTACATTTAAAACAGTTTTATTTCTTCATTTCTAATCTCTATGGCTTTTATCGCTTTTCTTTGTCTTCTCAGTGGCTAGATACCCCCACTAAATTGTTGAATAGAAGTGGTAGGAGTGAACATCTTTGCTTTGTTCCTGATTTTAGGGGTAAAAACTTAGTATTTCACAAATCATATGATTTTAGCTGTAGAAGTTTTCATTGATGCCTTTTGTCAGGCTCAGGAAGTTCCCTAAAAGAACTTCCTAGTTTGCCGAATATTTTTTATCATAAATAGGTATGGGACTTTATCAAAGGATTTTTCAGCACATATTAAGATGATACTATGGTTTATAGCTAAGGAGCCAGTAGGAATGCACTGACATGCCTGAACCATTGCAACTTAGACTGGTAGAGTGAGAAATAAGAAATGAAAAAAGGTGGGCAAAATAGCAACTAGGAAGGAGCATGCTAGCAGAGGGCACGGTGAGGACAATCAAGACAGAATTTGAAGGATAGAAGAATGACTTCAGAGATGACAAATTTTAAGTTAGGAAACATGGAGGCAAAACTCAAATTGGTGTATAGATGTACTGATTTGCATAAAAGATTGAGAAATATGAAAGGAAGAAGAAAGTAGGTCTACAAGCACATCAGGGTCATGGCAATCTAGATTTTAAAAGCACTTTGTAGTTTATCTAATTTATTGACCCATTATATGTTTGAAAGTTTTCCACAACGTATCAGTCCAGATCACATTTATTAAACATGAGCACCATTAGTGATAGAAATTCCCTTATGTTTTTTTACATATTAAATATCTATATTGCTTCTATTTACTAGGCATTATTATACTCTTTGACACCAAGTAGAACTCATTTGACAGCCTGAAATAAAGCCGCTTTGAGAATACTTAAGAATAATTACAGAGATAAAATTAGTAGAACTTTGGTGTGAGGAGTGATGATACGAAAGAGTAAAAAGCAAAGTTGAATGACCTAACGTCAATGGTTAGGTTGATACATTATCCGCAATAAAAAAGATAAGGGGCTTCCTTGGTGGCGCAGTGGTTGAGATTCCGCCTGCCAAAGCAGGGGACACAGGTTCGAGCCCCGGTCCGGGAAGATCCCAAATGGGATCTTGGTTGGTCCCACGCAACCAAGCCCGTGCACCACAACTACTGAGCCTGCGCTCTAGAACCCGCAAGCCACAACTACTGAAGCCTGTGCATCTACAGCCCATGCTCCACAACAAGAGAAGCCACCACAGTGAGTAGCCCGCGCACTGCAACGAAGAGTAGCCCCTGCTCGCTGCAACTAGAGAAAGCCCGCGTGCAGCAACGAAGACCCAACTCAGCCAAAAATAAATAAATAAATAAATAAAATAAATAAATTAAAAAAAAAAGATAAAAAAACTTTTTGGTTAGAGGTGGTAGTTGCCTTTTCATAGTAGTAGTACTATTACTACTACTGTTGTTGTTGTTTAGAATTTGTTAATCTCGGAGTGCCTGTAGAACAATCATATGAGCTGTCCAGAAAGTGACTAGAAATGTGAGTATTGCTCATCTTCACTTATTACCAAGTGATGAGTGCACTTCTTGGACAATTTGATACTTTAATACTAATGTTTCAACATCTCTGAAAAAGGAATTAGTAACACCTACCTCACAGGGTGATTGTAAGAATAAAATTAATTAACATGTAGAAAGTGCAGAGACCACTTTACATAACCACTATTTTTATTACTGTAAATAGCAAAAATATTTAGGAAAATATATGTAATATAAATGTAAGTATTATGTGATATACTATATATAGTAGGAAGTATATGTATTTTAAATTATTTTGGAGCGTTAGTAAAATTACGGATTCATGTCAAATTTCTTTCCAATATTTTTGACAGCCAAATTGACTCATTTATTATTTGATAGGATAATCATTGGTGCAATTTACAAAGTACAATAATTTTTGTTTCTTTTTCCAGGCATGTGGGGAGCTTGTATCTCCCCACCACTGAGTTTGTAACTGAACAATGTGAGTTGCTTTAGCTGAACAAATATGAGTAAAAATGATGTGTTCTTACCAAGCTGAATCACCATCCTCTCTCTGTCCCTGTACCATTGCCTCAACCCTAGAATGAGGATGGCCTCTAGCTATTCCATACAGTGGGAGCAAAAACTAAATCTTGATGATATGTCACTAATAATTTTTAACCTGCAGAATAATCTCATCTATCTTTATTACTACAGAAATGTGTACCTAGAAACGTAGTACTGCCATAACAAAACCTTAAAATAAAGACTGGGAAGTGGATGGTGAGGAAACTGTTATCAGAGGCTATCAGAATTACAGTTATGTGGCATCTAATCATCTGATAAAATTGTGGACAGATAATCTGGAAGACAAATTATATACCTTGTGAGTTTGTAGATCAAGAAATAAAGATTAAAAAAAAAAAAGAATGCAAGTGTGTGTGTCGGTTGTTTGATGCTACCTCTGATAAAGTACTACAAGAAAGAGACTGGCTCTGAACAGGATTGGCTGGTTTGCAAGCAGAAATAAAAGGAAAGACTGAGAATCCAGAAAGTTGGATACTTGTAGGATTAGAAGAGGAAACTGCTTTTTAACACTAATTGGCAAAATATACATCTGAGAAGGGCTTTGAGGGACAAAGGCCAATTAAAACCCAGTCTTGTGACAGAAATCAAATAAGGGTATTCCCTCCATATGCACTATTACCATCTTTGAACAAATTAAGATCTTTCAGAGAAAAGCCCCAATTAAAGCTTTGACACTCAGTAAATCCTTTCAATTGGACAAAATAACTCAAGAAAAAGAGAATAAAATTATGGCTCACCTACCGGAAGTTGATAAGCTCAAGAAATAAGTAATTAAGCTGAAAGAGGAAGACATGGGGGTGAGAAAGTCAAGAAATATATCAAATCTAATAAGCAAGTACAGAAGTGGACTGTGTATATGGCTTTTAGAGCATAGAACTGATTAGAATTAAATAAATGATAAGCCTACGCGTTTCTTAAGAGAACGTTACTGCAAAAGAATCAGAAAATTTTATGATTGTTTAAGACTCAAAGATATCCTTGGCATCTCAACCTTTCCAGGGGCAGCATATTGAGAAAACTTCAAAGACCCCCAAGGAGAGATATTCTCCAATGCTTATTTCAAATGTGTCTGAGGGGGATAATGGAAAAGAAAATATCTTCAAAGCTTGTACCTAGAGACCATGGAAAGCAATGAACTGGACACACCTTCCCAATATATATATAAAATATTGCTGTGGGACATATCATTTATTTACCTGTTTTATTAGTTCATAGGTCATAGGTCTCTGGATAAAGACTGGCCATGTGTGGATCTGATGTAAAGATTCTCACACATCGCTCAGAAATTCTGAAATTTCCACCAAATAATGGTAAGATGGGATTTTTTAGACTTTTTACCTTGAAAAGGTGTCAGGGAGATGTGTGCATTGTTTTACACAAGAAGAAGAATAAACCAAGTCTTTGGTAACCATCAGGACAGAGTGTGATAATCATTAATGCTCTTCACTAATATTTCTTGTTCTCTCTCCAGATATTCGTCAAGATTGCATTTATCAGCCCCCTTGGAGTTGAAACCACGTGAATTGTTTTAGCTAATAAAATGTGAGTAGAAGTGATTTATGCCACTCTCAAGCAGAAGTTTTAAGAAGCTTTAAAAGCAGTAGGAGATGTTGGTCAAAAGGTACAAACTTCCAATTAGAAGATGAATAAATTCTGGGGCTCTAATGCATAGAATTGTGATTATAGTTAACAATCATGTATTATATACTTGAAAGTTATTAAGAAAGTAAATCTTTAGTGTTCTCACTACAAAAAAGAAATGGTAATTATGTGACATCATGAATGTGTCAGGTTATGGTGGTAATCATTTTGATATATATATATATATATATATATGAAATGAACACATTGTACATCTTAAATATACACAATGGCATATGTCAGTTATATCTCAATAAAGCTGGAAAATTTTTTGAATATTAAAATTTTTTTTTAAAATAGGAGATTCACAACTTTGCCAGAGCAACCCTAATGTTTGAGACAATGGATGCTGCATCAGAGTTTGTCCTGAGTTGAGATGATGTGTAGCAGAGTTCCCAGCCAATCCACCAAGCACATGGAACATCAGTGAGAAATAAATTTTTGTTTTCTAAGTCGTCAAATTTTGGAGGTTGGTTTTACTGCAGAATAACCTAGCCTACCTAATTAATTAATTTCAGTTAAGGCACTAATTGATAGCTTTAATCTCCTTTAGAGACAGTGGTGACTTATTTATAATACAGTATCAGATAATTTAAAAACAGGAAAGTTATATATACATGCATATTAATTCAGAATTATCTTCAGATGATGTTTGTATTCCTCCCTCTAGAAATTACTAAAATATTTTATTTATAATATTTACTTGAATTAAAATGATTTATTTCCAGGATTCAGGCTAATTAAAAAATTATTTTACTTCTAGTCTAATAAAATTGCATGTATAAATGAACTTATTTACAAAACAGAAATAGAGTCACAAATGTAGAAAATAAATTTATGGGGTTACCAGAGGGGAAAGCGGGGGGGTGGTAGTGGCAGAGGGATAAATTGGGAGATTGGGACTGACATATATACACTACTATACATAAAATAGATAACTAATAAGAACCTACTGTAGAGCACAGGGAACTCTACTCAATACTTTGTAATGACCTACATGGGAAAAGAATCTAAAAAGAGTAGATATATGTATATGTATAACTGATTCACTTTGCTGTATATCTGAAAGTAACACAACATTGTAAATCAACTATATTCCAATAAAAAAACAAACAAAAAACAAACCAAAAAATTGCATGTATAGAATTAGATGTTCCTTATACTCATTATAGAAATTATCTGAAAATCATCAAGAGCACATACTTTTAAAAATTACTTTGTATGTTATTACATATACCAGTAACAAAATGACATCAGACTCACTGCTGATAGAAAACATTAATCAGGGAATGCTTAGGATGATGTTGAAAATAATGGTAAATTCTGATGGCAGTAGTTAAGATTGGTTTATTAGTTTCTAAAAAAAATGTACATATATGACTTGTCTGAGCATGACCTATGACCCCAATGGGCCAGTTAGAACAAATATATAGGTAGGTGAAGAAAGGGGAGAATGATGATACATAAGTCAAGGCGGCACAGGATTTACCTTTGGCAAATGCTGTGTTTCACTACATCCCTGCCCATTACATCAGATGGTAGGTTGTCAAAATGATAAAGAGGCAGAATTGGTAAAATCTTAGGTCTGGGAATTAGGTAATGAGTATATGTAAAATGCAAAGAGTAAATATATTGTCTTTGCAACATTTTAACAATATTGTGAATAAATATTGAGTTAATACTATTAAAGTATATTATTCTAGTTTATGGGTAGGAAGGCCTGGTATGGACCAGTATGGAGCATGGTGAAGTAGAAAGAGCAAGGATTTGATTAAAAAATCAGAATCTGATTTCAATTCTGATTCTGCTACAAATTGACCATATGTCCTTAGACAAGTTACTTACTCTCTTTTAACCTTAGTCTTTCATTTGTCAAATAGAGCTAGTAGTACCTACTTCACAATGTTATTGGGTAAATTACATGAGATAGACTAAATGAATAAGGAAATATAGACTAAATGAATAAGGAAATACCTAATAAACGATAATTGCTTGCCTTTTAACTAAATCTTTATCCCTTTGTTAGGGACAGAAGTTACACTGAATTGAATAGTACCTCCTGCCCCAAGTTCATCTCCACCCAGAATCTCAGAATGTGACCTTATTTGGAAATATTGTCTTTGTAGATATAATCAAGTAAAGATGAGATTATACTGGATTAGGGTGGGTCCTAATCAAATGACTGGTATCCTTATAAGATGAGGAAAATTTGGACACACACAGAAGAAAAATGGCCATGTGAAGATGGAGGCAGAGATTGGAGTTATGCTGCCACAAACCAAGGAATGCCAAGAATAGCCAGCAACCACCTGAAGCTATGAGAGAGACAGAACAGATTCTTCCTCAGATCCTCCAAGAAGCAACCAACCCTGCCAACATCTTCATTTCAAATTTTTTGAGTCCAGAACAGTGAGAGAATAGAATAGAATTTCTGTTGTTTTAAGCCACCGATTTTGTGGTAATTTACTAGGGCAGCCCTAGGAAACTAATATAGAGAGCATAAAAATACGGAAAAAACACATTTAACTCTGAATTCTTATTGATCTACTAAAAGGGTGGTACAGGCAGTAAATTAGTTATAAATCTATCTGCTTTGGAAAAAATGAAAGTTTGGAAAAATCTAAAAATTAATTTTAAAAGACAATAAAGGAAACAGTTCCAATTGGACTACTGTCTCTCTTTTGGAAAGTTGTCAGCCAGGAATTTCAAATTTATATGAAGAAAATATATTACGTGAACTCTTTGAGTATTCCTAGTTGAATATTTCTGGGTGAAGTCCAGTCATTCAATTTTCTAATTTGTAAAATGTGCAGATATGGGGAGCAAAGGAGCAAAAAGAGATGAGGTATTACAGTTGATAGATCATTCTAATTTGAATGAATAACTTTGTTCATTCAACAGATATACAGTGCTACTATATGCTAGGCACCGGAGGTATAATTCATACCCAATCTCTGAGGAGATTACAACATGCAATCAAAGACAGACTTTAAACAATTAAACAAATAAATGGATACATACTAATATGTGTGAATTAAAGGAAAATACAAAGAGCTATAAGAAAATATAAGAGGTGGACTTATTCAGGGGAGGATTCTCTTCAAAGGGATATGGGACATGTTATACAAAGGGTGAAAAATAATTAACTAGGTAATGGGGCAGATATGCAAAGAACAATCTCTTTAGGAAGCACAAGCAAAGGTCCTGAGG
This sequence comes from Eubalaena glacialis, assembly GCF_028564815.1. Lineage (NCBI taxonomy): Eukaryota > Metazoa > Chordata > Mammalia > Artiodactyla > Balaenidae > Eubalaena > Eubalaena glacialis. The sequence goes on from NC_083736.1 coordinate 24,215,181, forward strand.
TTGGAAGCTGTATGGTTCAAAGACAAAAGTGATGGAAGGCTAGAATAATTGTATAATGAAGATCTGGGTGGTGGATGGGGGATTCTGAGTGGTGATAGTGGACAGTGGCACAGGATGTGGCCAGATCCTGCAAATCAATTTAAGGAGTTTTAGGTTCATCCTGATAGAAATGGTAAGGCATTAAAGGATTTTAGTGAGGAAATAAAATGATCAGATTTGCATTTTAAAAGATCATCCTGGAAGATGCTAAGAATTCTACATATTATGTATTTTATTCATAAATAACCATTCAACCATTCATTCAACTAATATTAATTGAGCATCTATGCGACAGTACTCTTCCTTGGGATACATAGTCCCTTCTTACATGATACACCATACTGTGTGTATAAAGCATTGGGTATGTGTTTTGCATATATTACAAGAATATAAAAAATAAATATTAATAAAGCTTTTTCTCCAGAAATCTGCAACCAACAAAAGCCAGAGCATTATTTCTCAAAATTTAAGATATACGAGCATCACCAAAAGGGTTCAATAAAACACAAATTGCTGGGCCCTATCCCCAGGTAAGTTGCCAGTGATGCAGACACTGCGGACCTGGGATCATACTTGGAGAATCACTGAGCTTGAATTGTAACCTTAAAAATCACTCCCTACACTCTTTAAATTCAACATTAACAAAAATGGTTAAGATTTCAGGATAGTGCCCCTTAAACTATAATGTACATGCAAATTGCTGTTGAACGCTATTCAAAAATGGATTCTGATTCATTTATTCTAGGGCGGGGCCCAAGATCCTGCAGATCTAAAATGCTCCCAGGTGATGCCAATTATGCTGGTCCATGACAAAGCAATGTCTACAGCAGACCACACCGACTCAGAATCTGTATTTAAACAAAAACTCCAGATGATTCCCATGCACTTTTAAGTATAATAAGCACTAGTTCTCAAACTTGGCTAGACATTGGGAATCACCTGGAATGAGGTAAAAAAAATATCGATTCTTGTGTCTTACCAAGAGAATTCCTTACTTGTTTGGTACTGGGTTCAGGCTGGGTCATGGGGTTTTTAATGCTCCCCAGGCTATTTTAATATTCATCAAAGTTTGAGAATCATTCTTCTAAAGCCTTGCCACTTGAAGCGTAATCTGTGGTGGGTAGCATCGGCATCACCCGGGAGTTTGCTAGAATTGCAGAATCTCAGGTTTCACCCCAGATACAGTGCATCTGAATTTTCCTTTGAACAAGATCCTCTGGTGCTTATTAAAGCTCAAAAGTGCTGTTCTAAAGCTGCGCTGCCCAATACCAAGAGAGGAGCTACTAACCACACGTGGCTATTTCAATTCAAGTTAATTACAATGTAAAAATTAAAAATTCAGTTCCTCAGTCTCACCAGCTACATTTCAAGGGTTCAATAGTCAAATGTGGTCAGAGGCTACCATACTGGACAATGCAGATACAGAACATTTTCATCACAGCACAAACTACTATTGGAAAGCGCTGCTGAGAGTATCGCCTGCTTGTATTTAAAGTCATTGGGCAAAGGCACGTTTAAAATAGATATAGAAAGCTGAAGATAGATTGTAGCATCTGAAATAGATACCCATGGAAACAGATTCATACGTCTTTATAAAAAGCACATTATAAGTAACTGAAATTATTCCTTAAAATTCTGACCTTGCTTAGAGATCACTAGCGAAAATCCTATGCATCAATCGTACAGAGTAATTATTTTTTACGAAAGTATTACATATAGGTTTATGGGAAGAGAAAAGTTTTCCTGCTTTATATTCTGAAAAGGCTATTTCTTTCCAGCCCCCATTCACGCTAAAGGCATCTCTGAACCGAGCTCAGTCAGCTCTGCTCTTACAAGATGCTTCAGGGAATAGGAATTTACTCCCTCTGCTTAAGTCAGGAGGATAACTAGGAAGCTTGCTGATTTAATTTTTGAGAAAGGTCTTGACGTTTTGCCTCTATTTGCAAAAATGTCCTCAGGGGTTGAGTGACTCACCAAGCCAGCCATCCTCGCCATCCCAGGTATGCAACTGGGGGCACGCTTTTCTAACACGCCACCACTGATCGCTGCCAGGGTTGTAACTCCAGACATGCTCATATTTCTGGAATGAAGGATGTTTGGAAGTCCTCCTTCCCTTTTAATTGTGAAATCCAAAATGGGGACAAATTGTTTTAAGACACCCTGAGGCATTCCTAACGTAGTATTATTTAGAGTTTGACAGTAAATGATCTGCTGTTTAAAAATTCCTTTACCAGGAAGGCTTTCATTCCATCCTGATGCTTTGGCTTCCAGTTTACGAGTAAATCTGTTGTTTGCTTTGTGCTGAAGCACGTTGCTGCTCAGGAGCAAAATTAAATAATGAAATATGTTAAGAAATCTTATTTTAAACAGACAATTTATAAAAAGTGAGTTTTCTGTGGGTTTTATATTAAAAGGACTATTAAGTTCTGATATAAGAGTGTAAGTGGGAGAGGAAACTGAAAGAAGATAACTTTTCTAACACAATGATCACTTTACATCCTTGTACTTTATAATATTTAATAAACCCAAGTAGGTAAGAGAGATGATTTGGGCTTATTAAATGTAACTTTACTTAAGTTATTCCTACAAATATACTAAACATTTATAGACCAAACCTTAATAGGAATTTTCACATTTTAGATAAATACTACAAAACAATGCACAAAGACATAAAAATATTTACTGAAAGATATGTATGCTCATACATTTTCAAAGGTTTTGCTTTGTCCTCTTATAGAGGTATGCATACAGAATGGGAATGAGTTCTGTTTATACAGTAGGTGTAGAGTCTGATTATACCATTTTAATAAATATTCTCTTCTTTATGGTATACATGCAATGTGTAATAATTACATAATTCATAAAAATTAAAATACTGCAAATTGATATAAGAAGTAGCGATCTTGCTGGATTATCCTTTTTTTCCATACCTAGAATGATTCTGATGTTCACTAGGCAGGAAATTTGGAAGAATGAATGTTTCAAATCCGGAATGTGATTTTCCAAATAAACTGATGCCTTACTGATACTAAAACTGAGCAGGACCCTCTGGGGCTCCTGGGCACGAAAGCCTTCCTGTGTCCCCTGTTTCTCGTTTGTAGGGAATAGACTCCAGGCTCCATGACCTTCCCTGAGTCATAAAAAGCAGATTCGAACAGTTACTACTCAGGGAAGGGAGGGTGTGCAGAGGAAAGTGAGGAGCAGTCAAGAAACAATAGTGCAGCCTTGGGGCAGGGTCCTGGTTCCACCTCAAGGGATACACATAACAATATCTTTAAGCTCTTTTGCAGAACTAAAACCCCTACCAAATGGAAGATGTTCCAGAGAGCAGGTCACAGTTTGATAACCTCGAGAAGCTCATCAGGAGACCACCTGAGGCCAGATTAAAGGAGTGCAGGCCCTGCACACACCCTGATCCTTATCAGCAACCCTGCCCTTGAACCATTGCTATAAAACTCCTCACCAAATCCTCCCAGGTTGGGACACACAGCTTTTGAGGCACGAGCCCACTGTGCCCTCCTTTGCCTGACAAAGCAATAAGCCTATTCTTTTCTATTTCGCCCAGAACTCTATCTCTGAGATTCAATACGGCACCTGTGCACAGAAGCTGAGTTTTCAGCATCAGTACCAGATATTTCGTGAAACGCAGCTGACTCAACCATCACTGACTACTCAACAATGTTTCCAACATATGGAGAAAGGACTTCAAGGAAATGACCAGACTGCTTAACCACTGTTTCCAAATAATAATATGCCAACCTAGTTGTGGGTTGAAGCCAAAATCTGCTCTAAGCTTGCAAATAGTGTTGCCTACATTTCTAAAACTTAACCATTTCCTCTCAGGTTGAAGGAAATAGATCTGTTGGGTTTTTTGACATTATTGTGTGTTTGCCATGGGAATTTATTGCACATACCTCTAAAACAGGTGAAGGCAAATTCCAAGTTTATCTGAAGATTAAAATAAGCTGAAAGTTGTCTTGCCCATAGTCCCTTGGCTCTAGTAATGTTTTTTATAGGGAAGTGGAGTTGAGTGGCACAAAGCCAGATGCCTGGATCTCATCTCATAGTCACTGAGGAAGTTCATGAGTAATAAAAGTGAACCACGAAGAGGAAGTCATTAAAAAGAGAGGTTACTGATAGAAGCATTTTGTTGAAAAGCAGTAAGTATAGGGAAAGGGAGGTGAGAGACACTACAAAATGAAAAGAGTAGCTAGAAATTTTGGACAGTTAAATCATCATTACTAAAAATTGCCACAGAAAAATGATAGATTGCATAGTTACACATTCAAATATATCAGTGTGAAATAAAAGTCATATTTTTACAGCAACACAAGAGAAATTTAAACAAAAAATCTCTGCCCTTTGGCCTCCTCTCTCCCTGCCCTATGCATTGTGTATCTGCATTATGCATCAGCCAGACCTCCCCCATTGGCAGGAATACCTGCTCAACTGAAAAGAGCAACACTGTCTAAGCATCAATGAGTCAACTCCTTAAAAGATAACATTCCTTCCTGATCTTGTAAGGGGTCACATGACCCATCATGATGCCACTTAGATCTGGATTATGTAAACTATCTACATAATACGTTATTTGATGTATAGCCCTATGTCTTAAAAAACTTATATAACTGTGCCTTGACTTCTAATGGGTAGAACAGTTCTCAGAGCTTTCGGAGATGCTCACACAGGTTATAATCTTCAAATCTGGCTTGAATAAAATTTTCCATTTCTTTCTAAGATCGACTGATTAATTTTTCATCGACATTAGCAATACTCTGTAATAAGGTATGTTACAAATTTCAACCATTTTCTTGATATTTAGATGAATGTCTTGTGTCTTACAGAGGGGCGAAACCTGGTTGGGTCAGTACAGGGGTGCAAAATTTGCTACCTCAAATGTGTCTCTGTATGAGGATTAATTTAGGCTGATTATTTTTAAGAAACAGAAGACTCAGGAAGTTTTTCTTGTTACCTCCTTTTTAACTGCCTAAAAATAATTAGATAAAGGGCCTGTCCCTGGAACAGAGCTATCATCAGAGATATCTGCAAAGAATGTAGATTAGGTGTGGTCGGGGAAACTCTGCAGGGCCCAGAGGTCAGAGTCCACTTTGGGTCCCATTATCTCTGCCTGGTCCAGCAAACATTTGTTTATGAAACGTTTGCTTTTCCATCTCCATGTGAATTGCCTTCCTCCCTTATGAAGTCCCAAAACACTACCACAACATCCTCTTTTGTCTTTAGCTGAAGGTGGTATTTAAGGTGAGGGTTTTGGCCATTTTGGCGGGTTACTCAGTTCTCCTGGGTCTCTCCCATGTATACATGTTAATAAACTTTTGTTGAGATTTTCTCCTGTTAATCTGTCTCATGTCAATTGAATTCTTAGCCCAGCCAGAAGAACCTAGAGGGTAGAGGAACGTTTCTTCCTCCCTGACACCAGTAATATAACAAAGTGAAATGATAAGAACTGTGTTGATCTAGGGAAGGTGGATAACTATAGAGAAATCAGAAACCATGACACATACACAGAACTATAGGTGGTTTATCATGAATGGAGCATAGAGGTGTGAGAAGTGGCAAGACATAACTAGAGAGATAAGCAAAGACTAGATTTTAAGGAATGTAGATACCATGCTAAGGATTTTGTACTTTATCCTTAAAGATATAAGAAGGAAATGATTATGGTATATATTTTAGAAAGATCATGATAGTCATATTATACAGAATTATTTTGTCCTCAGGAGACTGAGGTCTAGGGATCGTATGTCCAAAATAGGGATCTGGATAATATCAAAACTGGAATTCAAACTCATCAGACTCACTTCTGGTTCACTTTAGGATGCAGCTATTGAAACCAAGCAGGACCCTGTGGGGCTCCAGCATGGAAGTCTTTCAAACTGTTGCTAATCAGGGAAGGGAGGGGATGCAGAGACAAAGGAGCAGCAGCCAAGAAACAGTACAGTAGTGCAGCCTTGGGGCAGGGTCCTGGTTCCACCTCAAGGGATGCACATAACAGTATCTTTGAGCTCTTTACAGAACTAAAATCCCAACAAATGGAAGATGTTAGCATTCTTCATTCCAGAGAAGACCACCCGAGTCCTGATTAAAGGAAACAGAGAAGCTCTAGGAGACCACCTGAGACCAGATCAAAGGAGTGCAGGCCCCTTAATTTTTATCAGCAACCCCGCCCTTGAACCATTGCTATAAAACTCCTCACCAAATCCTCTCCAGTTGAGACACACAGTTTTTGAGGCATGAGCCTACTGTGTCCCCCTTTGCCTGGCAAAGCAATAAAGCTATTCTTTTCTACTTCACCCAAAACTCTGTCTCATAGATTTGATTCAGCACTGGTGCACAGAGGCCGAGTTTTTGGCATCATAATCTTATGTTGTGTGATATGATGTGATTGTTTGCATTGCAAATGCAAAGTCAAGCCAGTTTATGTGCAAAGGAACTATCTTTATTTGACTGAAGATTTTTGGAGACTTGGGTTGTATATGTATAAATATATTTAAAAAATAAATATCTAATTGGGTGTTATATATGTTTATATACTTAATACATGAATATTGATGATGAAGATATAGAGTATGTAAAATTGCTCAATTTCTCTCTGTGAGGTCATTTCACAAGTTGACCTTCAGAATGCATTAGCATCATTACTAATTGACTCAAGTATTGACTTTTGTGACCTTTAGTAAGAACCTTAGTTCAAATACTAAATTTAGCAGAAGCAGAACACTCTCTAAGGCAGTCTATTTTGTGTTGTTCAGTTTTAGTTATGGAAATATTCAAAATATACCAAAGTAGAGAGAATAGCATAACAAACCACCTTGTACCCATCTTCCAGCTTTAACAATTATTCACTCAAAGTCGGTATTATTTCACCTAAACCAGTGATCTTCAAAAATGGTCAGTCTTGCCTGCAAGTGGACATTTGTCAATGTCTGGAGACACTTTTGGTTGTCACAGTTGGTGGGGGGGTTAGCTACCGGCATCTAGTGGGTAGAGGCCAGAGATGTTGGTAAATATTCTACAATGCACATCCCCCCACCTTCCTATGACAAAGAATTACCCAGTCCAAATTATTAGTGTTGCTGCTATTGAAACATCTTTATCTAGATTGTAACTCACTCTGTCCCTTTTCTGTATTATTGTTAGCAAACTCCAAACATCATATGAGTTCATCTATAATGTATTTAGTGTAGAACTAAAAGAAGATTAGGGGGTGCTGAAGAATTTTAAAAACAATGAGTAGGTTGTTTTTCTATTTGTTTGTTTGCTTGCTTGCTTGTTTCTCAGACCCACCTAGCCAGCCCCTGATCTGCTTCATGTTCCAAAGAGCTGTCCTCTGCAAACCACATTTCTCAGTCTCCATTGCCAACTGGCTTCTTGTTAGGTTTGGCAAATGGAAGGCACTGGATGGAGAATGCTTCAGGTGACATCTCCAACAATTTCCTGAGTGGATCCAGCTCTTGCCGGCAGTCAGCTCTACTGAGTTGAATAGTGCCCCTCCGCCCCCAAATTCATGCCCACCTGGAACCTGTGAATGTAACCTTATTGGGATATAGGGTCTTTGCAGATTTAATTAACTTCAGATGAGGTCATACTAGGTTAGGGTTGGCTCTAAATCCAATGACTGATGCCTTCATAAGAAGAAAGAAATTTAAAGACACAGAGGAGACGGAGACACAGAGAGAAGATGACCATATGAAAGTGAAGGCAGAAATTCGAGTGATGCAGCAACAAGCCAAGGAATGCCAAGGATTGGTGACAACCACTAGAAGCTAGGAAGAGGCAAGGAGACTTCTTCCCTCGAGCCTTCAGAAGGAGCATGGTGCTGCTGACAACTTGATTTTGGACTTCAGGGCCCCTGAACTGTAAGAGAATGAAATTCTGTTGTTTTAAGCCACGCAGTTTATGATAAGTTATTATGGCAGCCCAAGGAAACTAACACACTACCCCTTCATGGTCCTAGTTCCCAGTGGGGGCACCTCTGTGATTCCAGCTTCTACTTGGAAGCCCTAGCTCCTCAACACTGGTATCCTTTTATTCTTTCAGCCCTACTGATGGTAGTTGCCCCATACAGTTGGTAATCTCTGAGTTGGCTCACCATCCTTAGTTTTAGTTCTTCTAATGTCTTTATATCTAGTTCCCTATACTAATACCTTGTAATAAACTACTTAGTGTCATTTCTGCTTTCCTTACTGGATCCTTATACATAGGGAAAATATAGTACCAAATTTAGTAATTTTTGTAGAAAGTATTACTGGGAAATACTTGTATTTCTTTAGTTTCTCTGTTAAATATATTTTATAGGCTGGCTTCTATACAAAAGGATTATTTTGATTCTATTTAATATTTTTCATTTTTATGTACAATCTGATATAAATCAACCTGCATAAGCATTATCATTTAGCACTTTCTATTTGGGCAATACTTTGCAAACATGAGTTGATTTTTGAAAGAAACACTAATTTTTACGGGAATATAATGCAAAACTATAAACCAGGGGGTCTGCAAACTTTTTCTGTAGATGTCCATATAGTAAATATTTTAGGCTTTGCAGGCCATATGGTCTTTACCATAACTACTCAACTCTGCTGCTATAGCGTGCAGGCAGTCACAGGCAATGTGTAAATAAGTGAGCATGGCTGTCTTCCAATAAAACTTTATTTACAAAGAAAGGTGGTGGGCCTGATTTGTCCTATAGGCCATAGTTTTCTGACCTCATTATAAACTACCTAGACTTTTGAATGCATATTTTCCCATTGATATCACACATACACACCACATGCATCTATATTGTTTCACACACAGAGAAAAAAATATAGCTTCTTTCCCTTAAGAAAGTCAACTTTTCAAAGATCTGCTAGCCTTTACTCTCTCAGTATTTCATTCTTTCAAAAGATTGATATCTTGGAAAAAGAGTCATTAGGCCAAAACATTAGACCTCTGGGATAAACCTGCAGAAAATTGATTGAAGGAACAAACCAACTAACTCTTTTGTAAAAGTCTGCCTACACTCTTATTGTGAAGGATGAATAATACCTCAACAACTGGCCAGGATTTATTTTTTTTAGTATCAAATTTTTGGTCCACTCCCAAACACCCCCCAAAACACAAATCAAATATTTTAAAAAGTAAATAGTTTTGGCCACACACATATAGCAAAGAACATATGACTTATTTATATTTCCACTAGACTTAGATATTTTTAAGGCATACTCTAATTTGTTATATTGTTCTTAATATCTAACTTAGTTCCTGGTTCCCAGTAAGTTATCAAATAATATTTGTTGAATAAATGAACATATTATTCTAAGATAGTAAAATAGCTCTAATCATATGTCACGTAGAATCTAAGACTGGTAATTTCATAAATATAGAAGTTAAAAATTGGCCTATGGAGACAGAAGATCATTTGTTTCAAAGGAGAAATCTATAAATCTGAATGTGGAAAGAGGTGCTAACAGGTGCTAAATGACATCGAGGTCAATTCTTCTCTTTGAATTGGTTTATCTCTGTCAGGAGCAGACAGATCCAATATCCACAGGCACATAAAAATATTGAGTTATGTCCTGGGGTTAACCGAGTCTGACATTATGGTAGACTTCGAAAGAATTTAAGGTTGAGCTCTCCTTCCAGGTGCCAGAATGTCATACAATAGTCCACCGTAACCATGCATGTAGGCAGTCCTAAACAGGCTGCTTAGTTCCTGAGTATCTAAATTTGTGACAATTTGTGAATGAATCACCATGCCCTCCATAGAACTTGGCAACTGGATCAGCGCTTCTGCATCTGGCATTGTACACAATTTGCATATTGTGGAAGTGAAACACTTTGCAATCTCTGAAGCCCATCTCATTATGTTGTGATGAGCTCATAGCCATGTGCTTTCCATCTTTAGTTCTAATTTCAGGGCAGCCGTACTTAAAACCTAAGGACATACATACATAGCTTATGGATAATGATTGGCTAAACTGTTTTTACTTTGGTAAACTTAAGATGTTAAATTAAGAACGACTCAACTAACCAGAGTGGAAAAGAGGACAGGCAAAAGTTTTCCCTCCTTAATACCAATTTTTACAAAATAAAAAAATTTTTGAAATACCTGAGTTACTTTAAATGAGAAGAGTGCTGGAAATGGTTATTAAAATTTAAACTACCTCCAAAATTTACATTTAGTTTCCATAAAACACTTTTAACTATCATAAATTCATAGGAATCATGTGCTAAAAATGTGTTTCTAAACTATGACAACAATTATATTTCTTCTATTCTTTATGAAGTTTGATTTTGTCATTTAAAAACAAGAAATAAATGAGCATATGGGAGTAGGTTTTTTGTTTTGTTTTGTTTTTGGGTTTTTTTTTTTTGGCAAATCTGTTTAACATATATATTTAAAATTAGAACTAAGAGAAAATTTATATATAGGCCATGGTGCCAGTATCCATACTTAGATTACAAGACATACAAGCAGAAGAGCACATAACCATATGCTGTCCATTACTACTAGAATTCTAAATGCATGGACAACTACTGTTTTAGAAATGTATCCTAGAACCAAAGATTTTGGCTTCAATATTCAGCTCCCCTACAGACTTACTAGTTCTCGAACCTTTCTCTTAGCAAATGGTAATTTCGAGAACTGGAATTTGGAATTTAATAGGTTTATTGTGAATATACTTTTGTGATATGCTATTTCAAAATTGTTTTGAGGAAAGACTATTAATTAGGAATGTTCAGAGTATTCCCATAGTATGAGGAAAGAAACAACATAAATATAAAAAAAATATATCTTCTACAGGCTTATGAAATATTTGTCTGAATAATATCATGTGGCCAATATGTTTTGTGTCTTCACATATCCACAAATGCATTTTGATGTTTTTAAAAGTCAATAAAAACTTTGTTGATGGATTGTCACATATTTAAATTAATGTGTTATCTATTCATGGAATTATTTTGGTTTTGTGGAAAAGAAGAAAAAATATACATACATATACATATACATATATATATATAAAAAGCACACTTTCTTTTTACAAATTGCTTTGAAAATAAAAAGTAGAATTCAGTCAATGAACTCATGTTTTTAGTTAAATCAATTTGATTGTTAAGACTGCTAAGCAATTATTCATTTTCTCACACTGATTTTTCTGCTGATAGATGTAGCATAAAGGCCTTGATCTTGATAAAGTTCATTTTGTGACTTTGGGTTAACTTTGTTGGGCCTCTGCTTCTCCATCTCTAAAATCAGGAGTTTAGACATGTTACTTAAACTCTTTTATCTTTAATTATAGTGTTAATTATTACCTCAGAGGGATTAATTATAGAATCTCTGTCATAGAGTTACTGTGGGAATTAAATGAGATCATATAGTTAAAGCATTTAACAGTTTCTAGCACATAGCCCATGCTCAAAAAAATAACAATGTATTATCCAGGATTTTCAGTTTAGGGTTATAAAAACATAAAAGAGGAATGTTATTAAGTAGGGTGCACTTGTCACAATTAATGAACCAATATTGATGCATTATTATTAACTAAATTCCCTAAGTTTTTCAGAATTCCTTCCTTTTTACTAATGTCTTTTTGGATCAAACCCAGGGTACCGCAGTGAAAGCACTAAGTCCTAACCACTGGACTGCTAAGGAATTCCCACTAGTGTCCTTTTTCTTCTACTCTAGGGTCCCATCTGTGATACTAAATTACATTTAATCCTCTTGTCTCCTTAGCTTCCCCTTGACTGTGACAGTTTCTCAGACTTTCCTTGTTCTTGATGACTTTAAGATTTTGAAGAAGCACTGGCCAAGCATTTTGTAGAATGCCCTTCGATTTGGATTTTTCTGATGTTTTTCTCATGATTAGACAGCATTATGGGTTTTTAAGAGGAAGACCATAGAGGTAAGATGTCTAGTTTTTTCTTATGATTACACAAAATTATAACAAAAGAAAAAGAGGAATAAATTAGCATTAGCTTTTTGAATAACTCAAAAAAAATTAACCTATTTTTGAAGTTGAGAGTATCTTACTGACTGTCTTTTTCCAAGCAATGCCATACTATTTTGTCCAAAATTCAGTATAGATCAAATTCAAGATATGGAAAATACAAATTGTAATAAAATAAGGGAGATTTTTTTTCCTAAAACTTAATGGAAGAGGAAGTCTTTACCATATGCCTGTATAGAAAACTGTGATTAGGCTCACGTTATTTTATTTTTTAAAAGCTTACCTAGAATTAAGATACTTAATGGGTTATGTTTTTTAGTGGTGGGGGAATCAAAATTGCACAAAACTACGAGCAAATAGAGTGATTTTGAAAGAACTCAAATTTCCAAACCCTAACTTGAAAACCACATACTAAAGTTACAGATCATCAAAAGTGAACCTCTGAAGACATAACCATGGGTCCTTTGATAGCAGAATGAAATATCCTTTGGAAAATAAACCCTTAGGTCAGTATTTTAAAAATAAAATTACATATTATGTTTCTGGTTAAAGACGGTAAAGTGAAGCCATTTTTCACTATCTTCCATGAAATCATCCCAAATGAAGAAAATAATGAAGCGGAAATAGAGAGAAAGAAAATATTTCCAAAGAAGCAATCACAACCTTCAGTCAATCACAAGTATTGAAGTACAGTCAATTCTCATTATTTGTGGTAGTTATATTCTATAAAGTCACCACAAACACTGGATTAGTGAATACTGAACCATTACTCCTAGGGGAAATAAAGGGTTAGACTCCTGTGAATTTCCAGTCACAATATTTTCATCATCTGATGAATATATAACCTTGTTTTATGTATGTTTCCATTTAAAGATACCATATATATATATAAATATATATTTGATTTTTTTAAAATTTCTTTTAATTTTAAATTGTCCTGAAATGGTAGGGCACCCAAGGAACAGTCAAAAGTAAGCTGTTTACAAGAGACATGTATAAAGCAAAAGAGTACAAAATGTTTGAACATAAATGAATGTGAAAAAATAGGAAAATAAAGACAAAAGGAAGAGTTATCAACTAAAATAGACATTAAGTCATTATTATATTTACAATGGTTACTGCATACATAGTAAATATTTCAATTCTGAACTTGTGTGGATCTACCAACATGGTTCATAATATTTAAGCAAAAAAATGTAAAAGAGTGACAAGGAGCCCTTAACAAAGAAACCAATATTTTAGAAGATTTTAACACAATTATTCCAATAAGTATTAAATCAAACACATAAAACATAATAAATACATAATCTTTAATAAAAATGAAAGTAAATTAGAAACACATTTTGGGAAAATATGAAAAGATAATTAAAAATCTTCAAAATATTTTCAAAACTAATAGGTCAAAAATATATTAGAATAAAGATAAATCTTATAACCAAACAATAACAAAAACACTCCAAATCAAATTTGAAAGTTGCAACTAGAGCTGAGAAATTATAGGTTTAAATGCTTACACTAGAAAACCAGTCAGGATGAAAACTAATGAACTAATTATCAAATTTAAGTGGTTATCAAGAAACAGTAGAAGAAATCTAAAAAAAAAACAAAAAAGGACAAAGGGAATATATGCTGAACAATGTCAAAAGTTAATTGTGTGAAAGACAAACATTTGATGCAACTCTAGTGAGATTTAGCAAGGGAAAAACAGCAAAGAAATAAGCAATATTGAGATTTACTTTCAATGACAAAACCAGAGGAGCTGCACAAACTAAACAGATACTAAGTAAAAATATGCAAAACATTATGATAATAGTTCTTTGGAATTAGCCATCTGTAAAAAATCCACTTTCTTTCTGCTCAGTGGTGAATGGTGGTGCCTTCACATCTAGCCCAGGCACTTACCTAGTATTGCCCATGACTTAGTTTCATCCTGTCAATATTCATCCAGGAAAGTAAATACCAGTTCTCTGTTATAGTATTTTCTATAAAGATGTAGATTACTATAAATGCTATAAAGAACACAACTTATCTTGGCCACTAAATCTTTGCTCCTAAGCATCAACAACTCACAACAAGCTAAGTAAAGGGAATCTTTCCAAAGTGGTGAGAGGGAAATAAAGTACTTCCTCTTGTAATGAAGACTAAGTTGTTCTGTTTTATCCTTCCTGCTGAGAATATCTAGAAAAGTTGGAGAAATTATGAAACAGAAACAACCGTTGGAAGACCTTGTTGATCAGCAAAGAGAAAGAGTAAACTCTGGAGATAGTCCCAGATTTTGTGTTAAATTTCCCATTGAAACATTTACTAATATTTAAAGATGCAGCTAAGAGTCTGAGAAAGAGTGATTTCAGACTCCGAGGGATTTGTAAACAACAATGGAATTCAGGTCCTGCCAAAAGGAGGGGCTGGTGAAAACATCCAGAAAAGCTACAAGCTAGAGACAAAACCCTGCTGTGAAAGGAAGCCAACAAATACAGATCTCTAGGGGAAAGCCTCATTATCTAGATCCTCAAATTATTTCTACATTATCTAAAATGAAATGTGCAGTACTAAATAAAACATAACCATGCATAAAAGAAAAAACAGAAAAAAATTACACTCAATATTTTTGAGAGAATGAGTGAACAGGAAGATATATCTCTATCTCTATTTCTCTCTCTCCAGAAGGCAGCTAAAGGAGCACATGGAAGGCAATTACAGAAAAGAACATATGAGACATGTATATCAGCAACAAAATCCAGATCGGTAAATTCTGAAACATATGCTAGTAAAATGATTAAACTTAAAAGACAGAGAAAAGCCCCTGTGGACCTCCAGGTAAAAAGAATGTCACTTACAAAGGGAAAAAAATCAAGTTTAAATCTGACTTCTAGACAACAACACACAAAGTAAAGCAACAGAGAAGCAATATTTCCAAGGAATATAAGAAAATAAGATGAGAATCAAGGAGCTTATATGTTGCCAATGTGTCCTTCAAGTACAAGGCTAAAGAAAAACATCGTTATACAAACACACCAGACTCAGAGAGTTCTGTATTGTCCTTATAAAGACTTCCAAATCTACTATATTCATGTAACTAGAGAAAAGACTTCATAAACCCATTGATGACAGGAGATACTTCAGAAAGATGACTACTAGTGAACATTAAATGGATATAATGGTTGGTTTAGATCAAGGACGCACGCAATTGGAGGTAAGAACTGAAGACTCAAATATAAATGTTATTTGTTCCATCAAATAGATGTAATGGAATCTTAAAAATTGAGGAGAATTAAAATGTAGAATAAGCACACTGTGTGCATTTAGATAATATGTGGGTAGGAAGGAATAACATTTAAAGCTCACAAACCAAAGATATGACTAAATAAGGAAAAGAAAAATAATAGCATTACAGTAGAATATTAGGTTAAGGTAACAACTAGGAAGTATTCTAAACCTTTGTAAGTCCAAAAAGAACACCCAAATGAGGAGACCAGAGAGTGAAATACCACATATTAAACATAATATACAGCAATTTAACAGAGCGGAATCTAATTTTATCAGCCATATCAGCATCCCAATAAAAGCAAATAGGCTTGACTCACCTATTAAATGGAAATTATTTTCAGAGTAGCTCATAAGGCAAAAGCCAAGTCTATGCTGAAATCAAGAGATATAACTTTTAAAGGTGATTCAGAAAGGCTAAATATAAAGGGATAAGAAAAAAAGCATGTCAGGAGACTGAAAAAAAGGAGGAAGTGGTGTTTGTGATCTTGATATTTGGCAAGGCAGAATTCAGGTCAAAATAATCACATACCAAAAAAAAAAAAAGAACACAGTAGAATTCTAAAGTCAAATTCACAATGTAGACATAATAGCTATGAATATCTATGCACTAAATAACATACCTACACACAGCAGAGATTACGTGAGATACTAGGAATAATAGAAACACACCAAAAACATGAGTTCTTAACACACTACTTTCAAATCAAGACAAGTGAACTGAAAATCACTAGATACAAAAGACCTAAGCACACTAATTATTAAAGTCTAATGGAGTATACATAAAACTTTTCACTCCAATAATTGAGGATGCACATTTTTTCTCAGATGGATTTGGGACATTTATGAGATTAATTGGGTCAGAAAGAAAAGCTCAATGTGTATAAATAATATAAACAGTATACTTGGTTCACAATTCAATATGTAGAGTCAATATATTTTTAAAAAGACAATTCTATTCGGAAATTAAAAAACTCAATACTGCATTTTGGATTTTATGGGATACAATTAAAGCAGTGATGGAATAGTCACACCCTTAAATATTCATATCAGCATAAATGAAAAAGATGAAAACACATTAATTACATATCCCACTCAAAAAGCTAATAACAACAGAATAAAGTAAAAGAGAGCAAAGGAAGGAAATAATAGGGCTTACAACAGAAATTAATGCATTAGAAACCAGAAAAGTAGTACTACTTATAAATGAATGTCTTATTTCTGTGAAAAGTTAATGAAACAGATATCCTCAGCTAAACTAACCTAGAAAAAAAGTACAATTCACAGTAAGTTTGAAATAACGACTGAAACAGAGGACATCATTTGCAAAACTCTTTTCAAGTAAACTTGAAATTGTCTGTGAAATGGATGATTTATTAGGAAATATAATTTACTAAAATGTATCCCTATAGAAAAAAATTCCAAATTAATTTTCATGGAAGAAATAGAGAGGGTTATCAAAGAACTGCCCTCTAACAAAAAAAGGAGCAGGGTCAGTTGTTTTAAGAGAAATCCTTCTACACCCTCAAAGAGCAGAGGCTGCTAACTTTACCTAAACTCTTCCAGAGCATAGACAAAGAAGGAAAATTTACAATTAAAGAAATTTGGGGTTTTATTTATTTTTTATTGTGATAAGAACACTTAACATGAGATCTACCCTCTTAAACTTTTATGTGTACAATACAGTATTGTTAACTCTAGTCACTAGGTTGTACATCAGATCTCTAAAATTTAATCATCTTGCATAACTGACACTTCATACCTTGTTGATTTTCTATTTTCTATATAGTAGTGTGTATATGTTAATCCCAAACTCTTAATTTATCCCTCCCCCTCCTACATTTCCCCTTTGGTAACCATAAGTTTGTTTTCTATGTCTGTGAGTCTATTTCTGTTTTGTAAATAAGTTCATTTGTATCATTTTTTTTAGATTCCAAAAATCAGTGACATCATGATATTTGTCTTTCTCTGTCCATGTAAATAGTGCAGCTATGAACATTGGGGCACATGTATCTTTTTGAATTAGAGTTTTTGTCTTTTCCGGATATATGCCCAGGAGTGGGATTGCTGGATCATATGATAACTCTATTTTTAGTTTTTTAAGGAACTTCCATACCTTTTTCCGTAGTGGCTGCATCATTTTACATTCCCACCAACAGTATAGGAGGGTTCCCTTTTCTCCACACCTTAAGAGGGTAAATCTTATGTGTTCTCACCACACACACACATAAAAAGAAAATGGTAATTATGTGAGGCGATAGATATGTTAATTAGCTTGACTGCGGTGATAATTTCACAATGCATACGTATGTAAAAACATCAAGTGGTACACCTTAAATGTATACGTTTTTGTCAATTTTACCACAATAAAGCTGAGGAAAAGAATATCTAGATACGTGGGAAAACTACAAGCAAAGCAGAAAAATTGCAATGCAAAATTTAGGGTAAATTTCTGCTTCTAGCCATGATGGAATAATAGCGACCAAAATAATCATTTCACTTTAAACATCTAAAAAAATGGACAAAATACACAAAACAAAAGTTTTCAGAAATTGAGCAATTCACACCACAGGACAGCAATCCCTGAGACAGGAAACCAATTAGGTGAGCCTTAGGATTGCCCCAGTTTACTGCGTAGAGTGAGTATCCAGGCTGCAGTTCACAGGAGCTTGAGGGGAGATACCTAAGAACCAGATAGGCTAGAGTTTACAAGTCAGAGTACTAGTGAAGAAAGATCTGCACAGAAAGAAAATAACCACACAGAGAAAAAGCTCAAGAGACTTGCAGAGGGTTCCATGGGAGCCCTCAGCTGTGGACAGATCAGTGCCTGAAAGGGAGGAAAGAACCACTGGAAAGAAGCAAACAAATCTATTACCAAAGCTTATCAAGGGCCAGGAAGAGTTTGTGTTCTTCAGCAATAAAGAGAAAAACATCTTGAATATTAAAAATCTAGAATACTAAGAAGCGTATGTTCTTAGTAGTATTTTAAGTTGGATGGTTGATTTTATATATATATATATATCATAATATAGTATGTAATATATTATTGATATTATTGATTATATTGATACTATGTTGGTTACACTGATATTGAAAATAATATCTATATATAATATAGATATCCTATATAGTTATATATATAATATATATATCTCCTTTGTCCTTTTATATACCCACTGATATTGAAAATAATATCTATATGTAATATAGATATCCTATATAGTTATATATTATATATATATTATATCTCCTTTGTCTTTTTAAAATTAAATGTGTTCATTTTTAGTTTATGGTTTTTATTAATGGAGATTTTTGTAACTGAATTTGACAGTAAGGACATGTGAATGCCATTCATTAATCTAATGAAATAAGAAAGTCTGTAATTTCTTCTTCTAGCCCTGTATTTCTTGGCAAATCAACAGAGAAGGAAGGAAATCTTAGAAACAGCTGAAGTTGTAATTGTCCCCAATTATTTTTTTTCAGTCTCTACCTTGTTAATTTTGGGGGAAAAACAATTCTATATTGGAAAAGATTTCCTTCGATCTGACCCTGCATCACCTGCCTGTAATGTCTCCTTCATATTCTGGCAGGGAAAAGAGGATCAGTGGTAAAAACAACAGATGGAAGGGCCTATTTTCTTGGTAATGATGCCTCTGTAATTCTGTGGGTTTGATTGAGGCTATCAGTCAACAGCTTCTAGATAATTTGCATTAAGGATATTTTAAATGTCTAGTTTATTCAATGTCAATCTTCTGTCTTTAATGCACAATTATGAAGGAATACTAGCTTTTGTCTTTTTTAAACTAAAAGCTGGATTTCACCTAGGTAGCACACCACACACCAGGACTGCCATCATTCCAATAACGGAGCGTCGCTCTAACCTTTGAGTCTGAGAGGGCAAAAACAATTTCTACTATATCCCTTTTCTCAGCCACTCTTCTTTTATCCTTCACATTTGGGTTGCTTGAGAAAGATAATAGTATTTCTTAGATTTTTCACTTGAAAAATCAAGGAATACAATAACCAGTTATTGAAAGAAATATCTGTAACAATTCAAATTACAACTGCACCAAAACCTGGTTATACCCATTTCTTAAAAATCCACAAAGGGATTTTTTTTATTAAAGAAAAAAATCCTGTTTTTGCCTGAAATATTTGAAAAAATATGCTAAAATAAAATACAACCAGAATGAGAGGATTACTTGTTCTGTGTTCAAAGATACTTCTCAACATTTACTGTAATCCTTGTCACAAATGAGTTTGTAATTATTTGAGGAAGCAAAGTGGTATAGAAATCTGATAAAAGTATATGAAGAATGAGCAAATGAAAATATCTGAAAGAAAAAATATTTTTGCTTTATGCCCTTAAAAGAAGCATCATAAACAGAAAGTCAGTTACAAAAATCCCTGCTAATAGAAATGACCAACTAGAAAAATAAATGTATTTAATTTTAAAAGGACAAGGATAAAATATATTTTAAAATAAGAAAGTGGCACAGTTAACACAACCTATTTATAGAAATATGCAGTACAATATGTGGAAAAATCCCATTAGTACTGATAAATTTGGGACAGACATTTCAAGCAGTGTGTATAGTTTTCAGTTTTTATAACATACAGTTAAATGTCCCTTGTATTTAGTAAGTGATGAAAGGTATTTCAATTGATTCAAGAATAATGTTTAATTCTTTTCAATGAATTATGCACCAAAATAAAAAGTAATCTGGGGTATTCTGAGAAGAGATCATCATATATGAATTAAGTTCTGGAAAACAAAGAAGTAAACTTTAAAATCAGTTGAAAATTACTTTGCCTGGATTTTGTGGGCTCATCTAAATATAGTAATGATTTCCTCATAATGTACTTCTCTCATTTTCCCCCTTTCTGAGACCACTTCACTATATAGTTTCTAAAAGAAATTATAATATTTGATTTTTAAAATGAAGGCAATATGTTCTTTGATATTTCCTTCTTGATTAAAAATGAATTAGCTAATCATGCATACTTTAACACCTTAAACTTACATGAAAATTAAAATTAAGTGTGCAAGGTATGCAGGAGTAAAATGACTCGTTGTTCAAGAATGAGAAAGAGGAAATGTACAACAAAATCTGCATGGAAGGGGAAAATTGTACAAAGTTTGCAGAAAAGGAATTTATTTGTCTTGGTCAAAGCTAGCTAAGATTTGATGGATTTATATATAACATTTTTTTAAAAAGGAGCTTTAGTATAAAATATTGTACTGATACAAAACTAGAATTTGGTTTTCTCTCCGTTAAAACGACAAGTTTTTCTAGGATCATTGGTCTTCTCTTAATAAGCGGTTGTAAAAGGTACTTTCTGTACTTTCTAAATAATCTGCCTAGAAGGTAAAGATTTTATGTTTTATCAGAATAACATCCTGTGCTTTGTGTTGACTTTATCATGCCCTTGATTATTTAAGAAAACAAAGTCTTCTCTTTTGAAAGAGTGAAGGTTTTATAAAATCATGTTACCTCCTATATTTACTTTTGAAAACTTTTATAGTCACTTTGGTTAAATGGGTAGCCAAATATGGCTTCTCAGTGACCCACGACCCTATTTAATCAAGTGTTCAAACTTGACAATCTTTGACATTTTGCATTCTAGAAAACAAATCCTAAATGATATCTTCTGGATCTCAAACTGTCTTTGAGAGTTCCCAGAGGGCCCCTGGAAAATCACAAAAGATCTTTCACCTTGTAAAAAGAGTGGGGCTAGAAATAATTAGGTTTATTTGATATGTTAGAGTTGCATAGGAAGTGTTATCAAATCAGAGGAGATGCTTAACATTTCCTAGTTTATATTTGTATGGGGAAGATGTTACTAACATAAATATTTCAGAAATTGTATGAAGTTCTTAGAGATTTGTCAATGTCCTTGCTGTCCATGATATGTCCTGGTACTGCTTTGCCTGATATTAGACTACAAGAGTATAGTGTTACTGGTCATTTTGATCACAAAATAGGTTATTTTGATCACAAATTTAGTTATTTTTTCAAATGTTGTATAACACAGAAACAACCAAATTTCCTTGTCATTTGCATTTATTTTTATAATTAAGTCTCATCAGATATTTTTACTCGTTCGGCATCCACAGATAGTTTTCTGCTTTACTCTGAGGCTTCCCAGAAAGTCTGCCATCAGACTAGAATGCTAGTCTTCAACAAAAAAGATTGTCTATGATCTCTGTGGAGAGGACCATTCCAAGTACTCTGGAGCACAGACTTCTGATAGCCTTGCTTAAATATCTGAGGCCAAACCATTGTACTGAGTCAGGATTTGTAGAACTTTAGTAGAGAAGTTGATGAGTTCATGAAACTGCTGATTCTAGATGGAGCCGAACACGAATTAATTGCATAGGACTGAATGAACTTATGCAGGATGATTGTCAGTTTTGTTTGGAATATTGATGTTATTCTATTTTCTGAAAAAAGGAACCCTTTTTTCTTTAGCTAGAATTTATAACAATTTAGTAGATTATAATTTTATAAACAGAGATGAAACATTTATTTTTTCTCCTGGCCCGATCCTTCCAGAATTCAGAAACTCCTAATTGAATATTCTTATTTTCATGGCAAAATAATTGTTTTCATGGTTTTAATAAGAATCTGTTCTCCTCATCAACAGAACATAATTGGAAACATTGGTTACATAACTAAGGCTTTGACTGGAATATCATATTTGAGAATCAGGCTCATAGAATCAAATTTGAACAAACACTCCTGAAGAGCTAAAGTTGACTTTTTGAAACCAATGCTTACACAGCCCTTTTGGGAAAGCCTGCCTGGCACCTAGCTTATAGGATCCCCAGCCTTTCAGGTGAGTAAGGAAGTTTGCTTCCTCGCAGGCCCAGGAATATTAAGATATTTGAGGGACTTTGAGAAGACAGGAATTTTACCCAAATTAATAGGTACTGCAAGTGAAATCTGGTGGTGAGTTCTTGGCTTGGCTTACTAGACTCAAGAGGATTTTAAAAGTCCAATATAAAAGTCCTTATAAAAACTTCCAGCAAAGCGAGATTTAAAGGGCCTATTTAGTAACTTGCCATTCTTGCTGTACCTGTGTAAATAATCAGACAAAATCTAATGAGACAGACTTAGTGACCAAGAATAACCTTTCTTGACATTATCCTTGATGAAAAAGTGTATGACTGTAGAGAGAAATTTATATTTCAACTGTAAACTATAGCACACTATTGTGGGTTATCATATTCTGGTCCTGTTCATTGTCTTTGAGCTATTTTGCAACTGCATGCTTTTATTATCTACCTGCACATTGGACCTACCATCTTGCACATATTGTCAAACATATTATCTGGCTACAACTCTCCAAATGAACATTTCCAATTTTTCTCCCTCCCTCCAGACTTGGCATCACTGAGAACTGAAATCTGACTGGCCAGATCCCTATCGAAACTCTAGGTGGCCTTGAAGTTGGCCCTTTCTCCCAGGAGCTGAAGAAGCACTGAGAGTTAAAGCTCAATGACTTCATATACACAACAAAGGACATGTCCCTGCAGCTGATCACACATGGGCTGGGTTTCTTCCTGTGAAAGTCACTGTCTGGGTCACTAAACAAATCTGGAAAAATGCTCAGATCATGCAAGTGGTTACATGAGAGATAAGCAAGACTGGGCAACACCACCAAGAGCACTGATATCATAGCGTCAAGAAACTCAAAAAGCAGTGCTATATGATCAGAACATTTCCACCCACCAACCTCTTGGATGGTTTAATATACTAATGTTTAATATAACATGTTATATTAATATTTCTCTTTTTCATTTTAGGTATCCCTCTCTTAATATGCCTGACACTAAAACAAGTGACCTTTGCTAGCAGCCCTCAACAGATGGGTCAACTGATTTTTCAGAAACAATGCCAAGAGCAGTCCTCAGTACCCATGTTTACCTATGACAAGGCCAAACACAGACCCTCCAAATTCCAGTTTTTTGTCTCGTAAATTAGCTAAATTGCTATTTCACTGATCAATAGAAACAAAGCATTGCCTCCTTTTCTCAACCCCCTGACTTTTGCCCTGCCCCCCGTTCCCCCAGCCTGAGTTAGCATACAGCCCTCCTTAAAGACTCTTCCAGGAAAGCAGGTTGGTCTCAGGCCAGGTCTGGAGGGAGAGAGAACACTGTCTGATCAAGCCATGCTTTCATTCCGCTTTCCAAACCCAGTTCTTTCTAGCCTTGCTTACACCTCTCTATAAAAGAGAACTATCTGCCTAACTCTTGAGATCCTCGCAGATCTTATAGTCACAGCATTCTACTACAATAGCCCTTGTTCTCCTACTATAACAATCCCTTCCTTCCTGCCTGCAATAATGTTTTTGAATAAAGTCTTTCCTGAGTAAGGAAAAAATCCATTGACCATATATGTGTAGGTCTATGTCTGTACTCTATTCTGTCCCATTACACTATGTGTCTACCCTTTTACCAGTAAAACACAATATTGATTACTGTAGCTTTACATTAATTTTTGAAATCAGGTTGCAAGAGTCTCCCAATTTTGTTCTTCTTCATTAAAAAAAAATCAGTATGTCTAGGGTTTTTGTTTTTTCATATACATTTTAGAATCATCTTCTTACATTCTATAAAAACACCTGTTGGAATTTTGAATAAGATTGCATTGAATCTTTAGATTAATTTGGGGAGAACTGACAACTTGACATATTGAGTCTTTCAATATCTGAACACAAACAGAGCTCTCATACATTTTTTGGTGAAAATGTTAAATGATACAGCAACTTTGGAAAATAATCTGGCAGTTTTTGTATTTTTAAATACATACTTAGGGGAGACCTTCAAGATGGCAGAAGAGTAAGAAGTGGAGATCACCTTCCTCCACACAAATACATCAGAAATACACCTACATGTGGAACAACTCCTACAGAACACCTACTGAACGCTGGCAGAGGTCGGATCCCAGGGAGAGGACTGGGGTTGGCTGCGTGAACACAGCCTGAAGGGGGCTAGTGCGCCACAGCTGGCCGGGAGGGAATCGGGAAAAAGTCTGGACCTGCCTAAGAGGCAAGAGACCATTGTTTTGGGGTGCGCGAGGAGAGGGGACTCAAAGCGCCGCCTAAACGAGGTCCAGAGACAGGAGCGAGCCGCGGCTATCAGTGCGGACCCCAGAGACGGGCATGCGATGCTAAGGCTGCTGCTGCCGCCACCAAGAAGCCTGTGTGCGAGCAACTCCCCTCCCGGGAACCTGTGCAGCCCGCCACTGCCAGGGTCCCGTGATCCAGGGACAACTTCCCCGGGAGAACACACGGTCCCCGGGAGAACACACGGTGCGCCTCAGGCTGGTGCAACGTCACGCCGGTCTCCTCCGCCGCAGGCTCGCCCCGCATCCGTACCCCACCCTCCCCCGGCCTGAGTGAGCCAGAGCCCCCTAATCAGCTGCTTCTTTAACCCTGTCCTGTCTGGGCGGGAACAGATGCCCTCAGGCGACCTACATGCAGAGGCGGGTCCAAATCCAAAGCTGAACCCCGGGAGCTGTGCGAACAAAGAAGAGAAAGGGAAATCTCTCCCAGCAGCCTCAGGAGCAGCGGATTAAATCTCCACAGTCAATTTGATGTACCCTGCATCTCTGGAATACCTGAATAGACAATGAATCATCCCAAAATTGAGGGGGTGGTCTTGGGGAGCAAAGATATACACATTTTTTTCCTTTCTCTCTTTTTGTGAGTGTCTATGTGTATGTTTCTTTGTGTATGTTTCTTTGTGTGATTTTGTATGTACAGCTTTGCTTTTACCATTTGTCCTAGGGCTCTGTCTGTCCGTATTTTTTTGTTTTTTGTTTTTTTAGTATAGTTTTTAGCGTTTACCATCATTGGTGGATTTGTTTTCTGGTTTGGTTGCTCTCTTCTTTCTTTTTTTTTCCTTTTTTTCCTATTTTTATTATTTTTAATTTTTAATAATTATTTTTTATTTTTCATTTTAATAACTTTATTTTATTTATTTATTTTCTTTCTTTCTTTCTTCTTTTCTCCCTTTTCTTCTGAGCCATGTGGCTGACAGGGTCTTAGTGCTCCGGCCGGGTGTCAGGCCTGTGCCTCTGAGGTGGGAGAGCCGAGTTCAGGACACTGGTCCACCAGAGACCTCCCGGCTCCACGTGATATCAAACGGTGAAAGCTCTCCCAGAGATCTCCATCTCAACGCTACGACCCAGCTCCACTCAACGACCAGCAAGCTACAGTGCTGGACACCATATGACAAACAACAAGCAAGACAAGAACACAACCCCACCCATTAGCAGAGAGGCTGCCTAAAATCATAATAAGGTCACAGACACCCCAAAACACACCACTGGATGCCAACCTGCCCACCAGAAAGAAAAGATCCAGCCTCATCCACCAGAACACAGGCACTAGTCCCCTCCACCAGGAAGCCTACACAACCCACTGAAACAACCTCAGCCACTGGGGGCAGACACCAAAAACAACAGGAACTATGAACGTGCAGCCTGCGAAAAGGAGGCCCCAAACACAGTAAGTTAAGCAAAATGAGAAGACAGAGAAACACACAGCAGATGAAGGAGCAAGATAAAAACTCACCAGACCAAACAAATGAAGAGGAAATAGGCAGTCTACCTGAAAAAGAACTCAGAGTAATGAGAGTAAAGATGATCCAAAATCTTGGAAATAGAATGGAAAAAATACAAGAAATGTATAACAAGGACCTAGAAGAACTAAAGAACAAACAAAGAATGATGAACAACACAATAAATGAAATTAAAAATTCTCTTGAAGGAATCAATAGCAGAATAAAAGGTAGAAGAACCGATAAGTGACCAGGAAGATAAAATAGTGGAAATAACTACTGCAGAGCAGAATAAAGAATAAAGAATGAAAAGAATTGAGGACAGTCTCAGAGACATCTGGGACAACATTAAATGCACCAACATTCGAATCGTAGGGGTCCCAGAAGAAGAAGAGAAAAAGAAAGGGACTGAGAAAATATTTGAAGAGATTATAGTTGAAAATTTCCCTAATATGGGAAAGGAAATAGTCAAGTCCAGGAAGCACAGAGAGTCCCATACAGGATAAATCCAAGAAGAAACACGCTAAGACACATATTAATCAAACTATCAAAAATTAAATACAAAGAAAAAAATATTAAAAGCAGCAAGGGAAAAACAACAAATAACATACAAGGGAATCCCCATAAGATTAACAGCTGATCTTTCAGCAGAAAGTCTGCAAGCCAGAAGGGAGTAGCAGGACATATTTAAAGTGATGAAAGGGAAAAACCTACAAACAAGATTACTCTACCAGCAAGGATCTCATTCAGATTTGACAGAGAAATTAAAACCTTTACAGACAAGCAACAACTAAGAGAATTCAGCACTACCAAACAAGCTCTGCAACAAATGATAAAGGAACTTCTCTAAGTGGGAAACACAAGACAAGGAAAAGACCTACAATAACAAACCCAAAACAATTAAGAAAATGGTAATAGGAACATACATATCGATAATTACCTTAAATGTAAATGGATTAAATGCTCCAACCAAAAGACATAGACTGGCTGAATGGATAAAGAAACAAGACCTGTATATATGCTGTCTACAAGAGACCCACTTCAGACCGAGGGACACATACAGACTGAAAGTGAGGGGATGGAAAAAGATATTCCATGCAAATGGAAATCAAAAGAAAGCTGGAGTAGCAATTCTCATATCAGACAAAATAGACTGTAAAACAAAGACTATTACACGAGACAAAGAAGGACACCACATAATGAGCAAGGGATCAATCCAAGAAGAAGATATAACAATTATAAATATTTATGCACCCAACAGAGGAGCACCTCAATACATAAGGCAAATGCTAACAGCCATGAGAGGGGAAATCGACAGTAACACAATCATAGTAGGGGACTTTAACACCTCACTTTCACCAATGGACAGATCATCCAAAATGAAAATAAATAAGGAAACACAAGCTTTAAATGATACATTAAACAAGATGGACTTAATTGATATTTATAGGACATTCCATCCAAAAACAACAGAATACACTTTCTTCTCAAGTGCTCATGGAACATCCTCCACAATAGATCATGTCTTGGGTCACAAATCAAGCCTTGGTAAATTTAAGAAAACTGAAATTGTATCAAGTATCTTTTCCGACCACAATGCTATGAGACTAGATATCAATTACAGGAAAAAAATCTATAAAAAATACAAACACATGGAGGCTAAACAATACACTACATAATAACCAAAAGATCACTGAAGAAAGCAGAGGAAATAAAAAAATACCTAGGAACAAATGACAAAGAAAACACGACCACCCAAAGCCTATGGGATGCAGCCAAAGCAGTTCTAAGAGGGCAGTTTTAGCAATACAATCCTACCTTAAGAAACAAGAGAAATCTCAAATAAACAACCTAACCTTACACCTAAAGCAATTAGAGAAAGAAGAACAAAAAACCCCAAAGTTAGCAGAAGGAAAGAAATCATAAAGATCAGATCAGAAATAAATGAAATAGAAACAAAGAAAACAATAGCAAAGATCAAGAAAACCAAAAGCTGGTTCTTTGAGAAGATAAACAAAATTGAAAAACCATTAGCCACACTCATCAAGGAAAAAAGGGAGAAGACTCAAACCAACAGAATTAGAAATGAAAAAGGAGAAGTAACAACAGACAATGCAGAAATACAAACGATCATGAGAGATTACTACAAGCAACTCTATGCCAATAAAATGGACAACCTGGAAGAAATGGACAGATTCTTAGAAATGCACAACCTTCCGAGACTGAACCAGGAAGGAATAGAAAATATAAACAGACCAGTCACAAGCACAGAAATTGAGACTGTGATTAAAAGTCTTCCAACAAACAAAAGCCCAAGACCAGATGGCATCACAGGTGAATTCTATCAAACATTTAGAGAAGAGCTAACACCTGTCCTTCTCAAACTCTTCCAAAATATAGCAGAGGGAGGAACACTCCCAAACTCATTCTATGAGGCCACCATCACCCTGACACCAAAAGCAGACAAAGATGTCACAAAGAAAGAAAACTACAGGCCAATACCACTGATGAACATAGATGCAAAACCTCAGCAAAATACTAGCAAACAAAATCCAACAGCACATTAGAAGGATCACACATTATGATCAAGTGGGTTTTATACCAGGAATGCAAGGATTCTTCAGTATATGCAAATCAATCAATGTGATACACCATATTAACAAACTGAAGGATAAAAACCATATGATCATCTCAATAGATGCAGAAAAAGCTTTTGACAAAATTCAACACCCATTTATGATAAAAACCCTCCATAAAGTAGGCATAGAGGGAACTTTCCTCAACATAATAAAGGCCATATATGACAAACCCACAGCCAACATCATTCTCAATGGTGAAAAACTGAAACCATTTCCACTAAGATCAGGGACAAGACAAGGTTGCCCACACTCACCACTATTATTCAACATAGTTCTGGACGTTTTAGCCACAGCAAACAGAGGCGAAAAAGAAATAAAAGGAATCAAAATCAGAAAAGAAGAAGTAAAGCTGTCATTGTTTGCAGATGACATGATACTATACATAGAGAATTCTAAAGACACTACCAGAAAACTACTAGAGCTAATGAATGAATTTGGTAAAGTAGCAGGATGCAAAATTAATGCACAGAAATCTCTTGCATTCCTATACACTAATGATGAAAAATCTGAAAGAGAAATTAAGGAAACACTTCCATTTACCATTGCAACAAAAAGAATAAAATACCTAGGAATAAACCTACCTAAGGAGACAAAAGACCTGTATGCAGAAAACTATAAGACACTGATGAAAGAAATTAAAGAGGATACCAACAGATGGAGAGATATACCATGTTCTTGGATTGGAAGAATCAACACTGTGAAAATGACTTTACCTCCCAAAGCAATCTACAGATTCAATGCAATCCCTATCAAACAACCAATGGCATTTTTCACAGAACTAGAACAAAAAAATTTCACAATTTGTATGGAAACACAAAAGACCCCGAATAGCCAAAGCAATCTTGAGAATGAAAAACGGAGCTGGAGGAATCAGGCGCCCTAACTTCAGACTATACTACAAAGCTACAGTAATCAAGACAGTATGGTACTGGCACAAAAACAGAAAGATAGATCAATGGAACAGGATAGAAAGCCCAGAGAAAAACCCATGCACATATGGTCACCTTAGTTTTGATAAAAGAGGCAAGGATATACAATGGAGAAAAGACAACCTCTTCAATAAGTGGTGCTGGGATAACTGGACAGCTACATGTAAAAGAATGAAATTAGAACACTCCCTAACATCATACCCAAAAATAAACTCAAAATGGATTAAAGACCTAAACGTAAGGCCAGACATTATCAAACTCTTAGAGGAAAACATAGGAAGAACACTCTATGACACAAATCACAGCAAGATCCTTTTTAACCCACCTCCTAGAGAAATGGAAATAAAAACAAAAATAAACAAATGGGACCTAATGAAACTTAAAAGCTTTTGCACAGCAAAGGAAACCATAAACAAGACCAAAAGACAACCCCCAGAATGGGAGAAAATATTTGCAAATGAAGCAACTGACAAAGGATTAATCTCCAAAATTTACAAGCAGCTCATGCAGCTCAATATCAAAAAAACAAACAACCCAATCCAAAAATGGGCAGAAGACCTAAACAGACATTTCTCCAAAGAAGATATACAGATTGCCAACAAACACATGAAAGAATGCTCAACATCATTAATCACGAGAGAAATGCAAATCAAAACTACAATGAGATATCATCTCACACTGGTCAGAATGGCCATCATCAAAAAATCTACAAACAATAAATGCTGGAGAGGTTGTGGGGAAAAGGGAACCCTCTTGCATTGTTGGTGGGAATGTAAATTGGTACAGCCACTATGGAGAACAGTATGGAGGTTCCTTAAAAAACTAAAAATGGAACTACCATGTGACCCAGCAATCCCATTACTGGGCATGTACCCTGAGAAAACCATAAATCAAAAAGAGTCATGTACCACAATGTTCATTGCAGCTCTATTTACAATAGCCAGGACATGGAAGCAACCTAAGTGTCCGTCAACAGATGAATGGATAAAGAAGATGTGGCACATATATACAATGGAATATTAGCCATAGAAAGAAAGGAAATCGAGTTATTTGTAGTGAGGTGGATGGACCTAGAGTCTGTCATACAGAGTGAAGTAAGTCAGAAAGAGAAAAACAAATACCGTATGCTAACACATATATATGGAATCTAAAAAAAAAAAAAAAAAAAGGTCATGAAGAACCTAGGGGCAAGACGGGAATAAAGACTCAGACATACTAGATAATGGACTTGAGGGTATGGGGAGGGGGAAGGGTAAGCTGGGACGAAGTGAGAGAGTGGCATGGACATATATACACTACCAAATGTAAAATAGCTAGCTAGTGGGGAGCAGCCGCATAGCACAGGGAAATCAGCTCGGTGCTTTGTGACCACCTAGAGGAGTGGGATAGGGAGGGTGGGAGGGAGATGCAAGAGGGAGGAGATATGGGGATATATGTATATGTATCGCTGATTCACTTTGTTATAAAGCAGAAACTATCACACCATTGTAAAGCAATTATACTCCAATAAAGATGTTAAAAAAAAACCCAGATGGAATTGGGAAATATGTACAAGTACAAATCATACATACAGTACCTCTGCTGCCCCTAACTATATTGTGGAAGTGTAGACAGATTCCTAAAGCCAATCTAAGGACAAAAGAAAAGAAAAGTGGACAAACATCCTCAGGGTAACTTTAAGTTAGTCAGTTAAGTCTTTTTCTAGTGCTCCCTGTTGCATAGTCAGAGTCTTGGGAGACAAGAAACAAAATTTCAGAATTATTTATTAGACGAATAAGAAAAGAAGGTAGAGAAATAGCGAGGGAGAAATAGAACACCTTCAGGCTAATGTTAGTCAGAGCTAGTCTTCAGTAAGGTGGAAGAAAAGTTTAAAAAAATTTTTTAAATTATGTCTTCTGCATATAATCCATGGCATTTTTTGAAAAGCCTTCAAAGATATTTCAAATGTCTCCACTTATTATCATTTTGGAATAAACATGGCTGAAAACAGAAACAAAAAACAAAAAAATAAAAATAAAAATACATACTTACTATATTGTCCACCTATTCTACATGTACATATGTATCCAAGAGAAATAAACTCATATTTATACACAAAAACTGTAAGTGCTTCATTCACAATGGACAAAAGCTGGAAACAACACACATGTTCATCAGTGGGTGAATGGATAAACAAACTGTGATATACACATATAATGAAAGACTACTCAGCAACAAAAAGGAACAATATCCACTGATATATGCAAAAACTTGCTAAGTGAAAGACGCAAGACCCAAAATCCTACAAACTGCACAATTCAATTTATATGACCTTCTGAAAAAGATAAAACTAGAGACAGAAATAAAATTAGTAATTTCCAGGGATGGGAGTAGAAGGGAGGGACTGACTACAAAGGGGCATATAAGTACTTTTTCAGGTGATAGGCATATGTTTATATCTTGATTTTGGTGATAATTACATGATTGTATAAGACAGACAAATTTCATTGAACTACGCACCTAAAAAAAGGGTGAATTTTATTATACATAAATTATACCTCAATAAATGAAAAAAAGTAACTGAGAAAAGAGGGCAAAATTCATTAGAGGTTGTTTTTCATATTCTTTTATTGTGCGATATTTGCTTGATTTTGTTGCCAATTTTATGCTGGCTTTCTAAGATATATTTGTTGCATCTTATTGTCTGCCTTTTTTCTTTCACTGTTCTAGGTAATTGTTCTTTTTTTTTTTTCCTGAACTTGTAGAAATATTGTTTGTAATGCAAACTCTGACTCCTTAAGAAAATGTTTTAAATTACTGCATGCTAATTTACACAGTTTTTAAAAGAATAATAATATAGATGCTCCTCTGGAAAGATTGATTATGTCAAAAAGAGAGAATAAACAAGGTAAAAAATAAAAAAATAAAAATAAAAAACATAAAATACAGAAGAAAACATAAAAAGGGAAGTAATCACAGCAATAGCAGGTATTTTAAAATTTATAATATGGTATTATGAATAATATGCCCGTAGAAAGGTAAACTTAGGAAAAGTGGAAAATATTTTATAAAATTAATATTTATTGTTCAATTGTGATTTAAGAGAAAAAGTAGAAACCTTGATCAGTTTTTAAAATTGAATACATTTTACCATTGACCCAAAATATACTCCCCAGACTACCTCTAAGTCCTCCTGTCCCAGAGAATTAGAAAGGCTTGTTTTAAGAGTAAATAAGGATTGTTTAGTGTGCAATCTTAATAAGTCAAACATTTTGCTTTGTAAGGTCATAAATTCATGCCTATATCTCTAGCTTCGGCTCGATTGTTCCTGTACATCATTTCATGGACTGCATACAAATAAGTTAAATTTTTTTCATCAAAAGCAAAATACCCCACAAACCTTTATATTTTATTTAGTCTGTTTGACAGAATATGTTTATTACATTTACATCTTTTATCTGCTATATTTGGAATTTGTCTTCCCATATTATTTTTATACTTCCTTACTATGCATTTGTGGTATGAGATTTAGGCAATACACAATGTAAATTTGTAACCTAGCACATTTCACTTTTTGTTTTAATCTACAGGAATTTCAGAACCAATTTTGCAGTCCAACTTGAGTATTGCAAGGACATTACAATGTGTATTTTTCTAGAGTAACTTTATATCTGTTTTCATAGTATTTATATATTTCCCCATCTTTCTTAATATTATATATAATTAATATAATACATAGTATATGTATTATCTTTATTATTGCAAGCCATCACACACAGCAGTCCCACTACTGAGCATATACCCAGAGAAAACCATAATTCAAAAAGACATATGCACCCCAATGTTTATTACAGCACTATTTACAATAGTCAGGACATGGAAACAACCTAAATGTCCATCAACAGAGGAATGGATAAAGAAGATGTGGTACATATATACAAGGGAATATTACTCAACCATAAAAAGGAACGAAATTGGGTCATTTGTAGAGACGTGGACGGACCTAGAGACTGTCATACAGAGTGAAGTAAGTCAGAAAGAGAAAAACAAATATCATGTATTAACGCATATATGTGGAATCTAGAAAAATAGTACAGAGGAACCTGTTTGCAAAGCAGAAACAGAGACACAGATGTAGAGAACAAAGGTATGGATGCCAAGGGGGAAGGGGGGTGGTGGGATGAATTGGGAGAGTGTGATCGACATATAAACACTATTGATACTATGTATAAAATAGGTAACTAATGAGAACCTACTGTATAGCACAGGCAACTCAATGCTCTGTGGCGACCTAAATGGGAAGGAAATCCAAAAAAGAGGGGATATATGTATACATATAGCTGATTCACTTTGCTGGAGAGTAGAAACAAACACAACACTATAAAGCAACTATACTCCAAAAAAAATTTTTTTTAAAAGTAGCATTAAAATGAAAAAAAAAAAGAGAAGTGTGTATAAAATGAAGCCCAAACACAGAAACCCAGACTTAGCAGAAACTTCCAAAGAAAGAAATTTAAAAATAAACCCATACATATATGAAAAAAAATTGGACTAAATTTTTAACCTACTAAGCCTGGAACCTTAGTACATCACCTGAGTTTTTTTTTTTTAATTAACATATATTTTCCAAATTATTTTTATTTTCTTTACTTTTACTAAAAAAACTTTTATCATCCATCGCTCAACAGTTAGTATAAAATGATGAAGACTCTTTCTCTGTGATTCTTGTGTATATTTTAAAAAAATATAAGTATCAAAAATTCTGCTTAGACATTATATGTGCATATGTTTCTGCACATGTGCATTTTTATATGAGTTATTTTCACAGAGTAGAGATGGCATCTTTTTTTACAGTCTTATGACATTATGGCTTAGGTTTTTGGCTCTAAATGTCCCTGTTTTTATACTATTAAATTTGAGTATATGCAATTCAGTGAAATCATCTCAATTACTTGATATTTCTTTATTTTTAAAGGAAAATGCTCATACCAATTACTAACTACATACAGTAGGCTGCTAAGAAAAATCTAAAAGCTTTGCTGCTTCTTTCCTTGATTTATGTAGTATTATTCTTTTAACTACATCAAATTATTTCAGTGATGTCTTTGGCAGAGTGTTTTACTAAATAACACATGATTCACAGTGATGGAATGGATGCTCCAAGCGTGACTGTACTCTGATGTGTTTGCTGATTAAGTATGCTTGACAAACCATGTCTCGGCTGTGGTGCAACCCACAGGCATTTCTGTTGTGAGAAGCAAATGACAACATCTCTGATGGTAAAAAGGCAACATGGTGCCCATGTTTCCCCGACAGTAAAGCTTTTATCGCTAACTTTCAGAGGTCACAGAAAATGACATCCCAATTCAGCATATACAAACTCTCAGCTTTCCCAGGGCAGAATTCACAGCAAATATGTCAATATATGAAGCACAATGCAGTAACATAAAAACTGCTATTGGGCTCTGGAAAATTATATGTTATCTCCAGCTGTTAATTGTAGGTCTGGTGCCTTTTGTTTTAATTCCAGAGATGTGCAGAAGTAGAACCCTTTATTAAGCTCATCCAGTATCAATCTATGAACATTGCAATTATATGTTGTTTGTTGGTAGGAAGTCAGGTTGAACTAAGTAAGGAACATTCACCAGTAATGTGTCACTGGATATAAAAAGAGTTGCATGCCAAAAGCATGATCCCCTGTGCTGCATGGATTATTTTCCTTATTTTATTTCTCCACTAAATAAGCAATTGCCTCAAATATGTCCTAAAGATGAATAAACTTTTAATATGATTCAAGTCTTAGCCGACTACTATTTTGTGATTGGAAAACTCCTTCCACTATTTTTTTTTCCCTAAGATATAAGAAATAATTCAAGTTTGCTCATTTGAGTGCCTTAAAGCACATTTTAACTTAAAGCTTTTTAATTTCCATTGGCCATTCAGGGTCTAACTCACTAAGAAGCAAAATGAGTAACTTCAACTTTGCTTCCGAAATACATAAAAATACTTTTGAGAGTCAAGGCAGAGTCCACATTTTCCCTCCCACATGTTGTCTTTATCATCTGCCCAAACATTTGCCTTTTTAATGTGAAAACGTGTGGTAGTTTAAAATGTAAACATCACTAGCTATGGAATTGTCTTGTCCAGTTAAAAAAAGCACAACATTAATGTTACTGTGTTTATAGATTTAAAGGATCAATGAAAATACTTGCCAGAGAAGTAAAATGAATACAGTATGGCTCACTGAATAGATTAACTCAATAAAAGTCTTTTCGAATTATTTTCACAAATTTTATCCAAAGATGGAATTTGTCAAAATAAAATTATCTAAAAAATAAAGTCTCAAAGTAGTGTCTACAAAGGGGTAGTTCATCAAGTCGATATAATAGTATCGCAAGCTCTATCAATTGTGTTATATTGTAACTGCTTGCTCCTGTTTATGACACATTTATTGAATGCTATACATTTCATATATGTTTGGGGACTTATTTGTAAGCCTTATCAGTTTAATTTTTCATATTTCTCGATTATTGGAGTAATGTCCATATTTCATGGATGTTAGTAAAGATGATAGGAATACATTTTCCTAGGATTTGGATTTTTAATATCTATATAAGATGATATGCAGGTGTACTGTGAAAGAAGTTTCATGTATGAAATGAAATGTGCTTTCAGTTTGATCATTAACAGGGAAATCAGTCAAGCTGAGGAGGGTATATATAAATGGGATCTAAGCTTGCTGTGCAATGAGGCAGATGATTATACTAACACAAGCTGAAGACAAAACCTAGTTTACTACATCCATATTTTTCCACTGGGGAACTGTGAGAGATAGGATCTTACAAACATTATATTATGAGGAGAATGAATCCTCAAGAGAGAAGATAGTTTGTAGACCTTCAAAATTAGCAAATTAAATTGTCTTTTGGAACCTGTACCTGTATTTCCTATGCACTATTTTTAAAGCACAATTTTGATCACTGTTCTCAGTTTTCTTACCTGGTACTTTCTGCACTGGATCTGCAGTTCAGCAGCTCGACAAACAAGCCTTCTCTGGTCTCTTTAAATGACAATAAGGCTGAGTCTTCTTATTTTCATCATTCGTCATTTTTTGCCTATGAAAACAGACACAGGACATTTGACCAGATTCTGGATGGAAGCTGATTTTTATAATTACTGGGATTTTCACCATCTGGGTCTTTTCTGAATAAAAGGGATAGAGTTCAAGCCACAGAAATGTTGACTTAGGACCTTATAGCATAGCATACAAAGACTATTAAAATACCTGATGAGGTTTAATCTAAAACAAGATAAAATGTCAGGAATTACTCTGTGCAGATATGACAAAAATGCCCAAAGGACATAAAACTATATTTACTTTTTACTTTAGCAAAAGACAGAAAATAGAGTATTTTCACTATCAGTTAGATTTGATCAGCATAACCAAAGAAGTTCTTAATAATCTGAACTGTTTAGAAATAAGATGAGCTCTATAATAAGTTCAACATTACTAGAATTGTTCTACTGGAAATTATGTATCTCACCCCCAGGGGTATTACTGTACATGTGATTTCCGTTTGGAAATGGAACATGAACCCCTTCTACAATTAGGATTCTGCAATAACATTCATTCATACATTCATTCATGGAACAAAGATTTCTTAAGCACATCTAATGGGCCAGATGCTGTGATAGGCTTTGAGGAGGCAGTAGTGGGTAGGACATTGTACCTACTTTTCAAGGGCTTAGATCTGGGGAGAGAGAGAAGCAAAGAGAGAATCCCAGAAGACTGTGAGAACCATGATGCAAGTAAGTACTAAAGAGTAGGAAAGTACATGAGAAGCTTTTCAACCCAGTTTGAATAAAGGCTCCACAGTGTAAGACTGCACAACCCATTTGGGAAAACACAAAAAACAAACAAAACAACATTGCTCATGCACAGAACAAGGGCCAAGCTATAAGAAAACACAGATGAGTAGAGTTGTCTCTTGGTAGAGCTGTTAGTAAAATTATATATCACTTAAAGCTTGACTTAAATAATAGAGAAAAATCATTAAAATGTTTTATAGCAAATAAATAACTTCAAACACCAGGGGGCACTGAGTATCAGCAATTTTGCAGTATATAAACATTTAAGTGGCACTAAATGATCTCATTTTTTATTTACAGCATTTACATAAAATTTCAGTGTGAACAATTGCTGTGTAAGTTTAGTGGTAGACCTGAATTTCACACATATTTCTGCTGTTCACAATTAGTACTTCCATCACGTAATTCACTTTGGTCTATAATGTTGGAAAAAGGAGATAGAATGAAGACATGAAATGGAAAATAAAATTAAAATTTGAGAAGTATTTTAAAAGTGAACATCATCAGTGTAAAATAAGATTTTTATTCTCTGGGTTTGCACAGAGTAATGAAAAATAGCTAGACAAGCAATAGATAATATGCTGTCAATTTCTGTTATCAAAAGCATTGGGGTAGAAGGTTCAAGAGGTTCATAGAAGTGTGAGTGTTGTGAGTGGGGTCAAGGGTCAGCTTTGTGAAGACTTAGTCTCCCCCACGGATGATATAAATTGGAACACTGGGGAGATGTTCACACTAGAAATAGCTCCTCTACAGTATTTCATATTGTTTGAAAAGTCATCATGAGAAATGAATTTATTTCCATATGTGTTTTCAATCATCAGACATCATCCACTAAAGAGAAAATATCTGTGGAAACAGGAACATCTTTTTTTTTTTTTTTTTTTTGGCCACACCACATGGCTTGTGGGATCTTAGTTCCCCGACCAGGGATCGAACCCAGGTCCACTGGCCGTGAAAGCCCAAGTCTTTTTTTTTTTTTTTTTCCAATACCTTCTTTTTAAAAAAATTAATTTATTAATTTATTTTTGGCTGCTTTGGGTCTTCGTTGCTGCACGTGGGCTTTCTCTAGTTGTAGCGAGCAGGGGCTACTCTTTGTTGCGGTGCACGAGCTTCTCATTGCGGTGGCTTCTCTTGTTGTGGAGCACAGCCTCTAGGCACGTGGGCTTCAGTAGTTGTGGCACGTGGGCTTCAGTAGTTGTGGCACGTGGGCTTCAGTAGTTGTGGCACACAGGCTCAGTATTTGTGGCTCCAGACCCAAGAGTGCAGGCTCAGTAGTTGTGGTGCACGGGCTTAGTTGCTCCACGGCATGTGGGATCTTCCCGGACCAGGGCTCAAACCCGTGTCCCCTGCATTGGCAGGCGGATTCTTTTTTTTTTTTTTCTTCTTTTAACATCTTTATTGGAATATAATTGCTTTACAGCAGGCAGATTCTTAACCACTGCGCCACCAGGGAAGCCCGAAAGGCTGAGTTTTAACCACTGGACCGCCAGGGAATTCCCAGAAACACCTTATGCTACTTAGAATCGTTGTCTATAGTCTAGTGGTTAGGGGAGGTGCAGAAGGAGAAGATGGGCTGGGAAGAAATAGATTCAAAGGATTGTGGTAGGGGCAAGAGGATTCTATTTATTTAATACCTAATACATACCAGAATCTTCTACGTGAAATTGTTATTTAATCTTCTAAGTATTCAAAGTTGGCAGTGTTGCCTTCATGTTACAAATGAGGAAATTGAAGTTTAGAAAAGTTATATAAATTGTCCAAATTCACAGAGCTAACGATGGCCAAAGGTGAGATTCAGATCTATCTTTTTGCTGGCAAATACCATAGCTTTTCAACATGCCAAGCTTAGTAGGAATAATACATTGGTATCTGCCCAGATCACATTCCTGGTTTAACTTAATCGTCCCACGTGCTCCAAGGATCCCTAATTCCATAGCCAGCCCAGATTACGTGTTCCTTGCTGGAATGTCTGGTACACAGTGCTGCAGCTGAGTTGAAACATGACATAACCTCCTTGAAAGTTAAAAAAAAAAAAAAAAAAACAGGCTCTTACTTTTCCGGACCTGTGACATGAAAAGTCAGACAAAGCATAACCCTGGGCAGACAGTTTGTAAAAAGAAGTCATCAAGAAGCAAACATCACAGAGACGAGTCCCAAGACAGGATTTTGAGTCACTGGGTCAGAAGAGACCTCCAGATAAAAAACCTTAAGGCATCCAGATTATTCTATGAGAATGAAAATATTCTAACAGAGTCTAAGGGCAGCTGGGTGGTTTTGTCTTGAGGTTTCCATTCCTGTTTTGTTGGCTCTATCACCTCAGTAAACATTACCCAAGATGAGTTCTGTAGAAGTTTAGTCCTGCCATATTCTCTGAAAGAAACACACACATACACATACACACACACACATACACCCTGTGGCCAAAAAATAAGTTTGGGAAACTTTCCTCTATTCCCCTTTTGGAGATTCTTAGAAAGTCAAATTATTCATTTTATTTTATTTTAATTTTTGAATTTTATTAAATTATTCATTTTAAACAGAGCATTTCCTAAACATTTTTGACTACTGCATTATTTTTGTTTGTTTCTAATAATGCCTATTAACCTACAGAAATAATTTTGAGTAATATATGTTGGGAAATTCTATACTAGAACAATGACTTCCAGTTTTTTCCATTAACTAGAGCCCTCCTATTACTTTTCCCACTTAGACCTCATGTTTTGAAAATTATTTTCACTAGTGTCTTTAGAAAATTTATCCAAAGACTACTGTTAGACTTTGTGAAATATTGGCATGAGGCAAATCCCACAGACCCTCATTACTCTTTACAGAGTTTCCTTGAGTTACAGATTTGAAACTGGGAATCACTATTCTAAGAAGAAATTGCTTGTTAAGAAGACTCTATTCATTACTGTCATATTTATCTCTTTCATGGTTAGACAATCATCGCCATTTCCTCAGCATTTTTGCTAAGCCCACAGAGATGTGGGAATACCGCAACGTTCGTTGTGACTGAGAATTCCCTGGGGACGTCCCTGTTACGAGGAGTAATCAGTGTAGACGTGAGGGGCTCCATTTTCATCTTCATCAGGTAATTTATAGTCTTTGCTCTCTGTCCTTCCTGCTAGTATGGTCAGAGCCCAGGGGCTTGGCCAACATCTGGCACAAGTGAATCACACACACGTGATCAAGAGGAATTTTCACTGTATCCATTATTCAAAGTTTAAAGGAAAACCTTTCTCTTGGATTTGAATGTTTTTACTGAGCTCTACATTTTTCTGTGTCCCAGTTTTGAAAATAGGAATGACATTTCTGAATTTGAAACAATAAATCATTAATAGGTATGTCATATCATACTTTAATATATATCCATCACAATATTATTTAAATTCTGTTTTTAAACCTTTATTTATCATTACTTGAGCTTTCTAATAAATTGTTTGAACTCACTATAAGGTTTTTTTTTTTTTTCTTTTAATTTATGGCTGTGTTGGGTCTTCGTTTCTGTGCGAGGGCTTTCTCTAGTTGTGGCAAGCGGGGGCCACTCTTCATCGCGGTGCGCGGGCCTCTCACTGTCGCGGCCTCTCTTGTTGCGGAGCACAGGCTCCAGACGCGCAGGCTCAGTAATTGTGGCTCACGGGCCTAGCTGCTCCGCGGCATGTGGGATCTTCCCAGGCCAGGGCTCGAACCCGTGTCCCCTGCATTAGCAGGCAGATTCTCAACCACTGCGCCACCAGGGAAGCCCCAAGGCATTTTTTAAATTATCTGAAGCTACAAAAAACACACCAATGGAAAATATTACATCCATTGTTCCCTCTTCAATGGTGTTAGATATTAATTTATTGCCATTCACATAAGCATCAATAAGTTATCATCTGCTAAGATAAAATTTTTCTTTACCGGAATTTTGAATTGTTTGATTGCATTATGTTTCAGTTATAATAAGTGACACTACTATTGTAGAAAAATTGTCATGCTTCCCATCACTGTGCACCATTAGGGGTCTTTTGTTTGTTGGCTTTTGTTTTCTATCTGCCTCTGTTTGTTGGCTTATGACTCAAGAGACACAGTACTTGCTCTTAATTGCCGTGAACTGGATACACACACACACACACACACACACACACACACACATCCTAACAGTAATTTTACTATACTTCTCACAATGTTCTAGAATAATGGAAAATTTGTTTGGCTAATTGAAATATCAATGTGTTGTACAAACTGAATCCAGGAAATATTAAGTAGGGATTTTAAATCTGTAAAAATATAAATACCTCCTGGACAGTATGTCATATCTATGTCCCCCAAAAGGAAGAGCAATGAGCCCAATAATTAAAGCAAAATACCAAATGGCAATGACCACACACACAAACACAGACTCACCTTTTCCCTCAGACATACACATATGACACTTTAGCTAAAAGTCAGATGTTTCCAGAAAGTGTCAACAGACACCTTTGCACCTTTACTATTTGTTTGAAAGATACTTGTTGAGTAATACTGAAAAGACAGAGTGAGGACACGAGATTCTGACACCTATTCAGGATGTTTGAGCTGGAATACCCTGTTAAAACAGAGATAAACAAAAAGACTGATGGGGTTCAGGGTATTTCATCCCAGAATGTGCCTCTTTTTGATATGTGGATTATTTTGAGCTGAAAATGATTAAGGCCCAAGAGACTCAAGAAGAGCTTTTTACCTTCCTTCCCCTTAACTGCCTAAACAATTTAGATAGGAGATCTGTACCTGGAAGAGAGCTATTACCACAGATAGCTTTTTTATGTAAGAAAGATTACTCAGCAAGGCGTGGCAAACATTCGTTGACCAAGCTTCTGCTCTTCCCATCTCCCTGTGAATCAAGTTCCTCCCCTTTGAAGTCCCAAACCCTACCGCCTTCTTCTTAGCCCAGGATGGTGTATAAGCCTCACTTGCCTGACCGTCAGGAAGCCTCATGTCTTTGGGATTCCCTTATTTATGAAAATAATTGTTTTTCTCCTGTTTATCTGTTTTATGTCAATTTAATTATTAGACCAGTCAAATAACCTAGAAGGGAGAAGGGAAAAATTTTTCTCCCCTAAAAGGCTGATATGTAGACTGGTTTGGTAATAGTCTGACAGTTTTAGTTTAATTGTGGGATGCACTAATTGTTTATTTAACTACGTCAATTGCCAAAATCACCTTGCTCTTGAAGAATGCTGTCAGATAGCAGCTTATATTCCAAGATTATTTTGACAACCTATGTGAATATGCTTTATTTCTATTCTCTATTTTATCTGAATATTTGCCATAATTATTCATATTTTTACATATAAAATGATAAATATTAGTTCTTAAAATTTCTTGGATAAATCTTGGATAAATTATTTTATCCAAGATTATCACATTCTCTTTGTTAAAAAAACTTTAAAACATGTCTTTTCCTTGACAATATTCTAAAAGAGGGAGAGGAGAAAATCTTCCACTGAAAAAGAGTGGGGAATCCTCTTCCTTTCTCACTCAGGGTTTAGGAGCAGTTTGAGGAAACAGAAATATTTTAAAAATAAAATGCTTCTCACAATTCTTCATATATAATCTATTAAATTTCAATCAGATATGTAAATTTATACACAGATAATTATTTTCATTAAAGTCAAACTTGGGGATCTTAATATTGGAATTCTGTATTATTGTGGTTTCTTTATATTTTCATTTCCTTAACAATATTTTTCTTTTGTTAACCACATCGTTTATTTTAAAAAGAGTAATACTATATACAGATTAAATGATATGTTTTGAACCCATTTTATCCATGAATACATTTTTTTTTTTTTCCACACACACTGTATTTTATTTTTACAAGAGATAAATAGACTGACACCAAGCATTGTACATGGATGACCACAACAAAAGCAACAATGATTGCAATTACCAAACATGAAACACACTCATACTATGTCATAATATTGACATTCAGTCCAGTAATCCTCCACTGTAACAGCTCCTTTACTTTGCAGTGAAAATTGATTTGTATATTCTTTGCCTCTGAGTTCTTGTGGGATTTTTTCTTTTTTTAAATTCAACCAGAAAGTCACAAAAATTATACTCATCCTCATCAGTTCACTCAGTCCCATGTAATTAATTTTTTTTTTTTTTCATCTTGATCTTTTGTTAGCACTTTTATGAGCTCATCAGTTTTTCATTAGAGTTCTGAAAATGCTTATTCATTCAGTTCAGCAGTACAGTCAGGTACCAGAAACCTGTACTTGTCAGAGTCTTTTCCATGAATTTCCTGAAGATGAAACCCTTTTATAGGAACATATTTACAAAAGCATCAGAGTACACCCAGAACTGTCTGTAAATGACAAAAGACTTAAAAATGACCACGGTTAAAGATTTGATGAAAGTTCATAATAATGCAGTTGACAAGAAAATTAGTTATTTCTGAGATATACATTTTAAGGTAATAACTAGGATTATGACTTATAACATTATACCAGAACATATAAGATTTTTAGAAATTTCATGTAATGTCTGAAACATTTATATTAACATATTTCCATACAAATAACCCAATGAAAGTTTAGTATTAGTTGTTTTGTTTGTTTGTTTATACTGCAGGTTCTTATTAGTCATCAATTTTATACACATCAGTGTATACATGTCAATCCCAATCGCCCAATTCAGCACATCACTATCCCCACCCCACTGCAGTTTTCCCCCCTTGGTGTCCATATGTCTGTTCTCTACATCTGTGTCTCAGCTTCTGCCCTGCAAACTGGCTCATCTGTACCATTTTTCATTTTTTTAAATAGCGGGAAATTATTGTTTTGATATTGAGGGGGAGCAGAGTATACCTCCACCAAATATACCTCTTTGGAGTAAGCATTATTTTAGGCTGATTTTTTAAGAAAAGGATGATGTAAGAAAAGCTCTAAAAACTGAGTAGAAGTTACCCTTGTGTTACAGACATTTACCTGTAGAAGGGAAATCTCCATTTGTAAGGGTGTTTCCCTCTCTGTACCAGGAAGAGAAGGATAACTTTAAATCTCTAGAAACTCTTATGATTGGAGAAGGCAGAGACTTATATCTGCATTACAACTGTACCCTTGTCTACTGCGCTTTGCCTGGTAACCTCCCATAACTGGCTTCCTTCCTCCAACATCTTTTAACTTTAGCTGGAGATGATATTTAAGGTGGTGGCTTGGGCCATTTCAGAGAGTTACTCCGTTTTCCTGGGTCTCTCCCATGTATACAGGAGGTATCCAAGTTATTAAGCTTTTGTCTTTCTCTTATTAAACTGTCTTTTACTACAGCGGGGGTCTCGGCCAAGAACCTAGAAGGGTAGAGGG
Source organism: Eubalaena glacialis (assembly GCF_028564815.1). Classification (NCBI taxonomy): domain Eukaryota; kingdom Metazoa; phylum Chordata; class Mammalia; order Artiodactyla; family Balaenidae; genus Eubalaena; species Eubalaena glacialis. The sequence goes on from NC_083736.1 coordinate 24,259,752, forward strand.
AAAATGATTTTTCCTGCCCCACAAATAGTGATTACAAAATACCCTGCCAATGTCTAGTAAGACTCTGAGTTAAAAAGTCATCAGTGAAAAAGGCATGTCCAAGAGTCACAAGTCATTCCAATGAAGGCACAAAGCACCTGAAATTAAATCATCACATGCAATATACACTATCTCTGTCTAGAAGGGAAAAAGGAGGAACATTAAGTGGTGACAAAGAACAAGACTGGTTTATAAATTTAGGCTTGTAATACCAATGACAATATAAATCCTAATTCTTTGCATTATAATATCTATTTTCATACAGCTGTATTTTCATTCACAATATCTATCTGTACTTAAAAGTACTGCTAAGTACTTTTAAAATACTGCTAAGTTGTTAAATTTTCTTAAGTTGTTACATTTTCTTAGCATGACCAAGAATTCCCAATTCTGTAAAAAATGAAAGTCTCCAAGTGACAGCAACCTCTCTTAGAAACACCTGGTGGAGAGTAACTTTTGTTCTCTTAATAACTGTGATAACCCAATCAGTGAACTGGTCTATTTTTTTCAAAGCTACATAATAAGCATGAGAGGTGGCTGTGCAATACCAAAGCATCCCAAGATACTCTTTTTTTACAGACAGTTGAATACTTCCTTGTAGTTTTGCCACTAATGTAATTTACTCACTCTGCTACCTGTCTGTTCTCCTCTAATCCAAGATTAGACTTTAAAACAGGAGAAACCTACTGAAACTTTAAATGCATGACTCATGCTCTATTATGCTAAATAAAGGTCAAACATTTTGTGATAGGCCATACTGACTATCCTGCTGAGACTCATCATGTGAGATATAAATTAACTTATTACTAGAATATTGGGTGGACATCACTTTTAAGGGCGACTTGAACACATTAGGGAATGTGATATTAAAGCAGAACATCAGAACAAAATCTCTGAAAAAAAAAAACAAGCTTGTGTTTGATAAATGAGACTGGTTTTTCTCTTTTCTTCACGAGAAAAACAAAATACAAGGTTTAATGCAATTCACCCACACCCTGAATTGAGTTTTAAGCCTAGCATCTGTTTCTTGGATGACTGTGGGCTTACCACCCAGGGTGTTGAGAGACTCACACGAACTGACTAGCTTCTTTGTTCCGATCTCTATTTATCTTCTCAGGCCCAATTCTCTCCTCCTTCTGCAAGAAGACTGAAATTAAGTAATGCTGCATGCACTCTCTAATTTTAGTCATCACATTCTTCTCAGGATAGTGGGGTGGAGGGACTATATTGTGACAAATATTTCACCCTCTTCTTCAATCTAAGGATGATAATTTCAGTGTCGTTTATAATAGATATGGGATGTTTAAAAATGTCTCCCTCTTAGCAGCTGTAAAATTATTATCATAAAATAACATGATTTTAGCCATTTCACTTCACTGCTTTAGAATCAGGAGGAGGAGTTATTTTGATTAGAAAAAAAAAAAAGAAGGAAAAGATTCTGTGAACTTCTATTCATCTGGAAATAAAATTTAAGGTTAAGGCTATAGTTGTTAAGAGATACTTAATTTTATATTATTTATGCTTCTGATTTTATACATTTATTATGCCAACCTGACGCTCAAAGATGCTTATTGATGAGTGAAATTATAAAAAGAGTCTGTGATTTTTATATACTAAATCTCAATTCCAAAATCTCCATATGTTGGGATTTATATTTCCAATTCATGTAGTCAGGTAGCATTATTTTCTTAAGCCCCTCTCTGATACAATTCTGACTCTGAGGTAGCTATAAGACCATTTACAAGGTGCTAATGATGGCTTGCTTCAGTTTGACCCAGTCACAGATTCCTTAGGATTCTTTTTTTTTTTTTAATTTTTATTTATTTATTTATTTATTTATGGCTGTGTTGGGTCTTCGTTTCTGTGCGAGGGCTTTCTCTAGTTGTGGCAAGCGGGGGGCCACTCTTCATCGCGGTGCGCGGGCCTCTCACTGTCGCGGCCTCTCTTGTTGTGGAGCACAGGCTCCAGACGCGCAGGCTCAGTAATTGTGGCTCACGGGCCTAGCTGCTCTGTGGCATGTGGGATCTTCCCAGACCAGGCCTCGAACCCGTGTCCCCTGCATTATCAGGCAGACTCTCAACCACTGCGCCACCAGGGGATCCCTCCTTAGGATTCTTATTGCTATATACTCTACATAGTAATGATGGAATATAAAAGCATTTGAGTTGACTGAATGAACTATGAAAATCTAAATACACAGAAATGATAACAGAGATCTGAAGGGACCTGGGGGAAGCACCAACTGTGGTCACACATTGATCTAAATAGTCGAATTTGTTCCCAGGTTTCAGGTCAGTCATTCCACAAACATAATATATAGAGTATTACAAGCTAAGTGCTTAGGATTCACTGGTGATAATGGTAGAAAGTTCCCTTAGAGTCCACACAACAGCACATACAATTAAACCACAATTTCTGGTATGATGTGTGCTGTGACTGAAGTCACAGATACCAAGGGAACTTGGAGGAGGAAAAGTGCCTTACATAGACTGGGGAAGTGGTCAAAGTCTTTCTGGAGGAAGAGACATTGAGGTTGAGATCTGAAGGATGAGTGAGTATTAGGTGAAAAAGAGAAGAGAAGTGGGGTCCAGAGAGAGGATACTGTTGGGAAGGAAAATTTTTTCTTCTACCCTTCTGGTTCTTCTGGCTGGTCTAAGAATTAAATTGACATGAGACAGGTTAACAGGAGAGAATCAAACAGAAGTTTAATAACATGTATACATGGGAGAGACCCAGGGAAACTGAGTAAATCCCCCAAATGGTTGAAGCCCTCACCTTAGATACTATCTTCAGTTAAGGACAAAAGAGGATGTTGAGGGTAGTGGTTTGGGATTTCAAAGGGGAGGAAGGTAATTCACATGAAGATGGTAATCAAATGTTTGCTGGGTCATGTGGAGACACTGGGACACAGAGAGGAATTTTAATAGATAGACTTTGCTAGGTTCCTCCCTGTCTACACATCTATGTCATACTATAGTTATCTATGGTGGTAGCTCCCTTCCTGGAACAGGTCCTCTGTTTTTTTAGGCAGTTAGGGAGAAGGTCAAAGTTTCTTCCTGAGTCTTTAGGCCTTAACTGTTTTCAGCTCAAAATAATCCACATGCCAAAGTGGTACATTTTGGAGTGGCAAATTTTGCTCCCCTGTAATACATAAAGAACATGATCCATTTTCCAAGCTGAAGGAGGTTCTGTGGGAAGGAATCTGTTTTGACAATGCTAGGAGAAAGAGGCAGAGTGACTGCCTGTATTATTGGGGAACAACTTACCCGGGCTGAGTTCTGAGGGAAACTTGGCTGAGTGGCCAAAAGGCATTCTGTAGAAGTCCTTTACTTTAGCTGTGGTTTTTTGCTACTTACTGGAGCATTCACCTTATACTCTTTGGTAAAGTGCTCCTACTTCTGGAAAAAACACCCACACACCCCAGACAAATCTCTCAATCAGTCTTTTACCAGCCAGCCCTCCTCCCAGTTTCCTATCTCCTCATCTAAGAGCTTTCTGCTTGGCCAAATTCATTTCTTTTATTTGCAGCTGAAAGGGAGAACTCTCTTTGTCTTGTTTTGGTGGCAGCCCAAATTAGACTGAAATTTACCCTTGCCACTGCCAGGAATTTGGGCAGCTCTTAGAAGTTAGCATTGATTTAAATTTGTATGGATTTATTCGCAACTATAAATGTTGACTTCTCCTCTAAAATAAACCTGTGTTTACTCTGATGTTTGCTCAATTGTACATGAAGGGCTTGGTGTAGAGGAAGGCTATGCATATGAAACACACCTATCAGTTTTACCAGTCTCCAGAAATTGAAAGAGTAAGATTTTTCAATTGTCCCAAGAGGAACTTTTAGATACAAATTGCAAAAATAATTCAACAGAAAATCTTTTTTCTATGTGCTAAGATGCCTTTGGATGACAAAAAAAGGGAAACTGAATGGAAACCATCATTTGCCTAAGAGATACATTGTGTATTTTTAGACAGAATGTTAATTTTACAACTTAAAATTAGCTCATCCTTTTTCTTTAGAAAAATCAGGCCTGAAAAAATAATCCATTAAAAATAAGTAAGGTAAATAAAAATATAATTGGCACTTAAACATAAGCAAACAAACAAAACATTTATACTGCATAGCTAATAGTGACACTGCTGAAAGAGAGCCATCTGTGCATCTTGAAAACATCATTTTGAAATTGTTACTAAGTAAAGCTAACAATAGTCTTGAATATCCCATTATCCAAAATTGGTTCTCCCTTAAGAATAGTCATGAATTATTTTTATGGTTAAGACATTTCTCTGAAGTTTTACAGAGGCCTTCTTGGTTTGGTTTTTGTTTCTTTGATTCTTTTTCAAAAATCACTCATTACAAATTTCTAATGTTTTTAAAATATTTCCTATGTTTAAAGGCTATCTCCCTATGGCTGTGTTGTGGGTCACCCAGCTATTACTTTGATTATCTTTTTTACTTTTAGATATATGTACCTTAAATTTACTAAATGGAGAGAGCAAGGGACTCCTCAATACAATGTATGAGAGAATACTCTAGAGAATAAACATACTTCTGAATCAGCAAAGAGTTCTTGGGTTCCAGGAAAGAGAAACAAGCTTAACCAGAAATTATAAATATGGCACCACGCAGTACATCAATATATCATTTCTGTTAACCCATATCGGATAAAATAGAGCAAGCAGTGGAGCTTACACTAGAATATGTTTCATGAGAAGAGGTATTTTGTCTTCTGTACACTAAAGCATCCTAACTGCCCAGGAGTATATTTAGCATGTAGTAAATGTTAATTTAATATTTGCTGAATGAATGAACAGAGAGAGGAGGTAGGATACAACGTTAATCAAATGTAGGCATTGTGATGAGCCCTTCATAATATGACATCTTAATGAATCCTTATGGAGGAAATGTGAATATTGCATTCTTTTTTAACAGAAGAGAAAACTAGAGCTCAGAATGGTGAATTTAATTACCCAAGGGTTGACAGGTGGTAACCAGCAGATCTGACAATCAAAATCTATCTAGTAGGCTGCCCAAGTAATACACTAGCAACAGTATCAGGCTACTCATAAAATATACCAGAAAGAGTAAGAGTTGAGTATTACAGCTGTCCATGGAAGCCCCCACCATGTAGAACCCATGATTGAAGAAGCAATGGAGAATAATTACTGTGGATGGGAGACACCACAGATCTAATCCACTGCCAAGATTTCACTATTGGGAGCTACCAGTAAAATACAACGTTGAGATTATCTGTTGACAGGCACAGTGTTTAAAGAAAACTTTACATTGCCACATCTGGGAAACCATACTTACTTGGTGGTCACTTCTATTGCTTCTATAACATATTACTCACAGACATAGAGGCTGAAAACACCACCAATTCATTACCTTGGAGTTCTTTGGGTCAGAAGTCCGATGTGGGTCTCACTGGATTAAAATTAAGGTAATGGCAGGGCTGCATTACTCTCTGGAGGCTTTTGGGAAAAATCTGTTTCATTACTCGTGAAATGAGATGTTGGCAGAATTCGTTTCAATGAGGAGATCGCCACTGCTTGCTGGCTGTCAGCTGAGGGCTGCCCTTAGCTTCTCGAAGCCTTTTCTCTGTTCCTTGCACACTACTCTATCTCAGAACCAGCAATGGGTTCATTGAGTCTTTCTCACGCCACCATCTCCCTGACCTCCTCTTTCACCTTTCTTTTCCACTTTTAGGGTTCATGTCACTACATTTGGTCTGCCCAGGATAATCTCTGCATCTCAAGGTCCTTAACCTTAACCAAGGCTGCAGAGTCCCTTTTATCATGTAAAGTAACATAGTCACAGGTTTTGAGGATTAGGAGGTCATTATTATGGCTACCAGTGACCAAACTGACATGTAGTTCTCTAACCATTTTGATGGCCATAGAGATTGTTGGTCTTTTAATATATTTTGCAATCAAGAGATAAAATAATTCCTTCCAAGGAACCTAGATGGCTTTTCAGTGATTGCTTAAATTATAACTAATAAGTTCTTTGATTTTATTGAAATATATTTGACATATAACATTGTGTAAATTTAAGGTGTGCAACATGTTAATTTGATACATTTATATACTGTGATACAATTGCCATTGAAGAGATAATTACCAGCTCTATCACATTACATAGTCATCATTTCTTTTTAAAATATAATTCATTATTCAGAATTTAGGTAGTAGGACTGCTTTAGAAAAAGCATTGCACTTATTACCTATTGTCTTTCTTTTCCCTTTTTTGAATGTAGTCCTACCCTTTATTTATGTCTAAAACTTGTTTTCTCATTGACTTTAGGTTAGAATCAGGGTCTGTAACTGATCTTCTTTTTGGACAGACCTTGAAAGTGGTTTTTTAGCAGTCACTGAGTAATGACCAGGGTTTGACATGTGGGAAATAGAGCTGGACCTGTTCCCACAACAACATATCCCAAACTAGTTAACTACCATCCATATATCATTTTGAGTTTTGGGAAAAAATATGGGCAGGGAATTAGAAGGAAAATAAGAAAGAAAGAAAAATGAAAGGGATACTTCAGAATGTATTGCATCTGCTCTAAACATGGGGTTATATAATAAAAACTCTGAGAAAATAAATCCCGTTTGACTGCCTACTCAAATACTTGTAACAAAATGATAAAAATGTCCTTTAGATTTCTGACTGAGACCCAAAGCTCGCAGCAACTGAGGGTAAGAGCTCAAATATTCTAAAAGGATATCCTGGACACATCAGTGAAGAAGGGACAAAGCAGAAACCAAACTGGTTTCATAACCATCATCCATGTCTACTGCATATAAGAGAAAGCTGAACATTCCTTAATGATGTTTTTTATAAGAAGATTTTCACAGGAATAGAGAGGGCTATGACATTTCCCTCCATTTCTCAATTCAAGTGTTATGATCTCCAAGAGAACCAGTCTGGATCCTTACTGAATGGCAGAATTTGGTAGGCTCCCTGTATAACACTGTTGGCACAGAGCACTGACAAGATCTTGGACAAAACCTGACATTTTCTTAAATATCTGGGAGAATCCATGAAGATGTTTGAAAAAGTGTGACAGTAAGAGGCAGAGGAGTGTTACCTGTGATGGGAACTACCATTAAGCAAACTGATTCTCCTAATTTGCTACAGTAAGATGATATGATGTTCCCTGGGGGCCAAGTGAATGCCTGCATTATTGAGGTTAATGCTACGTTGTGCTGTGGCTTAAAAGAATGACTGTTTCTCATTTATGAAGAGTCTTTTATGGATCAGGTAGCCAGGTAGCTCTCCTCCGTCTTGAAGCTATGCCTCCTGAACACATGGCTTTCTAGGTTATCATCTAGGGTAAGAGTGAGATGAGGGGCCACACCATCCTCTAACCTGGACGGTATCTCTTTTGTGACCTTTTGCAGCTCCATTCATTCATGCACATAATGAAAGGATGTGACTATTTCTAAGTGGGATAAAAAGTATAATACTTGTCTAGAAGCAATTCTACCACCTAAACATTGAATGCTAGGTTGCAATTTAAGAGATCAATCGAGAAATTGAAGACACATCTAAGTTTCTTGGTAAGAAGTTTCATCCTCTTTCTGCTAGATCCTCTATCCAGCAGGCAGGCCTTTTTCAAGATGACTTAAGTGGGCCACTTTATCAAGCAGTGCAAGTAGAAGCAGTTAGTGCTCAACACATATTTCTTGAGCTTCTTAACTTTTCCTAATTTCTCTTGCAGTTAGTTTGGAGCGTTGTGGCTTGTTTTGACAAATGAACAGTGAGTGGACATGATATGTACCACTTCTGGGATGAAGTAGATGATATTCAGTGTGTGTGTGTGTGTGTGTGTGTGTGTGTGTGTGTGTGTGTAATGTAATGTAGTTTTCAAATTCAGTGTCTTTCTCCTTTCACTTCCTTTGGATACAATACTTAACAGAATATAGGAATAATTTGAATCCCAGGTGTGACTAGTTGTGACTTTAGGTAAGCTATTTAAACTTTCAAATTGGCAGTTTCCTCATCTTTAATTGTAGAGTACAATATACCTCTTGGCCTCCAGTTCATGATGGTAAACTGAGAATATTTATGACCTTGTCTTCTTCTCAGAGTACCAATGAAATTAGAGAAAATATATGAAATTTACATTGTAGGACCAGAAAAATGGAAAAGATGCCACCAGGAAACTTTTTCAAAAGGAATTTCTAGAAAACAGAGAGAATTTGGGAATAGATTGGTATGGAAAGGGTAGTGGAAACTTAGCTGAAGCTGCAAGATCTTCCCAAGAGACTTTTGGAGACCCTTCCAAATAAGACCATATTACTATGTAAAAAAATAAATACCACTCAAAAACTTAGTAGCTTAGAAGAACAACTGTTTTGCTGTTGTCATCATTGTTGGGTTTTTGTTTTGTTTTTTTTCATGATTCTATGAGCTGACTAGATCAGTTGGACAGTTTGCTCCATGTGATTCTAGCTCGGGGTACAAACTTCTGGAGTCTCAACTGGGCTGGAATATCCAAGATGCCTCATTCATATGTCTGGCACATTGATGGGGACAGCTGAAGAGCTGATCTCAGCACACTAGGATGACTTCGTCTCTCTCTCTTTCTATGTATTCTCAGGGCCTCTCCTCCTTGTGGCTTCTCCATGTGGTCTATACACAACATCTCTCCAGTAGCACAAACTCCTTACATGTCAGCTCAGTACTCCCAAGGGGACAAAAGCATAAAGTTGTCAGGTCCTCTTAAAGCTTAGCCCTGGAACAGGCACAACATCCTTTTACTACATTCTGTTGGATTAAGTGAGTCACAGAGCCAGTCCAGTTTCACCTGAAAGGGGAATACACAAGGTTGTGAGTACCAGGATACAGGGTTCCCTGGGGGCTATCTTTGATATTACCTACCACAGTTACTCATTGGAGCAATTCATTAAGAATTAGCAGCCTGAAGAGCTAGTAGACTGTCACTTCCTCCTTTCCTGAGCAGATGGCTACAGGAAGATGTGTTTTTGACCCAAGACCTTAGTATTGGAAGAATGGGTGCAATCATCAGAAAAAAGAGATCCTACTCATGGTACTCATGCCTAAGAGATAAGCAGAGCAGAATTTAATGTATGTCTAGTATTGTTACAAAAGACTGTATTATGGTAGAAAAGTGTAAGAGAGTGGAACCAAGGAGAACCCTGTTTTAGCTAGGAGTAAAATAGTTCCACACAGAATAAAGTACCCTCCAGACACTGATGTCAGTAGTCCAAGTCAAGAAAAAAAAAATATTGAGTAGATACTTCTTCATAACTACAGAGAAATCCAATATTAGATTCCTTAATTAATGGACCTATTCCTCCATCCATGCATATAGAACAGAAAAACAGCCAACCATAAAATCATGGAAAACAAATGCCATGGAAAAAACAAAATAAAAACCTAGCCTATACACATGCATGTGCATGCACACACACAGACACACAAATATACACAATGAAACCAAAATTAAGTAAACAAACTTTAGGTAAAATAATAAAATTATTTGATTTCAAAAATTTGAATTTATATAGTAATTATAAACAAACAATTATGAAAAAAATTAAGAGAAAGAAAAGTCCAGGAAATTAATATATTATTTATGAGATTAAAAAATAATAATTCAATGCACAGAGTAAATATTAGCTAGATAGTAATAAAGACCAAACTGGTGTTCTAGAAGATAAAATTGGGGAATTTATGCAAGTTGTAAAGCTAAACAAATACGTAGGGAATATTAGATAGAACTTAAGAGAATTGAATGATCCTTCCAGAAGGTACATAAAACAGGAGTTCTAAAAGTCAAGAGCACGGGTAATGGAGGAGAAGGAATAATCAAATAAGACAAAAAACCATATTAAATCGTATTTTTTTTTTGGTCGCACCTCACAGCTTGTGGGATCTTAGTTCCCTGACCAGGGATCAAACCCACGCCCTCGGCAGTGAAAGCGCAGAGTCCTAACCACTGACCACCTGGGAATTCCCTAAATTGCATTTTTAAAAATTTAAATTCATATTCACTGAAATAAAAAAAAGCCCAAGGTTTCTGAGCAACTAGGCAATGGATTCTGTCACTTGAGCATTCTAATTTAACCAATTGGTGTTCAGTGATGTAGCAGTAAACTTCAGTCAATAGAGGTCTAATCATTCTATTTGCTTCTTGCTTTGGGAGAACTTGAGGAACTTCCTTGAGTAAACTTGAGATCCTTGACACTGCCATTCAAAACTGATTCCTTTTCAGAAAATTATATGGCCAATCGCTATGTTAATCACTGTTAAGCAACCTATTTATAATAATGCCTAACATTTCCTACCTGTGTGCCAGGCACTGCTCTAAGTAACTAAACCATATTATGTCCTCTAATCCTCACAAAATCCTTAGGTGGCGGGCAGAGTCCAGATTTTGTGGTACCTGAGGCACTCTTTATTAAAAAATAATACAAAATTATGAACACAAAAACTGGTATGAAAAAGAATATTTACTTGAGTGCGAAAAGATACCCTGACAAATTACTGGAGTGTTGGAGTTGATCCTTTTCTTTTGAGAAACTTCAGTTAATTTTTCAGAAATGACTTTTACAAAATGCTTCCAGCTAGCACTGATTTCCTTCCTCATTTTTAAAAGAACCCACACATATGAGGAGTCCTGTGGTTTAAGTTCCATTGGCTTCATGGTAAATTCACCTTGGGAGATGAGTCCTATTATATTCATAAGGACATGGGGGCGCAGAACACAGCTATTATTAAGGAACAGAGCCAGGATTCAAATCCTCACTGCCTGGTTCAAGAGTCTGCCCTCTTGATCCCCAAGTTATACTGCCAATTACTGGGCCCTTTCCTGAAAGGCACCATGGAGAAATGTTCTGAGGGAGAACAAGTTAAGTTTGCATACTACTGATCAAAATAATGTCTTTTTTGATGAATAATCTTATTTTTTATGTTACTGACATATTCATCTCCTGACACAATCAGGAGTAAGTTGTCCTTTTTAGTCCCAAATATGACAAAAGTGAATTGTGCTTGCATTTCCCGATAGATCCTCAAATCCTACCCAGGGTGACCATCATGTCTGGAACTGCTTGCAAGTTGTTCCCTACAGAAACCTTAGTCTAGATGGTTCAAGATATCAGCTTCTCAATCACCAAGTTAAAAAAATTGATTCTGGAGATACAAAGTTTAAGATCCTTAGAGATTCTGAGCCTCAGACAGTGCTTGAATGAGGATGGGTGAAATGAAGAATCTGGCCCCATACTTAACTGGGAAGACTGAATCAGTGAGGCTCTTTAACTATCGGCTTTGTTTACTGAAACTTCCACCTCACTGTGATCAAAAGAATATGTGTGACCGAGAAGGGGGTGGTTTAGCGGACCTAAAGTAACTTTTTAGTGAGTATCATTTATATAATACTTTTTTTCTGTTGGGTTTGTTTTTTTGATTCAACTTAAAGCAGAACACAACATATTTATTCCAATTTCATCTAATGTGAGATGCTGAGATCAGAAAGAGAGCAGAGAGTCAGAACATATAGGCCGTTTTAATTATTTTGGCTTTTATACTAAGGTAGATTGGGCACCATTACCATGTTCTGAGTAGAAGTGTGACATCTTCAAGGAAGTAATAAGTGAAATACCTAGGCTGTTGGGCTGAGAATAAACTGAGAATAATTAGGGGTCAAAGGGCTGAACAACAAGGTTTGTTAAGAGAATATTACAATAATTTTGGCCAAAGAGTGTAGTAATTTGGACCAGAAATGAAGGTAGTTTGTTATCTGTACAGCTGGTGAGGAGTGCTTGGATTTGGTATATTCTTTGAAAGTAGAGAAAATAGGATTTGCTGTGATATAATAAGGGGGGGGGGGATGTGAGAGCAAAGGAATAAGGACGACTCCCTGCTTCTGACTGGTAATACTGAGAGGATAGAGCTGTTGGTACTTACTGTGATGGAGAAGGCTAGAGCGGGTTGGATGGGGAAGACAGGAAAATCTTATTGAGATGATGAGGATGTGATTATTGGGGCAGAAGAAGGAGAAGTGTGGCTCTCACAGAGATCACTGGCCTTTTGGGGCCCGTCTTCCTTCTTGCCATCACGTGAAGGTGGATGAGAGGTAGTGTTACCAGGAGCGCTCTGAACACTGGGTGACTGAGGCTTATTCTTCACCCTGCTCTTGAAGCAGTAGAAACTTGGGGAGGTGGTGCATGATACTGGGACCATTAGGAGTTCTAGACTCTCTTCTTCCTTCAAGCAGATGGATAATTTTAGAATACTCTTTTCTTTATTGAATTAAGAAAACAAATAATAAGCATGCTCTTCATTTTGGAGATTCATTTTGGAGTACTTAAACAACAGGTTTTATTACTGAATGATCACTGCATCCCAAACAGCTAAACTTTTGATTTTTATTTCATATATACATCTAATTTGGATACAAGCTGACTTAGATAAAAAATGCATTATTAATGCATGTATATCATTAAAGTGGATCAAGGTCAGAATACAGCCAAGAATAAATACCAGCTTAATAAGTTTTATAAGCTTTTGTCTGCTCCTTTCTGGCACACAGATCAGAATATTTTAGGAAAAAAAGTTCAACAAATGATTGATATCATGGTAGTATAATTGTGTTAAATGCATTCAGTCTCTTTTAAATATACTATTATATGAGTGACCAGAATGGATACCAAAAAAAAAAATCAAGAAAATAATTCAAGATACATAAGCATAGCACAGGGAGATCAGCTTGGTGCGTTGTGACCACCTATAGAGGTGGGATAGGGAGGGTGGGAAGGAGACGCAAGAGGGAGGGGATATGGGGATATATGTATACATATAGCTGATTCACTTTGTTATACAGCAGCAACTAACACAACAATGTAAAGCAATTAGACTCCAATAAAGATGTAAAAAAAAATAATAATAAATTTAAAAAAGATACATAAGACCTTTCATATGAGGAACGAGAGATATTTTGGAAAGACTGATTTTATATGACATACCACTTGAATGCAGCAAATGAATAGTGGTCCTTACATTAAAAAATCACACTTAGAGAGTTTTACTTTAAATATGACTGTTTTAAACAAAATAATCCATGATTTAATCAGTTTATGTTTGACAGTCAAATGATAATTCACAAAATATAATGAACACAGCTGTGCTTAGAACTTTTTGTCATGCTGTGTCTCAAAGAAACTAAAATGTTTCACAGGTACAGCTAGTTTTCAAGACGGTTTATCCACGTATGGACAGTCATTCAGATTTGGGGTAATTAGTGTGCTAAAAGTGAATTTCAATTACTTTTTGCTTAAAAAGCCCTCTCAGTGAATGGAATTGATTGAGATGCCCTTATTTGTGCTCCCAGTTCATCTGGGGTATACCTTCAGCTCAGTGATGGTCAGGTTCCATGTCAGGGGTCTGCAAACTTTATACATCAAGTGCCAGTTAGTAAATATTTTCAGCTTTGTGGGCCACGTGCTCTCTGCTGCAAAACCCAAGTCTTTGTAGCATGATAGCAGCCTTAGCAAATGCATAAACAAATGGGACATAAGAGGTGCATAATGTGTTCCAATAAAACTTTATTTACAAAAAAAGGTAGCAGGCCAAATATGGCCTATGGACAGCAGTTTGCCATCCACTGATCTATGTTAATCCTTGCTGCATCTGACTGTCTCCTCCATTAGCTTTACTTAATAGCAGGTATCATTTCAGGTTTATATTTTTATTTTCAGAACATGAGATAGTATCTAGAACAGTAGGTATGCAATAAATGTTGAAGACAATATTAATTTCTTATGAGAATTACTCTAAATGTTCTTGATGACTACTATGATTCATTATATTATAATAGTGTTGAGAATGACTCTGAAGTACTCTGAACAAATTCTGCAGTGAAGTGAATAAATACAACTAATGCTTACTGACTTTTTAGTAAACATTTTTTCATTGGCATATTCTTTCCTTTAAAGTAATATTTTTTCTATTTTTAAAAGTAATACAGATTTATTGTAGAAAATTTAGAAATTCAGGATTGTTTTCAATGTGTAGATATCAACAAGAAGGGCATTCCCATATATTAGTCCAGTGATTGTTTCAAGAATGGACATATGTCCATTGGTTTGCAACGATAAACATGTTTACATAACCAAATTCTTAAAATGCTGCTTAAAAATGACATCTCTGTACTCAAAAATCTTCAATAATTTTCCATTACACACAATTTAATTCCAGATGTCTTAGTTTTAAGAACATTCGTAATTTAGACCCAAACTATATTTTCACCTATGTCTCCACAAGCCCTCTTGCCTAAGCAAATTCATATCATCCTTCTACAATTAAACATTGTCTTATCTTTGATTTTACTCATGATTTTTCTCTACCTGGAAAGCTTTTCCTTTTTCTCTGTACTTTCTGATTTTAGGCAGACCAAGATCCCTGACAACCTAGTCTGGAGTAATCCATCACTTATTTAAATTCTTGTAGAGTTTGTAAGCTGCAGTACTGATTTGGCACTCACACTCGTAAAAGGATTAGCATGGACTCTTGTGCATCACTTGCCATATGGCACGCTGAGAGTAAGGAGGAGCTGAGCTAGTAAGAAGGAAGCAAGTGGGAATGAAGCCAACTCCAAGGACAGAAGTTAGAAACAACCACAAGCGATGGGACGGCCAGAAATGAGGTCAAGTAGAGAGAAAGACAGAAGGATAGCACACAGCATCAGAAAATTACTTCTAAATCCTGACATTACTAGTGCAAAGAGAAGCTGTGCTGTATAACCAAGCAGGGCCCCTGCTGGCTCTGGGGGCAGGGCAAGTCTAGAGACGACTGTGGACGTGTGATAGGGATGAGACCAAAACAGACCCTGACAATGATCATAACCTGCCTTGACCACTAGTTCTTTTATATTTGTGTTTATAGTTAAAACTACCTCAATTTTTCTCTGCAAATTGACTTCAAGTTCCTGGAAGGCAAGCTTTAGGATTTCTATTTTATACCCACAATCAATAGGATTTTGAGCATGGTTGACTCTAAGTGAGAATGATTTACTGACAGACTTGAATCGATGATTTTTAAGTAGCAAAATTTATCTTCTTTCAAAACGTATTCCTGGCTCAATCAGGCATGAACAAAGAAAAAATAATGTATTCAATTTATATGCCAAAAGAAAATATTCAAGCAAAATAAGTGGACCAAAAAGTAACTTCTAATATGCATGCATAACAATCTAAAATTCAAGACAATATGAAAATTCTACTATTTAGCTTGTTCCTACAAACACTGGATTAGTTTCACAAAATGTTCCCATATATCTGTCACCTTCAGTGTCATTTGGGACTGTTGACATGACTGTCAAGTATTCTTCAGTTTAAATGAAACCTTTCCTCCCATCCAGGCAGTGTGAAAGACCAGTATAGTATATATAGTCATTAAAACTGATGGAGTAAAAAAACAAGAGCCATCAACAAAAGTAGAGGAAGTATTGAACATCAGGTCTATTTGGCGAGAAAACAAGGAGGGAGCAATATGAAACTGACAGCATACTCTGACTACATTTGTACATGTTGCAACTTGCATTTAAAAAGTTTTGTCTTAGATTGGAAATGGAGAAGAGTAAACCACATCCTGAAAAATAATAGGTTAGCCGGACTGTACGCTAGAGAACAGAATTCTGTAGAGACCATAAAAAACAGAATTTGAGGGGCTAGACACCCAATTCTGACTAACATTACACCCATGAAGTTTAGTATGAAAATCAGCAAAAAGAAAATTTTGCAAAAGAACAAACATCACAGTTGTGGTTCCCAAGATAGATGCAAATACGGGAATGAAATTGCCCTCTCTTTACATTTATATATATATAAATATATATTTTAATTTTTTTTCTTGAACAAAATTGTCATGGTATTTGGTAAAATCTTGGCAGGTCCTGGGCAGGCAAGTGATAATAGCAGTAATAACTACCAGAAATGCTCAGGTATAATTGCTCTCTAGCAGCTAAAGCCAAGCAAGTAGAACCATGCCAACAGATCACAATTACACCTGAATAATGGAGCAGGGCAGATCAGGAATGCATTCACTGGAATAAGATTAAACACTTAAAACTGTCTCATGGAGGAGGAAATTGCTAGAATAGACAAGCAATGGTTTGGCACTTTTTGAATTTATTTATTATTTCTTTTTACTTTTACTTAAAAAGAACCAGCTATGTTAAATTATGTTCTTATGTTATTGATATCAGTCATATTAATACCTAGAAGTATTTCCAAATCTGTTTTGTGACACGAAGTGCCTGGTGTAAAGTATTATTCATTGTATTTGGTTTGCAACATGTGTATTTTGGAAAAAAATCATAAAACAAAGTGTGAATAGACAGAAAAAAAAGTGACTGACATCTCCAAAGTAGGAATAAACATATCTCATAATATAATTGACTTAATCTCACAGTTATACGCCTGAACTAGTTAAGTAAATGAAGTGCTTGCTGGTCAATTTTCAAAGGAATTCCTAAAGACATGCATAGGCTTAATATCTTAAAGTGATACAATTTTTCTCTAGTAGAATTTAATTACATGTAGTTAATACCCTTTTCAAAATATAAGACTGCATTCCTCTTCCTCACTATGGTCCAACTTTATTTAAAAAATGACAAATAAAATAATTATTTACTTTATTAATTACTCATAAAGTGTCAAGTAGTGTATTTATTTCTTTGTTAAGCTCAGGAAATATCTGCTTATCTCCTTGCCAAATCCGGTTCCAATGCTGGCACTAGCCTCATTCACTGCTCCCGTGTTAATGTTCCAAGTTCTTTAGAACTTGTTATCTTTTCCCTGTTTGCTTTTAAATATTTTGGGTTTAGGTTTACCTGTAAATCTGCCAAAAGTAATGATCCAGATTGATTCTTACTTAAAGTGCCCAAGACAGTTGTACTTAATTTGCTTAACATAAGTAGCATTCTCAGAAGCTCAAGGTCATGATTCAGAATTTTTTGTGCCAACACTTTGGAATGGGTGAGATGCCAACTGTTATATGAGTCTACTTAATTAAAATTTAAAAAGTGAGCCATGTTATCACAATCAACTCTAGGTGGCACTTTAAAGGATCAAGGCCAATGAAAATAGAAAATATTTCCCATTATAAATATCTAGGGACAAATTTTATAATAAAGGTGGTTTCTGAACTAAAACAGATGTATACAACAGGTCATTTGTATATGTAAAAATAGAGGTAACTTTTCAGTCATCTATAGAAATAATAGATAGGAAAATTATAGAGATGTCAGATATATCATTGATCCAAATATCTCAGTGTAACTGTTATTTTAAGCTCCCACATACTAAATTTAATACATAGAAACATTGCAAGGTTCTCTTTTTTTTCTGTCCTAAAGGTGAATGGAAAAAGGAAAAAGAAAAGGATGATGATTAATACACAGACAAGATAATCATCTTTGAGATAATTAAGAACTGCCTGTCATGGCCATTTATTTGATGAATAGTATAATGGCATTCACTGATCCAAGTCCCAATCCAGTGCACCTGATACATCGAGAAGCAAAGATGCATTTGCCCACTCCTCAGCTGTAAGGGAGTCTGAAATTATGTATATTTCTTTTTTCTAGTAAAAGGTAGACTTTGTCTCATGAGGAGACTTATACCTCAAACGCAAGATAGAGATTCAGTTGTTGGGTGAGCAAAAAGAAAGAGGAATGTTCACTACAATACCCAAACCCCAAACAATTTAATAACATACTACAATTACATGTTGAAGAAGAAAAGTACCTACTTTAAATATGATGCTTTCATTTTCAAGACATAAGAATGACATACTCCAAAATAATATAGTTACAAATTCTAAAACAGCCAGTAGACACATTACTATTCATATCTGACTTATGTTCTTCATCGGATTTGATGTTTTTAATCTCTCTTTATTGAAAATATTCTGCTTTGGTGTATAAGGCACTACTCTCCCCTGACTTGCCTCCTAATTATCAGTGCAATAAAATCATCCTTTTCTTTTTTTTAATACAGTGATTACTATGTACTTCATATTGTTAGGCATTAGGAATAAAGTTTCAATTAGAAATTGACACAGAAAGATGAACCATTTAATGGAAGTGACAGAGAAGTAAACTGATGATTATATTGATATTATGTGTGTTATAAATAAAGGGCATTATGGAAATTTTGCTTTTGGACATTTAAGTCAGCCTGGGGGAGGGTGTTTTTCAGTGAAGTCTTCTCAAAGTAACTGATTCCTGATAAAATCTACACATTGTTCCTGTGTTAACTTTAAGTATTGGTTTTACATGGATTCTAACTTTGTACCTACTTTTCCCCTCATTCTTCATACTCTATTTGGCTAATACACACACAATGACAGCTTTATCTTCCAACTTGACATCAGTGATCTCTAAATTTGTAATATCTGCTACAATCTCTCTCTCTGTTACCATGAGGTTGAGTTTTTCAATACCTACTGGACAACATCTGAAAATACCACAGAAATCGCAAAATCAACTTGGTAAAAACTTAAGTCATCCTCTTCTTTCACCAAAATTCTTCTCATGTTAAATATTTCACCCGACAACATCAAATAATTCTGGGCTTCTTCCTTAAGAACCATATCTAATTAATCAACAACTGTAATCACTTCTTTATAATTATTTTACCAACGCAGTTATGCACATCTACTTCCAGTTTATCTTCCTACGTTTACACTCCCGTAATTTCTTTCCTCTGAGATGATGTAAGAACTGAACTCTGCCTAAAACCTTGCCTCTTGCATTCAATGTATCACACCGCTGTCAGAATGATCATGGTAGAATATAACTGTGATCAAGGCACTTGTTGACTATTATATGTGACTCCCTATTGCCTCTAGGCTAACTATTTATTACTTAGCAGGGCATGAAAAATTCATAATCTCTCCTCTGACTATATTTCTGGGAGCATTTGTTATCATTCTTCACTCATACAATCCCTAGAATAAGACATTTTCTCCTTGTTTGAGATCCCTTAACCTCACTTGTGTGTTCAGTGAATTCTTTTCTAGCTTCCATACTGCCACCTCTATGGATCATTCAAAAGACATTGCCTATCCCACTCCCATCTGGTAAACACCACCCTACTTTGTTTACTTTTTTGCCTCACTCACCAAAATGTGAACTTCTAGAATCCAGGAGTGTTGTCTTAGCCTTAGTCCCCTAGGTGCCCAGCACTAGTAGATGGTCAATAAAGATATCTGGAATAAATGATCACTGATTCATTTCTTAGATGTCAATAATAAGAAATCTAAAATCTGTGGTCATAAGTGGAGAACAATCTATGCAAAGCATATCTTTACAGAAATTATTGCCTAAAGGCAAACTTGGTGGATCATAACGAGTTTATAAATTTATTTCATTTCAGAAAGTCATATTCAAATACTTACTTCAATGTCCCCTTTCAAAATTCAGACTTTGTTAAAAAATAAAGTTCTATTATTGGTTTGTTTTTCTGAAATATCTTGTACCAGAGTTTACTTTACCTAGATGAAGGTTTATACTATTTACTATATACAGTATATATATAGCACGCGCGCACGCGCATACACACACACACACACACACACACACAGTAGAGGGTAGATGTTCTTATGTATAAAGTTTTCCCACCTAAATATTACATCATAATGGCTGACCCAAGATGATGTGATGTGTTCATCCTAACATTTTCTGTACTACCTGGCACAGCCCCAAATTGGACATAATTCTGTCTGAGAGACTTTACTGGAGCAACACTTCACTATTTTAAATTATTTATTCCTGATACAGGGAATAATGTGTTCTATTTATTTTATGCTTTCAAAATCCACAAGTACCAACTTCCTCTTGTAATGAGTCATATACATTTCTTATTTAATTTTTACCACAATTCTATGAGATTTTTGTATAAGAGGCATCTTATTTTTCTATCCATTTGTTTATTTTTCTTGATTAATAAAATCCCGGGCAATATGCTCACATATTTTTCAACCTTTCAAAGATAGAAGTGGTTAATAAGATGAAGCAGAAGTTAGAGGGACATCCAGGAAAGTACTTTATGACTATCTGAACATTCACCTTCCTGCTGCTAACTAGATGGAGCTCTGGAAAGCCATTTGAGGATTATGAGACAAAGGTCAAGAGCATATCACAGACTTGGCCTTGCCATCCTTGAGCAGCTGAATCCACATCATCAATCTCCTACTTCCATACTTAGTACTTATTAGATGAGGATATCACACTTTATGTATTTAAGCCTGTCTAGTCAGATTGCCTTCATGAGAGCCAAACACAATTCCTAGCCGATTCAGCAAAGTCATTCTCACAGAGGTTGTAGAAATGACCCAAGGACACATGGATGACAAGTGTCAAACTAGGACTGTGAACTACAGTCTGCTTATTACCTCATGCTCATTTTATTACAGTATATGACATTGCATATGTTCTGGGATTCGTGTTATCTCTCAGTGCTCTGCAGTTTGTTTAAAGCTTGTGAAATATGCCATATAGTAAGCTGAGACTGAATTACACAAGGGGGCAAGAATATGCGCTGGTTAAAAAATTTCTCATTTTCAACCCTAGTCCCAACCTTTGCACTTGTCTTAAACAGAGGATATATTTTTTAAAAAATTTTATTGGAGTATAGTTTCTTTACAATGATGTGTTATTTTCTGCTGTACAGCAAAGTGAATCAGTAATATGCATACATATATCCCCTCTTTTTTTAGATTTCCTTCCCATTTAGGTCACCACAGAGCATTTAGTAGAGTTCCTTGTGCTATACAGCAGGCTCTCATTAGTTATCTATTTTATACATAGTAGTGTATATATGTCAATCCCAATCTCCCAATTCATCCAAACAGGATATTTTTAATCAGTGGATCATCATGTTACCAATTCCATTAAAAGGCTGACATTTGCCTGTGTAAGGACGCCTTTATTGATGTGCATAATTAATATAGGAATATCCCAAATTGGAATAGTTTTAATGAAAAATAAAAGGAAGGAAAGGAAAGGAAAAGAAAGGAAAGGAAGAAAAAGAGAAAAGAAAGAGAAGAAAAAAGGAGAATGAATCCACTCTGCTTTATGTGTGATATGTCTCCCTTTTTTCATACTGATTCTTGAAGCATGGAATTGCTTCTATTGAAAGTAAAAAACTCCTTCACTTATCTCCATTTTGAATATTTAGACAGTAATTTCAGTATGAAAGTGTACCAAGAAAGTTTTATTTTTTTCTTACTTTGTTTCATTTTTTTCTACTCATGGTCTGAGGGCCGCATGATTTTATACACAGTCTGCAAGCCAAATGCTAAGTATTAAGGCAGAAGTTATGAGAGAGAACCAGTAAATTAATCTTTTTTTTTTCCACTGATACTTCTTCAACTGGAGAATCCTCTTTGTTTCAAATGGAAGATCTTTCTTTTAGTAAGAGTGCTCTGACCTGTGTAAACTGCCTAGCATAGAAGCCATATTTTTTTCTTTTCAATTCCACAGAAGTTAACTTACACACCTGAAGGTTTTGTGCTCAAAAATAATTAACAAAGTTATCTGTTTTGCCTTCTGAATGTTCCTCAAATACTAAGTAACCATCTGGCTAGACAAGTGACCTTAAACGTGAAAGCTCTATTCTTGTGCTTTCTCTTCTAAAATATCATCATCTCTTGACTTATGTATATGTTTTATAATGCTGCTGAAATATAAATTATTTTAAAACTGTACCCTCATTTTTTAACTCTTCATATTACTATCAAATCTATCAGGCATGTTTCTAAGATTTTTCTTCAGGTGGCTATTATTACTGTTACTCTATTAATTTTCAATGTAGCATCATTAGATACACCAAGGAGACAAGTTCCATATTATACATTGTGCACATGGCATCAAATCTGCATGTGGCAATAGTCTTCTCCTTGGGTCATCTGCTCCTAGAATCTCTTTCCTTCGATACATCCTGTGTATCCCAACAAATTCAGTGTTTGTAACACACAACTTCATTACCCCAAAGATATCCAGTACCTTCTCATTGCCTAGAAGACGATGTGTAAAATTCTTAGCAGAATACTCAAGGTTCATCACCTTTCAAAAGTTATTACTATCCATACTAGATCCCTAATCAGTCACTCTGATTTGCTCAGTCTTCTAAGTAGACCTTGATGTATTCTCTCCCTCCAAACTATGATATAAATAAAACATATAAATAATATAAATAACATATAATCTAATTAGAGTATAAATAGACTGCATTATCTATCTATCTATCTATCTATCTATCTATCTATCTATCTATCTATCTATCTATCTGTTAGTGCCTAACACAGTTCTCATTATGTATGAGGTATTTTTGAGCCCAGGGAACCAAGTCATGATGGATAATCTCATTTATATTAAATTAATCTCTTCCCCTAACCTCTCCATCCCCACTCCCACACTGTGCTTGGTAGAGATAGTAACACTTAGTAGATATTTATAATGTGTGAAGAAAGAAGGAAGGAAGGAAGGAAGGAAGGAAGGAAGGAAGGAAGGAAGGAAGGAGGAAGGAAGGAAGGAAGGAAGGAAGGAAGGAAGGAAGGAAGGAAGGAAGGAAGGAAGGAAGGAAGGGAGAGAGGGAAAGAAGTCAAAGAAAGAAATCAGGAGTAGATTATTATTGAAGAAAGTTAACTACTCTATTCACATATGTCAATCTGTCTTTAATAACATTAAAAACAGCCTCAATATTTAATTCAATATGTTATGCATCGACAAAATATTTATTTATCATAAGGATGGGGGAAAATAAATGGCTATGTAAAGTTACCCTTTCAAAATCAGGAAGGAGAATTAAAATCTGCAGTAATTATTGAGTCTTCCTATTAACTGAGAGAGAAAGCATATCAAGGTGGATAATTCCACTTTGGATCAAAAATGAAGGATGACAATATAGATGGTTGACTGATTATCTTGTGCAGCTTGTCAAAAGTCCTCAGGCACAGTTCCAAAAAAGAAGCCAAAACTGTGTTAAAAATATCAGCACTGAAGCAAAATTACATGTCATTTCACTCATTCAAGCCACATTCTCCAAAATTAGCTCCAATTTCTGACATTACACCACACCTATACAAACCCCATGATCCTGAAGTAACTGACAAATATTTTCTTCCAGACAATCCTTGGTAATTAATACCTTATTTGGAAACTAATATACTAAGAATAATATACTTCGAAAGGGAAATGCAAATTGCTTTAGAAATAAATAATTTGAACATAAAATTGTTTAGTCTGAATCCCAAACCTGAGCATCACCATTCTATTAAATACACTTTTCTTATGAAATAAAATCAGTGCTCCCCAAGGATGACTTA
The DNA here is from genome assembly GCF_028564815.1 of Eubalaena glacialis. NCBI lineage: Eukaryota > Metazoa > Chordata > Mammalia > Artiodactyla > Balaenidae > Eubalaena > Eubalaena glacialis. Next base: position 24,283,150 of record NC_083736.1, read on the forward strand.
ATAGTGACTTTCCTTCTAGATGCCAGCATCGTGCCTGGGAAATAACAGACTCATGGCCCAGGGTGGCCAACGGGCAAATTTGAAAATGATGTCAGGGTCATAAAGTGATATCTGGCTAACCTGTCTTTCTCTCTGCCACCATCACTTTTGTTATGCACATTTAAATGTTATATATTTCTTGGACAATGGATTCACAACTTCACCCCAGATTTTCTTTCAACGTCTTTACTGGATACTGTGATGGACATAAAGACGCACAGTCCAGAAATTTCCATGAAGGATTGAAAGTACTCCCAGCTGCTTTCACTGTCAGCCCCTCAGGGACTGCCTCAGCTGCAGGGTTCCCATGGCCAAGGTCAAGCCCTTCCTAGAGAGACTGTCACGCAATGACTGATTGACCCAGTTGGTGCTCAGGGTGCTCAATGCACAGCGACTCTGACAGGCCGTTTTAGCTCCTGAGTTCCCTGTTCGGGCCTGCCATGCAATTTGCCTTCCTCATCTGCCTTATCCTGCTTCTTCCCTCTCTCTTCCACAGATATACCCAAGGATGCTCTCTAATTAATATGTCGAGATCTAAATTCAGTCACAAAGTCAGCTTCTCCAGGAACCCAACCAACAGATACCATCTGAAGTACAGATTGATTTATTTCTAGACTATGGGACAGGATAACATTGAGAATTATAAACCAGGTTGTTCTGGCTTTCCTGGTCATATCTTTTTAATCCTTGTACCGTACTATAGTCAGTGCTCTTCTTTTCCAGAACTAAATAGGCAGGGGCATAAAAGTTAGAGAAACTGAAGTAGGAGACCAGGTGGGAGCCTAGAAGGTGAGCCAGTAGAACAGCGACAACCTGTGTGACCACACCAGGGACTGGTGCCCTGCGCTCTGCTTCCAAGTGGAAAAGGTGTATTCCTCACTCTCACCTTCCAATTCCCATGCAAAATGTTTCTATTAAGGAAAGGGAATTCTGAGAAACACAGTTCCAGCTCAGCTAAGTTGACACAGTAAAAACTCTTGACACATATGTAACATATTTAACCCTTACACTAACCCTATTATTATCTGCATCTTATCTGCCTCTTACAGATGAAGAAAATCAGGCACAGAGAAGATAAATAATTTGCTTGAATACATGTAGCTGAATACGTTTAACTTTCCCTAGGATTATAAAATCTGGACAAAATATAACATAATACTAATTTTAAGCCATAGAAGAAAGAACAAAAACAGGCAGAAACTGTGGGGAAATCTACCCTTGAAAGTACATAACTGTACTTGGTGAAATTTGTGAGTTTACATCTTTTTGCCTTGTAGTATTCCTAAAACTCTATACAGTATGGGGGCATAAAAAGCTACAGCCTAACAGAAGATAGAGTTTGGGAAAGCAGAGCAGACAGAAAGTTAGTAACCCTGGAAGTGAGGGAGCTGCAGAGGGGGAAAACCCCACTATCTGTGCACAAAATCTACCCAGATCTTTGGCTAAGCTCTAAAACATGGTAAAGACCCTAAGAGGCACAACAAAATCTCACCAGCTGAAAACTGAAAGAAGTGAGTGGTGACCTCATTCTTTGTAGCCCACAGAGGAGACAGAACTTGGAACTCAAGTTCCTCCAAGTTGTCTACCTGCTGGAAAGAAAACACTGTTCAGAGGAACAGAATCTAGAGTCTCTACCACATATTATTCATGTCTAGTATTCAATCAAAAATCACTAGCCATGTAAAGTAACAGAAAAATTTGAGTATAGTCTAGAAAATAAATAGTCAATAAACCAACTCTAAGATGGCCCAGATTTACAATTATCAGACAAGGACTTCAAAGCAGCTGTTAAATACGTCCAGGGACCTAAAGGAAAATATATGTATTAAATTAACAGAGGATGAATGTCAGCAGAGAAATAGAAACTGTGGAGAAAGTTTTAAGGCCCATGGCTGGGAGGCTGCAGGAATGGGAAGGATAGGAGTGTTGGTAAAATTGAGGGGACAATAAAAGTGATGTCAAGAGATCAGGAAGGAGATATTTTAGGAAACCAGATCCTGTAGCATCTTGCTGGCCACTGCAAGGATTTGGGCTTTTAGTCAAGTGAAACAAATAATTGGAGGGATTTGAGCAAAGGAGTGATATGACTCAACTTCTCCTTTATGAAGATCACTTCGACTACTCTATTGAGAAGAGACTCTGGGGAGAGGGCCGAGAAAGGAGGAGGGGAGACGGGTTAGGAGGCTCTGGCTGGATGCTGGGGGCATGGACTTGTGTGGTAGTAGTGCAACTGATGAGAAGTAAATATAATCTAAAGACAAACAAAATTGGAAGTCTTGATAGCTTTGATACGGGGCATGACTCAAGAGTTTTTGACTAAGCAGGTGGAAGAGGCAGTCAGTCAAGCAGCCACATAATCTGTGGAGCTCAGGGCAAAATGAAAATGCAGGGTGTTTTGTTAAAAAATTATTGAAAATGTCAAGATTATGACAGTAGAGCTTTACGCAAACTTCACAGATTGCATGCCCGGGATGCCCTGGATGCAGGTGCTATTTGCCAATCTGAAGAGGAGTAGGTTTTGTGGATAGAAGAGAGGTTGTGTTTAGACATTTTAGATTTAAGGCAATGCATTTGATGATGGTTATGAAACAATGAAATTCACTTCAAATATGAAGTGTTCTATAAAATCCATCCAGTCACTGAGAATTTCTGTTCACAGAATGTTAAAGCTCTGAATATAGAGAAATACCTGAACATTGGTGAAAGGTGAAGTCACCTTTCCTTACCCTTTTAGACAATACCTCAAGGGAATGGTCAAGTTTAGTTCATTGAATGCTTTTAGATATCCAAGGAACATCTGCAGGCAGTGAAATGATTCAGAACAAACTTCTTATTTGATTAGAAAAGGTGTTGGGTAAAGCAATTTCAAAAGGGTTTAAAATCAGTTGAATTTTTTCCTAATATTTATACCTATTTAATGGAGGGATATCAACACCAATATAAAATCATCAATGAACGTTTGCAATTTTATTTTACAGCATTTATTGGGATTAACTTATGTATCCAACTTTCAAACTGCAACAAAATTAACGCCAGCATTTGTCAGAAGAGTCTGGGAGTTGATCAAGACACTCTCAGTGAATTGGCCAGGCCACTCCCAGATTCTAATCTAGGCAACTCGTTCCTTATAGAGCTACCCAGGAAAAGCATATTGGCAAAGAATACTTGTAAATATGACAAGAAAAATGGTTGTGCTAATTCCAATATTGATACAAGAATGATAGGAATTCCATTATTGGTAAATAACGCATCGACTTTATGTTAAAATCTCTGGTCACTTAGAGTCTTTTGACAAAAACTGATAATAAAGAAAAATATTGAAAAATTACTCAAAATCTTACAGTCCACAAAAAGCCATCAAAATATTTCCAGTCTTTCCATGCTGGTGTGTAAGCATATATGGTGTATAATTTAGATTTATAATTGCAAAATTATATGTTGTATGTCTCTGTATATGGGTGAGGAAAATGTAAATTTTTACCGTTTTGACACATTGACATAAATCTGTTTATGATAGTCCCTTTAATCTGTTTTATCTCTAGTTGTGCCTACTCTTTAATTTCTGACACCATTTAGATGTTTTTGGTCTTGTTTCTATCTTACTTCATATATTAAATACCTAAAAAATTAGTTTTCAACCATCTTTCCTGTATTTTAATTTTCTTCTAAGTGACATTAAACAAAAATCTTTATCTGCAATGGTTTTGTCTTAATTCAGTTCCCAGTAATTTTCTAATTTTCGTTATGATTTCTTCAACACATAAACTTTCAGTTTTCTCATTTTAAAATATATGTGGCTTATTAGTATTCTTTTTGTTATTGATTACTAAATTATACTTTTGTTGAGAATGTAGTCTGTGTGCTACAGCCTTTGAAATTTCTAAGTCTTGATTTATAACCTAACCTAGATTATGACCAAATTTTTAAAATATTCTTTGTGTGCTTGTTATTAAAATGTGTACTTTCTTGTTTGGACATAAGCATAAGATAACTCTTAATAAGCTTGTTAATTTTGTTAATTGTGTCTTGACATACTCTAAATCTATACTTTAAAAATCTGTTTCAATTTCTTTATTTGAGAAACATTTGAAAACACTCCCACTCTAATACTGGAATTGACTCCCTGTCTTTGAAATACTAATCATTTTTGGTCTACATATTTTGGGACATAACATAAAGTAATTAGGTGCATACTAGTTGAGTATTTTTTATTATACTGAATGAACTGAAGTTATTATCATTATATTTTGATACTATCTAGAAATATTTATCTTAATGTTTATTTCACAATGATTGAAGGACTATTTAAGAGATGCACTTAAAACATAAGGAAGCAAATTGCTAGAAATTAAAAGAATGGTTATACATATATATGACAGAGAGACCGATATCATCTATGTATCTATCTAGACCTATATCTCTCTCTATATTTTTATATATATTTTATATGAAGATTTCAGACTATTTGCATTTATAGTGATTATTGATATATTAAATAATTTTAACATATTCATTTTTCATTTGTTCTCATTTTACTGGGTTTTTCTCTTTTCTTACCTTCATTTATTGCCTGAGTTTTATGATATATTATTCTCTTTACTGCATTGGATATTTCATATGTATTATTTCACTGACTGCACATGCAGTTTTGTTTTGTTTTAAATAGATCTTTATTGGAGTATAATTGCTTCACAATACTGTGTTAGTTTCTGTTGTACACCAAAGTGAATCAGCCACATTTGAAATGAACAAATTTTGAAGGTAACATCACTCTCTTTCTCGGAAACAATATAATAATCTTAAAATATTTACTCTAGTAACTTTTTGGCCAACGCAATATTTCATATTACAAAGTATCATCCATTGTTTACATTCATATTATATGTTCATTATTTGTTTAAACTTACCAACATGTTTACTAATGTCTTTGTTCATTTGACCTTCTGATTTATCTGTCTTTTCTATCTGGTTTAATTTTGATCTTCAAGTGTGTATTTGGAAGTTCTGTGACAGTCTCTCCTTCTCTCTTTTTGTCTGTCTGAAAATGGCTCTTACTGTACTTATTCTTAATTATGGTAATAGTAGTATTGAATTGGCTGCTCCCAGATATAATATGGCCATCTGCAGTGAGGAATCACTTTTTGTGTTAATTTTTCAAATTGGAGAGCCTGGAGAAATGGTAAAATCGAACCAGACACCTATGTAAGGCAGGCCTGTGCTTTTGATTTTTCATGTTTTTTTTTTTTTTTTTTAATTCCATCTAAAGGCTAACCAGAGGCAGGTAAGCATCCTGGATTCCTTTTGCTGACACATGGATTTTTTTAGTCTACTTCTCTGAATATGTAATATTTTAGGATCTAGGACTGGTGCCCAGATATCAGTTTCAACTGCTTTATCTCCCTATTTATATGACTATTAAAATTCTTTGGGAACTAAGATGGGTGAATCTCCATCATGTCTTCACAAGGAAGTCAGTTTCATTAAAGACATCTCTAATTGCTCTAAAATTCTTCCTTATGCTGTGCAGAAATGATTTTATTACTGTAACTGCTGTGACACAGTTGTTTTTCCAAATCAACCATCAGGAAAAACCCCTGAATGTGTTTAATACTCCTTTCACAATAACTGAAAATCTTAATGTCCTGCACACCTTCCTGTCACTTAAACACATGCATGCATCAAACTCAACTGTACATATACACACAAACACAGGAAGAGGCTTTCTTTTTCTTAGGTTAAACATCTCTATGTCCTCAAACTTTCTGCAAATGAAATAGTTTCAAAATTCCATTTTCATTCTGTTCAATCTACCAGATTCATCATGGGTTGTCAACTTGTCTCTAAAAATATGGATTTCTTAAATAAACACAGACCTCATCAATGTTTGGCCATTCAAAACAGATTAATACTATTGCCTTTCTTGGTTTTTTTCTTGGTGGGAGTGGTAAAAAACAGCTAACATGAGATCTCTCCTGAAAAAATTTTTCAGTGTACACACAGCATTATTAACTATAAGCACAATCTTCTACAGCTGATCTCTAGGAGTTCTTTATCTTGCTGTTTACGGGTATAGAGTTTCAGTCACACAAGACTGCCTCACTTGTTTTGACATCACATTCTATGAAATAAGCCTACTGTATCAACCTTTAAGTAGAGGCCATAAATCATGAAATCATAGACTTGTACAACTGAAAGGGACGTTTAAAACCATCCAGTTTAACAACTCATTGAAGTATAGTTTAACATGAATTTCTGTTAAACTAGATAACTGAAAGACTGAATGTGTATATGACATTTCAGAATTTATTGACAGATTTCACACTATCTCCTATTGAATTTCACTTTTTTGGTTTTATCAGTATATCACTATCTATGGATTATAGCAGATAACCTATAATTCTATCTATGTCTTTTGATTTGAAAGATTATTATATGTATGATTTTCATTTCCATTGTATTTTAACCCTCTTAGATGTTTCATTTAATTAGGCCAATGTGATGCAATTTTTAAAGTTCTGATTCTAGGCTGTTAGTTTTGTGTACTACTAGTAATCTTGGTTACATAAGCCAGCATTTAAATGACAATATCGATTACTAGTCATACCAACCTAGAGAAGAAGTATTATATCTGAATTGTCTGATTTATCTTTCATTCTCTTTACTTTTGCAGCTATGGCACAAAATCTAAATGCAAATAGATGAAGCTTAACTGTCTTACAATCATTTGACAAAGAGCACAACTACTTCAATTTAATGAGAATACTGACATATAATATTACTGTTATCCTACAGTAACTTCTAAAATACTCCAGAAAATTGTGTGAGAAAAAACAATGAGCTAGAGAGAAGGGTTGTCATGAAAAAGTCTCTAATTAGGAACTATGGAAAACGAATTCACTTTACGTCTTTTTTTCCCCCTTTCACTTCCAACCACAATTACAATGTCCTTCTAAGAGAAGGAAGCAACATAAAACTTTGTACTACAGAGCACCTTTATAAAGAGGATAAATGGAAGTTTTCCTCATGGTAAAGAAAAAGAAATTCAGGAGTGTAACTCTGTGGGAAAGGAAATCATTTTTGTAAATATCGACAGTAACCCATGAAATACTGAAATGAAATTTCTATGCCAAAAGATAAAGTTAATTTGTATAATTTAAAAACTCTATTTTTCTACTGTATATATACTTTGTCTTTAAATTTGAAATCTAAAACTTTAAAAAATAAACCCACTTAGAGGTTGATCCAGTTTAATTGATAATATACTTAACATAAGAAAATTAAAATGTCTCTTGAAATCTAACCTAGAGAGAGAGAGAGAGAGAGAGAGAGAGATTAGATAGACTTTTAAAATCACCAAATGCTAGGAAATTAAGCTCTGTCTCTAATACGGAAAGCTGTTCACCTTTGCAAAACACCTCAAGTTCAATGTTACATGAAAGAAAGTAGATTTTGTTTCTACCAGTTAGTATTTTTCCTATTAATCAAACCACTCATAACTATGTTTTGCTAAATAAGATAATTAATAATCATAACACCATAAAATATGATATTATAAATATTACTAAATACATTTCCTTGTATAGAAATAAATCCTTTCTTAGAATAAATTCTACCCAGTGTCCTAGTTCCCCCCTTTGCAACTCTGATTCCTCTTTCACTAGGATTTTTAATAGAAAATCCTTCTAATATTTGTAGATGTAAGGAATCCTAGTAAATCTTTTCTTCAGAAATATAAAATAAATCTCATTTACTTTTCCCTCTTTTGACAAAGTATTGAGCATTCTCACAACAGTGATTGTGGTTTTTTGGAACTGGCTCTAGTTTGTCTATATTCATGTAAAATTATGGTGTTAAGATCTGAACCCAAAGCTCTGGGTCTCAGCAGATAAGGCAAAGAAAAAATCTCATCTTTGGCATTGTAGATACCATATTTATAAGGAATTCAGACTTATATTTTAACTATTTTTTTTGCCACATCTTACCTTTCATATGTTGAGTTTAATAAATCTAAAATTATAATCCACTCTAAAAGTACAATCCCTAAAGCACAAGCTCCTCTAACCCTTTATGTATGTACTTCCAGGGTTGCAGAGTAATTAAGTACACCAACTCTGGCCTGCTCAAAATACATTAACTTCTCTGAACCTCCACTAGTGCATAATTAAGGAAAATAAATGCACCTAATAGTGTGGTTAAATAAAGAAAATTGGATAACACAAATTAAATTCTCGGTGTTACGCCTAGCACATACTGAACGCACAAAATTATGCACGATAATGTGATACTTTAAACTAGGTAGCTATGGTCATTTTAATTAGGGAGCTCATAGGCAACGCTTTTAAATGTTTCCTTATAAAATTTTGCCTTGTTAGATCTGGCTCATCATTCCAGTCTATCGACATCTTTCTGAATACAGATTCTGTTATCCAGCAAATGTATTCTTTCCACTTTTGTGTCATCTGCAATTTTGATAATCATGTTTTTCCAAACTTGGCTGCAGTGATTGACGATACTAGGCAAGACGGAGCCTATTCTTCTCTGTGCAGTCAACCACATATAATTCTGCCTAATTGAACTCCTATCCAGGGTCTGTGTCTACAGCTTTTCATGAAAATATCATAGGAGAAAATGTCACATGCTTTGCTGATGTCCAGATATACACAGTTCCCTGCTCTACTATCCTAATGATCTGTCATGAAATGAAGGCGGTTTAGCTTGACATGTCTTGCTCTTGTGAACTCTGTCTGACCACTCTTGATAAAGGTTTCTTCTGGAACTGGGATTTTCTTTACTTGAATGTTACTTCACTGGAGTGACCTAGAGCTGGAGATCTTCACAATCTATCAAGTCCTACATGACCTGGGGATGCCAAGGCAACATGTTTTGTCATAAAACACAGGGCCCTCCATCCTAACAGACTGTGCAGGTCCATGTTCACCTCAGTCCTATCTCTTTTTAATGTATGAAACTATCCCTGCTATACCAACACAGCATTCTCAAAGTTGTCAAGGTCAACAACCATTGCCATAAATTTCTCACTATATTCACAGATAAATTGTCTGGACCAGGACATCTGAATTCATATTTAGGAGTATGGTAAATTTGGAGGCTTATATTCCCTCTCATCAATATTTGGAGAAAGGAAAAAATTGAGAATACAAAATGAAAATAATGATTAGCTGTATCATTTCCCATTGCCTGTTACTATAATGCCATCCACAGAATTTCCTTCCTCTTGCTAATTCTTGCTCTAAAGCAGTGGAAGTGAAGGACAGTAGTATCTTGAGGGAGAAGTTTATCCCTGGTACTTCATAGGTGATATCAAGGATTATTTTTAACTTTTTAACCTAGACATAAAAAAGGTACCTGCAGTAAGCAGAGTTCACAGTTGATACCAGAAGATTCCTAGCCCCTGCTGTATGCACACCTCCCAGATAGTCATTCAAACACTAATCTAAGTACTGCTGAGAAGGGATTTTTCTAATATAGTTAAGAGCCCAAATCAGTTGACCTAAGATACAGTGATTATCCGGGTGGGCTTGATCCCTTTAAAAGCAGACAGTTTTCTCCAGCTCATCGAAGAAGAGGAAGTCAGAGACGTGCTTTAATTGGCATAGAAAGTAAATACACATGCTGTGAACTGCTATGGGGACCACATGGCAAGGCACTATGGACAGGCTCTAGATGCTAAGAGTAGTCTACAGCTAGCAGGAAGAGGGGGGACCTCAGCCTTGCAACCACAAGGCAATTAATTCTAACAACCAGTGAGCTTGAAAGAGGATCCTGAGCTCCACCTGAGAACGAAAGCCCAGACAAACACTTTGATGTCAGCCTGGTGAGTCTGTGAGCAAAGAATCCATCCATGCCATACCCAGAGTTCTCCCTACAGAAACCGTGAGATAATAAATTTGTCTTGTTTTAAGCCACTCTGTTTGTGGTAGTTAGGCAGCAGTAGAAAACAAATATCACATGCATCATAAGTGCACAACTCAGTGAATTTTCACAAAGTATAACCAGTATCCAGAACAAGAAATAGTACAGCTTCTCAGAATTCACCTCCATACCACACCCACCTCTCACCATTCCTCCACCTCTGTCCCCAGGAGTAACAATTGTCCTGACTTTTAACAGTATAGATTCATTTAGTCTAAGTACTTTATATAAATGGAATCATCCATTATATGCTCGTTTGGCTTTGGTTTCTTTAACACAACAATATTGTTGGTAAGGTTTATATGAATCGTTACATAGAGGAGTAGATACTTCATTATCATTGCTGTATAATTCTTTTTTTTTTCTTTTTGGGCTGCACCGCGTGAGGCTTGCGGGATCTTTGTTCCCCTATCAGGGACTGAAACCGGGCCCTTGGCAATGAGAACGTGGAGTCCTAACCACTGGACCACCAGGGAATTCTATTGTGTGAATAAACCACAATTTACTTATTCATTTGACATGTTGGTTATATGGGTAGTTTCCAGTGCGGGGCTATTGCAAACTATTCTAGCACATGTCTTTTGGTATGCATAATATTTGGTTTTAAATTAAGAGAAGTCAGTTTATCAGTCATTCCAGAAAACTGGATAAAGAGATGTAATTGTGAGAAAAGAGGATGTATTTTTATGTTGTAGACAGCTATATTCTAGATGTGATCTTGATCAAGTTACTTAACTTTCTTTACTCAGTTTCCACATTTCTAAAATACAGTGTATTAAAAACATAATTTCTGACTTCTCTTGAGGATTACATCCTATGCTGTCTAATACAGTAGCCACTAGCCATATGTGACCACTTAAATTTAATGTAAATTATTTAAATTAAATTTAAAACCAAGTTTCTTGGCCACATGAGCCATAGTTCAATTGCTAAATAACTACATGTTATTGGACAGCACCATATGTATATGAAGTATTTAAGCCACACTGGCACTCTCAAATAGCTACTCAATAAATGATAGTGTGCCACATGTTTTTTCCACACAATCCCATCACAATCTTGAAGCATTCATTCCCCCACCCAAATAATTTCCTAAATTACTCTGGCATCCACAGAAGTGATCTCAATGATGCTCCTTTAAGTTTTGCCCAACATTTTGAGGTATCTTTTATTTTTTCTTGTCTTTCTCCTTTTGGTGATAGAGACAGTGAAATCCATGACATGGGGACAGGCCACTGCTGTGGCTTCCTTCACCTCCTCCCCTTGCAGACGTTCCTGAAAGTCTCATGACCACAATGGACTGAGGCTGCCCCTTAGACTCTGAAGAAAAATCCCATCTCTGCCCATCACTAAGCACCCCTCTGTCCCAATGTTGGCAGAAGTGTCCAGGTGTCCTGTTAACATCTCACAGAATCATATGAACAGCACTCTTCAGTCTCCCCCTTGAAAACTCCACTTCTCCTTGAAATTCAGAGACAGGATCTTTGGGAATGACTTAAGGATAATCTTGAGAACCACCAAGCTGTCATCAAAATACTGTTCCTTTTTGCAATGGATATTTCTTTCCTTTAAATTATCTCTCTTCTCCAGATGTGGTGCGTGTGTGTGTGTGTGTATATATACACACACACACACACAATGGACTATTACTCAACAGTAAAAAAGAACAAAATAATGCCATTTGCAGCAACATGGATGGACCCAGAGAATAGCATACTAAGTATATCAGGCAGAGAAAGACAAATATCAAATGATATCACTTATATGTGGAATCTAAAAAAAATGATACAAAGGAACTTATTTACAAAACAGAAATAGACTCACAGACATACAAAACAAACTTATGGTTTCCAAAGGGGAAAGTGGTGGAGGGGGATAAATTAGGAGTTTGGGATTAACAGATACACACTATTATATACGAAATAGATAAACAACATGGACCTACTGTATAGCACAGGGAACTATATTCAATATCTTGTAATAACCTATAATGGAAAAGAATCTGAAAAGAATAGATATATATTATATATAACCAAATCACTTTGCTGTACACCTGAAACACTGTAATCAACTATACTTCAATTTTAAAAAGAAAGCTTATAATAAAAGAAATAGAGAAACTGAAAAAAATTATCTGTCTTCTACTTATTTGTATTTTAAAAAAATTTTTTATCGAGTATAACGTTGATTTACAACGTTGTGTTAGTTTCAGGTGTACAGAAGAGTGAATGTTATACATATACATATATCCACTCTTTTTTTTTTTAAGATTCTTTTCCCATATAGGTTACAGAATGTGGAGTAGAGTTCCCTGTGCTATACAGTAGGTTCTTATTAGTTATCTATTTTATATATAGTAGTATGTATATATCAGTCCCAATCTCCTAATTTATCCCTCCGCCGCCCCCCATCCCATGGTAACCATAAGTTTGTTTTCTACATTTGTGACTCTACTTCTGTTTTGTAAATAAGTTCATTTGTATCCCTTTTTTTAGATTCCACATATAACTGATATCATTTGATATTTGTCTTTCTCTGCCTGATTTATTTCACTTAGTATGCTCTTCTCTGTGTCCATCCATGTTGCTGCAAATGGCATTATTTTGTTCTTCTTATGGCTGAGTAATATTCCATTGTATATATGTACCACATCTTCTTTATCCATTTCTCTGTTGATGGACAGTTAGGTTGCTTCCATGTCCTGGCTATTGTAAATAGTGCTGCAATGAACACTGGGGTGCATGTTACTTATTTGTATTTCATTTTTGTGATTTTCTCTTTAATAGCTATGGTAGTTATTACTACTATTATAGCATTATTATTTTTTATTAGTGATGCTTACTATGCGAAAAATACCATGATAGGTGCTATGGCAGGTGAAAACGTCATGGCCTTTGTCATTCAGAACTTATAGGAAGGTAGAGATGACCTAATCTCAAATAATTATAATCTAAGTAGATAATTATATTGCTGGCAGTAAACATGTTTATCTCCATCATTTTCATCATACTTATAAGTTTCAAATATGAAAATAACAGAAATTGGCAATATCACCATCTGGTCTTATTTTGCCTTTTTCTTTCTTTTTTTTTCTCTTCAGAACTATTCATCTGTACAGGCAAGGAAGCAACTGTACACGTGATGTTATGCTAAGGAAAACTAAATATCATATTTGAATTAATATTTTTTTCTCTCCAGGCTACCTGAAACTCTCAATTTCATATTGAGGCCATGTACATCCATAAGACTCTTATTGAAACATAAAAATGTCATTTGGGAGTTGACAAGTGAGAAGGTTTTTGATGATCCATTGGTTTTTCCTGAACTCCAGTAAACAGGAGAGTTTCACAGAAAGTGTAACAAAGAGAGTGAGGGACATGGAAGGGAGGGAGAGAGTTTGGGACAGATGGGCAGTGCTGGATGCTCATACCTGGAAGGTGGGCTGGGACTTTCCAAGGGCCCAGAGTTGAAGAGAGAGAATGAAGGAAGAGAAGCATCACTGGATGTGGTGATGATTTAAGGCCATTGCTTGTGAAAACCCATTTCATTTGTCTACATGCTTGTCATGGTCTCTTCCTGCCATATTTCATATACTTGCCCTTAGACATCCTCGTGAAATGCCTTCTAGTTAAAATCTAAAGACCACATACGAAAGTTTTTTTCAAAGAGCATAAGGTATTTTGAACCCCCCAAAAGACTTCCAGAAATATTTTGGTACAAATGTGTCATTTGGAAGTCAGAATACAACGTGGAATCACATGACTTATATGTATAGCAGCCAGAATTCACATTCTTGTGTAAGGATTATAAGATTGTACCAGTGTGCAGACAGATTGTGAAGGAAGAAAAGACATGTTGAGAGAGGTGAGATTGTTCAAGAGAGGGTTTACTGAGCTGTTCTTATTGAAATAAAATAAATGAAGAGTTCTTTAGGTTAAAGCAGATCTTAGAGTAGTTGATAGTAGCTATGAAGCTACAGCCAAGACAATCCTAAACTATCTCTCTTGAGATATAAAAATGCTGCAGCAACATCTCTAAAGTAATCAGTCACTTACACAGTCAAGATGAAATATATCTACAAACCCTACATCACATATCATAAGCTCTTTGATTCTCTTTACTTCTATCAGGAAGTTTTCCTTTTATGCTAAATGTAGTACATACACACATACAACGTGTGGAATTTTTAGCATAATGCACAGCCTCGTACATATTTGTCATATTACTATTTACTACTATTTACGTTAGTCAGTGATTCTCAGAGTTTGATCCAGGGACTGACAGCATCAGAATCGCTTGAGAACTTGTCAGAAATGTAGTCTCAGTACCAGTACCACCACCGCCTCCCCTCCCCCCAACCCCCATCCAGAGATCTGCTTATCTGAAATTCTGGAGGAGAAATCCAGAGATTTGTGTTTAACAAGCTCTTTGGGTGACTGACACATGACACTGACAAAGACAATGATTCTACTCAGTGGTATTTCATTATTGTGAAACGGGGAGTGTGATTGAAAAAAGGAAGTAAATTCTCAGTAGTTCTTTTACCATGAAGCAAAGGTGTATAGGAGGTGCCTCATCTCCCTTATTCCTCCTGTTAAGCATTTCTCACCACATTTTTGTGCAAAAGACTATTTAAGACCCCATCACTATGATCAGTGTTCAATTAAAAAATTGGCTTCTTCTGAAATAATTAAAAATTAAATTACCATATGATCTAGTAATTCCACTTCTGGATATTTACCCAAAAGAATTCAAAGCAGGGATTCAAAGAGATATTTATATACTCGTGTTCACAGCAGTATTATTTACAATAAAAAATAAAAATAAATTAGAAAAAACCAAAATTGGTTTCTATTACTGGCCTTGGATCTGCATTATATTTTTTAACATTAACCCCTGCTTACCCACATTATCCAAATTCTTCTTTTCCCTGTTGAGATTGTGCTCATGTGGGAAGCTATGAGGTATGGAAGGAGCAGTGGACTTGGGAATTTGAAGACATTACTTGCAGCCCTGACTCAGAAAATAGTCTGTAACCCTGGAAGCATAACTGTAAACATTGTAGCCTAGATTTTGTCATCTGTACAGTAAGGGAGTTGCATAAACTGTCTCTAAGGTTCCTTCTAGCCCTAAACTTATGACTCTGTATCTCATATTAAGACCTAGATCCTCTTTTATCTAAGGAAACTGATAAAATCATCTGCCTTAAAAATCAAATATATGAGGGCTTCCCTGGTGGCGCAGTGGTTGAGAATCTGCCTGCCAATGCAGGGGACACGGGTTCGAGCCCTGGTCTGGGAAGATCCCACATGCCGCGGAGCAACTAGGCCCGTGAGCCACAATTACTGGGCCTGCGCGTCTGGAGCCTGTGCTCCGCAACAAGAGAGGCCGCGATAATGAGAGGCCCGTGCACCGCGATGAAGAGTGGCCCCCACTTGCCACAACTAGAGAAAGCCCTCGCACAGAAACGAAGACACAACACAGCCATAAATAAATAAATAAAAATTTTTTAAAAAAATCAAATATATGAAAATACTTTTTAGTAGTCACCTTTTGGAGGTTAGAACAATCACTCTGTGTGCTAAAGCCTCACTAATAGACAACAAATGCACACTAACTGAACAAAGGGCTCACACGTGACAACCCAGAGAAATGTCACTAGTGGTAAAAATTCCAAGAAAATTTCCAAGGGACTATCATTCCAAGATGAGCTTGGTAAAATGAGACTTTCCAATTCTTGGAAGGAATGGATTGCCTACAGTGCTTCTGCATGAGGGTAACCAAATGTTTTTCTCCCCGAATACTGTATAATTGATGCACCTTTGACAGGCCGTTCATCATGGGCTAATGTGGTCTCCAGTCAGCTTATTCCATTTCACATACCATTGTAAAAAAGTTTATTTTTAAACGGAAATAGGAAATTTTAGTGGCAGTTATCAAGTGTTTACTATGTAACAAGCACTGTTTGAAAATGCTTTAAATGTATTAACTCAATTGATCCTTGCAACAACACTTTGACGATGGTAAGAGATATTATCCTAATTGTCTAGGTAACAAAACTGAAGCACAAATATAAAAATTAAATAAAATTAAAAAAATAAACATACTCAAGCCAACAAGAAGCAGAGCTGGGATTTGAACCCAAGGATCCTAAAGTTTGGCTCTTGATTTCTAATTCTCAATCACTACGCTGTAGTATTATTTGTTGAGGTAATGTACTTACTTAAATAAGAATGACTGATAGGATTTAATCATTAAGTAACTTTAGTTTTGTGTCCCATTGTATCTCTATTTTTATTTTTATTCATCAGGTTCATGATGAAAATTCAAGGAAAACCCCATGGCTTCTCTAGTTACACTAAGGTGATAAATAAAATTCAACTGTTGCTTTTCATTCCGAAACGCAGTCTCAATTCAGTAATTAAGATATCCAGTCTCATAAAATCATTTTTAAAATGTCTCCATCTGCTCTAAAATTTAGCCTTCTCATCCGCCTGAGCTTGGTTCCTCTTCAGGTGGAAGTCAACTTTATTATCACCTAGGCTTTTTAATACTCTTCCCCCACCCCACCATTCATAGTATATGATTATACCATGGCTGAATATTGGGGAAAGACAGAGGTAGACTGAGTAGGAAAGTTCTTGTTTGCTTAGTAATGGCATAGTTCTCTAACTCCAGCACTCTTTGGAACTGGTCATCGATTAAATCTGACTTTGTTTTCTTCATGGTCATTGTGATGGACTAATTTAAAAAATGTCCCCAAATCACCCCTCCCTTATCCACCACCTTTTCCCCAAAACTTGATAATACTCCTTCACTCTGACGCTGAGGATGGTCACATGACTTGTTTCGGCCAACGGAATGTGAATGATCATGATGTAAACAGAGGCTTGAAAAATGCTTGTGTAAATGGGCTTGCCCTCACTTTCGGGCCTCTTCCATAGCCATGAGAACACGCTGGTGCTGGCTTGCTAGAGGATAAGAGGCACGTGTCATCTCAGTTGTTCCAGTCAAAAGCATCCTAGATAAAGTTCAGAGTCACCCAATCCCTAAACATGTATATGAGGTGAGCCAAGATCAGTAGAGACATCTAGATGACAAACCCTAGATGCATGAACCACAAAGTTATTATTGTATGTAGAAGAGGTTTTCTTGCTTGTTTGTTATGCAATATTATTGTGACAATTGGGTATGTGATGCAGATTCTTTGATGAGTTCCTTTGGGGTTCCCCTAATTATGGGGAAATATCTCACATACTTTCTCACTGATAAGGAAAACTATCGGCATTTCCACGCTCATGAGTTGCCCTTTCACCCTCCAGACCCTAGACATCTGGAAAAACTTCCTGATTATTTATTCTATGACCTGACAGACATTTCTGGAGGTTTCATGGAACAAAATCTGAGAAAATCATATTTTTACTTTCTCTTGTTCATGGTCCACATCTGGGCCACAGGAAATAATCATACAATTTTTACCCAAATAAACATTTGGAGTGAAATCAAACTGCTATGCAGATAGTTCTCTCTTACTGCTGGCATGAGTTAAATGCCAGTTCCAGTGTCCATGAAATTTATGGGGACACATGTTAAGCTCATTGTGGTATCTCCTTGGCCCCTCTCTTTTGACTTGGGATTTGGAAGTAATACCACATTCTTCTCCTTTGGGAGGGAAGGAATTCACAACATGATTCTATCTAAATATGCTAAAAATACTCTCAAATAAACTCTGTGAAGATATTATGACTCTATTTGAGGTTAGAAAGTATAATACTTTCCCAATTTGGGGGTTAAGAAGTTCTTAAGGCACAGTTGTCGCTAAAGAAGATGTTCTTCCCAATCTTTCTCTAATCAAACCCACCATTTAATATTCCTTATAGCGTTAAGAAGACTAAAAATCCTCTGTGAATGCTTCTCTGTTACCTTTAACATTTTCACACCTTGGTCTAATACATCACTTTGTAATGTGTTTTAATTGACACTTTTATTTTGAAATATTATTATACTGTGTTTCTTGAATACATACAGTATTCCCAACTCTGGAAGATAAGTATAAATCCTGCTATTTTTTTTCACCCAGAGCCACTGGGTCTCTACTAATATTCACCTTGACTATTGCCAGTGAAGCCTTCCTCACTAACTTCTCCTTAACCAGACCTCCTAAAGACAAAAATTGGCTTTAATTATATAAACTTCTTCTTTCTCACCATCCAGCCACAAACTAAATGCACACATGCACACACACACACACACACACTTTATACAACACGCACACAGATGCACACACACTTTCATATCCGAGGAAGATAAACTAAAAAGGAATGCAAAAACAGATAGATTTATGTACACATTATTTCTTCTGTACATATTGTCTGGTTTCATTTAGCCTATTTGGTTGTTCACTGCTCAAGAGCTGTACTTTGATGGCACATATACAGCATGGACCAATCTAATAAAGGTCTGAATTAAATCTGCAATTTGGATGAGGCTGCTGATAGAGACACGTCCTCAATTTCAGCCACAGAGAAAGCATCCACTTATGGGAAAAGCACAATTTTCAATGAGTAAGTGGAAAAAACATGTCCATTTGGCATCAGGAGCCCAAGATAAAAAGAAAATAAACAAAATAAAAACAGAAATTTCAATAAATAAGCATAGCACAGTGGCGGGTAATTAAAAGCAAAGTGATATTCAGGGACCATGAGCAGGCAGGTGTTCAGCATCATGAAAAGCCAGCAGCCATGACAGAGTCCCCCTAAGTAGGTTGATTGTTAAAGAAATTGTCAGAATCAAATAAGCCCCAATCTTGCAGGGACCAGAATATTTTATAGCTTATTAAGGAGGATGGCAATGAATTAATGAGCTACTGTTATTGAGTGCTTATTATATTTGAGCCCTGAACTTAACAGTTTACATTCATTTAATACTTATGAGATAGGGTTATTTAATCCATTACAGAAAGCAGGAAAAGAAAGTTTACGTACGTTAAAGTTATGGTCACACAGTAAGGAGATATTAGATTTACACTCCTCTTTCATAGTGAAGGGTTGATTGCTGAGAGATGACTGCCTGTCCAGAGGCTCCCAGCATCCTTTGTATCTAGCTGAGTCCATAAGACTAGCTCTCATTAGTGGCAAGTGAGTGGAAGTGATTTGTGCCTCTTCTAGGTCAAAGTGTGTAAGTAGTCAAAGTACCTTCTTCATCATTTCTTTTTTTTTTTTTTTCATTTTCTGGCTGTAAGCAAATATCTCCAAGGCCCTAGCCTATGGTAGAGCAATAAGATGGCAGAAATCTGGCCTTATCCATCACCAGGTTGAAAGTCATCCTTGAATATTCATGTTTAATTATTGTATTAGAAAGAAGCGTTTATTGAGTTTTGGGTCTTATCAGTTATGGTATCTATCTTAATATACACTAACACAGTCCCCTTAATCACTGAGACAGACTCTATTATTAAAAAAAACTAAAACATATTGAGGGAGTACCTGTTTTGAGGGGGTGTTGTGAGAACAAATGTTAACACGTTTGTAGAAACCTCTCTGTACAAAGTATACACATAGGTAACATCATATGTATTTAGAATTACAATGATGATGGTGATCATTTTGTAGCATTACTTTAAATGGATTTTATCATTTTAGACTGAAAGATGCAATTTTTAAATGAATTCAATAAACATGTAAATGGAATATCAGAAGAATCAAATAACTTGTTTGTGACGGCATTGGCAACAAACCCAAGTCCTTAGTTAAGGACTACTCTTTTCCTGCAATATCATGACCCTTCCTGGGTAAGAAAACAGAAAAACAAAACTTCCTGTGTTTGTTAACCAGTATGGAGTTTAAAAGTATGGCTGAAGCCTTGAATGAGTCAGAAAGGAAGGCTGATGATGAATTACTTAAATTCCTCCAACACGAAGTTGGGACTGGGGTTGAATTGCCGGTACAAGTCAAAGACTACAGTTTTATAAATATTAAGACTCCTGCAGCTGAACCTTCTAATTAGTTTGGGGCATATACCTCTTTCACCTATGAACTTGGGAATAGCATGGGGACAGGAAACCACTTTGTCAGGAATGCACTCAATTTAAAATCACCAATAAACATATTTTTAACATCATCTTTATTTAAGTAAAAATTACCCAAGTAGGAATGGCATGATTCTAGACCACCATTATCCAGTAGAACTTTCTGCAAGGATGGAAATATATCTACACTATTAAACATGTCAGCAACTGGCCACATGTGGCTACCGAGCATTTACAATATGACCAGTGAACATGAGGAAATAATTAAATAGCCACATGGAGATAGTAGCTATTATACTGGGCAGTGCAATTACAGGATTACAGATATTATTCTAATAAAGAGACAATATTTAATGCAAATCTACATGTGAATTAGAAAGATGCTTGAAATTTAGGGAGGAAATAGGCAACATTAAAGAAACACAACATTTGGAGAACTGAAGCTATGTCTACATAAATGTAAACCAATTCAGTCTAAATGGTCAAATCCATGTCCATGGAGTGGGTATTAGAAGCCCAGACTGAAGGCAATTTGAAAGGACATAATGCCTGGCTATATAAACACATATGATATTTCAAACCCTAAATCAAATCTATTGTTTTTTTTATTTTTGAGCTTCCAAAGTCTCCATCTATGCCTTCATCCACCACTAGATCCCAGTTAGTAAATGAATGTGCCTTCTACTTCAATGGGAAGATAGAGGTCAAAAGATGCAAACTCCTTCAATTTTCCTCCCTACTCTCTTAAAGTTTATCTTTACTTTAATATGCCCCCTCTTTTTTTTTTTCAGAAAAAAGGGAATTACTGTGTGATGCCAATTATATATATCCTTCATTTACTCTTGACTTCACTAATACGTGCTTTCTCAGGAGCCATCAGATAAGCTGGCTCTCTTTTATGAGTCGAGTTTTTGTCTTTATTAATTTCTCTCTATTAAGTTTATAAATATACTCAAAAGATTATAATCATTCAAGCCAACCGAGCAACCAACCAACCAACCAACATCTTCTTTGAATTATTGCCAGTTGTCATGTGTATAACATATTCATTCCCTTACTTCCTTCATCCTTTAACTCACATCTTCCTAGTTTCTTCTCCCAACATCTAATGAGTTTCCTCTTTCAAAGTTCAAATTGTCCTCAATTAACAACTTGGATTGTAAAGTACACAATTTTCTTTAATAACATCTATAATCGATATGTGTTGATGATGACAAGTTTCAGAAAGATATGGAGCATGAATTTGCACGGCTCAGTTGACAGATGGACTAGAGATGCCAACCTTTATCAGAGATACTCTTAATTTTATTTCCCTCTGAATGACTGAAATACCTTTGCTATCAGTGTAGTTATTCTAAAGGACTGTATATCTTTTTCATGGTGTTTAACTTTATTAAAAATGTTCTGAAATAAAATGAAATTGCTATGTTACAAAGAAAATAGTATTACCTGGCATATTAACAAAAAGGTACTAAACTTGTTTCATGGAAATAGTTTGAGATTTTAGTGACAGAATTAAGCATTCTTACTGTGGCAGCATAAAAGGACCTGAAAAAAGGAACTCAATCTTCTGTTTCAAGTTGTAGTTTTATCCGATGGCATAAATGTCTTCATATGATATGGGAGACTTTAGTATGTACAATAATACAGTTGTGGAGATGCTAAAACCACTCATATTAAAATTTGGAGCACCAGAATATTTGTGGAATACTTTGGGTCAGGTCTATAATGCACAAAAAAGGTCATCTCAACAATTAAAGACTACTTTTTATGCCTTTGAGATCTCATGTAATTGATTTCTATTGAAAAGGGTCATAAATATTACATTAGTACTTGTTGGTAAGCAAGAACATTTTTTTCAATTGTTTTAATATTTTATGTTCTTCTAAAAACACAAATTGCAAATTAATAGAAAAACTATTGAGAAATTGGAACGACAAGTTGAAATCATTTAAAAGTAAAAGCCTCCAACTTGAGCCCTATTAGAAGAATATAAACAAAACCATAATGAGCTTGAATCCATAGTTTAATTTTACATCCCAGGAAAAGAAGGGTTAAGGGATTAAAATGATTTATTCAAAGCAATAAGTAATTTAGCAGCTGAATCAGGACCACAGCAGTTTAAGAACCAGCCAGGCAGGCAGGCAGATAACTTTATTGTCTATTTGCATGTGGTGCTAACATAACAAGGGTTTAAATAAGAAATAGAGTGTTGCATAGCTCAGGTTTCCAGGTGGATCACCTTTTATCATGCTATAAGGCAAAGAAATATCTTCAAATAGGAATTAAAAGCATTCCTTGTTGGGTGACTTATCCATACCACATATTTTTGCCATTCAGATAAAAAACTGCAGGGACTTCCCTGGTGGCACAATGGTTAAGAATCCGCCTGCTACTGCAGGGCACACGGGTTCGAGCCCTGGTCTGGGAAGATCGCACATGCTGCGGAGCAACTAAGCCAGAGGGCCACAACTACTGAGCCTGCGCTCTAGAGCCTGCAAGCCACAACTACTGAGCCTGCGCTCTAGAGCCTGCAAGCCACAACTACTGAAGCCCGCGTGCCTAGAGCCCGTGCTCCGCAACAAGAGAAGCCACTGCTATGAGAAGCCCACACACCGCAATGAACAGTAGCCCCCGCTCGCCGCAACTAGAGAAAGCCTGCGTACAGCAACGAAGACCCGACACAGCCAAAAATAAATAATTACATTTTTTTAAAAATTTCAAATAAAAAACTGCAGCATGCAGTTAAAGTCAATGCCACCAACCATGAGAACCATCAGTTCGCAATCCCCAGAAGTCTGCAGTCTTAGATAAAATTTGGTCGACAATAAATTATTGCGGTGCTATTTTATATTGTAATCTAAATTCTCATCTATTTAGTATCACTTCAAATCACTTGCCTGATTTATAAAAGAAAGCTAGAATAAGGGAAAATGACCAAGAAATGGAGATTTTTAGAAAATTTCTTCCCCCTGCCCAGAACATTCCACTACAACCCACGTTATTGAATTAGTAAGTGAAACTGCTCCTGTAAAAACGTTTCTTGTTCAATGTGTGACTCATGTTACAAATTAAGAATATATATATAGTGCTCATCTCTTCTTTCTTTCTTTATAAAGCATGTATGGAATAAAAACTAATATTTAAATCTAAAAAAAATAATCTTAGTCTTGGATGTGACCAGACTTAGACATTAAAAATTTCATATCAAAGACTAAGATTCTATTTTTTAGATTTAAATATTAGTTTTTATTCCATACATATTAGTTTTTGTTAAAAAATTTAAAAAGAGAGGGAAGAGATGGACACTATGTATTAAATCTATGTCTCTATCAGACTTACATACAGACACTCATAGTGAACACTGTCATAATTGTGCCAGACAGGGTAAGAAATACTTTTCTGTGTATGTAGAAAGTTTTCATGGACATAGATCCAAAGCTGTGCTCAAAAGGTTAGCAAAGATAGGCAACTACCTATTATACTGTAAAGATATTTTGACAAAATGTAAATAAAAAATTAATAAGCATGCTAGTAACATATTAATTTGCAGAATGCCAAAACGCCCACATAGGTACAAGTATTTTCCCTCTAGCACAAAATTTCCATATTCATTTCCTACTAGAGATAAAGAACATAGACAAAAATATAACCACAACTTTGCTAGTATTATTTAATAGTAGTAGTAGTAGTAGTAGTGGCAGCAGCAAAGAATTATATTGTGCTAGTAGGTCGGTTTAGTTCAAATGCTTTTCATATGTTAATTCATTTAATCTTTACAGTAGCCCTATGAAACGTGTACTAATATTCTCAATTCCATTTTACATTTGAAGAAACTGAGGCATAGAAAGTTTCAATGATTTGCCCAAAGGCATAGAGCTAGTAAGAAAGGAAAATGAGATTTGAATCCAGACTATCTGGCTTCAGAGTCTATGCTCTTAACCACTAGTTCATATAGCCTCTATTTAAAAAGAAAAGTAGATTTTAACTTTGTTGTGGATATCTGACACATAGAAAGCAGCAGCCCCTGAGAGCCAAGCAGTCCACATTTCAAAAAAAAAATTCTGGGACTTTAAAGCTGGGCTTAGATCTGCCATGTGTTTTTGATCTGTACTGAATTTTTAGACTTCATGAATACATTTCAGTTTCCACATAATTTACCACCTTGGTCCCAGACACATTGCCAATATCAAGACAGGATAGAAAACTAACAACAAGAGATAACGTGTGTCACAGAGATACAATCTCTCACAAAAATAAAACACAAACATATTTATTTTTCTTCCCCCAGGGACATGCTATTCACACACTTAGAATATTCTTTGCAGTCTTTTCTTTTTTGGCTGTGTTGGGTCTTCGTTGCTGCACGTGGGCTTTCTCTAGTTGCAGCGAGCAGGGGCTACTCTTCGTCGCGGTGCACGGGCTTCTCATAGCAGTGGCTTCTCTTGCTGCAGAGCACAGGCTCTAGGCACACAGGCTTCAGTAATTGTGGCACATGGGCTCAATAGTTGTGGTGCACGGGCTTAGTTGCTCCGCGGCATGTGGGATCTTCCTGGACCAGCGCTCAAACCCGTGTCCCCTGCATCAGCAGGCAGATTCTTAACCACTGTGCCACCAGGGAAGCCCTTTGCAGTCTTTTTTAAAGGAGAAACAGTAGGTGTTATGCTAGTGCCTTTATGCAAATTAGAAAAGTGAACCAATCTCAAGACACTGTTGCATCTACTGGAAATTTGTTACAATAAACTGATTGTTTTAGAACAAGACACATTGCTTCTACCTGTCAGGGTATTCTTGCAAAAAATATTTACATCGATGACGTGTATTATGTGAATGCTCCTCTTCCTTCAGACCTGACACCATAGGTTACTGCACAACCCATGAGGCTGTACATGGTGGCACTGAATCACTAGCCATCCAATGATCATTCTTTGAAGGTAGAGGCAGCAATCTCACAGCTGGGATGCAAGGATTCAGTTCTGGGAATTTGTTCCCTGGAATTTTACCTCCCATACTCAAAATAATTATACATTCTGCTAGTCGTAATCTATGAACATTAGTAGTATGGGTTGGATGTCAGACAAATAGACTCGACCACGTCTATTGGAATCACTATGTGTTCATTTGAGTCTTGTTGACCAAATACATCTTTCTCTCCTTGCTGGTGACTTCTCTCCAAGAGTGGGATATCTGTGTCCACCAGCTTTCCCCATTCACTAGGACTTCCTTGCATGCACTGACTAGTTGAAAGGGCACTATAAATGGGTTACATCCTAGGGATGAAGGCTAACTGACTTTCCTCTCTAGTGTATTATTCTCTCTCTCTTCTCCTTCTTACTCATCATTCAATTAATGTTCCTTAGTCCTTGATGTACCAGAGTAGTAACTTTCAGATACTGAATGGAAAGCTGTTTCCTTTTCAGCCTTGATGCATATCAGGTGGGCTAAGTATTTTTTAGATGGTTTGGTGGGTTTTTTGTGTGTGTGTTTCATCTGCTCTTTTAATACCAAATAAGATAGCTAATTAACCCAGAAGCCAGGTTGCAACCATCAAGGGCACAGTCTGTGGTCTGCCACGGTCCCAAGCTTTCTACCATGTCTCTGAAGCCACACAACCCAACACTTTGAAAGTCTCACGTAGTTCTTTCCCTCTCTCTCTCTTTCTCTCTCTCAATCTCTCTCAATGCATATAGGTTGGTATCACTGAGAGAGAGCCTCAACACCCTTGTTGCTGAGCAGGTTTTATTATAAACACTGACATTAGAGTCAACAAAATCCGTTTAGTTTACTACATGTAGGCACATAGGTAAGTGTTATATTATTAATGCATGCCTGAAAAAAGATCCACACACACATATGTCTGGTTTTCTCTGTCATGAGACAGGAAATATAATTTGTAAATAAAGTATGGAGTGTCACTATCAGATAGCTATATTTTGACCAAAGTTATAATTTTTTTTCTTTCTCTGTCTCAATCTAGTATGGCCCCTAAGGCCCCAAATCCAAAATTAGCAATTAAAAAGGGATTTAGCAAGACAAGGAAATGCTAAGTCAAAAGTAGAATCTGAGGACTACTTCAGGAGCCTGTTTGACTTCTCACATACCTCTCACCAGTGAGTTCTAGAGACTGAGGTGTCAGAGGCCTGGTTCTCTCGAGATCTGAGGACTTCTATTTCTTCTCAGTATCACAGCCTTGACTTGATAATTCACTAAGTAAATAAAGGTTTTGCAACACTGAAATCATCATTTTTTCTTTGACGAACTTGAGATCATGTCACTTGACCCCTAAGAATAGTTTTAACTCTCTAAAATTTTGAGTGCTATCTGATGAAGTGGGTGTTTGACATGTCCCTTATTGTAATAGTATATGACTTACATATTTGTTCATCAGAACTGGCTCCTGTCAAAGGACAACTGTGATTCTACTCCTCAGTCCCTTAAGGATTCTCTGCTAATCCTCCTATAAGAGCTTGCAAAATGTAGTTACATTACCTAGATAAACAAAGACAAATGATATTTGACCCCTCTGTCTTCATTAGCCATTAGGGATTTGAGAGTAACTTTTCTAAAATTCAAACACTAACGGGCATGGGTTTTAATACAAGCAGCCTAAATAAGAATTGTACACACCACCACAGTGGAACAAGCATGGCACGTTCTTAAAAAAGCACCTCAGACTTCCCAAGAGACCTCCTACAACTTCCTAAGAAACTCCTAAGTTCTTAACATTCTCTTTTATATGGTTCAACATGAGAACATGCCCCATGTCATTCAAAGAAAGATAAAATTAAAAATTTTATTCTTCCAGTCTAAGAACATGGTATATCTTTCCATCTGTTTGTGTCATCCTCGATTTCTTTCATCAGCATCTTATAGTTTTCAAAGTACAGGTCTTTTGTCTCTTTAGGGAGGTTTATTCCTAGGTATTTTATTCTTTTTGATTCGATGGTAAATGAGATTGTTTCTCTAATTTCTCTTTCTGATCTTTCGTTGTTAGTGTATAGAAATGCAACAGATTTCTGTGTATTAATTTTGTATCCTGCAACTTTACTACTTAAGGCAATCTACAGATTAAATGCAATCCCTGTCAAATTACCAATGGCATTTTTCACAGAACTAGAACAAAAAAATCTTAAAATTTGTATGGAGACACAAAAGACCCCAAATAGCCAAAGCAATTTTGAGAAAGAAAAATGAAGCTGGAGGAATCAGGCTCCCTGACTTCAGACAAAGTTATACTACAAAGTTATAGTAATCAAGACAGTATAGTACTGGCACCAAAACAGAAACATAGATCAATGGAACAGGATAGAAAGTCCAGAGATAAACCCATGCACTTATGGTCTTAATCCATGCACTTATGTCACTTCATCTATGACAAAGGAGGCAAGAATATACCATGGAGAAAAGACAGTCCCCTCAATAAATGGTGCTGGGAAAACTGGACAGCTACATGTAAAAAAATGAAATTAGAACATTCTTTAACACCATACACAAAAATAAACTCAAAGTGGATTAAAGACCTAAATGTAAGACCGGATACTATAAACCTCTTAGAGGAAAACATAGGCAGAATACTCTGACATAAATCGCAGCAATACCTTTTCTGAGCTGTCTCCTAGAGTAATGGAAATAAAAGCAAACAAATGGGACCTAATTAAATTCAAAAACTTTTGCACAGCAAAGGAAACCATAAACAAACTAAAAGACAACCCACAGAATGGGAGAAAATATTTGCAAACGATGCAACTGACAATGGATTAGTCTCCAAAATTTACAAACAGCTCATGCAGCTCAATATCAAAAAAACAAACAACCCAATCAAAAAATGGGAAGACCCAAATAGACATTTCTCCGAAGAAGACATACAGATGGCCAAGAGGCACATGAAAAGATGCTCAACATGGTTAATTATTAGAGCATTGGAAATCAAACTACAATGAGATATCACCTCACACCAGTCAGAATGGCCATCATCAAAAACTCTACAAACAATAAATACTGGAGAGGGTGTAGAGAAAAGGGAACCCTCCTACACTGTTGGTGGGAATGTAAATTGGTACAACCACTATAGAGAACAGTATGGAGGTTCCTTAAAAAGCTAAAAATAGAGCTACCATATGATCCAGCAATCCCACTCCTGGGCATATACCTGGAGAAAACCATAATTCGAAAGGATACCTGCATTCCAATGTTCATTGCAGTGCTGTTTACAGTAATCAAGACATGGAAGCAACCTAAATGTCCATCGACAGATGAATGGATAAGGAAGATGAGGTACATATATACAATGAAATATTACTCAGCCATTAAAAAGAATGAATAATGCCATTTGCAGCAACATGGATGGACCTACAGATTATCATATTAAGTGAAGTAAGAAAGAGAAAGACAAATACCATATGACATCACTTATATGTGGAATCTAAAATATGACACAAATGAACTTATTTACAAAACAGAAACAGACTCACAGACTTAGAGAACGAACTTATAGTTACCAGGGAGGAAGGTGGGGGGGAGGGATAGATTGGGAGTTTGGGACTGACATGTACACACTGCTATATTAAAATATATAACCAGGGACTTCCCTGGTGGTCCAGTGGGTGGGACTCCACACTCCCAATGCAGGGGTCCCAGGTTCCATCCCTGGTCGGGGAGCTGGATCCCACATGCATGCTGCAACTAAGAGTCCGCATGCCGAAACTAAGAAGTCTGCATGCTGCAACTAAAGATCCCGCATGCCGCAACTAAGACCTGGCACAGCCTAAATAAATAAATATTTAAAATAAAATAAAATAAAATATATAACCAACAAGGACCTACTGTGTAGCATAGGGAACTCTGCACAATATTCTGTAATAACATAAATGGGGAAAGAATTTGAAAAAGAATAGATACATGTATATGTATAACTGAATCACTTTGCTGTACACCTGAAACTAACACAATATTGTTAATAAACTATACTCCAATATAAAATAAAAATTAAAAAAAATTTTTTAGATCCCTCATGCTCTCCTCCCATTTCTCAGCTATTGAAAATACCCTAAAATAAATCCTCTTACAGTGTTTAAGGAGAAGAAATATAGGATGGTGGCATTTGATTCTTTTCAGCATCTAACTTCTGACGGGCTACAGACTACAAATATGAATCCTCAGTAATGGTAACAAACACATTCAGCAATTCTCTCTCTGCATAGGCAATATTTTAAGGAGTTTGATCAAAAGAACAATCTCCATTTAAACCTCCTGTATCTAGGACAAAACATTAGACACATTTCCCTCTTTTGATCATATCCTACCTTCGGTAAAGTTTGGATGGTTTAAAACTGGGTTATACCTGACACGACATAATGTTAAAATTACAGTCGTGTTTCATAATCCAGCATCACCAGCCCCAGATCTTTTCTACCTATGTTTCCACCTCTAATTTGGGCATCACCTGGCATTGGATCAAGTAAGTTTTAAATATTCTATTTCCACTGATGTCCTTTATTTATTTAAGGCTTATGATCACAACAGCTTTGTTTTCTTCTGTTAATTTTATTTTTCCTGCACTTTTCATTACAAAAGTAATATACTTTCAAACATAAAAATGCTAATATCAATCTCTATATGTTAGACACTGGACTGATATATACATATATATTGGCCAACCCGATATTATTAATTTCTCACACCTCTATGAGGTAGATTAAATTAACATACCTATTACATAGATAATTAAACTGAGACACAGATTATGCAAAGAATACTTTTCACAGAGAAGGCAGTACATTTCTGTGCTTAGGGGCATGCAATCTGGACTCAGATTCTACGTATTAAAATTCTAGCATCACAACTTATTAGTTAGGCACTAAAAGCAAGTCTTCCTCCACCATTCCCCTCATAGTTGTAAAACATAGATTTCATCTGAGTAAAAGTTAACATTTTATGTGATCAGATCCCTAGTATAGACACATAAATATATATACACATATAGCATTACTGTTTCAGTTCATATACATGCATGAAGCAACAATGATAATTACATGTAGATGAAATAGAGTATCATTCAAAATGGTTTCTGTCAAATGGTTTCCTTAAAAAAATTTTTTTGGATGTGGTCATGTAAATATCTGTGCAATATACTGCCAGAATTTCTCAGTATCAGGACCCAGAAGGAAATGGCATATTGTTAGATGCGTAGTTCAAACAATACAGAAAGAGCTCATATGTTCCATGAGTGAATAAAAATAAAGTCAGCGTTATTACTCTACATCGTTCAATCAATCTAACTTGGCAACATGACTTTCAAATTTTGGCATATTAGCTAAAGTTTTGTTTTGTTTTGTTTTGTTTTGTTTTTACTATTTATTGAACAAAAATTTATGTGTGAACTTTATGCAAAGCACTTCCAGAAAATGCAAAGACAGATAAGGTATGGATCCTGCTCACTAGTAGTTTATAATCCATTCATATAGATTTAAAGCGAAGTGGAAGAGATGGCTTTAATACAAGCAGAGATTGATAACCAAATGATAACTCTCCTAAAAGTAGGCACAAATATATTACTGTAAATGGGAAGAGAAAGAGAAAGATTATTTCTAGATATGGTAGTCAGAAAAGGGTTATATCATCTAAGAAATAATATGCACATATCCTTCTATTTATATTAAACATTTCTATATAAATTATTTTGAAAAATCTTTTGCTAATACCTATGCAAGAACTTGAAATATATTATTAAATAATTCAAAATTATAATCAACATGATTCTCAGGTAATTTAATAGGGGATTTTCATTTTGTAAAACCATTCAGATAATCATTTATAACATTTAACATTGCCTAATGATATGTCTCTCTGTAGAAACAAAGCAAACTCCATATTACTCCACTTTCATTTTTCTTCAACAGTATAAGCATATTTGGACTCACATACCACTCCTAGACGTCTTCTTGGAAGCAAAGATAGGGACCATGAGTCATTTATATTTTTCATTCAGAACCATTTTTACTATGTGTCAGACACTCTTCAAGCTAATAAAGATAAAATAGTGAACAAAAGAAAAATGCCTTTGACCTTACAGAGCTTTCATTGTAATGGGGGAAGCTGACAATATATAAACACACACACACACATTAATAAATGTACGTACACTGTGTTGGGAGATTCTAAGGGCCACGAAGAAAATATGAAAGGATAAGGGGATAGAGTATGACATGGAGCACTAGTTTACCGAGAGTAGTCAGGGAAGATGTCTATGAGAAGGTGGCAGAACGTTCCTGCCAGATAAAGCAGCATGTGCAGAAACTGTGAAGTAGAAATATTAGACTCTGAGAAATAGCAAGGAAGCCTGTAATCCTGGAGTGAAAGATGCATATTGAAAAGAGGTAGGAGATGATATCAAAAGGTAGGAGATTCAGCACATTATAGGACTTTGAATATCACTTGGAATGAAATGGGAAGCCATTAGAGGACCTTAACAGGAGGAGTCATATGATGTGATTTGAAATTTTAAATGACCATTTTTCCTGGTGTTGATCACAGCATGTGGGTGAATAAAGATGGAGCAGGGAACATGACACTATACACAAAAAATAATTCATACTGGATCACAGACTTAAATGTAAGAGCTAAATAAAGAAAACCTTTAGAAGGAAACACAGGAGAAGATCTTTAGGACCTTGAACTAAGCAAAGATTTCTTAGATATAACACTAAATTATGGTCCATGAAAGAAAAAAATTGATAAGCTGGACCTCATCAAAATTCAAAACTTTTGCATCTCAAAAGACACCGTTAAGAAATGAAAAGATAAAGAATAAATTGGGAGAAAATATTGGCAAACACATATCCAATATGAGATGTGTGTCCAGAATTTATATTAAAAAACAAAAACCTTGATACCTCAATAATAAGAAGACAAACAACTCAATCAAAAAAATGGGCAAAAGATAGGAACAAACATTTTATCAAAGAAGATATACGAAGGGCTAATAAGCACATGAAAACATGCTAAACATCATTAGTCATTAGGGAAATGCAAATTAAAACCGCAGTAAGATACCATTTTGCATGCACTAGAATGGTGAGTATGGATAAGAAAGGATGTGGGGCATCAATAACCCTCATACATTGCTGGTGGAAATGTGAAAAGGTGCAGCCACTTTGGAGAACAATTTTCCTATCAAAAGTTAAACATGCAACTACCATATGATCCAGAAATTCTACTCCTGGATATCAATCTAGGAGAAATAAAAACATATACACACAAAGACCTACATGTCAAAGTTCATAACAGAATTATTCACAATACCCCCAAACTAGAGAGAACCTAAGTATTCGTCAGCTTATAAAGGGATAGACAGAATGTATATCCGTACAATGAAATACTCTACAGCAATAGAAAGGAACAAACTACTGAAACATGCTATGTCAGGGATGACCCTCAAAAATATTATGCTAAGTGAAAGAAGCAAGACACAAGAGACTACGTATTATATTATTCTATTTATGTGAAATGCCACAGACAGAAAATAGACTAGTGGTTGCTACAGCTGGGGTTGGGAATGGGGAATGGACATGATGGATCTTATTAAGGGGACAAAAATGTTTTAAAACTGTTGTATTGTGGTGGCTGCACTACTCAGAAAAGTTACTAGAATCACTGAATTGTAAACTTGAACTTCTATGAATTTTATGATATGTAAAATACATTTCCATAAAGCTGTTTTAAAAAGACAGAAGCGGGGCTTCCCTGGTGGCGCAGTGGTTGAGAATCTGCCTGCCAATGCAGGGGACACGGGTTCGAGCCCTGGTCTGGGAAGATCCCACATGCCGCGGAGCAGCTGGGCCCGTGAGCCACAATTACTGAGCCTGCGCGTCTGGAGCCTGTGCTCCGCAACAAGAGAGGCCGCGATAATGAGAGGCCCGCGCACCGCGATGAAGAGTGGACCCCACTTGCCGCAACTGGAGAAAGCCCTCACACAGAAACGAAGACCCAACACAGCCATAAATAAATAAAATAAATAAAGATACATGAAATTGCTAAAACTATAAAAAAAAAAAAAGACAGAAGCAAGTAGTCTAATCAGAAGGCTCTTACTTGAAGGCAAAAGAAGAGATGATTGTGGCTTTGTTCAGGGAAGAGAATAAGTGGTCAAAACTGGATATATTTCAAAGTTAGTGTCAACAGGATTTACTCCTGGATTTGATGTGAAATATGAGGGATAGAGGAGTAAAAAAAAATATTTCAAGCTTTTTCCCCCTAAAACACCTGGTAGAATGGAGGTGTCATTTATTCAGATGGCAAATAACATGCATTAGGCTCAGTCAATGGTAAATCAAAAGTTTGGTGTTAGGTTAAAATTGGAATGCCTATTATATAGCCAGGTGATGTCAACTACAGCGCTGGAGTTCAGGGAAGAGGCCAGGGCTGTAGTAAAAACAATATGTAGTCATTGGTATAGAGATTTTACTTAAAGCTGGATGAGTTCACTAACAGAGTGGATGTATAACAAAAAGACAAGAAGTCAAGGGATTAAGCCCCTTGACTGGCTGACTGTTTTTGAGCTGGGACATTGCTCTTCTCCTGCACTCATACTGGAACTTATACCATTGGTTCTGCTGGGTCTCCAGTTTGCCAACTGCAGACCTTGGGACTTCTCAACCTCCATAATTGCATGAGCCAATTCCTTAGAGTAATATGTATGTATCTCCTATTGGTTTTGTTTCTCTGGATAACTTAGACTAATACAAGTGGGTTGAAACAAGAATGAGAGGAAAATAGTGAATTACAAAGTGAAGACAATTATTTCAAAGAATTTTTCTCCAGAAGTGAAATGAACAATGACAATAGCTAGAGATAAACTTAAGATCCTGAGCAACAAGGATTTACTGTATAGCACAGGGAACTATATTCAATATCTTGTAATAACCTGTAATGGAAAATAATCTGAAATATATATATGTATATACACACACACATACATAACTGAGTCACTTTGCTGTATACCTGAAACTAACACAATACTGTAAATCAACTATATTTCAATTAAAAAAAAAAAAAACTTTGGATCCCACTGTCACAGGATCTTAAAAGAAAGATTAGAATGAGCTGGTGAATGTGGTTATCCAAGAGAAAGAGGGACAAAGTAGCAAAGTCCTTGAAAAGGCATGAAGACATGGGATCCATTGCATACACTGAAGGTTGGCCTTACAAAGGATTTCAGACAGATTATCAACTGAAAGGGGTGGGTAGGAAGTTTATGTGGCTACACAAACAGATTTGTTGTTTTCTCTTTGGATTGCTTCTGTTTTCTCAATGAAATAAGAAAAAAGATAATCAACGGATAGTGAAAGGGCTGTGTAGTGGGGAAGAAGTGTTGAGGCTTGAGAAAAGAGGAGAGAGTATGAAATAATTATCAGAAAGAGGGGAAGTCTTATTTAACTAGAAAAAAAACCCCACCTGAAACATACTACAGTACAAAAGGTACACTTAAGATTTCTGGTAACATGAACATAAAGCTATATGACATATTCAAGTGATAAACTGTAAGAATTGGATAGTTAGAGAATTTGATTTAAACAGGTTTCAAGTTTTTCAGATGACTATGGTAACCAGGCAAGAAGGGAAGTGGGTGAAAGAGAGTGAAAACAGGGCAGGTCAATAAATTATGAGTGCCGATGGGAGCAAAGAATTGTTGCAGTGAAGGTACTAGAGGGAAAGAATTGGAAAGAGAGAAGGTGAGGCTGACAGAGTGGAATTTATGAAACTAAAATTATGGAGGAGAGGTACATATTGGCTGTGATAATGTCTGGCATGACCAGAATATCGGTGGTTTATGTGGAGTGGAGGCCAAGATAATTATAAGCGAGGGGATCAAGAAACTGGAGCCCATGTATTGGAAGGATTCTCTATCTTTAAACCACCATGCATTATATCAGGAATAGTATGCAAGGGAGAATGAGTTAACCAGGTCTGAATATCTTCAAGGGATGAGGGGAGTGACACAGATCTACAGAGGTTTGCGACAAGGAGTAAAGGAGAATGGTGAAACCAAAGAGCAAAAGCTTCAGTATAGATATGTTTTCTTAGGGAGGAGAGAGACAACAATTGAGAAACAATATGAGAAACAAAGAGGGAACTCTTCCAAACTTCAGAATTGTATGATGAATACAGGACAGAGAGCACTACCTTTTTTTTTTTTTTTAAATAAATAAAATAAATAAATTTATTTTAAAAAATGAAGAAACACAAATGTAAGAAAATATATCAAAATGTTCATTAATGGTTATCTTTGGGTGGAAGAATTCTGGATAATTTTTATCTTTATGCTCTTTAATTTTTAGGGTTTTTTTTTAACATCTTTATAGGAGTATAATTGCTTTACAATGGTGTGTTAGTTTCTGCTTTATTTTTTTGAAGAATTTTTTTTCTTTTTCAGTTATACATATACATATGTCCCCATATCTCTTCCCTCTTACGTCTCATTCCCTCCCCCCCCTCCCTATAGTTTCTGCTTTATAACAAAGTGAATCAGCTATACATATACCTATATCCCCATATCTCTTCCCTCTTGAGTCTCCCTCCCTATCCCACCCCTCTAGGCAGTCACAAAGCACGGAGCTGATCTCCCTGTGCTATGCAGCTGCTTCTGGGAAGGGTAAGCTGGGACAAAGTGAGACAGTGGCATGGACATATATATACTACCAAATGTAAAATCGAGAGCACTACCTTTTGAGAAGCCACTACATAAGAAGTAGTGGCTTAGGGAGAAAGCCATGTTGCACTTAGATAAAAATGTAAGGAAGTACCAGGAGCAGTATTTCTCAAACTTAAATGTACATGCAAATTACCCAGAGATCTTGTTTAAATGCAAATTCTGAGCTTTGGCCTAGGATTCTGCTCTACTACAAGTTACCAGGTAATGCCAACAATTTGAGTAGCAAGGATATAGGGAATTCCAATATAAAGAATGAAATGGCTTGGTGGATCACGGATTGGTAGAGGTTTAAGTCAGATGTGAGGATGAGGATGAGGATGAGAGTCTAGGTGATGAGTGATGAACTGTGGACCCAGGCCTCTTCTTTGACTGAGATGAAGGGACTTTGTGTAACTGAACTGAAACTAATCATCTGTTCATAAGTTGTAATTATCAGACTATCCAAGTGGGGGAAGCATATGAAGAAGAATTTCTTGCCAAGGAACCCAGAGCTCTATTATTAGTTCCTAGTTCGGACTCTAATTGACAATGTCAGGGTCAGAGTAACAGATGGTAATGGAAGTGCCTGAGACTCTGTGGATGTCCCCTGTCTGCTTTTGATGATGTACTGACTTAGGAAAAAAGAATAAGAAGGTTTACTCTGCTCTAAATTGATTTCCTATTCCCCTATTTTTTTTTTTTTTTTTTACAAACTTCCACCCCTGAGACTTTGAGAATATAGCACTACCCACACATTATTTCTATTCTTGGGAATTATATTAAACACTTAGTGCATTAACATTTACCTCACTTTAAAATTACCTAGAATTGGACATTATTAAAATGAGCCTGAAAATAAGGAATTTTGCTATTTTATATATCCGTAAAAAAGATAGGTCTTCATTTCAAATTCCACATATAGTTAGAATATATAAACTGATGATCAAGTCATATACATTTTTGGAGACTATAAAAATTCCATTTCAAAGTAGAATGCAAAGGGAAACGATTTAAAGTAAGCATGTAAATATATTTTAGAGACATGCAAGAACAAATTTATGAAACATCAGCATCTCACTGTTGCTAGTCTTTTTCACTGGTATATAGAGTCAATCATTCCGAAATATTGAAATGATCTCAAGTCAGTGTAATTCAAAAACAAGGTATTCAAAGCCAAATGTGAATATTGGATGCATATTCCAAACCCCTCATCATACACATTTTAACTATTAATATGTTTAAAATAGTAATAAAACATACATGGACTTATTCAGAGGGTTAGGGAGTTATAGCTTTGTTCATAAGCACAACTGCTAGAAACCTCAATTGAACCAAAGATGCAAAAGAAAATATAGTGTTAGGATTACTATAGTTGGTTACTTTTTTGCTATTAATCACAGAATCAAGACTAATAAGACGAAGATCTCTGAGTTCCAAAGCAAATCATGCTTAGAATGACAGAAATAATTTTACGGACAAATATTTGGAGAGCCAGTGAAGTAAATGACAAGGACAATGGAATTTTCAAAGGATAGGGAGGGTGGGAGGGAGACGCAAGAGGGAAGAGATATGGGGATATAGGCATATGTATAGCTGATTCACTTTGTTATAAAGCAGGAACTAACACACCATTGTCAAGCAATTTTACTCCAATAAAGATGTTAAAAAACAAAAAAGCAAAGTTCTTCTGAGCATAGGATTTACTGCACTTTCACAAAATAGGCAATCTTCCTTCTCTAACACTTCATTACGGGGTTGCTCTATCCTGAGTCTACAGAGGTGTCTTCTGATGGCATGAAAAACTCAGGAAGGCTACTATGGATCACGGATGGTTTTGTGAACAGCTCTGTAAGTGGTATCGTGACTCATGTTTATCTTTGAATGCTGTGATGGCCTAAGCATCAGTAAGGTAGGAGGCTGCCAATACTAAATCCATACGTGCAAGTCTGTTGAGAGGGTCTGTGTAGAGAACTGATGAGACCTGGCTTCACAAGCAGCTGCCATGTGGTCAGGGAACAGAAGAACCCTCTTAGGGAGTTACTGAAGCACAACATGCAGATTAGGTGGCAGAGCTGTAGACTCCTGGGAGCAAGAGTGGCGCAGCCAATAGCTCTTTCTCTCCTAGCTGTCAGGCAGACAGTGGGCAGAAGCAGCAGGGTGACAGACTGCCACTTCAGTTACCAGCACAAGGCCACATATCATTACGAACATGGAAATATAAAAATTACTGTACCAGAACTCTCAGTTCTATAGTCAGGAGAGTTCCTTTTAGGAGACCCAGATGAAGGCATCTGGTAATCTTTTTATTCGAATGATAGATACTTTCTATTAGAAAATGAGAGTCAAGGATTTAACCCAGAAAAACGATTTATTACACAATCACTAATAAATTTTACCAGCTCTAGAAATGAGAAAAGCCCTTTAAATGGGTAATTTTCCCCCACTGCCCTCCTCAAATATTCCATATGCTGCAAAAGATGTTTTTACCAAAGGAAAATAATAATTTATGTTAGAGAGAAAAGGTCTGCCTTTTTCTTGCCAGTGCCATTTACCACCCCTTGGATGGTTTCTCATTGAGCCTCAATTTTCCCCTCTTCAAAATGGGGATACGGCTTCCCTGGTGGTGCAGTGGTTAAGAATCTGCCTACCAATGCTGGGGACACGAGTTCAAGCCCTGGTCCGGGAAGATCCCACATGCCGCGGAGGAACTAAGCCCGTGCACCACAACTACTGAGCCTGCGCTCTAGAGCCCGTGAGCCACAACTACTGAGCCTGCGTGCCACAACTACTGAAGCCTGCACGCCTAGTGCCCGTGCTCTGCAACAAAAGAAGCCACCACAATGAGATGCCCGCTCACCGCAACTAGAGAAAGCCCGTGCGCAGCAACAAAGAGCCAACGCAGCCAAAAATAAATAAACAAAATTTTTTTAAAAAATGGGGATAAAAATAGCTTATTTTCATTTTTAGCATTTTGAGTATTAACAATATTTTAAATATGCCTGTCATTTGGTAGGCATTAAATACATGGAAGCTGTAATAATTAGTACTCATTAGAAAAAAATATCCTTTATATTTGGAAAGCATTTTCTCTTTTATAAAATGCTTTTTACATATACTCTTGTGAACTAAGCAGAGCAAACATTCTTATTAACATTTTGTAGATGAAGGATCTAGGGTTCAGTGATAGTGACTCACACGAGCTTGTAAGTGGTAGAGACTGCACTGAAAATCAAGTCTCTTGACTTAAATTCCAGTTTTCTTTGACTTGCAATCATGTATAAAACATGGATCTAACATATTTAGAGTTGTACTCAAATGATTTGTTGATTTTTAAATGTGTTTTGATAAACGTTAAAAACACAGAAGAGTATAGAGTAGTATGAGAAATAAGAAACACTCAAGGATCCACCACACAGATTTGGTTTCAAAACCTCTCTCTCTCTCTCCCCCCACCTTCCTTCCTCCCTCCTTGCCTCTTTGTCTCCCTCTCCCTGTCATCCTCTTCCTCTCCCTTTTCCCTTCCTCAACCTCTCTCAGGTTTGGTGGCGGTGCATTACAAAAGACATCAAACATTACCCATAGAGGAAGGAGTGGTACCATTATCCCCTATTCAATTTTCAATTTCATTTCCCTCCACACACAGAGGCAATAAATACCATATATTTAGTGAGCTTCATTCCATTCTGTGTTTTATATATTTGCATATTTTTAGAGTTGGAATGCTCAAAATAATAATGAATAGAATTGTATTGTACAGATATTCTACAACTTGCTTTCATCTCTCAACATTATATATATATATATATATTTTTTTTTTAGGTTAGTGTAATTGTTTTCAATATTTAATAGAGTTCTAATGATTATTGATCATATTTTTATATATATTGTCTACTTTAACTTTTTATCTCATGAAAAATTTTTTTTTAACATCTTTATTGGAATATAATTGCTTTACATTGTTGTGTTAGTTGCTGCTGTGTAACAATGTGAATCAGCTATACGTATACATATATCCACATATCCCCTCCCTCTTGAGCTTCCCTCCCACTCTCCCTATCCCACCCCTCTAGGTGGTCACAAAGCACCGAGCTGATCTCCCTGTGCTATGTGGCTGCTTCCCACTAGCTAGCTATTTTACATTTGGTAGTGTATATATGTCTATGCCACTCTCTCACTTCGTCCCAGCTTACCCTTCCCCCTTCCCCTGTCCTCAAGTCCATTCTCTACGTCTGCGTCTTTATTCCTGTCCTGCCCCTAGGTTCTTCAGAACCATTTTTTTTTCTTTTTTTTAGGTTCCATATATATGTGTTAGCATACGGTATTTGTTTTTCTCTTTCTGAATTACTTCACTCTGTATGACAGACTCTGGGTCCATCCACCTCACTACAAATAACTCCATTTCGTTTCTTTATATGGCTGAGTAATATTCCATTGTATATATGTGCCACATCTTCTTTATCCATTCATCTGTCGACGGACACTTAGGTTGCTTCCATGTCCTGGCTACTGTAAATAGTGCTGCAATGAACATTGTGGTACATGACTCTTTTTGAATTATGGTTTTCTCAGGGTATATGCCCAGGAGTGGGATTGCTGGATCATATGGTAGCTCTATTTTTAGTTTTTTAAGGAACCTCCATACTGTTCTCCATAGTGGCTGTATCAATTTACATTCCCACCAACAGTGCAAGAGGGTTCCCTTTTCTCCACACCCTCTCCAGCATTTATTGTTTGTAGATTTCTTGATGATGGCCATTCTGACCCGTGTGAGGTGATACCTCATTGTAGTTTTGATTTGCATTTCTCTAATGATTAGTGACGAAAAGACAACCCTCAGAATGGGAGAAAATATTTGCAAATGAAGCAACTGACAAAGGATTAATCTCCAAAATTTACAAGCAGCTCATGCAGCTCAATATCAAAAAAACAAACAACCCAATCCAAAAATGGGCAGAAGACCTAAATAGACATTTCTCCAAAGAAGATATACAGATTGCCAACAAACACATGAAAGAAGGTCTCTTAAAACCTGACCTCTGGTGTCTTCTCTGAGATAATGAACTCTGTCAGGACAGCGTGAAGTATCTCACGTCCAAGAACCCAGCCAAACAAATAGAAGAGTATTTATTTACTTAGTTACTTAAAGTGTGCTGAGTTAATGAATAGCTTAATTTTTTAATTGACTTCCTTTAGGAAAAACTATACCGCATATGTTCAGAGAAGAGTTTACTTAAGTAAAGGAGGCAAGGATAGAGCATTTCTCTCTTACGTCTTCTAACATGACATGCTAATTAAAAATAAAAAATGTGATGGCTTCAAATATATACAAAATTCACTCACATCTCTTGTAGCTTTCTTTCACGGTGTTCAATTTACTAAAAGAGGTACTCAATTTCATTTTGTAAACAAAAACATATATACATATATGCATATGTATATTATACATAGGAAACATTTTGCTCCACTAATTAAGGGGTCAGCAAACTATAACTCACAGCCTGCCACCTGTTTCTGTAAACAAGCTTTTACTGTGACACAGACCATAGCTGTTCCTTTACATACTGCCTGTGGCTGCTTTTCCACTACAACAGCAGAGTTAAATAGTTGCGGCAGACTATGTAGTCAGCAAAGCCTAAAATTGTAACTATCTGGCCCTTTAAGAAAGAGACCAACCTTGCACTAATTGGTTTATTTTAAATAAATGCAGGGAACATATTTGTATAATCAATAAGCTGTCATGTTCCTTGCGTCTCTATAACTAATGCCCACTACTAAATCTTCTTAAAGAATATAATATAATACACTGAGGTCTCTTTTTTTTTCCTATAAGCATTCTTTGTGCAGTAATCATATGGTTTAGTTAATGAGAATCTGAGGGAGTTAACATAATTGCCAAAGGGAAGCCTGACTTGACTTTTTCATTTGATAAAGGTCCAGTTAGATTCTATACTGAGGGACAGATTTTGAATATGTAAAGCTACATATCAGCAGCTCATTGAGTCTAATGAAGGCTTAGTTATTGATTAAATAGGGTGCACCTGACATTCAAGAACCATTGATGAGCTCAGAAATGGGTAGTTCAAATGCCCGGATTAAATTAGGGGGAAAGAGTTCAGATGATACCGACATTGATTTTTTTTTTTTTTTTTTTAGTAACTGTTTGCATTATAACATCCATATTTGTAGAGTCTAAATAAAAAGAGGATATATAAATGATTTAACTATATAATGATCTCTTGAACAGTTTTATAATCTATGACATTCTTTCATTATTTGGTGATAAATCAAATTCTTTTGTTTTCTATACATTTGAAAATCTTTTACTTAAGTGAGACATCATGGCAATAAAAGACCATGGCAATGCCTAAAGAAGGAATCGGACAAATGATCAAATATTTAACATAAAGGGATATAAGAGGTATAATCAACACCACGGTTTAAGGTAATGGCATTGACAAAATTAGACAGCATGGTTTTAGGTTTCCTTAGTCACAAATTAATGTAACATAATAGTCCAGTTTATTCTAGTCAAGAGTCTTAATCCATTGCATCTAAATGAAATAAAAAGATATGATTAGAATCAGCCAGAGATGCTGATTTGTCACCAAGGGGAAGGATGAGTATATTCTACCAATATAAGGAGCAGGGCTATCAGATTGGAAGATATTTCAGCATTCTACTTGACTGATGTCACTGAG
The DNA here is from genome assembly GCF_028564815.1 of Eubalaena glacialis. Classification (NCBI taxonomy): domain Eukaryota; kingdom Metazoa; phylum Chordata; class Mammalia; order Artiodactyla; family Balaenidae; genus Eubalaena; species Eubalaena glacialis. The sequence goes on from NC_083736.1 coordinate 24,325,535, forward strand.
TGACGGCAATTTCTTTGGTTCAGATGAGCGATTCTTAATTCTGGTTGCACTTTAGAAGCACGTGAAGTTCTTTTAAGATAACACCAATTATTAAGGGTCCACTCCAGACCAATTATATCAGAATCAGTAATGATGGCTCAAGATTTGTTAGTTCTTCAAAGTTCCCCAACTTATTCCAATAAATATCCAGTGCTGGGAACCACTGAATAGACTGAAAAGATGAGGCTGATTTTCCCATCGGATAGGAGAAAAATTTAATAGAGGTACAAGATTTTTTAAGGACCTTTTGACGCTGAGGCTATTAATAATTTGTGAAACAAGGTGATAATTCTTAGCTTCCAGTTGTTTGAATGAATTTATTTAAACTGAGTATTCGGCCAACTTCTTTATAGAAGATAAGTAGATATAATGGCAAGGACATGATATACTTGTACTGGGCTTCCAAAAATATTAAAATCTGAGATTGTTAATTGATTTTTGTTCCACAGCATATTTTGATTTTCTCCTTTGAAGAGTGATACATTGGTACCTGGCAACCTCCATTCTAAAAACTTTATTGAAAATAAACCTAAAGTCAGACAATGTCTCCTTTGCTTTTTTGATCAAACAAGGGTAACTGTGGAACATGAAACTGGAAAATAAAGCTAGTAAAGCCTTGATTTTTAAAGAGATTGATATATTCAGTGATGTATGCTCCTTAAAAGGGTTCCAGATAAAATATATTGTAATAGCTTAGTTAAATTTTCATAGTATACCTTATGTTAGCATAATACAAAAATTCAGGAAATCTGTTGAGATTTATTTACTTATGGAAATTAAAAACATTGGAAGACAAGAAATTGGGACTCTCCCAAAGTATGGTTTAGTACCGATTTTATTCTTAGATCTCAGAATGGACTGAGTGAAGTTTTGAAAATTTTACACATTTTCAATTCTCATGAACTTTCATATAAGGGCAATTCTAGACAGCAGTCAGAATTCATATATTCAAATTCCAAAAAACAGCTATTGGTATTCTACAAAATAATTATACTCCTATATAAATGTACTCCTAAAAAATGTCATGGTCATGAAAGACAAAGAAAAGCCAAGAAACCATTCCATATTAAAGGATACTAATGACATGACAACTAAATGCAACAGTTAACTAGGGACTGGATCCTACATCAGAAGAAAATTTTAATATGCTAAAATAATATTTCGTGACAATTATAAAATTTGAATGTGAAAATTAAATTAGCTAATGAAACTATTAAAATAATAAATTTTCTGACTTTGCTACCTACAATGAGGTTATGTATGAGAATGTTCTTAGGAAATATATATATATGTAGATAGGTAGGTAGATAGACAGACATGTTTAGAAAAAAGTGATAAAACAAACGTGACAAAATGTTATAAACTGATGAATCTGGTTGAAGGATATATGGGCATCCTTTATTCTTTTCTTACAACCTTTCTGTAATTTTGCAATAGTTTTTAAATGAAAGTATAAAAAAATGGTTATTAAACAGTGCATGTGGCAGGCACTGTTCTAGAGTAACAAGAAAATAATGTAGCTAAAAATCATGGTGCTTGCATTCTAGTTGATGAAAACACATAAAAACAGAAAACCAGTAAATAAACTAGTTAATTTTGAATAGCGATATGGTGAAAGAAATATAATGGGGTAGTACAATAATGTGGTAGAACGAATTGGCATGGAGGGTGTTATTTATATATGTTGATACCAGAAGGCTTCCCAGAGGAAATGATATTTAACTGAGCTAAACATAGGGATATCTTAGGAAAGGGCATCCAAACAGGTGTCCTTGAGATTGGACAATGCTTTGTAAGACCAAGAAACAAAGGAAAGCCAGGGTAGATAGAGCTTAGTCAACTACCAGGGAGTTCATAAAAGATTGAGGTTAAAGTTTTAGATCATTCTGATTATCTGAACTATTTCTGAGTAGGTCATTCTGCTCTCTTACGAACCTCAGGCTGACACAAATCTGGATCTTGAAGGCTCAGGTAGAAATGCTGTCACGAAGGACAATTCCCAGGTGACCTTAGCAGCCAGAGGTAGAAGGGGCTATAGTTAATATTAGTATGAGTGCTGGTTAAACTTAAGGGTACATGTGGCTTGGCCTCCCTCTTCTGGAGAGCAGGCTACAAACTGAATTGTTTCCTTTGAGCTAGAGCTTCCTATTCCCCATATAAATTAAGTAAAATAATATGCTGGGCTTGAATTTTAAAAACCCTAATTAAGTTTTGTAATGCATTTCCTTGTAACATATAATTTTGCCCAGAAATTATTTATGGACCAAAAAAAAAAGGGGGGGGGGACAAAGAATAGGTTTCTTTAAGTTTTATTCTTTTCTTTTTTCTTTGTATTCGTTCCCCACCCTCACTATTTACCTCAAGAAAGAATAGCAACCATAGAACATATAGTGAGACGGCAGTATTAGACATCACTTTTTTCCTCTACCTCTTGGATCAAAGGATTAATGATGTTAGAGCCACTTATCATTCCTCAGAGGTTAATGACTGGAAATGACAGGGGCTTCTCAAGAAATTATGATATGGATGTGATTTTGAAATCTTGTCCATTTTGAAGCATCTGGATCAATGTGTTTGCCCTTTCACTGAGTGTGATCTCATGTGTGAAGTGATAAACATCGGTCATAGCCACAGGAAAACAGACCCGAGTGGTTTCTTCACCTGTGGTGGAGTTTCCCCACCACCTTCTTTGTATTTTAAGACCCTGATTATGAAATATATTCTTTTTTAGTTTGGCATTTGTTCTCACAGAGATTTGTTGTCCCCTGCATGAGCCCTCAGATTATTTCTAACACCCTTCTATGTCTTCACCTTAAACAATTTACTGCTATAAAGGTGAACTTTATAAATATCCCATATGTAAGATCTCTTGACAAATATAATTATATTTGTTCCTAATTATTTCACAAATAAATCACACCGATGCACGCAGGAAGAGGGAGGATGATTAGAAGTATCTTTACAGCAAAAGCTAAACAGGAGAGGACAAAACAGGCAAAGCCAGGCCAAGGCCTGAGAGGGTAGGTGCAATGGGAGAGTGTCATGGGACTCTGGAAATGTTAATGGAAATTACGGTCTTAGCTTAGGGGAAAAAAAGGGTTAATGAGATTTGGTCCTTGACTACCTCTCTGTCCTCAACTCCTAGCCTTTCTGCCTCACTCACTGCACTTCAGCCACCTGGTCCCTTGCTGCTCCTCCTACATGCCAAAGACTTCCTCCTAGTAGGCCTTTCATCAGATCTCCTGGGAACTCTTTCCCTCCAGAAGGTCACAGGGCTACATCCTGCATTTCATTCCAGTCTCAAGCTGTCTCCTCTCAGCAGCCTTTCCTGAGCATCGTATCAAAATCCGTAATGTCATCCTCTAGAACCTTATTCAGCTATATTTTAATACAGATTACTTATCACTACCTGGAATTTTATTCAGCTATTAATTTTGTTGTTTTGAGGGCTATTGTTTGTGCCCTGACTTTGTGAATTCTGGAAAGGCAGCATCTTTGTTGGTTTCACTCACTACTGTATTTCTCATTCAGAGAACACTGTCTGGGGCATAAAAAGCACTCAGTGTATGCAGAATGAAGAATGAATGAATGATCATGTCATCAATTATAAAAGGAAATGATAAATTATTTAATAAAAGTGAACAATAGGATTGTTCATGACTTCAGCCAAATTAGATCTCAAGGAAATCGATATGGCAAGTGGGTTCCAAGACAGATGAAACAGAAGTAGAACGGACCCAGCAGAAAACAGACCTGCTTCTCTTAGAATTCAGGGCTCAGTAGCATCTTCAAGCCCTGGGATATAAGATCTATGTTTTAGCATGTAACATTAGTAATGGCAAATTCCCTCATACTGCAATACACGTTCATTGCGAACTGTGAGCGTACATTGTGTTCTAGATGGCAATGAGTAGCACTGGAAACAGGATGCAACAAAAAAAAATAGAGAAACTAGGAATATGTTCTTGATTCATCTTTGAAGGAGTACTGTTCTGCCTTTTTAGCTCAGATTATAAAAATGAAAGTTAAGTTGGACAAAATGAATTAAAAAAACAACAATAATGACAAAATGAGCCTTCTTGTTGAGAATCTGCCCTTGGTGGCATGCCTTGTTTCATTCCTTAACCTTTATCAGTTGTAATTTAAAGGAGTCCCTACTTTATATACAAGGCTGGGATTATTTTGGAAATGTTCAATCCCCCAAACCAATTGTTTTAGTATTTTGCTGTTTTATTTTGTTTCTATTTAATAGTCTTCTGTTTATGTAGAGTTAGTTTCATATGTCATTGTCTACCATTATACTGCTTACTTCCTGAGAGTTTGGGACTCAGCTTCCTCATCTTTGCAGCCTCCACAGTCTGCTTCACACTGATTTACAGATGATAGGGGATCAGCAATAGCTACTGAGCTATTACAACTGTAATGCATTTAAAACTTTTCCTTTTAGCTTAATATAATTCCTAAATTTTATATAATATTTTCATATTAGCTACAGTCTCAGTTCTTTTCAAACATCAGCAACTTGTTGGAAGTTCAACAGGAAAGAGAAAATGTATGTAATGCGAACCAAAACTATAATGAGATATCACCTCACACCAGTGAGAATGGCCATCATTAAAAACTCTACAACAATAAATACTGGAGAGGGTGTAGAGAAAAGGGAACCCTCCTACACTGTTGGTGGGAATGTAAATTAGTACAGCCACTATGGAGAAAGGTATGGAGGTTCCTTAAAAAGCTAAAAATAGAGCTACCATATGATCCAGCAATCCCTCTCCTGGTCATATACTTGGAGAAAACCATAATTCAAAAGGATACATGTGGGCTTCCCTGGTGGCGCAGTGGTTGAGAATCTGCCTGCCAATGCAGGGGACACGGGTTCGAGCCCTGGTCTGGGAAGATCCCACATGCCGCAGAGCGACTAGGCCCATGAGCCACAACTACTGAGCCTGCGCGTCTGGAGCCTGTGCCCCGCAACAAGAGAGGCCGCGACAGTGAAAGGCCCGCGCACCGCGATGAAGAGTGGCCCCCACTTGCCACAACTAGACAAAGCCCTCGCATAGAAACGAAGACCTAACACAGCAAAAAAAATAAAATAAATAAATAAATAAGTCAGGAGCTCTTTTAAAAAAAACAAAACATTTCATTTAAAAAAAAAGGATACATGCACCCCAATGTTCACTGCAGTGCTGTTTACAATAGCCAAGAAGTGAAGCAACCTAAATATCCATTGACAGAGGAATAGATAAAGAAGCTGTGGTACATATATACAATGGAATATTACTCAGCCTAAAAAGAATGAATAATGCCATTTGCAGCAACATGGATGGACCTAGAGATTATCATACTAAGTGAAGTAAGTCAGACAGAGAAAGACACATATCATATGATATCGCTTATGTGCAGAATCTTAAAAAATGATACAAATGAACTTATTTACAAAACAGAAACAGACTCACAGACTTAGAGAACGAACTTATGGTTACCGGGGGGAAGGGAGGGGGGGATGGATAGATTGGGAAGTTGGGATTGACTTGTACACACTGCTATATTTAAAATAGATAACCAATAAGGACCTACTATACAGCACAGGGAACTCTGCTCAGTATTCTATAATAACTTAAATGGGGAAAGAATTTGAAAAAGAATAGATACATGTATATGTATAACTGAATCACTTTGTTGTACAACTGAAGCTAACACAATATTGTTAATCAACCATACTCCAACATAAGATAACAATTAAGAAAAAAAGAAAATGTATGTAAAATATAACTCATTCTCTGTCATTTAGGGGAAATCTATGACCGATCATATGAAGGAAAGCTTTCAAGATAGGGTTGAGTTTTGGTAGAGGTATAAAGTGTTTGCGTGGTCAAGGCAACAGTTATATCTTCCAGGCATTCCTTTTTTTTCTGTTGGAGTCATGACAATTCCTGTTCAAGTCTGTGAAATCTCAACCTCAACGCCAAATTCTTCATGATTCTTCATAAGCTTTGTCACTTACTGAGAATCCAAATGAAAGTTCTGAGTGATTTTAAATTTCATTTCTTCTTGACATATACAGCTTTGTCAGAAAATATATCCTGACTGAGAATGCATTTTTTTTTTCTTAAGTGACATAGGCATTCTCGACCCAAATTCCCTTCCAACAGTGATTTGCCCAGTTATGAGGCCTCAAGAGTTGCCCTTTGGCCCAATTAATATAATGTCAAAGTTAATTGTGAATGCTTAAGCACCTCACAAGCTCTGAAGATGTTGAAATGCTCCCTTATTTAGGAAACCAAATGACAATGCATTCAATTTTGCCATCATAATTACCCTCTTATAAGTAACAGTAGACCCACATTTGACAAGTTCTTAATTCACACGTTCTTCTTTCTCTGGGGGTGCTGGCCTTCCTTATATATTTCTGATGAAACGACTTGGCTTTCTCAGTCTAAATACCTCCCACCTACTCTTTTCCTTTACCACCCAGTTCTACTGGAACTCTTTAAACCATTTATCATCCTTTAGAGATTTCTATATAACTTTTGTTCTTTGGTTTCAGTTGACATTCTAAGACCTGAAAGTCACTGGAACTTTCAAAGAGAAGGAAGTAATTAGAAGATTTTGTATTATTTTGATAATATTTTTATTGCATGCATATTGGTTGTAAGGAAATGCGCTGAGTCCTAATTGCTGTTATAGAACAATTACTAAGGCTATAAAGAAGCTAACACAGCAGTGTTTTGGGCTAATAAACAAACCATATTTTAACTATGTACAATAAGGGAGTTTCCTTGTTTATTTCCATCTCTGTCTTCCGTGCAGAGAGTCACACATTCACATCTTGAGTGGCTAACAACCTAACTTCCAACATAACTCATTACTCCCCTTTTTTGTTGCATATACAACAAAATAATACTTTGTATTCTAATTTGAATTCAAGTTTTTAAAACTGGAGACAAATTACGTAGTTTTACTTGGAGGAAATTTCGCATCTCCCGCTAATAGCACCACCTTACCTACAACACCTGTGGCCCATCAAACTGCAAACGGGAGGAGTTCTGTTTGTCTTTTTTCTTTCGGACCAAATGGGGTGGATGGACGATGTGCACTTATTTTATGAAATTATATTTGACAGAAACCAAAAGTACATTAGAGGAGACAATATATGGACTATGTCTTGGGATACAATTTAGAATACAGTCTCTGACTGAACATCAGGAAGTACTGTGGACATGTTGCTATACTAATAAGAGAAACTTGCTGCCTGTTTCCTGACATGCAGAAAAGGCTCCAAGAATCAGAAGGAGCCAGATGGAGATAGAAACGAGATACGCAGCTGGCCCATCTGCCAAACACACGGACTCTAGTGCGCAGTCCGAGGAGATCTCAATAACTTTCCTTGGATAAGCAACCTCTTTCCAGAAAGTAGTCTGTTCACTTGGCTTGCTACACAATGAGTTCATAAAAATAAGCCTTTACTAGGCATGTTATATACTGTAAAATGCTGTGCCATCACTTGTATTAGGAAGAAAGGGTACTGTCATACAGTTGTTAAGTAATATTTTTCCTGCTTGCTCTTTTACAAATTAAATCTCATTTGTTCTTTTCTGCCCATGGACTTACTTACAACCAGTTATATCATTTCTCTCTCCAAACTGGTTTCTGCAGCACCTTCCAAACTGATATAATCTGCCAATCTAATTCGGGCCTATTTGCCCTCTATTTACGGTCAGAAATCCATTTAGTAGAGCCAACAATCATTTTCTGGTACTTCCAAGGTCCCACTCTCATCTATCATTCTCCACATTTATATCTCTTAGTTTGTTTTTAATCCATTTTATTGGGTTCTTATCAAAACTTATTTGACAATTTTTATACACTTACTTGAACCACTATATCAACCACTGTACTGAAGCTTAGACATTTATTATCCATAGTCCCCCGTTCATGTGCTAATTTTATAATCTGTCAAGAAAAAACCTCTTAACTTTGTCCAGCATGATTTACTGTTAATGATCCCACTGTGTTTATTTTGCATGGTTTCAATGTTCTCTAGATGTTTATAGAATTTCTCTCACTCAGTGTTTTTAGTGACTAAGCCACATTTTGGGCTTGAAAAAAAGCTAAGTGGCTCTTTTGAGGAACGTGTTATTAACTCTTTCAGGTAAATTAATTTGGTAAAAGTAACAGTCATAGATGGACACACACACATACAAACACACACAGAAACATAATCAAATTCTTGCACCTCCCCATAATCCCATGATGTGAATAAAACCCCAGTAAAAACAATGACTCAAGTTTTTATATTTCTTGTCCCCACATACATACGTTCCCTTCAAGTAAAATACAATTGAATTATTTGGGAGAGTCGTTAAATATTTTATTATATGCATTCGCAAATTCACAATAGCTCCAGGTAATCCTGCTTATTCTCAAACATGTTAAGTACTTCTGCGTCTAATAGCTATTCATTACATCACAAGAGTCAGAGTTTCATTACTACTTCTCCACTGTTCTATTTAGCATCATCTCTACTGCACTAGAGCACCCAGGGTGCTATAATAGTGGAACTATGTACCATACAAACTTGGAAAAAATACCCAGCTTTCTGCATTCTGAGCCACTTTGTCACCATCCTGAGTCCCTTATTGCACAGTGTCCTTTATGAAAATGTCTTCTTCAGCTTCTGCCTGAAACTTCTCTCTCCAATGGGCTCATCAACCAGATATGAATGGGGAACACACATTATTCTCCTCCAGCATTGTTCCATTTCCTCTCCCTGGATCTATGGCACAAACCATCCTCTTATAATTACACCAGCAAAAATAATAAACTGACAAATAAGTTAGCCCATGTAAATCATCTCATCTAGATGAGATTGGTTTTCCAGATGCTTCAAGATAAATTTTAATCTCAACTTGGGCTTATGGTAGATCTTCTCCACAGGAACTAAGGCATACATATGAGTTTATATGTGAGTGAGATTAGGGAGTGTTTGATATTTTATTTAGCAAGATATGGGGTTGTAGTATATAGGTTTCAAATCCTATATTGGGCATCAAAAATTGATCTCCTTGGCCATATTGAACCAAGGCACAAATAACTATGTTCTGATATAATTTCTAAAGGCCTTTGTTACTATATTACTCCTGTAACACCTAACTGGTTAAACTCCTGGCCCTATTCTAATGAAACAAATACTTCTTATGAAACTACTATGTCCCAGACAAGGTGCTAGGTATTGGAATCAAAGAAGACAGCAATCAAAAGGGAAGCTCACAGATAAGGTCTGTATAAAGTGTTTAGGTAGCACAGAGAAAAGAAAGACTAAATCTGCCTTGGGGAGTATGATTTAAACTAGAAATAAAAGACATACACAAGTTTATCCTAGACTTCAATTTCCTCATTTGAAAATCGAGTTTAACTATACCAATTCTAAATATATGGCTGGTAGGATTCCTTAAAGTATTTCAAGATATGAAGAAATATTTTGCTCTTGGTAAAATCTGTTATATTGGTATAAAGTGAGGGGTTGAATATGCTCACTACCTCTATTTTCTCTCTCCCCTTTCTCCTTGGAACTCATTCATTCATCTGTTAATCTCCAGTTCTTTCCAGAAACTTCTTTGGTAAACTCACCAGCGACTTATGCCTTGCTAAATCTAGTGGCCATTTTTGAGGCCAATTTTCTTATCCTTTCAATAGCATTTGACATTTCTAAAAACACTTCCCAATTTACTTCCATGACACCATGCTCTCATGGTTATCCTCCTACCTTAAGAAGGTGTGATATGCTTTGAAGAATAAGAGGATTATGTTCATGAAGCAATTGATATCATACATTGATAACATCCTGTGGCATCATTAAATTCACTCAGAAGACTATTTTGCTACAGATACTGTATTGGGGGCTATCCTCACTAAAATTACCCCTCACTGCCAGATAAACTGGTGGGAGAATTACCTTTATACACACAGAAATTTCAACCTTTTTTAGTATCAGAAGTTTAAATATGAACAGATAAGTGGCGAATGCCTACAAGAGAATTAAATGAAAATAGAAAAGGAAACAAAACATGAAATATTAAAATAACTTCTATTTTTAAAATATAAAAGTAGGGAGGGTGGGAGGGAGGGAGACGCAAGAGGGAAGAGATATGGGGACATATGTATATGTATAACTGATTCACTTTGTTATAAAGCAGAAACTAACACACCATTGTAAAGCAATTATACTCCAATAAAGATGTTAAAAAAAAAAAAGAGTGGTTCTAGAGGGGCAAATAAAGAATATCAAGTACATCCATCAAAAAAAATAAAATAAAATAAAATATAAAAGTAAAAAAAAAAAGGAAACAGAGAAAGTATGAGGAACTGGCAGAAGAAAGCATCAAAGTAAAACAGCAATTAATATAATCAGAGGATATATACACTAATATGTATAAAATAGATAACTAATAAGAAACTGCTGTATAAAAAAGTAAATAAAATAAAATTCAAAAATTCAAAAAAAAAATATAACCAGAGGATAGGAAAGTTATTGTAGCTATTAAACAAGAATAGAATGCTATGAAAGGAGGACTAGTTAGAGGAAAATAAAGCTTTCTTGCAGATTAAAATTGGATAGCTAAAATAAGTAATACAGTAGAAGTGATGAAAGATACACTGAGGGAATTCTCTTGGAAAGTAGAGTGAAAAAATTAAATACTAGAGAAATAAAAAGAAAACTAGACAACTGATTCAGAAGGTCAAATATCCAAGTAAATGATATCCAATCCAAAAAAACATAATCATGAAACAGAGTATAGAAAATTATAAAAGAAAATATGCAAGGAAATGAAGGAAATAAGAGTTTCGGTTGAAAAATTCTTAAATGCATAATAAACCATAAGAATGGTTAAAGAATGGTGAAATTTCAGAACATGAGTGCCAAGCAGGTGATCAATAAAACTTTTAGAAAGAAAAAAAACACATAATGAAAGGAGAGAATGGCTATTAAAATGACATGAAATTTTTCTAAAGCTAAAAGGCAAGGGAGAGAAGCCTTTACATTGTGGAGGGAGTTTATTAACCTAGACTTTAAAATCCAAGTCAAATGATTAATTTATAATAGAAGAATAAATATATTACCAGATGTAAATACAGCATTTTGTTTTACTTCCCAAAGACCTTTTATTAGGAAGTTCATGAAATATGTCTCCAGACAAAAAGGACTGAGTAAAACAAGAGAACAACTTAGGATCTGGAAAATAGGAGATGAAAAATGGAGGGGCAACTATGTAAAGTTTTGAGTTGACAGGGAAATTCAGCTTCAGGATGAATGGTTATAGATTTGGTCTGGGGAGGAATTAGTCCACCTTGAGAAAGAACAGAGGCCTCCAAATGAAGGACTCCAAGGAGAACGAAATTCAACCCATGTGTGAAATATTACTGTAAGCCCTGTGAGAACGAGATGCTGGAACATCTGGTGGAAGATGATGTAGGTTAAGGAAAAACAATAAGCAAATGTATATAAACAAACATACATGGCAATGATTTATTCTAATAAGAAAAGTAAAGCACTGCCTAAGAAAGATATATTCATACTGCACTACTTGGCAAATCAGTGAGTAAATATTTGATTCGGCAAAATGCTTTATGTGTATACACATATATTAAACAGATACGCCTTTCCAAATGAAAAGTTGTGTTTCATTTAAATGTTAAGTTATCCTGTTTCTTTTCATCAACGTGTATTAATTTGCTACTATCATCAGTTTTCTACATCTAGAATAAATTTATGTCATTGGTATTATTTTCACGAAAATAAATAGAAATATTTATTTCCTGCCAGAACAGCTTGAGGGTGTAGAAATCTTTCTACTTTTTATTATTTTCAAATTGTTTTCAGGTTCCTTTAATGTAGTCTGAAAAATAATCACCAATACATGTCAGGTGTTTCTTTAAGGAAACCATTTTCTAGATGTCCTTGGAGGAAGGTGTAATTTCAATGGTCTTTGACCATGTAAAATATCCCTTACCCTGATCAATTAATGATGGTGATTTAAGAGTTATCAACCTGAGAGACATTTACTTGAAAAGGTGACTTGCATTAAAGAAAATGTGATCTTGAAGTCCTATCTCTTAAACCAGAAAAGAGTAATTCTTTATAAAGCAAAAGCTTTCATTGTCTGAAAACAAAATTACATTCTTGCTTGCCATGCCTTTTGCAATGAAGCAGAAACAAGTAATTGGTTTTGAGCAGTTTTAAACAAGTATTACACAACTCTAATAATGTATTACTAACAAAATGTTCCTTTTTTACATTTCTTTTAATAAATTGTCATGTTGATCAGATGGAGATAGAAATGGTATTCTATTATCTGGGTGATATAGCAGCAAAAAACAAGCGGAAATTACATACGAAATGTTAGTCATTGAGCATGGCTTAAAGAAAGGTTTTGGGGAGCATCTTCAAGATGGCGGAGGAGTAAGACGTGGAGATCACCTTCCTCCCCACAAATACATCAAAAGTACATCTACAAATGGAACAAATCCTACAGAACGCCTACTGAACACTGGCAGAAGACCTCAGACTTCCCCAAATGCAGGAAACTCCTCACGTACATGGGTAGGGCAAAAGAAAAAAGAAAAAACAGAGACAAAAAATAGGGATGGGACCTGCACCTCTGGGAGGGAGCTGTGAAGGAGGAAAAGTTACCACACACTAGGAAGCCCTTCCACTGGCGGAGACAGGGGGTGGGTGGGTGGGGAAGCTTCGGAGCCACGGAGGAGAGCGCAGCAACAGGGGTGCAGAGGGCAAAGCGGAGAGATTCCCGCACAGAGGAGCGGTGCCGACCAGCGCTCACCAGCCCGAGAGGCTTGTCTGCTCACCCGCCGGGGCGGGCGGGGGCTGGGAGCTGAGGCTCAGGCTTCGGAGGTCAGATCACAGGGAGAGGACTGGGGTTGGCTGCTGAATCACAGTCTGAAGGGGGCTAGTGCACCACAGCTAGCCAGGAGGGAGTCCAGGAAAAAGTCTGGACCAGCCTAAGAGTAAAGAGACCATTGTTTTGGGGTGCAGCAGGAGAGGGGATTCACAGCACCACCTAAACAAGCTCCAGAGACCGGCGTGAGCCGCGGCTATCAGCATAGACACCAGAGACGGGCATGAAATGCTAACCCTGCTGCTGCAGCCACCAAGAACCCTATGTGCAAGCACAGGTCACTATCCACACCTCCACTCCCGGGGGCCTGTGCAGCCCGCCACTGCCAGGGTCCCGTGACCCAGGGACAACTTCCCCAGGAGACAACATGGCGCGCCTCAGGGTGTTACAACGTCAAACCGGCCTCTGCGCCGATGGGTCACCCCACATTCCGTACCCCTCCCTCCCCCCGGCCTGAGTGAGCCACAGCCCCCTAATCAGCCGCTCCTTTAACCCCCTCCTGTCTGGGCGAAGAACAGACGCCAGAGAGTGACTAACATGCAGAGGCAGGGCCAATCCAAAGCTGAAACACAGGAGCTGTGCAAACAAAGAAGAGAAAGGGAAATTTCTCCATGCAGCCTCAGGAGCAGTGGATTAAATCTCCACAATCAACTTGATGTATCCTGCATCTGTGGAATATCTGAACAGACAACGAATCATGCCAAAATTGAGGCGGTGAATTTTGGGAGCAACTGTAGACTTGGGGTTTGCTATCTGTCACTGACTAGTTTCTGATTTATATGGCTATCCTAGTTTAGTTTTTAGCACTTATTATCATTGGTGGATGTGTTGATTGGTTTGGTTGCTCTCTTCTTTTTTTAAATTATTTTAAACATTTATTTATTTTAATAATATTTAAAAATTTTTTTATTTTAATAACTTTATTTTATTTTATTTTATTTTTTTCTTTCTTTCTTTTTTTTCTCCCATTTCTTCTGAGCCATGTGGCTGACAGAGTCTTTGTGCTCCAGCTGGGTGTCAGGCCTGAGCCTCTGAGGTGGGAGAGCTGAGTTCAGGACATTGGAACACCAGAGACCTCCCGGCCCCACATAATATCAATTAGCAAGAGCTCTCCCAGAGATCTATGTCTCAACGCTAAGACCCAGCTCCACTCAACGACCAGCAAGCTCCAGTGCTGGTCACCCCATGCCAAGCAAGCAAGATAGGAACACAACACCATCCATTAGCAGAAAGGCTGCCTAAAATCATACTAAGTTCACAGACACCCCAAAACACACCACCGGACATGGTCCAGCCCACCAGAAAGACAAGATCCAGACTCATCCACCAGAACAAAGGCACCAGTCCCCACCACCAGGAAGCTTACACAACCCACTGAACCAACCTTACCCACTGCGGGCAGACACCAAAAACAAGGGGAACTATGAACCTGCAGCCTGTGAAAAGGAGACCCCAAACACAGTAAGTTAAGCAAAAAGAGAAGACAGAGAAATACACAGCAGATGAAGGAGCAAGCTAAAACCCACCAGACCAAAAAAATGAAGAGGAAACAGGCAGTCTACCTGAAAAAGAATTCAGAGTAATGATAGTAAATATCATCCAAAATCTTGGAAATAGAATAGAGAACATACAGGAAATGTTTAACAAGGACCTAGAAGAACTAAAGAGCAAACAAACAATGATGCACAACACAATAAATGAAATTTAAAATTCTCTAGAAGGAATCAATAGCAGGATAACTGAGGCAGAAGAATGGATAAGTGACCTGGAAGATAAAATAGTGGAAATAACTACTGCAGAGCAGAATAAAGAAAAAAGAATGCAAAGAATTGAGGACAGTCTCAGAGACCAACATTTGAATAATAGGGGTCCCAGAACAAGAAGAGAAAAACAAAGGGTCTGAGAAAATATTTGAAGAGATTATACTTGAAAATTTCCCTAACATGGGAAAAGAAATAGTCAGTCAAGTCCAGGAAGAACAGAGAGTCCCATACAGGATAAATCCAAGAAGAAACACTCCAAGACACATATTAATCCAAAAATCAAAAATTAAATACAAAGAAAAAATATTAAAAGCAGCAAGGGAAAAGCAACAAGTAACATACAAGGGAAGCCCCATAAGGTTAACAGCTGATTTTTCAGCAGAAACTCTGCAAGCCAGAAGGGAGTGGCAGGACATATTTAAAGTGATGAAAGGGAAAAACCTACAACAAAGAGCACTCTACTCAGTAAGGATCTCATTCAGATTCCACGGAGAAATTAAAACCTTTACAGACAAGCAAAAGATAAGAGAATTCAGCACCACCAAACCTGCTTTACAAAAAATGCTAAAGGAATTTCTCTAGGCAGGAAACACAAGAGAAGGAAAAGACCTATAATAACAAACCAAAAACAATTAAGAAAATGGTAATAGGAATACACATATTGATAATTACCTTAAAGGTAAATGGATTAAATCCTCCAACCAAAAGACATAGACTGGGTGAATGGATACAAAAATAAGACCCGTATATACGCTGTCTACAAGAGACCAACTTGGGCACATAAAGACTGAAAGTGAGGGAATGGAAAAAGATATCCCATGCAAATGGAAATCAAAAGAAAGCTGGAGTGGCAATTCTCATATCAGACAAAATAGACTTTAGAATACAGACTATTACAAGAGAGAAAGAAGGACACTACATAATGATCAAGGGATCAATCCAAGAAGAAGATATAAAAATTGTAAATATTTATGCACCCAACATAGGAGCACCTCAATACATAAGGCAAATGCTAACAGCCATAAAAGTGGAAATTGACAGTAACACAATCATAGTAGAAGCCTTTAACACCCCACTTTCACCAATGGACAGATCAACCAAAATGAAAATAAATAAGGAAACACAAGCTTTAAATGATACATAAAACAAGAGGGACTTAATTGATATTTATAGGACATTCCAACCAAAAACAACAGAAGACAGTTTCTTCTCAAGTGCCCATGGAACATTCTCCAGGATAGATCATATTTTGGATCACAAATCAAGCCTTTGTAAATTTAAGAAAATTGAAATCATATCAAGTATCTTTTCTAACCACAACGCTATGAGACTAGATATCAATTACAGGGAAAAAAACCTAAAAAATACAAACACATGGAGGCTTAACAACATGCTACTAAATAACCAAAAGATCACTGAAGAAATCAAGAGGAAAGCACAAAATACCTAGAAGAAAATGACAATGAAAACACGATGGCCCAAAACCTATGGGATGCAGCAAGAGCTGTTCTACGAGGGAAGTTTATAGCAATACAATCATACCTCAAGAAACAAGAGAAATCTCAAATAGACAACCAAACCTTACACCTAAAGCAATTAGAGAAAGAAGAACAAAAAAATTCCCAAAGTTAACAGAAGGAAAGAAATCATAAAGATCAGATCAGAAATAAAGGAAAAAGAAATGAAGGAAATGATAGCAAAGATCAATAAAAGTAAAAGCTGGTTCTTTGAGAAGATAAACAAAATTGATAAACCATAAGCCAGACACATCAAGAAATAAAGGGAGAAGAGTCAAATCAACAGAATTAGAAACGAAAAAGGAGAAGTAACAAGTGACACTGCAGAAATACAAAGGATCATGAGAGATTACTACATCAACTATATGCCAATAAAATGGACAACTTGGAAGAAATGGACAAATTCTTAGAAAAGCACAACCTTCTGAGACTGAAATAGGAAGAAATAGAAAATATAAACAGACCAGTCACAGGCACTGAAATTGAAACTGTGATTAAAAATCTTCCAACAAACAGAAGCTCGGGACCAGATGGCTTCACAGGCAAATTCTATCAAACATTTAGAGAAGAGCTAACACCTATCATCCTTCTCAAACTCTTCCAAAATATAGCAGAGGGAGGAACACTCCCAAACTCATTCTAAAAGGCCACCATCACCCTGATACCAAAACCAGACAAAGATGTCACAAAGAAAGAAAACTACAGGCCAATATCACTGATGAATATAGATGCAAAAATCCTCAACAAAATACTAGCAAACAGAATCCAACAGCACATTAAAAGGATCATACACCATGATCAAGTGGGGTTTATCCCAGGAATGCAAGGATTCTTCAATATATGCAAATCAATCAATATGATACACCATATTAAGAAACTGAAGGATAAAAAGCATATGATAATCTCAATATAGATGCAGGAAATGCTTTCAACAAAATTCAACACCCATTTATGATAAAAACTCTCCAGAAAGTAGGCATAGAGGGAACTTACATCAACATAATAAAGGCAATATATGACAAACCCACAGCCAACATCATTCTCAATGGTGAAAAACTAAAACCATTTCCTCTAAGATCAGGAACAAGACAAAGTTGCCCACTCTCACCACTATTATTCAACATTGTTTTGGAAGTTTTAGCTGCAGCAATCAGAGAAGAAAAAGAAATAAAAACAATCCAAATCGGAAAGGAAGTAAAACTGTCACTGCTTACAGATGACATGTTGCTATACATAGAGAATCCTAAAGATGCTACCAGAAAACTACTACAGCTGATCAATGAATTTGGTAAAGTAGCAGGGTACCAAATTAATGCAGAGAAGTGTCTTGCATTCCTATACACTAATGATGAAAACTCTGAAAGAGAAATTAAGGAAACACTCCCATTTACCATTGCAACAAAAAGAATAAAACACCTAGGAATAAACCTACCTAGGGAGACAAAAGACCTGTATGCAGAAAACTATAAGACAGTGATGAAAGAAATTGAAGATGATACAAACAAATGGAGAGATATACCATGTTCTGGACTGGAAGAATCAACATTATGAAAATGACTATACTACCCAAAGCAATCTACAGATTCAGTGCAATCCCTATCAAACTACCAATGGCATTTTTCACAGAACTAGAACAAAAAATTTCACAATTTGTTCAGAAACACAAAAGACCCAGAATAGCCACAGCAATTTTGAGAAAGAAAAATGGAGCTAGAGGAATCAGGCTCCCTGACTTCAGACTATGCTACAAAGCTACAGTAATCAAGACAGTATGGTACTGGCACAAAAACAGAAACATAGATCAATGGAACAGGATAGAAAGCCCAGAGATAAACACACGCACATATGGTCACCTTATCTTTGATAAAGGAGGCAAGAATATACAATGCAGAAAAGACAGCCTCTTCAATAAGTGGTGCTGGGAAAACTGGACAGCTACATGTAAAAGAATGAAATTAGAACACTCCCAAACACCGTACACAAAAATAAACTCAAAATGGATTAAAGACCTAAATGTAAGGCCACACACTGTAAAATTCTTAGAGGAAAACATAGGAAGAACACTCTACGACATAAATCACAGCAAGATCTTTTTAACCCACCTCCTAGAGAAATGGAAATAGAAACAAAAATAAACAAATGGGACCTAATGAAACTTAAAAGCTTTTGCACAGCAAAGGAAACTACAAACAGGACGAAAAGACAACCCTCAGAATGGGAGAAAATATTTGCAAACGAATCAACGGACAAAGTATTAATCTCCAAACTCTATAAACAACTCATTCAGCTCAATATTAAAAAAGCAAACAACACAATCAAAAAATGGGCAGAAGACCTAAATAGACATTTCTCCAAAGAAGACATACAGATGGCCAAGAAACACATGAAATGTTGATCAACATCACTAATTATTAGAGAAATGCAAATCAAAACTACAATGATTTGCATTATGAGAGAAATGCAAATCCAAACTACAATGATGGCCAGTCAGAATGGCCATCATCAAAAAAACTACAGGGGCTTCCCTGGTGGCGCAGTGGTTGAGAATCTGCCTGTTAATGCAGGGGACACGGGTTTGAGCCCTGGTCTGGGAAGATCCCACATGCCACGGAGCAGCTGGGCCCGTGAGCCACAATTACTGAGCCTGTGCGTCTGGAGCCTGTGCTCCACAACAAGAGAGGCCACGATAGTGAGAGGCCCGTGCACCGCGATGAAGAGTGGCCCCCGCTTGCCACAACTAGAGAAAGCCCTCGCACAGAAACGAAGACCCAACACAGCCATAAATAAATAAATAAATAAACAAACAAATTTTTAAAAAAAACTATAAACAGTAAATGCTGGAGAGGGTGTGGAGAAAAGGGAACCCTCTTGCACTGTTGGTGGGAATGTAAATTGATACAGCCACTATGGAGAACAGTATGGAGGATCCTTAAAAAACTAAAAATAGAACTACCATATGACCCAGCAATCCCACGACTGGGCATAAACCCTGAGAAAACCATAATTCAAAAAGAGTCATGTACCACAATGTTCATTGCATCTCTATTTAGCATAGCCAGGACATGGAAGCAACCTAAGTGTCCATCAACAGATGAAAGGATAAAGAATGTGGCACATATATACAGTGGAATATTACTCAACCATAAAAAGTAACAAAATTGAGTTATTTGTCGTGAGGTGGATGGACCTAGAGTCTGCCATACAGAGAGAAGTAAGTCAGAAAGAGAAAAACAAATACCATATGCTAACACATATATATGGAATATTAAAAAAAAATGGTTCTGAAGAACCTAGGGGCAGGACAGGAATAAAGACGCAGATGTAGAGAATCAACCTGAGGACATGGGGAGGGGGAAGTGTAAGCTGGGACGAAGTGAGAGAGTGGCATGGACATATATACATTACCAAATGTAAAATAGATAGCTAGTGGGAAGCAGCCACATAGCACAGGGAGATCAGCTTGGTTCTTTTTGACCACCTAGAGGGGTGGGATAGGGAGTGTGGGAGGGAGACACAAGAGGGAGGGGATATGTGGATATATGTATACGTATAGTTGATTCACTTTGTTATACAGCAGCAACTAACACAACAATGTAAAGCAATTATACTCCAATAAAGATGTTAAAAATATATATAAATATATAAAAGCAATGTCAAGGCAAAATAAATAAATAAAAGGTTTTGTAGCCATGGCAATAACTGCCATAGAGGTACTGTATCCTTAATGAACGTCACATATAAGATTTTAGTCACTTGTAAGAATAATTATTCCATCCCATTCAGAAACATATCTAGAGAAATATATATAAATGTTTATTTTATATATAATATATATATTCATCAACGAAATTAGAATTGTTAAAAGTAAAAGATCATTTTTAGTGCTTTTATTAGATTTATGAATCCTTAAAGAGAACTTTATATCAAATATGTTTGGAATAAGATTTTATGTTAATAGATTATATATTATTATTAACAGTTACATATTATTACTATATATAATTATATATATTATATATGTGTAAAGTTATTTTGAGAAAGTGCTTTTTAAATATCCTGGTAAATAATAAACCCTCAATGCTACTGAAATCTTAATCTGAAGTTTTTCAGTCAAGGTAATATTTTTTGTAATACCTTGCGTTATAATACTTAACACAGGGACTTCCCTGCTGGCACAGTGGTTAAGAATCCGCCTGCCAATGCAGGGGACACGGGTTTGAGCCCTGGTCCGGGAAAATCCCACATGCCACGGAGCAACTAAGCCCATGCACCACAACTACTGAGCCTGCGCTCTAGAGCCCGCAGGCCACAAGTAGTGATCACACGCCCCACAACTACTGAAGCCCACGCACCTTGAGACTATGCTCCGCAACAAGAGAAGCCACCGCAATGAGAAGCCCGTGCATGGTAACAAAGAGTAGCCCCCACTTGCCACAATAGAAAAAGCCCTCGCACAGCAATGGAGACCTAGTGCAGCCAAAAAATAAAATAAAAAAAAAAAATAAAATAAATAAATTGAAAAAAAAATACTTAACACAATGTTAATGTAATACTTTTATATGGTTAAAAAATACATTCAAAGAATATTAGGAAATCAATTTAATGCACAATAGATGTAGATCTACATTTACTTGAATGACTTAACACTTCTATATATGTATAAATATATACATTTATTCATTGTATGTCTAAATTAATTCTGATTGCTTTAAAAAAGAACGTTTATTTATTACAGCTTTAAATTTACAGAAAAGTTGCTAAGATAGTACAGAGTTTCCATACACCTCACACCCAGTTTTCCCTATTTTTAACGTCCTATGTTAATATGGTATATTTGTTACAATTAATGAACCAATATTGACATATTATTATTAACTAAAGCCCACATTTTGATCAGATTTTCTTAGTTTTTACTTAATGTCCTTTTCTGTCCCAAGAACTCACCTGGCCAGGGGTTGGCCAGGATACTACATTTATTTATGTCTTCTTAGGCTCCACTTGACTACGACAGTTTCTCAAATTTTCCATATTTTTAATGACCTTGACAGTTTTGAGGCATACTGCTCAGGTATTTTGTTGAATGCTCCTCAGCTGGGATTTTTCTGATGTTTTTCTCGTGATTAGACTGGAGTTGTGCATGTTTGGGAAGAAGACTGCAGAGATAAAATACCACTTTAATCACATCATATCAAGGGAATATGATATCAACATGACTTTTCACTGTTGCTGTTGACCTTGATCACCTGGCTGAGGTACTCCTTATCAGATTTCTCCACTGTGAAGTTAGTCTTTTTTGCCCTCATTCTGCACTGTGCTCTTTGGAAAGAAGTCACTATAATTAGCTGACATTTAGAGGCAGAGTTATAGTCCACCTCCTTGAGGGTGAAGTTTGCACATTAAATATTTGATTTTTTTTTTTTTTTGCACAGGAGACTTGTCTCCCCTCCCTTGCTTACTTATTAAATAATTTATTGATACTAGTATGAATTCGTAGGTATTTATTTTACATTTTGGGTTATAATCCAATACTACTTTATTATTTTCCTTAAATTGTTCCAGCTTTGGCTACTAGGAGCTCTTTCAGTTGGTTCTTGAGCTCTTTTGGCATACTTTCCCTTTTTTTCTTGAGAACTTCCTTCCTTTCTGGCACCTACAAGATGCTCCAAGCTCATCTTGAATATTTCCTGCCCCAGTCCTAGAATCACCCATTTCTCCAAGGAGCCCTGCTACCTTTTATTGGAGAATGATATTAGAAACCAAGATCTGGACACTAGGTGTGCTAATTGTTACTGGGAGCATCATTGCTTCTAGGCCCTCTCAGCTGACAGAAGAAGGATATATATGTGTGTATACTAACCCCTAGATATATAATACCTATAACTAATTCTATATGTAACTATCTCTATTCATATTAAGTTAAATATGAATTTAAACTGATGACTTCAACTCTAGTCTGTTACATTTTAGCCCCCTTCCCCTTGCCTCCTGCCCTTGCTTATTTGTAAGTTTTCACTCTAACAGTGAAAAACCTGGCTCCTGGCTCCTACCTTCCACCATCCATCATCCATTTGTTTAATTGTTCAGTTACAGTGTACATGCATAGCAGTATCATAAATGTTAACCCATAACCTCATGTATCAACTACAGTACAATGCTTATGTAGTTTCTTTTGCCTTTAGTCTTACAGACTCCATTCATTTACAAAGTTACTTAGGTCAGCAACTCCCCCCTCCACCACCACTCCCACCCCTGTCAGATTGTTTCATATATTTACAAACAACTAGATTATTTTCTCACATTCTGCAATCCATCTTGACCTTCTAAATGATTTTTCTAATTTGCATAAATTAAGGTTCATTCTTTGTGATATAAATTTTTATGGATTCGGACAAATGCATGTTGTCATGTATCTACAATTACAGTATCATACAAAATAGCTTCATTGTCCTAAAAAAAATCCCCTGTGCATTACCTATACAACCCTCCTCTCCCCTGTCAACTTTGCTATGGTTTTGCCTTTTCAAGAATGTCACACATTTGGGATCACTCAGTATATAGCTTTCCCAATTGGCCTGTTTCAATTAGCAATATGCATTTCAAATTCACCCATGTCTTGACTTGGATAGCTCATTTCTTTTTATTGTTGAATAATATCTCATTGTATGGATCTACCAAAGTTTGTTTATCCGTTTACCTATTGATTATCTGGGTTGCTTCCAGTTTGGGACAATTATGAATAAAGCTGCTATAAATATTTTTGTTCAGGTTTTTGTGTAGACGTAAGTTTTCAGATCAGTTGGGTAAATACCTAGGAGTACAATTGCTGGACTTCATGGTAAGACAGTATTTAGCTTTGCAGGAAACTTCCAAACTGTTTCACAAAATAGCTATTTCATTTTGCATTCTCACCAGCAATGAATGAGAGCTCCCATTACTCTGTATCCTTGCCAGCAATTGGTATTGCCAATTTTTTTATATTAGCCATACAAATTGGTGTGTTGTGGTATCTCATTACTGTTTCAATTTGCAACTCCTTAATGACAAATGATGTTGAGGATCTTTTCATATACTTATACACCACATGTATACATTCTTTGGTGAGGTATCGGTTCAGAACTTTTGCCCATTTTTTATGTGGGTTGTTTTCCTATTGTTGAGTTTTAAGAGTACTCTGTATATTTTTGGATGCAAGTCCTTTATCAGATATGTGTTTTAAAAATATTTTCTCACAGTTTATAGCTTGTCTTTTGATTATATTAATATTGTCTTTCACAGAGTAAAGTTTTTATTTAAAACATGTCCAACTTACCATTTTTTTCTTTCCTGTATTGTGCCTTTAATGTTGTATCTAAATATTCATTACCGAATCCAAAGTTACCTATATTTTCTCCTGTTTTCTTCTGGAAGTTTTATACTTTGGGGTTTTATACTAGGCCTGTGATCAATTTTGAAATATGTTTTGTGAAAGGTGGTCATCCATTGCTCCTTTACCCTTTACTGAAAAGACTAGTCATTCTCCATTGATTTGCCTTTGGTCCTTTGTCAAAGATCTGTTGGCTATATTTGTGTGGGTCTACTTCTAGGTTCTATTCTGTTCAGTTGATCAATGTATCTATTCTTTTTCCATAAACACACTGTCTTGATTATTGTAGATTTATTATAATTCTTGAAATCAAGTGATGTGAATCCTCCAACTTCGCCCTTCTTCAGTACTATGTTGGCTAATCTAGATCTTGACCTCTGCATTATAAACTTTAGAAAAAATTTACAAATATCTACAAAATAGCTTACTGGTGTTTGGATTGGGATTGTATTGAATCTATAGACGAAGGTGGGGGAAAATGACATCTCAACAGCACTGTGCCTTCTAATCCATGGTCACAAAATATTTCCCCATTTGTTTAAACCTTCTTTTGTTTATTTCATTAGAGTTCTGTACTTTACTGTATTTAGATGTTGCACTTAGTTTTTTAGCATTCTACCTGATTACTTCATGTTTCTGGTGCAATTGTAAAAGGTTGTTGGGTTTCTTTTGTAATTTCAATAGTTCATTGCTGGTATATAGGAAAACAGTTAACTTTTGCACATTAACTTGTAGCCTGCTACCTTGCTATATTCCTTTTTTGGTTACAGGAGGTTTCTTTCTTTTTTTCCAGTTCTTTAGGAATTTCTATATAGACAATCATGTCATCTGCTAACAGTTTCGTTTTATTTTTCTTTTCAATTTGTATACATTTTATATCCTTTTCTTGTCTTACTGAACTAGCTGGGAGACTCAGTATGTTCTTGAATAGAAATGGTGAGACAGGACATCCTTGCCTTGTTGCCCATTTTGGAAAGTGTCCGGTTTTCACCACCAAGTATAATGTTAGCTTAGGGGGTGTTTTTGGTAGATATACTTTATCAAGTTGAGGAAGTTCTCTTTTATTCCTAGTTTTTTGAGAGTTTCATCATAATCGGTGTTGGATTTGCTCAAATATTTTTTCTGCTTCAATTGATATGATCAATTCATTTTTAGCTTTTGATAGGTGGGTTGCAATGATTGATTTTCAAGTAACGAACCAGGTTTGCATAACTGGAATAAATCTCACTTGGTCATGGAGCATAATTAGTTTTTATACACTGTTGTTTGATTTGTAAATAATCTGTTAAAGAATTTTGTATCTATGTTAATGAGAAATATTGGTCTGTAGCTTCTTTTCCTATAGTGTCTTTGTCTGATTTTGGTACTAGGGTAATGCTGACCTCATAGTATGTGTCAGAGACTTCAAATTCCTCTAATGTCCTTGTTTGGTCTCCCCTCTTCACTTTGTACTTTTCATAAAACTCCTCTGGGGGAGTCTGCAGCTTTCAGGTCTTTCAGCTGTAATCCAGTTATTATACTGAAGCTCTGTTGGTGTGGTGGCAAGGTGTAGGGAGGGGAAGTATTTTATAATTTTATGATTAACTCTTAGTCTTTTAGTAGGCTCATGTCCCTGGCCTGTGACTTTCAAAATTGTTTCTTAGTTATATTCCCCCTTAGGTGAGAAGGAAATCTAGAGGGAAAATGCCCCTCTTCCATCTTTGTTATGGAGAATGCTCTGGGCCCTGTTCACAATGATTACTCTTTCTTGACTTTTCACTGTGAGAACCTGGTGGGGTTCCTAGAGGTAAAACTCAAAGTGTGGGAACCTCCATAAGACTTTGGCCAACAAGAGTTTCTCACTCTCATGTTAGTCCACAATCAGTGTTATCAAAATTGTCATTTAGGTGTTCACACCAGTTTATGTCTCTAGCAGCTTCCACTCCAAGTAAGCAGATCTTGACGTACTCCCTGGATCCACCTGTCTCTCCAGATTTAAGAGTGTTGGTTTGCTCTGTGACCTCAGTTCAAGAAAAATCACTGATTTTCAGTTTGTTCAGTTTTTTCTTGTTGTAAAGATGAGAGTAACAACTTCCAAGATCTTTATATGTGGCAGTATTTACAAGACACCAAGTTGGTCGAAGCTGTGGCAGTGCTTCCCTTACAAAGTTAGTCCTGCTGAAAATGAAAGCTCTTTCTGATCACTTAAAAAAAGACTTTTATTTTGTCCATCATAAGTCCCTGTGGAACAAATAAAACCAGGTATAGTTTACTTCTTTCATACCTGGGTATGCTAGAAACATTATTCATGCACAGATCCAGACCAAACTTGTCAGTGTATTAGAAAATCAAGGTTATCATCAGGTAGCTGCTGAAATTAGTCTTGCTGTCATAAATCTGACATGAGGCACTAGGTATTCACGTCTTACCAAATTGTCTCTTTTCTCCCTAATCTTTCTAGGTTTGACTTTTTAGTAGATCTCGACTTCTATTTACTAAATAACATGCTGTTTTCCCTATGGCCCTAGAAACGTGCCCTAAACACAAACTTGCTTAACTTGGACCCTCATAACAGACATAGTCTTTCTAATCTTCTCTCCCTGTATCTCAACAACTCCTTCAGATTTAGCTCCAAAATGGATGGACCTTCTTCAAATATTGTTATCCACATGACTAAACACTGCAACTGCTTAGACATTTCTGAAAACAGGCTCTTCCCAACAGTGATCTCATTTACAAAGGTTTACATTTCTACCACCAACCCTTGGACATTGATATGAACTATTGCTACCTCTTATGAGTGACACTGTGTTAGTTTCCCTAGTCACAGTCTCAATCAATTTTTCTGTATTTAGGATCCATTAGTGAAGTCCTGGCATTCATTGAAGCTGAGGTCATATACATTAAATTACCACTTGGGTGTATTTCAAAAGAGTAGCAAAATTAAACTTAAAAGCTTTTGCACAGCAAAAGAAACCATAAACAAAACAAAAAGACAACCCACAGAATGGGAGAAAATATTTGCAAACAAAGCGACTGACAAGGGATTAATCTCCAAAATATACAAACAGCTCATGCAGCTCAATAACAAAAAAACAATGCAAACAAAAAATGGGAAGAAGATCTAAAGAGACATTTCTCCAAAGAAGACATACAGATGGCCAAAAGGCACATGAAAAGATGCTCAACACTGCTAATTATTAGAGAAATGCAAATCAAAACTACAATGAGGTATCACCTCACACCAGTCAGAATGGCCATGATCAAAAAGTCTACAAATAATAAATGCTGGAGAGGATGTGGAGAAAAGGGAACCCTTCTACACTGTTGGTGGGAATGTAAATTGGTATAGCCACTATGGAAAACAGTATGGAGGTTCCTTAAAAAACTAAAAATAGAGCTACTGTATGATCCAGCAATCCCTCTCTTGGGCATATACCTGGAGAAAACCATAATTTGAAAAGACACATGTACCCCAGTGTTCACTGCAGCACTATTTACAATAGCAGGACATGGAAGCAACCTAAATGTCCATCAACAGAGGAATGGATAAAGAAGGCATGGTGTATATATATACAAGTGAATATTACTCAGCCATAAAAAAGAATGAAATAATGCCATTTGCAGCAACATGGATGGACCTAGAGATTATAATGAGTGAAGTAAGTTTGACAAAGACAAATATTGTATGATATTGCTTATATGTGGAATCTAAAGAAAATGTACAAATGAATTTATTTACAAAACAGAAATAGGGTCACATATGTAGAAGACAAACTTATGGTTACCAGGGAGGTAAGGGAGGGGAGGGATAAATTGGGAGATTGGGATTGATAAATACACACTACTATATATAAAATAGATAACTAATAAAAACCTACTGTACAGCACAGGGAACTCTACTCAGTACTCTGTAATGACCTATGTGTGAAAAGAATCTAACAAAGAGTGGATATATGTATATGTATAACTGATTCACTTTGCTGTACAGCAGAAAGTAACCAACATTGTAAATCACCTATACTCCAATAAAAATTTTTTAAAAGTGGCAAAAAAATCAACACACACACACACACGCACACAAACACATACCAGATATGTATTTTTGGATGGAACAACAACGCATTGTTTAGTCACTGAAACCATATCAAACATTCATAAAATAATTATATTTTTATGCATACATGTTAGAAAAAACAGCCTATTTATAAATACCCAAAGTCCCTTGAGACTTCTTGAATATGCCTGGACACCAAAAGTATGACTTCTTCGCACAAGAAACTTAAAGAAACAAACAAGAAATTGAATAGCCTCACTAAAATCAGAGATTTTACATCTTTTTTTCCCCCTTGTTTGCAGAGGCTTATAAAAGCTGAAGTAAAGTCTTTCTATACTCTATATGATTCATAGGTACCTATGACAACACAATTTAATAGGAGCTGACAAAATACAACTCAGCAGACCTATAAAGGGAAATCTTTCACACACTGGAAAAAACAAACAAACAATTTCCCACTTACTTTGGAGGACTAAGTTGCTGGGTGTCTTCACATTTTATTGTGTACCAATTCTTCTCTCTTTTCATTCCATTTTGCACAATATATTGGACAAGTTTGGGATCTAATACAACCATTTATGAAACTGACCATTTTAGAAACAGGATAAATGAAGATAAGAGGTTTATATCACTCACCTGTCTTCAGTGAAAAGCTCTGAAATCCCTTATAGCTTTTGTTGGATAGTTCCAGAGGTAGTGTGTGTTCAAGTTAATTGATGCTCAACAGAAAAATACTCCTGCCTGCTAAGGAAGGATCTCTGAGGTTTTTCAACACTTTGATATAGTTTTAGCAGAAGGAAGTTTGGTTTTGCTTTAGCCCAACTGGCTTCAGTCAAAATAAGTAATGCTGATATTTCAGAAGCTGGGACCATACACCACACAGTTCCACACTAGATAAAGGAATCTGGATGAATAAATAGCAACTCTTTGGCAAAGGCATTGTACTAAAAAACTGGTTTAGGAATCAGATGCTAATTTGTAGCAATATTGAAGGCTGAGGCCATGAAAGTTTTAAGGTCTTAGGATGGATAAGGTGGATATTATATAGTCTAGGGGTGTAGGACTGAGCTCACTGACAGGAAAACTCATGATAAACAGGTCTAGAGCTGATGATATAGTTAGACAGAACTTGCATCTTTAAGGGATAGAAAATATCATGGGAGATTTTGGTAGCAAAACAACAATGACTCACCAGATATAAACTGGAAGAGGAGGTGTTGGTTGGTCATGCGTCTAAAGGTGTTTTCCAAACCATAACACAGGTTAATAGAGCCCAAGGAGGGCTATGGACTCATTGGATGGAGAAGACAAAGAAAAAAGTATGGGGCCATAAAGGCAGCTGGAACTTGACAGATCGAAAACTGAGAAGAGAGAACTGTAGGAAAAGCGTTCTAAAAACCTATGTATAAATTCCTCCCTGGGTCCTTGGCCAGCTCCTAAGTTGAGCATATTCAGGGTGAGACTCTGGAAGGCCAATCAGAGAACAGAATGAAGAGGCTAGAGAGGAGGGCAGGGATTTCAGAGATCACATAATGCTGGAGAGACACTGGAGCCTAGTCTATTCCAAATGCAGAAGGCCTTCATGAACACACCAGATTTTCAACTGACACCCCAGAAAAGCTATAACCTACAACTAAATATGATGTTCTAAGAATACAGGCAAAACAGAAATAGACCCACTTTAATAGAGCCTAAAATCATCTTTTTATTTTATTTTATTGTGGTAGGAATACATAAAACGAGATCTACCTTCTTAAAATTTTAGGAGTACAATACATTAAGGTTGCCTATAGGTACTATGTTGTTAGAATTGTGGTGATCAACCAATAAGACATAATATTCTTAAGAGGAAGATAACATAATAAAGAACCTCTAAAATCCTCCCCAGTACATGGCATTCTATAAAACAAACAAACAAAAAACTAGACATACAAAGAAGCAGGAAAAAGTAGCTGGAAAAGTGCTAATAAAATCATTCTCAGAAATGATACTGTAACTGGAAGACAAAGACTTCAAAATAACCATGATTAACAAGATAAATATTTATTACTTAAGGTTGTGGCGAGGATCAAGTAAAATCATGTACACACAAATGTTTAATACTTAAATGTTTTCTTTCCACAGACATTGCTAGAAAAACAGTATAACTTCTTAGTAACTACTGATTTCTTGATGTTATGAACACCATTCTTAGAAATAATAGATTAGAATGAGGCTAAGACAAACATAGTTTTATTTCGCATGAATTATACTCCAAATGTGTCTTCCTAAGAATATACCTTGGTTTCTATGATTGAACTTTTGTCTTAATCAGCAATATAATAAGCCATTTAGAGTATGTTCTGCAAAAGATGCCTAATTCCCATGCAGCTCAATATTAAAAAAATAAACAGCCCAAGTAAAAAATGGGCAGAAGACCTAAATAGACATTTCTCCAAAGAAGACGTACAGATTGCCAACAAACACATGAAAGGTTGCTCAACATCACTAATTATCAGAGAAATGCAAATCAAAACTACAATGAGGTATCACCTCACACTAGTTAGAATGGGCATCATCAGAAAATCTACAAACAACAAATGCTGGAGATGGTGTAGAGAAAAGGGAACCCTCTTGCACGGTTGGTGAGAATGTAAATTGATACAACCACTATGGAGAACAGTATGGAGGTTCCTTAAAAAACTAAAAATAGAATTACCATATGACCCAGCAATCCCACTACTGGGCATATACCCAGAGAAAACCATAATTCAAAAAGACACATGGGACTTCCCTGGCAGTCCAGTGGTTAAGATTTCACGCTTCCACTGCAGGGGGCTTGGGTTCGATCCCTGGTCAGGAACTAAGATCCCGCATGCTGCGTGGTGCAGCCAAAAAAAAAAATAAATAAAATAAATAAAAATTAAAAAAAAAAAGACACATGCACCCCAATTTCATTGCAACACTATTTACAATAGCCAGGTCATGGAAGCAACCTAAATGCCCATCAACAGACGAATGGATAAAGAAGATGTGGTACATATATACAATGGAATATTAGTCAGCTATAAGAAGGAACGAAATTGAGTTATTTGTAGTGAGGTGGATGGACCTAGAGTCTGTCATACAGAGTGAAGTAAGTCAGAAAGAGAAAAACAAATACCGTATGCTAACACATATATATGGAATCTAGAGAAATGGTACACATGAACCGGTTTGCAAGGCAGAAATAGAGACACAGATGTAGAGAACAAACGTATGGACACCAAGGGGGGAAAGCGGGGGGGCGGTGTGTGGTGGTGGTGGTGGGATGAATTGGGAGATTGGGATTGACAAATATACACTAATATGTATAAAATAGATAAGTAATAAGAACCTGCTGTATAAAAAAATAAATAAAATTCAAAAAAAAGTTGCCTAATTTTAATCATAATAGATTACTTCTATTCATTTAGCTTTGAGAGTATGGCCTTTCATAAACATTTGCTAAATTCTGTATATAGTTTGCTATTATTCACCATTTATTGACAATAGACTGAGGGGTTGAGGGAACATAAGGGTAAAAGACGAAAAATTCTTAGGAATTGTAAACCATCTAATAGTTCAAACTGGGAAAATGAAATATTGTTAAATGGCAAAATTTAGCAAGAATAAAAGAGAACATAGGTGCTAAAACATTGTGAGGAAAACGTTATGTCTAAGAAATTTCAGCAAATTATCATCATCATCATCAAAAGGTATTTATGTGCCTACCTGCACCTGGAACTCTTTAGAAAGTGAACAAAGCAAATTAGATGATAAGCTACTTTTAGTATAAAAATATGATATGCTGATATGTTTTATGAATAATTTGTTTAGAATATACATTTAGTATATTGGAAAAAATGCATGTTCATACTACTCAGGTTTTTAGGGTAGCATATAATCATTATCCAAAATTATTCACCTTTGAAATTCAGCAGTAACACTGTAGGATAAGGGAAGCTTTAGCTAAATAAACAAATAAATATTCTATTATTTGGAATGGAAAGCTGCTGAAATCATCACTCCCTGGGCTATATTTCAACAATATCATTTAAGGGATAGAAGAAATACATCACTCCCTAACACTTCTCCCTGCCTAATGCAGTTCCATAAAAATATTTCATAGTTAATCAACAGTCATTAATTTCTGTACAATACGCTTCTTAGTTCATTCATTCACTCATTCATCTATAAATTTATTCACATTCCAATTATTTATTGAACATCTATCTTCCTGTCTGGCAGGATTCTAGTCACTGAGGACACAGCAGAGAGCAAGACATTCAAAGTTGCTGTAAGAATGGCTGTTGCATTCTAACTAGGGGAGCCAGAAACTGTTATGAAATAAATAAATAAGATAATTTCAGATGTAAGAATTACACTGAAAAAAAAATGCAGGGTTTAAAATAAAGTGACAAAGAACTGCTTTTAGATTTCAGGAAAGGCAGAGACCTGAATGTCAATAAAAAGCAGGCTAGGTAAAGATTTTGGAAAGTAGTGTTCCAGGCAGAGGGAACTGCAAGTGAAAAGGTATAAAAATGAAGGAAGAGAAAAAAACCAGTGTGGCCAGAGCTTAGTGGGCAGGGATTTGGGATTTGATTAGAAGTGTGGTGGGAAGGCAGTGGAGAGTTTAAGAACCACAATATGATCTAATTTTCTGAATTTAAATATTTTGTTTAAGTATTAGATATGCAAAAAGTGCATAAATCACAATTCTACAACCTGATGAATTTTGAAAAGAAACACACCTTAGTAACAAATAGTCATATAAAAATAGAACATTAGGGAATTCCCTGGAGGTCCAGTGGTTAGGACTCCACGCTTCCACTGCAGGGGACATGGGTTCGATCCATGCCCTTAGGCACAGCCAAAAAAAGAAAAAAAAAAAAATATAGAACACAACAGCATCCCAGAGGCCCAGCATACCACTATCCCACCAGAAGTAGTCATGACTCTGCCTTCTATCTTAGTTTTGCCTCTTTCTGAACTTTTATAAATGGAATCGTATCATTTGTGTTTAACTTCTTTTGCTCAACATTGGGTCTGTGAGGTTCATCCATGTTGTTGCCTGTACTATGTATCTCAATTTATTTTTCTGCTGTGCTATTGTCTGAACAGTTGCATTTATCTTGGATAAATGTCCATTCTTAGTAAGTACTATCAAAGAGTTTTCCAAAGCAGATGAACATTCTCTACTCATCCACCATGTGTGTGAGTTATAGTCACTCTACATACTCTCCAGCACTTGATGTTGTTAAATAGGTTTTTATTTAATTGTTGCCATTCTACTGGGAATGTTGTGATTTCTCATTGTGATTTTTTAAAATATCCATTTTATAGTTTCGTTTTTATTTTGCATATATTTTATATATTTAACAGATAAGAAAATGTTTCATTTTTAAGTTTATAGAACAATGAGTTTTCACAAATGTAAATACTCCTATAGTCACCACTACAATCAAAATATTTTACTTTCATCATCTGAAAACTTTTCTCATGTCCCCGTGCAGTTAACCCTACTGACACGTGGCCCTGGACAAACACCAATCAGCTTTTGGTCACAGTAGATCAGTTCTGCCTCCTCTATAATTTCATATATGAAGAATCATACTGTAGGCATTCTTTTGTGTCTTCTTTTGTTCTGCATATTCATTCACATCGTTGTGTGTATCATTCGTTTTTTCATTTTTATTGCAAAGTAGTATGACGATATATAGATATAGCACAAAATGTTATCCATTTTCCATCAAATCATCTTTTGATAGATATTGACTGGTTTCCAATTTACAGTTATAATGAATAAGGTTGCTATGAACACTCATACACAAATCTTTATGAGGACATATTTTCTTTTCACTCCACTTTGGAAGAGAATTGCTGGGATTCATGGTAAGCACATGTTTAATTTTATCAGAAACAGCTGAAACAGTTCTCCAAAGTAGTTGGACAAATTTTACACTCCTGACAACAGTATATGAAAGTTTCACTTTCTCCTCATGCTTGCCATCATTTGGAATTGTCTATCTTTCAGATTTTCTCTACTGTAGTAATGAGTGGCATTAATGGTATCTTTAGAAGAGCAGACATTTTAACTTTGATGATCTTTCTTATATGACTGGTGTTTTACGCGTGGTACTATTTGCTTACCCATAGATTGCAAAGATTTTTTTATGTGTTTTCTTATAAATATATATAGGTTTAGCTTTTACCTTTAAGACTATGATCCATTTTATGGTGAATTTATGGTATGAGGATCTGGTCAAGGTTCATTTTTCTTCAGAAGTATATCCTAGAATTTCAGCACCAATTTTTGAAAATATTATTTTTTACCCATTGAATTATCTTGGTACTTTAAAAATACTAACTGAACATATATGAATGTGAGTCTTTTTCTGAACATCCTTATTCTATCTTATTATTCTATATGTGTATCCCTTATATCAGTATTTTACTGTCCTAATTACTGTAGCTTTATAAGTTTAGAAAGCAGGTAGTGTAAGCCCTCAAGCTTTGTATTCTTTTTCAAAATTATTTTGACAAGTCTAAGTCCTTCAATTTTCCATATACAGTAGTTGTCCCCTTATCCACAGGGGATATATTCCAAGACCCCCAGTGGATGCCTGAAACCACAGATAGCACCGAGCCCTATGTATACTATGTTTTTCTCCTATACATACATATCTATGATAAAGTTTAATTTATAAATAAGGCACAGAAATAGATTAACAACAATAATTAATAAGAAATAGAACAATATACTATAATAAAAGTTACATGAATATGGTCTCTCTCTCTCAAAATATCTTACTGTACACATTTAATGTTTCTTCCATCTTACCTAAGCACTTACCACATGCTATGACCATAACTTTTGCAGTTTGAGGTGCTACAGAAAAACTATCACAAATTTTTTTTCCTTCACAACTTCACAGATAGAAGGTTTGTTCTTACTGTAGATCATAGTAACCTCAGCATGTAATATTTTTTTCTTCCCTTATTAAGTTGAGAACTTACACCTTTCACTTAAAGGAAGCACTTTACAGCTTTTCTTGACATATCCTAATTGCCAGCATCACTACTCTTGCCCTTTGGGGCCATAATTAACAAAAAAGAGTTACCTGAACACAAGCACTGCAATACTGTGACAGTCGATCCAATAACCTAGTCGACCACTAAGTGACTAAAAGGCAAGATATGCTGGACAAAGGCACAGAGCAAGACAGCTTGAGATTTCATCCTGCTACTCAGAACAGCATACAAATTAAAACTTATGAGTTGTTTATTTCTGGAATATTTTCATTTAATAATTTCAGACCAAGTTTTACCACAGGTAACTGAAACCGTGGAAAGCAAAACCTTGGGTAAGGGGGGGACTGCTGTAAACCTTTAGAATCAGTTTGTTAATTCCTGAGGAAAAAACCAAGTCTGCTTGGATTTTGATTGAGATAGCCTTGAAAATATAGATCAATTTTCAAAGAATTGACATCTGAACAATACTGAGTTACCTAATCTATGAATAAGGTATGTCACTCCAACTCTTTAAGTCTCCATTTCTCTTATCAATGTTTTGTAGTTATAAGTGTACAGGTCTTTCATATATTTTGTTAAATTTATACTTAAGCATTTCATGATTTTGATACTCTTGTAAATGCTCCTGTAAATGGAATTGATATTGAATAAATGTCATGACAGCAGACATCTTTGACATTTTCCTTGGTTTTAGGGCAAAAGCATGTAGTCTTTACCATTACGTTTGAAGTTAGTGCTAGGTTTTCTGAAGGCATCCTTTATCATATTAAGTAAATTCCCTATTATTGTTAGTTTGGCTGAGATCTTTTATAATGAGTATTGAATTTTGTCAGTTTTCTTGCATATACTGAGTTGATCATTTGATTGAATCATGCCTGTTTTTGTATTGACAGTTTTTTTCATTACATTTTCTTTTTTCTTTTAATTTCTATAAGATTTGTACTTATATCTTTTTAATTTTTAATACTGATCATTTGTGCCTTCTCTTTTTCCATCAACTTAGATCTTATCAATTTTATTGCTTTTTTAATAGAAGTTTTTTTTGGTTTCATTATATTTCTCTAATGTTTTGTTGTCTATGTCCTTGATTTCCACTTTTACCATAGTTAGCTCCTTATTTTTGCTTCCTTTGTGTTTAACTTTCCTTTTGTTTTTAATTTTATTAATTTTTTTCTTCCTTTTAAAAAGTTTCTTAAGGTGGAAGCTTAGATCATAGAATATCTCACTTTAGATGCATCCCACAAATTTTGGTATGTTGTGCTTCTTATTTTAATTTAGTTGAAAATGTTTTTTTAGTTTATGATGTCTTCTTTGATTAATGCATTATTTAGAAATGGGTTGTTTAATCTCCAAATAGTTGAGGATTTTACAGATATCTGTTATTGAATTCTAAATTAATTCTGTTTTGGTCAAAGAACATATTCTGTGTGATATTAACTTTTGAAATGTACGGAGACATATGGTAAGTTATATGGTCTAGCATATGGTCTATGTTGGTGAATGTTCCATATACATTAGAAAAGAATGTATATTCTGCTGTATTAGGTAAAGTGCTCTACAAAAATTAAGCAAAGTTTTCTACTCCTACTTTGTTAGGAATTACATCATTTTTTTCCTGTAACTCTTGAAATGATCACGTGAATTTTTTCTCCTTTATTTTATTAATGTGGTGATTTATATTCATTGATATACAAATGTTTTTCTATGTTGTATTTTATAAATATATCTAATTTAATGATATAATGTCTTTTTTATATGTTGCTGGATTTGATTGCTTAATATCTTATCTGGGACTTATGCCTCTCCTGTTCATGAGAGAATGGCCTTTCCTCTTTTTTTTCTTGTAAAGTTATTCTCAGATACTTTGGTGTCAAAGTAATTCTGGCCTCTAGTGGTATTGGGAAAGCTGTACTGATTTACAGCTAGATGTAAATCAATGAAATTAGAACACTTCCTCACACCATATACAAAAGTAAACTCAAAATGGTTTAAATACCTAAGTATAAGTCATGACACCATAAAACTCCTAGAAGAGAATATAGGCAAAACATTCTCTGACATAATTCACAGCAATATTTTCTTAGATCAATCTCCCAAGGCAAAAGAAACAAAAGTAAAAATAAACAAATGGGACCTAATCAAACTTGTAGGATTTTGCACAGCAAAGGAAATCATCAATAAAACGAAAAGACCTACAGAATGGGAGAAAATATTGGTAAATGATGCCACTGACAAGGGGTTAACATCCAAAATACACAAACAGCTCATACAGCTCAATATCAAAAAAACAAACAACCCAATCCAAAAATGGGCAGAAGACCTAAATAGACATTTCTCCAAAGAAGACATACAGATGGCCAACAGGCACATGAAAAGATGCTCAACATCGCTAATTATTAAAGAAATATAAATTAAAACCACAATGAGGTGTCACCTCACACCAGCCAGAATGGTTATCATCAAAAAGTCTACAAATAATAAATGCTGGAAAGGGTGTAGAGAAAAGAGAACCCTGCTGCACTGTTGGTGGGAATATAAATTGGTGCAGCCATTTTGGAAAACAGTATGGAGGTTCCTTAAAAAAGTAAAAATAGAGCTACCATATGATCTTGCAATCCCACTCCTGGGCATATATATGGAGAAAACCATAATTCAGAAAGACACATGCACCCCAATGTTCATTGCAGCACTATTTACAATAGCCAACACATGGAAGCAACCTAAGTGTCCATCGACAGATGAACGAATAAAGAAGATGTGGCACATATATACAATGGAATACTACTCAGCCATAAAAATGAATAAAATGGGCTTCCCTGGTGGCGCAGTGGTTGAGAGTCTGCCTGCCAATGCAGGGGACACGGGTTCGAGCCCTGGTCTGGGAAAGTCCCACATGCCGCGAAGCAACTAAGCCCGTGTGCCACAACAACTGAGCCTGCGCGTCTGGAGCCTGTGCTTCGCAACAAGAGAGGCCGCGACAGTGAGAGGCCCGCGCACCGCGATGAGGAGTGGCTCCCGCTTGCCGCAACTAGAGAAAGCCCTCGCACAGAAACGAAGACCCAACACAGCCAAAAATAAATAAATTAATTAATAAATTAATAATAAAAAAAAAGAATAAAATAATGCCATTTGCCATAGCATGGATGGACCTAGAGAATATCATACTAAGTGAAGTAAGTCAGACAGAGAAAGACAAATATTTTATGATATCACTTACATGTGGAACCTAAAAAATAATACACATTAATCTATATACAAAACAGAAACAGATTCACAGACATAGAAAACACAGTTATGGTTACCAAAGGGGAAAGGAAAGGGAGGGGAGGAACATATTAAGAGTATGGGATTAACAGATACAAACTACTATACATGAAATAGATAAGCAACAAGGATTTACTGTATAGCACAGGGAACTATATTCAGTATCTTGTAATAACCCATAATGAAAAATAATCTGAAAAAAATATATACAATTGAATCACTTTGCTGTATACCTGAAACTAACATAATATTTTAAATCAACTATATTTCAATAAAAAAATTAAAAATTAAAACATAAAAATAATGCTGACCTCATAAAACAAGTTAGGAAGTGGTCTTTTTCTTTTCTCTGGAAATGTTTGCATAAGATTGCTGTTAGTTTTATCTTAACCATGAAGATATATTTGACTAGAGTCTGATTTGTGGGAAATTTTAAAATTACAGATTACATTTCTATACAAAGCACTTCTGTAAGTAAGTAAAAGGGAGAAAATTCAATGTTTACAAAACAGGCAACAGTCTCGAGCAGGAACTTTATAGTAGTCATTCAAAAGGCCAAAACCTTTTTAAAGTGCCCAACTTCATTATTCATCTGGGAGAGGTACATTAACTCCACAATGAAACATATTACCTACCACCTGAATGGCCAAAACAAAAATGACTGAAAATGTCAGATGATGGGAAGGATACAAAGCTACTAGACACTCACACAGTGCACTTCACAAAAGAGGATATACTAATTGCCAATAAATACACACAAAAGTGCACAACCACATTAGTTTTCTGGGAAATATTAAAACCACAATGAGATGCCTCTACATATCACACACACAGGCAAAGATTTTAAAAGACAGATAACATAAAGTATTGTTCAAGATGCAGAATAACGGGCACACAGATACACTTTGTGAGTATAACTGCTTTGAAAAACTGGGTATTAGCAATTATGATAAAATATATTCATATGCTATGATGATGTCACTAGTCCAAGGTATATACCCAGTATTCCCCATGTGATCAAAGGTACATGTGCAAGGATGTCCATGGTAGCATTGTTTAGAACAACTCAAATGTTCATAAATAGTAGAATGGATAAATGAATTGCAGAGTGAAAGAGTGGGAAATATACAAAAGTCAATGGTGCATAAAAAGATGATGACATGTGAGACAGTATTATGGAGAATCCTTGCCATAGGAAAGACTTTGTTGGGATCTTGATTCTGATCTCTGCAAGAAATTTCATTTATCATTAGCTTCCATTGGTATATCTGAATGAGCACTGGGGAGTTTGCCCTCCTTGGATGCTGCAGAGCTTTTATAAGCCACTTCAATATATGGCTAGTTCACAGCACAAAGGTATCTTTCTTTGTTAATTACACTGTCCCCCCAAACTTAGCACATTTCTGATATATTTGCTCCATATACAAGAAAACACAGGCTTTTAATCTCTTGTTCCTTCTATTTCTGCTTGAAGACTGATTCTTGAATAGGCTAATGTCTAATGTTTGAATACTGTGTTAAAAGCAGCAAACAATAGAAAACACACTATTAATGCTCTGGCTATTTCCAACAATACACTGGCCAGACTCAGGAGACAAGTGTTCTAATTTCAGTTATACAAGTTGTAAATTTTATACTTGTATGTACTTTGAATGAGGACTATCTAAAGCATATGTATGGGGCTTGAGTGATTAAATGACCTGAAACTTTTAACCATTCTAAATCTGAGGCTATTGGAAAGAAGCTATGCATGGTTCTAAGAATGAACACGAAACCCCTAAAATTGAGGAGGAGAAAGGCTATTTTTTTCTCGAGCAGATTTGTGAATGAAAAAGATTCCAATATTAAATGAAGGAAACCATATGTGCAGCCAAAAGCATTATCTTAGGATCACATATGTCTCTTTTTGTCTACCAGCGTAAGAAAAAGTGTCTGACCCACTATTTTTTTCGTTCAGGAGCTGAAAATCTTCAATAAAGCACAAAGGCTCAATTCTAGAAAAAAAATAGAGTCCAAATGAATACTATAATGTGGAACAGAAGCAGGTGCATGTAAAAATAAAATGCAGTTTCATAACTGCATGAAAATCATATACTTCAGCATCAAGATGACAACCCTATTTTGCAGCCATAATTGTTATTCTTGTAGGAGCAGAGGCAGTCTTTATTCAGCATGCTTCTGTGTGTGAACGTGTGTGTGTGTGTGTGTGTGTGTGTGTGTGTGTGTGAGAGAGAGAGAGATTGAGTGAGAGAAAATTATCAGAAGCTTATTATACTTTTATATACATTACATATACCTGTGTATATATTTAATGTATATTTATATTTTATGTATTTCTAAAATATTTCATATATATACATATATATCTTTAAATGTTATTACTCTGGAATAAAATATTGATTCTGTTGCCATATAAGGCAATATCAAATCTATGAAACTTGAGCAAAAAATGTATTATTTA
This sequence comes from Eubalaena glacialis, assembly GCF_028564815.1. Classification (NCBI taxonomy): domain Eukaryota; kingdom Metazoa; phylum Chordata; class Mammalia; order Artiodactyla; family Balaenidae; genus Eubalaena; species Eubalaena glacialis. The sequence continues at coordinate 24,365,927 of NC_083736.1, forward strand.
AAATTGATAACAATTTGTGTTCCTTAGTTAAAAGTCTTAGTTCTCATTTCACACCTATGACAAATACTCATCTAATAACACATTTATCCCAAAGTCATTATGATAATACATAGAAATTCCAGGCAGGCTTCTATGGAAGAAGAAATAATTACATACTTAAAATCAGTAATACTTCAAGACTTTTTATATCTTACATCAATAAATAAATTTTGATTAAACAAAATCTTTAGCCCAAAGTATATTATTTTCACTTCTCAAAATAAAAGGTTTAAAATCTATGAATTTCTAGTTACATATACTGATTTTTTTAAACTAGTCATTTGTTTATTCTCTTATAGTACACACATCATATGTGTTTGTGTGTGTGTGTGTGTGTGTGTATATATATATATATATATATATATATATATATATATATATATATATATACACCTATAAAAACATCCAAGGCAAATTTTACTTTTTAAAAAATGGCTTAATCCATCTTTAAATTCATTTAGTTTGCATGGCTGCTGAATTGAAGGACTTCAGGACCACGACTCTCTCTTTTCCCCATAAGCTTTTGTTTGTGTGTTTTACATTGAAAATTATACTGAGCTTGAAAAAATCATATTTTCATCAGTTTAGAATTAAAAACAAAGAAGTGTATCTTGGAGATGTTATATTTCTTTAACAGAGAATTAGCTAGTGGAGGTCTTTTTGTTTTGGTTTGGTTTTGTTTTTGTATTTGTTAAATGCTTGGTTTCACTCCTTTGCATTTTGAAAAGACATAAGGCTAAATTTGTTCTAATTGATACTTCTAAACAAATCTGCTTGGATTTAACAGTAATATTTTTCTGACAGATATCTTTACTCAACCAACTTCTTTTCTCATGTTGAATCACCCTAGTATAACAAAATAAATCTTATGGTGTTCAACACTTTTTAAATCAAATTTGAAAAAATATTTGCTATTTAACCACTGTTACAGATGATTTTATTCATTCATTAAACATTTAAGTAGTAACTTAAAAGATACTCAAGGCAATTTATGGGAAAAAAATTAAGGTCAGAAGCAATTAGTGCTGCCACTCATGCAAAGCATTTGTTTTTATTTTTCTTTTCCATTTATAACTTGAGTTTCAAAAAGGAGATATATTTATGTTAAGATACTACAGATGACTCTCCTATTTTTCTTGTTTAGCTTGTTTCTCCCAATTGAAACAAGAATGTGCTTGTCAAATACTTTGCAGAATAGAGGCTTCTGGATATTTCATTACATTTTTCAAAAAGTATAAATCACTTGCTACCAGTTTCAGAGGTAGCATCTTCAAATCTTGGTAATATATAAACAAGCTAACAAAATAAACTACTAAGAATGGAAATACTTACATGTAACCATTTTTTTATGGAAAAAAAATGTTAAAGATAACTTGCCATATAGAATTTTGACAGATAATATTCATTTCTCAGTTGAAATACTAACTATAATAAAATTAATTTGACAAATATTTAGATATACAAATGGTGGCTTGCATAGTAGGCATATATGAAGTACTTCCTTACTTTATAATTTAAAAGAAAATTTATTAAATTGAATATTTAGAATAAAGTACAGTATTTTTAAACCATGAGAGTGACTTTTTAAAATCTGTCATTTTCTATGCAGATCAAATTAATTACAGGTTGGAATGGCTGAATTCATTTATTAAGGAAACTTCCAAAATATTTTTTAATCTATTAAGTAATTTTTTTTTACAAATGAATTTAAAAATTGAAAGAATCTTAAAGTACCCATTTCCTGCTCTTCATTTTGGAAACAAAAACTGATCTGTAGAGGATAAGTTACATGCTGTACCAGCGAGGATTTATGTTATAAGAAATACAGGCAAGCTGAGAATCAGAAACAGAAAAAGAACTATTGGAAGAACATCAGGAAGCCAAAGAATCAGAATAGTAAAATAACAGACATGTAGGAAGATTCAAGATTCAAGATTCAATTCAGCCAAATTCAAGAACGTGAAAAGCTTGGTCAGGACACCTCTGTTAGCACCACTGTTCCTGAATAAATGTCCCTGAAACCACTGGACTCATGATAACTGCTGCATCCACACGGCACAGTTTCTCAGCTTCCCTTGGTCTTTTTTGTTATGCCTTCAAGTTAAAAAATCTCAGGCTCAGGACACCCTAATTGCCAGGCCAATGTCATGCACCTATCTCAGGGCTACTTGAAGGAAAGAGAGGAAATATGGCCACGATGGCTTTTGTAGTGAAACACAGGGCCTTCTGCTTACCAGGATTAACTCAAGTGGGAATCACCTCCCCTCCCCCGCAAAAAAGAGTTGTTTAGATGTTGGGTTCCAAAAATAATAAGTGCACACCATAGACTTTCCAATATCCAAATCCATCCTTTCTAACTTAAATTTCCAAATTCAATGGCCCGTATTCAGTTACTACAAACAGTAACAAGTCACAATCTTTAGATGATGCCTCAGTATTTGGTAAAGATTTTGTATCAGTATTTTAGAGTGTACCACCACTATGCGTCCCACTTATAGTAGGAAGAAAGAGCAGAAAAGAAGAAAGGCAAATTATTTAAAATATCTACCTATACATGACACAATAAGCGGGGTAGGAAACATGGGTAAGACGATGCATTCTCTATTTTTGCAATCGTTCACCAGACTGTAGGTATTTACAAGGTTTCCCTTTACCCATTCTGTATTTGCCTTTCTTCAGCCATCTCCTGAGCTGATTAAGAATTCATTAGGCACATGTATTTACTGCTGAGCGGTGCAGGGGTTTGCAACGAGCTTCCCCCAAAAGGTGCCGGTTTTGCATGAGGCTTATTTTGAGCTAAAGGTAATTGAGACCCTGTGGGCTCAAGATAAACTACTGTCCCTCCCTTAACCTAGAAAAATTACACTGGGGATTTTACCAGAAGAGAGTTATTACTGGAGATAAATTTTATCTAAGTGGCCCCATCTATACGGCGGGGCAAACATCTAATTATCAAACATTCACTCTTCTTCTCCCGTCCTTGGAAGCCCCAGGCTCCTATCCCATTCCTTAGCTCGGGATGGCATATATATCTCATTTTACTTTTCTGTTTCTGAACCTCTCATGTATAGGGGGTCTCTGACCTTCTTATGTGTGTGGGGTTCCCATACATATGAAATTAAATTTGATTCTCTCCTGTTAATCTGTGTCATGTCAATTTAATTCTTACACCAGCCAGAAGAACCAGAAGGGGAGAGGAGAGTTTTCCTCTGCCTCGACAGTGGCTTTCCTCTGCCCTGAGTGGCTTTCTTTCATAAAGTTGCAGTAGTCTTCCACATCACTTACTTCCAGACAATGTAGTATAAGGAGTTGCTCCAGGGACCACCTGAGTTTCATAAATACTGCTCTTTCCCTCTGTTTTTTATCAGCAACCTTATTTCCCCTTAATAATTAAGATCAATCACTCCAACCAATGCCATAACTTCTCCCTGCTCTCCCATCTTTTTTCTTTTCTTTTTTTTGCCTGTTTACCTAATGGCATTAAAAGGCTGAAATTGCTAGGTGTTAGTCATTTAGAATCTAAGAGAAATATTATTATATTTCATGGTGGAAGCATGCATTCCAGGGTACTAAAATGAGAACCTAGAGGTATGAAGATCTGAAGTAAAACTGAGTGATTCAGATTTAATCACGAGAGCCACCATCTCCATTTCCTCTTGTTTATTACATGAATGCTGGCTAGGGACCATCAGCTTCATATGTTATGCACTGATTCACATCTTACATGGCATCTTGTAAGACAGTGCAGTCTTATCCCTTTCAAGTCCCTGATCATCCAGTTAAGCCACAAACTGTTAGTGTCTGCTCATGAATTGCTATTTAGATTTAGCTCAGGCCATCCTTTCAAGTAAGGTGAACTATTAAATGGGCCATTTGAAATTTTGGCAATGGGGAAGATTTCCCCTTCTGGGACATTTCTATCAAATATAACATGATCATCAACTTCTGGCATGGGCCATGCAGAACCATCTATTGGATTGGCCAAAAGATTCGTTCGCGTTTTTCCGTAAGATGTTACGGAAAAACCCCAACGAACATTTTGGCCAACCCAATATAATCTGGGCTCAGACATTATCCTCAGTTTATTGTTTGTAGAAAACTCCGCATGAAGTCTTCAGTATAGGTTAAGGAGGGGTGGGAATGAAGTGGAAGTAGGCATTCCTAGAGTTTTAATCATTGTGATCATATTACTAGATGTTGAAGCACCCCGGGCCCCATAGCTGATTTTGGTGAATCAGAAATACACATTCATTTTATACTGGGCAGATCAGCTGACATGGTCACCTGTTGTCCCATGGTCAAGGCTACAGAGTCCACCAAGATTTTATATATAGAATAAGTCTATACTTTCTTCATGACATATCTATGTGTATACATCTATATATTTTTATTTATATCTGTATCTATATCTATATCATGACAAGGATATGGCCTTTCTAAAACACCCTTATGTACTTTATTTTCCTGTCTTTTGCTTACAAAACCTTGCCATAGTCTCTATATATCTAACATGGGCATTTTAGATAATATTGAATCTGCTTGGACATAACGTCCAAATTAAAGATCTGCTCTCAGTGCATCTTGAACTAGCTGGAGAGCATTTTCTGGATTTAACTCAAAGCACCTTTTGCATTAACTTAGTATATATTGAGTAGTACCTTTAATTGTTGTTGAATTAAAAATCAAAGGAAGACTCTGAAGTACTATGTTTCCTTCTTAGTGGTAGCTGGTGTAATCTGTTCTCTACTTTGGAAGGACTATTTTACCATGGTCCAGAAGACTAGACTCTCAGAAATGTTAGAATTTTTTTTCATTGGTTTATTGCTCTCTTTCTCTCACTTTGGCTAGCATGCTTCTTACAAAGATATGTGAGGTTTCTACTAACTCTTTGGGTTCTATCAGTATGATGGCATAACATAGTTGAACTGCATGGTAATGAAATGTTCCAGATTAAATTTGACTTTAGATTTCATAGCCTTGAGGCAAGATATATGTCCTTTTCAGGTGATGGCAAATAGCATCTATTTTTTGTTTTTGCTTTCTCAGCTCACTGCCAGAGTGTTTATTGTTTGTTTGTTTTCAAACTGATAGCTGTTAAAAGATGTCAGGAACTACACAGATTGACTCCAGGAAGGAAGCCCCATAAGGAACAGTGACTTATCAAGCACATTCACAATAATCCACTGTCATTCTCTGAGACACATCTACCTCCTTCATTAGTCAATCTGTGATCTTGAATGGAGATATGATAGGCCTCTCGATGTCTACATTTAAAAAAAATTCTTTGAACTCATCTTTGTAATTCTTTCAAGGATGTTGGATTCCCTTTCCTTTATTATTGTAGTTTGTGCAGATGATTTCAGAGACATCCACTTGCTTCTATGCAACAGAAAAGCCAATAGTCTATAAATTAGAGAGTCAGTGCGGGATCCTGTCATTTGTTGATACTATTTACAAATCATGCAATCAGCTTCTGGTAGAAGGAATGCAGAATATGTTTTGAGTCCACTGCAGTTCAACCATGAGGCAGACTTAGAAAACAACTGAGGTTATAACCATACCCTTCTAAGCCTGCACCCTGACTGACAGAGTGAACTGGTGTTCTCGGTCCATATTACCGGGGGGTAATGTTTGTTCAGAGTCAGCTCAAAAAAGTCCCTTAAGAAATGGCGCACTGTGTGCATGGGGTGAGTGGTGAGAAAAAGAGAGGGTTTTACTCTGGGTCAGGAGGGGATGAGAGGGGCGTGGGCAGGGTTGCAAACTCAAATGCCTACATGGGGCAGTTGATAAGATAAATTAGTGCTGCAGGCTGGGCGACAGAAGAATGTTCTTAGCTTCCACAAATAGATAGGAGTTCGCCTATATTTCTTGAGACACAAGGCCCTCTCTTGGTCTCTCTTTGGTTTCCTACTTTTGATAGATAAGTGTTATGAGAAATGTTTTGCTTTCCTCTTAACTCTACCATAAACAACATCAGCCAAAGTTCCCGATACACATCTACATATGCCGGGCTTCAAGTACCTGGAAGGCAAGGGCAGCACTGGGGACTGGGCACAGGATGCTGCCTACAGAAGCAGCAGGCTCTTCCACTTCAGTTGGGTGGGGTGGAGGGAAGGAATTGGAACCCAGTATGGCCACATCTTCCAAATTTTCAATAGATGCCACTGTACGTAAAAACTTCTCATTTAAAATTTTTAACTAAACAAAATTTAAAATGTCACCTCAAGAATTAAAAAAGAAAAAACACCAGAAAACAAAATTTTCAAAGTCCCTCAAAAATCTTGTCCTTTCCCTTTCTCAAGTATATTTGCCCTGGTAAAGGACCATGGATCCTATAGTGGAAGACTGGGGGAATGGGCAAAGGATTTGTAATGCTATTATACGGTGTTTCTTTAAGAGTCAGGTTCCTCAGAAGCAGATCCAGTAACAAACAACAACGTACAAGTGACTTATTAAGGAAGTATCTCCAGGAAAAACTATTAAAGAACTGGAGAAAGCAGGACAGGAAAGAGAAAGAAATTGAATGAGCAAATTTAGGTAACTTTAGCTTATTCCAAAAGGAAATCCTTAGAGTGTAAATTATACCTCAAAATGTTCTGACTAGAGACAATGGAGCTGGGGTTTTATATTCTCCCTCCAACATTAGTCATTGTTTAAGGGTTGCTTGACAAACACTCAGGCACTTCCTGCTCTCTGTTCATGTGGACATAGCAGTTTCAATAGCCCAAAGGCAGTTTTCCAAAGAATCAGAAGTAAAGGCGCACCAAAGTTGGAGGGCTGTACACAGAAACAAACAAAAATAAGATGCAATGGGATCCAAAAGAAGCACTCACAAGGTCTAAAAGAAGCAATGTTCCTTCAATTAAAGTGCCATAGGAACTGCAAAGAATTGAGAGAGAGACCAGTGACTCAAGTTTGAGGTCCTTTCACCAGCGTTGGGGTTTTAAATTTAGACAAAACAGGATTTCAGGGGGCTATCCATCTGTTTTGGCCCTAAGGATCCTATGATCAATTAACCATTGCCAAAGACCCCTGTACACCTGATCATTTGAAATAATACTGTGTACTAACCTTGTTGCTTATGTAAGCATGTCGCTCTGCTTACTGTTTGGGCTCTTTTCCCACTGAATGCTCAAGGATTATGTCATCCCTATGAAAATCAAAAGCCTTTTCAACTTTGGAATCTCTAACCAATAATCCAAAACTAAATAAAACATCCACCAAGGCATTTTTCAAAAGTTTTAAGAATTACAATGTAATTCTTAAAATCTTTATGAAGGGAATTATCTTCTTGGCCATTTTGGGGATGGGGCACAAATATGTGGGTAGGTGGGTCACGCATGTTGAAAATAATACAGCATTCCTATCATCTGAAATATTTGAATTCATGAATTATTGGCACCTCAACTTTATTTAGAGTGGGTGATAAGTGAATTTAGGTCTCCATATACTGCCTATATCATAGCTACCAGAGGGCAGAGAATAGTGAACACCCTGACCGTTCACTTAAGAGCTCATTCAAACCTTATTCTGTCTTCCAAAAGATATGAGAAAGAGTCTCTTTGTGGCTCTTGGCTCAGTGTTAATCATAGGCAGGGGGATAATTATAAGGTTGGATTTACAGGGAAAAATTTACTTAAAAATTAACGTGATAAATTTCTTCTTAGTTAAATTAGCAATTTTTAAATTAATTACTAATCAGCAAACAGTATTGTCAAGGCTATGTTATCTTCTGACATCCAGAAAACCACAGAGGTTCTTCCGTTTGAAGAAAGCGTGTGAATAAGACATTGCATAACCGTATTTCTTCAACAGGCGTACTTGATATCAAGTGGAATATGCATTCGGTGAGTGTGGAAAGATAGGAGGAAAAAACTAAGTGTAAAACAATAATTGTATAGAATTGCTTGGGAAAATTAAAGACGTATTGTTGACCATAGGAAGTTTATAAATTGGTAATAACTGTCAAAATACATTATTGACTGGCAGACTATATCTAGCTTTATGAATCTAGGATGTATAGGATTTTTGAAGAAACAATTTCTTAATTAAAATAAACCTTGAAAAAGCTTTGATACTAGGACTAAAAACTTACTCTAGAAGGAAAAGCAAGATGTAACAATAAGCAGTCTCTAATTTAGAGGAATTGTCCGTGAACTACTCATTTAGTATCAACCGTGATGAGGAAGAAGAAGCAAACATGGCATAGGTCTCTTTATATATGTTTTCAGTCAAATGGGAGGAAATGGTACCAATGAAAGAGAATTTAGTACTTGTACCAGATATGTGACTCAGACAAATGTAAAACAAAACTTTAGAGAAAATAATCTGCTTTATCCCTATTGGTAGGAGAAAGAAACTGGGGTTGGGTGAGCATTGAAAGAGACCCTTGTGTGAAACCAGGCAGAAAATTAAGTGGGAAATTAAAAGAAGATATTGGTCAGGACCACTGGGAAATTCATTTTAAAACACTATTCTAATAAGGGTATCTCTTTCTAAACTAGAAATATAGCATTGAATTTAGCACTCCCCGGCTTCAAAGAAATTTTAGTACACTCTCTTATATTTGGGGCTAAGAATCATTTAACAAATTGAACCTGAGGAAAGTAAAGGCAATAAAACAAAATTTGTAAAAACAGTAGGAACAAAAAGCATTATGAGAGCATACCTACAAGAGTGCATACAAATAATAAAACAAAACAATTGTTCAAATAGTTAAAGGATTAACCATAGCTGTAACAGTTGCATTGGTAGTACAATTGTGAAAATTATTGATAAGAGTTTACATATTTTAGCAGAAATCTATATTTACATTGTGGATAAAAAATTAACCAAATTCTTCTTTATTCTTTTTACTTTAATTTCTGCAGTTATTACATTCTAAGGTTTCCCTTTTTTCTTTATCTGAGTCCATAAAATGATATTCCAACAAAAAGAAACTATCAGACCCAATATAATTTATTTAGATGTATCCATGTGTCCAAAATAGGGATACAGTGGCCATTGGGACTAGACAAGCTTAGGCCATAAGCCAGGACTATCATGACAAGAGTTGGAATTATCTTTCCATCCTTTCATTCCACCATTAGACACCTCTTCAAATTTCTTTGCAGTGAGAGAGAGAACCAAGAAAAACATCTTATCATTCGTGTTTGATAAATCAAATTTCTATATTTATGCCCACTATCCCCTTCTTCCAGAGGGCATTTTTTCTTTCTCTAGCCATAATATTAGCATTAAAACTCAGAAACATATTTAGATATGCCAAAACAGCATGACTGTGTTTATGCTTTAAGCTTCTGGTCTGAACTCTTCTCAACATGATTTTATAAGATAATCGGGTCCATTACACTTGAAGTGTCAGGCTGATTGCTGTGGTCAGTACAGACCTCAACAAGAAGCTTTACAGATTCCCACTGCTGGGTACAATCTCTCATGAGCCGTTATTTCAGCCACCTAAGGGAAACAGACCCTAGGGAATCACTAATAATTGCATATCTCCTTTCCCACAGCTAACTTAGAAGCTCGAAGTTTGCAGACAACTTTCCCTCCTGTTTACCAACTTTACTCTCTATTTTCTCTATATTGTTTCAAAATGTGGAGATGACACTCCACTAAGCTGGGAAAAATTAAATGGCACTCAGAATTTTCCCCAAATGTGTAGAAAGCTTGAAAGATGTGCAGGTCTTAATCTCTCAAAGAAAATCATATTATCATAAAACATAGTTGACACAGAAAAATCCTGTCTAGGCAGATCAATTTAGCAAATTTATCAGCTCCCTGAGGGTAGGGATCATGTGTGTTTTATGACTGCTGTTACATCTCTATGTTTAAAGAGTTCCTGGCCCAGAGGGGCCAATAAATATTTGTTTAACAAATGGGTGGATAAATAAATCTCCATGTTTATCTACCATTAACTCAGCACTTGATTTCTGCCTCAATCTGATCTGTGTTAGACTCACTTAGTATGAACCTACCTCCACTTCTGAATTGTTAGCTATAATCAGTAGAAGCTGTCACTTCTAGTATATCTCTGTACTTAATAACCTTTAGATTAATTTGACCTTTGTCTTTTCCTCAAGTGATTTTCATAGTGCTGTACACATTAGCAGACACTAAAAAAAATTCCTGATGATAAATCTGCATGAACATATGATATCTCTGACTGGCTGAGAGTTGTTAGGCTTGTGGAACAAATTCTTTAGACTCTGACTTCCGTTTGTTTGTCTCATAATTTTTTTTTTTCTATTCCTGTCCCCAGTCCATAGGAGATGATCATTCAATACTGGCTGTTTGATTAAAAGCAATCTATCAATAAATTAGGAGTTTGGGATTAACATATACACGCTACTATATATAAAATAGGTAAACAACAAGGACCTACTGTAGAGCACAGGGAACTATACTCAGTATCTTGTAATAACCTATAATGGAAAAAATCTGAAAAAGAATATATATATGTAAAACTGAATGTTAAAAAAGCAATCTAAAGTTTAATATATTCTCCTTTTAGAAAACTTTGCTCTCCTCACCTAACCTAACACAGATAGGTATTTTTCTTTCTAACAGCATTTCCTGATTTTATAAAGATTTCCTGATTCTACACTGTTAAAGCAATGAACATAGTTATAATTTTTTCTTGCTTCCTATTAACGTTACGGAAACTGTTTTCCCCCAGCCCAGAAACTCACCATGACATATTTCACTTTGAAAGTGAATATGAACCAACATGATACATATGTTCCATATCTTTCACATTGAAGGTTTTAACCTAACTTGCCATCACTCTAGGCAGTATAGTTTGAAATAAATTAGATGCCAAAGATAAACAACACTATGTTAAATGAATAGATGGAAAGAATTATACAAGCTCAGCTACAATATGCATAAAAGCAGTAAGCAGTATATGGGGTAACTATCACATCAAAGAGAATAGAAAAAAAAGATAAATTCTCAAAATCATAGTGCAATCTCAAATCTATCAAATGAAGATGGATAGAAATGTCACATATAAACATGTAGACAAGACAATGACTTTTTAAACTATAGCAGCATATATTATACACTGAATACAATGTAATACCATTTTTATGTGAGGGCAATAGCATTTCAATACTTTGTTCTAAAATGTGAAATTGCAATGCAATAAAAAAAATTCAATCTTTTTTGGTAAATTAATTCCATTACAGATGCAAGAAATACTTCAAACACTTCATACTTTTTGCAGTTCAGGTTCAGATCAAAAAAAAATTTTTTTTGTTCACTATAGGACAGTATTTTTAAATTGATTTCTTGTAATTCATTATAACCTTGCTATAGTGTATTCTGTGTGTGTGTGTAGACACAATTTTTCTCACTGGGGATAGGTATACTTCTTTACATTTTCATTTTTAAACTCATTCCTTTCCCAATTTGGGAAGTTTTTATGTAATAAAGTTATAACATGTCAGATTTGATAAAATTTTCAAGTGAAAACACTACACATTTTCACAAAAACATATAATTTCATCTCTTTCATTGTCTACTTAATATTTTTATTCACTAAACAAATATCACTATCTATATTTGGGAGAATTACACCTTTTTCTTTTAAGGAGCAGAGATGATTTGCATAAAATACTTAAAACAGCTACACTTTCAGATCATTTTCATGTGTCAAATACCATACTAAATATTTTATATACTCTTTTCAATGATCAAAAAAGTTGGTGACATGATTCCATTGCCTCAGGTAAGTAAACTGAAATCATATAACTTTTACTTGAGAGAAGTTTGCTCAAATTTGTGTTGTTCTGACTCCCTGCAAAAGCTGCTTTTCAATTCAAATCCTGAGCTTCTGGCCACAGAGGGTTGTTGTCAGCCCTCTCCTATTCTATTCTGTTTGACTATTTGAGTCAAGTACAAGTAGACATGCTCCTAAAATCTTCTTCCTTTGTCAAAATGATATATATATAGATATATAAATTCAATCATTTATATGTATTATTCAATCATTCAATCATATACAGAGAGACAGAGACAGAGATTCAGAGAGACAGAAACAGAGAGACACAGAGAGAACATTATAAACAACTAAAATATTCAGTGAGTTATCATATTTTTGTTCCTGAGTCCTAACTAGGAAGAGTCCTATATGCTTTTCTGGTTCTTTCCATAAAATATACTGCTTTCAGATTGGCAGCCCTCTGAAATCATCACTGCTACAATGCAAGATTATAATCTCAATGTTTCTTTTCTTTTCTTTTTTTATCATTACTTTGTTCTTTTTTAATTGCCAAATAATATTCTATGGTATGGCTATGCCACATTTTACTTGATGGGTATTTGGGTTGTTTCCACTTTTTGACCATTATGAAAAATGCTTGTATGAACATCTGTGTACACGTTTTTGTGTGGACATATATTTTCATTTCTGTTAGGTATAGACTGAAGAATAGAATTGCTGGGTCATATGGTAACTCTATGCTTAACCTTTTGAGGAACTGCCAGATTGCTTTCCAAAGTGGCTGCATTATTTTACATCCCCACCAGTAGTGTGTGAGGTTTCCATTTTCTCCACATCCTTGCCAACACTTGTTATCATTTGCCTATTTGATTGCATCCCTCCTTGTGGGTGTGAAATAGTATCTCAATGTGGTTTTGCTTTACATTTCCTTGACAGATAATGATGTTGATCATCTTTTCACATGCTTATTGGCAATTTATATATCTTCTTTGGAAAAATGCCTGTAAAGATCCTTTGCCATTTTTTTTTTTTTTTTTTTGGCTGTGCCGTGCAGCATGCGGGATCTTAGTTCCACAACCAGGGATTGAATCTGTGCCCCCTGCACTGGGAGCGTGGAGTCTTGACCACTGGACCACAGGGAAGTCTTTCCTTTGTCAATTTTTAATTGGGTTATTTATCTTTTTATTATTGAGTTATAATAGTTCTTTATTATATTCTAGATACAAGTCCCCTATCAGATATATGATTGCAAACATTTTCTTCTGTTCAATGGGTTGTCGTTTTTTAATTTTTAACATCTTTATTGGAGTATAATTGCTTTACAATGTTGTGTTAGTTTCTGCTGTATAACAAAGTGAATCAGCTATACGTATACATATATCTCCATATCCCCTCCCTCTTGCGTCTCTCTCCCACCCTCCCGATCCCACCCCTCTAGGTGGTCACAAAGCACCGAGCTGATCTCCCTGTGCTATGCGGCTGCTTCCCACTAGCTAACTATTTTACATTTCGTAGTGTATATATGTCCATGCCACTCTCTCACTTCGTCCCAGCTTACCCTTCCCGCTCTCCGTGTCCTCAAGTCCATTTTCTACATCTGTGTCTTTACTCCTATCCTGCCCCTAGGTTCATCAGAACCATTTTTATTTTTTAGATTCCATATATGTGTGTTAGCATACGGTATTGGTTTTTCACTTTCTGACTTACTTCTCTCTGTATGATAGACTCTAGGTCCATCCACCTCATGACAAATAACTTAATTTTGTTTCCTTTTATGGCTTAGTAATACTCCATTGTATATATGTGCCACATCTTCTTTATCCATTCATCTGTCGATGGACACCTAGGTTGCTTCCAAGTCCTGGCTATTGTAAATAGTGCTGCAATAAACATTGTGGTACATGTCTCTTTTTGAATTATGGTTTTCTCAGGGTATATGTCCAGGAGTGGGATTGCTGGGTCATATGGTAGTTGTTAGTTTTTTAAGGAACCTCCATACTGTTCTCCATAGTGGCTGTATCAATTTACATTCCCACTAACAGTGCAAGAGGGTTCCCTTTTCTCCACACCCTCTCCAGCATTTATTGTTTGTAGATTTTTTGATGATGGCCATTCCGACTGGTGTGAGGTGATACCTCATTGTAGCTTTGATTTGCATTTCTCTAATGTTTAGTGATGTTGAGCATCCTTTCATGTGTTTGTTGGCAATCTGTATATCTTCTTTGGAGAAATGTCTATTTAAGCCTTCTGCCCGTTTTTGGATTGGGTTCTTTGTTTTTGTGATATTGAGCTGCATGAGCTGCTTGTACATTTTGGAGATTAATCCTTTGTCAGTTGCTTCGTTTGCAAATATTTTCTCCCATTCTGAGGGGTGTCTTTTCATCTTGTTTATGGTTTCCTTTGCTGTGCAAAAGCTTTTAAGGTTAATTAAGTCCCATTTGTTTATTTTTGTTTTTATTTCCATTTCTCTAGGAGGTGGGTCAAAAAGGATCTTGCTGTGATTTATGTCATAGAGTGTTCTTCCTATGTTTTCCTCTAAGAGTATTATAGTGGCTGGACTTACATTTAGGTCTTTAATCCATTTTGAGTTTATTTTTGTGTGTGGTGTTAGGAAGTGTTCTAATTTCATTGTTTTACATGTAGCTGTTCAGTTTTCCCAGCACAACTTATTGAAGAGGCTGTTTTTTCTCCATTATATATTCTTGCCTCCTTTATCAAAGATAAGGTGACCATATGTGCGTGGGTTTATCTATGGGCTTTCTATCCGGTTCCATTGATCTATATTTCTGTTTTTGTGCCACTACCATACTGTCTTGATTACTGTAGCTTTGTAGTACAGTCTGAAGTCAGGGAGCCTGATTCCTCTAGCTCCATTTTTCTTTCTCAAGCTTGCTTTGGCTATTTAAGGTATTTTGTGCTTCCATACAAATTGTGAAAATTTTTGTTCTAGTTCTGTGAAAAATGCCATTGGTAGTTGGATAGGGATTGCACTGAATCTGTAGATTGCTTTGGTAGTTAGTCATTTTCACAATGTTGATTCTTCCAATCCAAGACCATGGTATATCTCTCTATCTGTTTGTATCATCTTCAATTTCTTTCATCACTGTCTTATAGTTCTCTGCATACAGGTGTTTTGTCTCCTTAGGTAGGTTTATTCCTAGGTATTTTATTCTTTTTGTTGCAATGGTAAATGGGAGTGTTTCCTTAATTTCTCTTTCAGATTTTTCATCATTAGTGTATAAGAATGCAAGAGATTTCTCTGCACTAATTTCATATCCTGCTACTTTACCAAATTCATTGATTAGCTCTAGTAGTTTTCTGGTGGCATCTTTAGGATTCTCTATGTATAGTATCATGTCATCTGCAAACAGTGACAGTTTTACTTCTTCTTTTCCTATTTGGATTGCTTTTATTTCTTTTTTTTCTCTGATTGCTGCAGCTAAAACTTCCAAACCAATGTTGAATAATAGTGGTGAGAGTGGGCAACCTTGTCTCGTTCCTGGTCTTAGAGGAAATGGTTTTAGTTTTTCACCATTGAGAATGATGTTGGCTGTGGGTTTGTCATATATTGCCTTTATTATGTTGAGGTAGGTTCTCTCTATGCCTACTTTCTGGAGAGTTTTTATCATAAATGGGTGTTGAATTTTGTTCAAAGTTTTTTCTGCATCTATACTGAAATATCATATGGTTTTTATCCTTCAATTTCTTAATATATCACGTTGATTGATTTGCGTATATTGAAGAATCCTTGATTTCCTGGAATAAACCCTACTTGATCATGGTGTATGACCCTTTTAATGTGCTGCTGGATTCTGTTTGCTAGCATTTTGTTGAGGATTTTTGCATCTATGTTCATCAGTGATATTGGCCTGTAGTTTTCTTTTCTTGTGATATCTTTGTCTGGTTTTGGTATCAGGGTGATGGTGGCCTCATAGAATGAGTTTAGGAGTGTTCCTCCCTCTGCTATATTTTGGAAGAGTTTGAGAAGGATAGGTGTTAGCTCTTCTCTAAATGTTTGATAGAATTCGCCTGTGAAGCCATCTGGTCCTGGGTTTTTGTTTATTTGAAAATTTTTAATCATAGTTTCAATTTCAGTGCTTGTGATTGGTCTGTTTATATTTTCTATTTCTTCCTATTTCAGTCTCAGAAGGTTGTGCTTTTCTAAGAATTTGTCCATTTCTTCCAGGTTGTCCATTTTATTGTCATAGAGTTGCTTGTAGTAATCTCTCATGATCCTTTGTATTTCTGCAGTGTCAGTTGTTACTTCTGCTTTTACATTTCTAATTCTTTTGATTTGAGTCTTCTCCCTTTTTTTCTTGATGAGTCTGGCTAATGGATTATCAATTTTGTTTATGTTCTCAAAGAACCAGCTTTTTTGTTTCCTTCATTTCTTTTCCATTTATTTCTTATCTGATCTTTCTGGTTTCTTTCCTTCTGCTAACTTTGGGTTTTTTTGTTCTTCTTTCTCTAATTGCTTAAGCTGTAAGGTTAGGTTGTTTATTTGAGATGTTTCTTGTTTCTTGAGGTAGGATTGTATTGCTATAAACTTCCCTCTTAGAACTGCTTTTGCTGCACCCCATAAGTTTTGGGTCATCGTGTTTTCATTGTCATTTGTTTCCAGGTATTTTTTGATTTCCTCTTGATTTCTTCAGTGGCCTCTTGGCTATTTAGTAGTGTACGGTTTAGCCCCCATGTGTTTGTACTTTTTACAGTTTTTTTTTCTGTAATTGATATCTAGTCTCATAGTGTTGTGGTCAGAAAAGATACTTGATACGATTTCAATTTTCTTAAATTTATCAAGGCTTGATTTGTGTCCCAAGATACGATCTATCCTGGAGAATCTTCCATGAGCACTTGAGAAGAAAGTGTAATCTGCTGTTTTCGGATGGAATGTCCTATAAATATCAATTAAATCTATCTGGTCTATTGTGTCATTTTAAGCTTGTGTTTGCTTATTAATTTTCTGTCTGGATGATCTGTCCACTTACACGAATCTATACTTTGCAGAGTTTGTTTCCCCCACATTCCTACCTCGAAGACTTGAAAGTGGGAAGCCAAATTGATCGATAAACACAGAGTAACATCTGACCACGAGGCCACGGCTACTCTTGATTAGTTCTTCTAATTGTAAGAAAGCCTTGTGTGGGTGTACCTCCAGTATGAATGAACACACTGGAACTCACCGAAAGCTTTCCAGAGAGGAATCAGAAATTCATTAAAGACTGAGATCTTTTAAACCCAGGTAGAGTTTACAGTTAACCATTCATCACTTTCAATGGAAAGACTGTCTGGCTTCCTTTATTTACTGCAGGGGGGAAAAAAATCACTGCAGAAATCCATAGAGTGTCTCTGCTCATAAACATCAAGTCAATGTGAGTCTTGTAGCCTACAAGGGTTGCTCTGTCACAACTTTCTCAGTAAATAGCTTTCTCGAGAGGTGTTATCACAGATAGCGTAAGAAAACATATAATCAGAAATGAGATGGTTTTATCAAAGGATTCAAGACTGCCAAGTTTTCCCCTCATGGGTGTGTGATGCACTGATAGGCATTAGACTAGGTAAACATAGGTCATGGACTTTCTTTGAAAGTAATGCATAGGTATACGGGGATGGAAATTTGTTATCTAAAAAATTTAAAAATCATAATTAGATAGAACTGAAGAGTAGAAAAAACAACATATCATAATCCTAGAGAGGACTTTAGTGTAACTCACATGCAAAATAAACTTTTATTCACAATACTCTATCAGTCCAGTAAATCTTTAAGGATGATGCAGTGGATAGAATGGGGGATAAAGGGAGGCTGACAGAGCAAAGATAATCTCTCATATCTGGAAAGCCTTGTAATTTCTTACTATTTATAAATGAGAAAATGTATCAGAAATAAACTGGGCAAACATAGTGTCTGTTCTATAGGCCTGATGATTTTATTTGTCTGAGTTTTAGCAAAAAAGTACTCAATTCCTTTTTGCTGTTCACCAAGAGTACATTTTCTTAATCTGATGTAGAAAGAATCAAATTTGTTGCTCCCTCACCAACTTAAATCTTGTCTTTCTTATGTGGTCCCAAATGTATGATATTTCTGGTTCTCAAATATATTCAGGCAATGTGCACTTTCCACAAAAGCATGGGATCAAACCCTTAATCTCCCCAAACAAAAATGCCCTTTAATACTTTTTTCACTCTGCCACTTTTCATATATCGTGAAAAACAAACATGCACACAAAACAAAATAAAAGGTGGTAAATGGCTACATGTTGCCAGTGTTTTATGAGATCTGCCTGCATAAGACATTTGACATTTCATCTCACCTCTACTATTTATTAGACCCAAGAATCAATATTTATGTTATGTTAGATGATGTTTAACAAATCCTTGACGGAATCACTTTTTACAAAAAATGCTTCTTGAAATGGTGGGCCACCAGCCTGAATATAATTATTTGCTCTCTGGCTTTTAGATGTTCATAAATCATAAGTTTAACAGTCAAGATTTCAACATGTCCTTAATCATAGTTCTCTTTCTCATGTGGATTAAATGGAGGCATTTAATAAAATTTATCTTGTCCTTTCACATTGATGAATTTTAATTAGAATATGGCATAGTGTTGTTTTGTTTCCTATAATGAATTTTCTACTGTTGTTATTGCCCCTATGTTGACACAGTCTTTTTATTAAAAATATCTCCATTTTGACATCCAACAATATTTTCTCAAAGTATATCATTGCCTAATTATATATAGAACAATAGTCATGGTGGTCTTTTCTGCTGCTATACTTAAATAATGCTACTTGGAAAGCCAAAATAAATGTGTGTATCTATATATTAAATCATTTTTATCTACAAATTTAGATGTATAGACACAGATATAACTATGGTTAATAAAATCACCTCTCAGGGAATTATCTATGTCTCAAACAAATAGGGATCTTAATTTCTCAGGCAACAAGAAGCACAGAGAATTGGAATTCAGGGATGATGTACTTCTTTAAGAAAGATATCAAGTCTACAACATTTTTCTAGCTTCCTTCCTCATTATGCTTATAATATGACCTTTTAAGTCATGGTTGCAAGACAGCAGCTCCACTACCAAACATCAAGCCTTTGCTCAAGGCAGGAAGACGAAAAAGGGCAGAGGAAAAACAGATTTAAGGGATGTTGAATCTGCCCCCTTTCATTAGGAAAATTAGAGATTTCTTGAAAGCTCAACACACTTGATTTCTCTTTATATCTCATTGACCAGAGCTTGGTTAACATAGCTACCCTATCTGCAAAGGAGCTGTGAAGAGCGGAGTATTTTTAACCAGAGGCATTAATACCCTACACATGTCTACCTTAAAGAGAATTATAGTTAGTAGAAGAGGAGAACTGAATATTGGGTAGGCAATTTAAAAGGTCTGCAGGAGGGTTATAGAACTCAGAGATAGATGTCTAGGGATATCTCTAGATTTCTCTTGATATACCTCTATTTTGAGTAAATATATTTCAGTTTCTATGCATTTTTTTCATTTCAATAGCAAGCCATATAATTGGCAATTCACTCTGCTAGGCACTAGGTACATTGTGTAAGACATTTTTTTTTCCTGCTGTGAAGAATCTTATGTACTCGTAATAGAGATAGCTAATAATGATTTAATATTATACAGAATTTAATGTATTTGCATACGTGTGTGTGTGTGTGTGTGTGTGTGTGTGTGTGTGTGTGTGTGTGTAGAAAGACAGACAGACAGAGACAGAGAAATTGACAGAGAGAGAGAGATCATTGGGAATTATGGTCTTAGATTCCTTAGAAGGAGTTGGTGCGCTCCACTCCACTCTGGCCCAGCTTACTCTCTTTATTAAGGTTTCAAGCTGCGGTCAGTGAAATGGACTTCCTTATATGCATAAAGGAGAAGTCTGGAGGAATCTAAGAGTTCCTGAAATTCTCTCCAAAATTTTCCTTTTTGTTTTCTTGATTTCTAGTTTGCCCTTATCTTTCCCCTTGCCCTTTTTAATCCCCATCCTATATCCTTGACTTGACAAAGGATACTTTTACAGCTCCTATGCTTCGACTGTGTGATAGACCTTCTGACTGACTTCTTCCATTCTGTTTTGATGCTAACAGTGAAGAAATGACTGTGATGGCCCACCCTTCCGTCTCCTTGGCTGGACTTTCTTTTATTTGGGCCATAGATAAAGATCGTGAGTAACTGAATAGAAATTTTTTTTAAAGGTAAACTACTAATGAACCACCTAAAAAGTGAGTTAGTAAAGTGCTGAACAGAAAAACAATCAATTGATAAGACCAATTTATTTTGGCCTCATCAGCAACTTTACCTCAAATCCCATGGCTTAATCTCACTCACTTTGCCTTCGTGGATATAGTGGGCCCTGATGAACATACCATCTTAAAATTCCATCCTTCATTAACTTCCATAACCATTATATGCTCCAGGATTTAACTACCTCTCCATCTGTATATCTTTATTGATGTCTCTCTCCTTATATTCAGGTAAATGATGATATAAGACTGTTCGCAGTCTCTTTTTCAATTTTGTCAGTAGATTCTCCATTGGCAATTTCGTTCACTTCCTGGCAGTTCAGAAATGAAGTGCCTGCCAGACCCCTGATTTCAGTCGTGCCTGTATGCTTTTCTTTTGGAGTTCTAGGCACTTACTTGCAACCAGCATTCTACGGAAATTCTAGAGTTAACAGGGGTCCTGGGGCATTTTAAATCCCAAATCTCATGGTATCTAAAGCAATCCCTGTGTAAAGGGCATTGAATTAAATGGCTGAAAACTCCCATTTGTTTGAAGTGCTCTCCAGGGAGTCAGTTACATTACCGCTTGGAAATGTGATCTGGCACGTAGTTGCTGAGCAACAAGGCCTGGAATCAGCTATGGATGAGGCAAACTTCCATTAAACTTTATTAACGACTCCTTGGAGTATAGACCGTATTTATCATGAGATTGGATTCTAGTTAAAAATGTTAATAACTCTTTAGATTGGGTTTCTGTATTAACACTATTTTCATACTGCAAAATAGTATTTGTTAAGGTATTTATTTATTTATTCATTCATCTATTGTCCTGACCCCAAACATCTGGATATTTTGAATTGCAATTCAGGGTGGGACAGCGGCAGGAAAATATAGGTTAGTAAGGACCAATTTAAATTGGACCATTTGAACTCTATACTATTACAGCTCAAATTAAAGCTCTAAAATAGATTGATTTCTCACAAAAATCTTTCCTACATATAGGCTCAGAAAGTAGAGTTTCTTGTTTTCTTATTTACCTCGCGATGTCTTTTGGATGAATAATTGAGGGTGACAATGGTTTTAGGTTGTGTGTGGTCAGTTTTATACACAATAATATTATGTCAGAATTTTGTTGACTTTCCCCACAGTTCCACTACTCATGCTCCATTGTTTCCCCTGAAATTAGTGCTTATTTTTCCATTTAAGTGGGGGAAAAAAAAAATTTTGGTTATTGAATTTTATTTCCTAAGATCCATAGACTCTTTCATTTCTTCAATAATGCTTGGATAGGGTCAAAATACCCTGGTTAGCCATTATGTGCTCATAAATTTGCAAAAGCTCAAGGTTATCAAAGAGCAGTATAAGATTTACACGACCGATAAATAAATAAGTACCTCAGAAAGAAAGAAGCAATACTAGTGAGGATTCTTGTTTGCAAACAACAGAAACATACTTTGGTTATCTTAAGCAGAAAAAGACCTTATTTGAAGAAAATTGGATAGTTCACAGACCTCCCTGAAAAACTTCAGGAGCAGGTGGGAACAGGAACCAAGGGACAAAGATATAGCCAACATCATGTCCCAGAAACACTACTGATGCACCATCAATATTACTGATGCTCACCATCAATACTACTTTTGCTTACCACCAGCTGCTGCTGCCATCTTCTCTGCACACTTCCACTGGGATGCTGAACTCTCCAGCCTCCAAAACCTCACACCTCACTGCCCCATTGCGCTCTTAAATTCACTGCAACTTCCACACACATAATCTCTCATTTACAATGTGCCTTGTGTACCAATCTCAAGACACAAATCAGGGACAGGGAGCATGAAGAACAACCACTAAGTGATGCTACTAAGTACTAGTGACTAGAATAACAAGAGAGGATATATGCTATTCCCATTGGATTCCAGTTGTGTTCGAGGGGTAAATAGATTCTGGGAAATCCAAATGTTAAATGTTTTTAAAATTTTTCTATCCATAAAACATGGTGTATTTTTTCACAAAAGTTTTTAAATTTGATATACCTAAACGATTATTCCATTTGCAACAAATGGATTAATGAAGTAACTATGGTGTTTTCAAAGCTACTTTGACTTCCACCGTGTTTATGAAGAAATATTTAATCTTTGTTTATGTTAACAGAATTCAAATTTAGCCTTTAGTGTGTAATCAAAACTAATTCCTGGAATCACTCTTCTTTTTGCAATCATGGAAACCATGATAGCTCTTTCAAATAACAGGTTTGATGTTCAATTGCAATGTCATTAGCTACTACATAACACATAATCAGGTAACTACTATGGATGTTTATTATGTTGTCATAACTTCTATTTTTTCTCTCTGTGATTGGATAGCATTCATTTCATGTATTTTATCCCCACATCTTTTTCTAACTGTAATATGTAAGAAATTTTGTGCTCTAGACGAGTAAAAATAATTTTGTGGTCATTACAGCATTGTGTGGCTCTTCCGATGGGTAGAAATTTTAAAGTTTTTTTTATTAACTGTAGGGAAATTCTTAGTTTCTTGTATCAATAGTAATTTCAATTTGAAATACAATTTATAATATCTAATAATTGATACTCTACATTGTTTGTGATACAAGGAATGCATTCATAGTTCTATTATTGACTATTTTATGAACAGCAAATGTGTATACCGACAATAAAATAGGGAAGGTAAAAATACATATTATAGGTTAAACTCAAAGTGGATATGTATCTGCATTTTAAGCATAAATAATATTTTACAATTTTAGGAAAATTTGAGGAGGGGGAGATTTTTTTCTTATATAATGGTAAATAAATATATTTATATGTATATGTGCATATGTGTGTATAAAATATATAGTTTATATGCAAGAAATTGTTCTAAGGATTGGATATTATATACGTATATATATAGATACATATTTCCTTTACCTTCATAACTTTTATCTTTATTTCTGTTTCTTGCCTGCTAAAATTACTGATTAAACAGTTACTACATAATCATGAAGTAAGGTTGTATTTTTTATCCTGAAATAGTTGAAACTGTCATTTGTTTTTAAAATAATTTTAACATTTGTTAAAAGAATTTACATATAGGACAGTGGTATTATCAAGTGTAGATTGCAATTTATAGCTAAAATTAGCTCTACATATGTACAATGAAATAAATTGTAAAGCATTATCAGCATGAAAAAAATGCTAATAGAACACTGTCTATCAACCATGGCCAGGGATTACAAAATCTCTCACTTGTTCTAGTTAGCAGAAAAAGTAGGAGGAAAGTATCAGGAGAATATTCTTCCCCTGAAGAGAGAAAACAGCGTGTGTGGCATCGTAAGAAATAAATATGCATAGCAGTTACCTGATATAACTTTCTCTATCGATCATGGTCCATATCTGAACTTTCTATGTTAATAAGGCAAGTCTATAACTTTATCACTGAGAATATTTATTTAGATACCAAAAAGCACTATATGAAAGACTATCCATTGACTGAGAATACAGATGATCAATTTTGTTTTCTCACATACACTGACTAGTCTCTACTTATAGTCTGCCCTTTAGGGAAGGAATAAAAATACACAACAACAATAACAGCCACAGCTACAGAAAACATGACTGCTCCTTACTTTGGCCAATTGGTAAAAATCATCCCTTGATGATTTAGTTATGGTAATTTAAGGCTAAAGATTCACAAGTTGAAAGGGAAAGTGTGTATTATAGTTGAGGAGTAATTGATCAGATATTCAACCTAAATTCCCAAGAATATATTTCCTAATTTCAGATGTAACTTTTCTGTAAAATGTCGTAATTCTATGTTCCATTAACAGTGAAACATACAAACAAAAACATCAATTGAAGTGTAATCCACCTCAGAATTAGAAAAAGTGCCTTTTAAATTTTTATTCATAGGATTCTGTGTGCCTTTAACTTAAATATGTTCTTTGTGTACACAAGTTTTCAGAAAGGTGTTACAAAGAAATGATGTTTTCATCCTATGCTTCATTTTTATTTCTCTCTATTACTGCACACATAATTTCAAAGTCATTAATGAATGCTAATGGCTATAAACTCCAAAGGTTTATTATTATGGCTGCCTGCATAACTCATACATAGCTCCTGCAGCACAGAACTGAATTTTACACAAAACTATTTAAAATATTCCTTTTAAAGTACAGTAATCACTTTGTAATTTTATTATTTACCCAACTCACTTTAATGAACATACTTTTTTTTTTAATATTGACAATATGCCAGACACTTTTCTAGGCACTGGGATTGTAATGATACATAGAGTAAAAAATATAGACCACTTCAGTTTTTGGCCCAGTCATGAAAAGCTAGGTTTTAAAAAAATTTATCTGAAAGTAAAAAAATTTTAAATTAAAATGACCTTTTATTGCAGTACCAGAAATAATGCAATCAGTCATTATGCTGTTGATATATTCAACCAGTTGATTCAATTACCCAGTTGATACCTACTCCATTTAGTAATTGAATCCAAATCATTAAAACACACTGAAGTCTGGAACTATCCTATATCAAAGAATTGATAAAAACTTTTAGATACTAAATTATTCTGATTTTTATCTACTCCAGGCATTTGGCCTAAGTCCATCTTGCATATTGGGTGGTACACCAGTGTCACAAGAATATTTTGAGAACAAAATATTCTAAAACTCTATTTTACAACTGAGGAAACTAAAGCTTATATGGGTTATGGTACTTGCCAACGTCACATAGCCAGTAGGTAGCAGAGTTTGGATTTGAACTCAGATTTGCCCATCGTTTACCCTCTGGCTATGGTAATATTTAATTCCTTTGTGGTAAATATGCTATAGTTATAATTTTATAGAGATGATGAAAGTGAAATCAGTATGCTATAACAAAATTAGTGTGCTTGATATACTTTAAAATTTAAATTGTCCATAAAGTTTACATATTCACCCATAGTATATAACAAATCTTTCCATCAATTTATCTAGCTGTGGATTTATATTAATATATCCATTTGCCTAGTTGTCATTACTTATCCTCACTCCTCACCCCACACCCTGTGCCCAGATGGTATTTCAAAGACAGTCTGTGGCAATAAAACGTAATTTTGAAGGAAGTAGATCTAGATCTGAATCCTGGCTCTCTGATCTATTAGCATATCTTTGGCTCGATCAGGAATAAAGGATGTTAAATGAGGTGACACCTCAAATACTTAGCACAGTATGTAGGTAATAATGAAGATTTTTTAAAAATAAAGTCAAATTCAGTCGTGTCATTGTAGCAACGCAGAGACTAAGTCAAATGATATGATAAACTAGTTTGGGGTCAAATACCTGATTTACTTAAAAATTAATCTTTTTTTTGTAAGAAAAAAATCTAACTTTCAGCTTCTGATTTTTAAAAAAATTTATTTATTTTATTTATTTATCTTTGGCTGCGTTGGGTCTTTGTTGCTGCGCACGCGCTTTCTCTAGTTGCAGTGAGCGGGGGCTACTCTTCGTTGGGGTGCGCGGGCTTCTTGTTGCACTGGTTTCTCTTGTTGTGGAGCATGGGCTGTAGGCACGCAGGTTTCAGCAGTTGCGGCACACAGGCTCAGTAGTTGTGGCTCACGGGCTCTAGAGCGCAGGTTTGGTAGTTGTGGCGCACGGGCTTAGTTGCTCTGTGGCATGTGGGATCTTCCCAGACCAGGGCTCGAACCCATGTCCCCTGCATTGGCAGGTAGATTCTTAACCACTGTGCCACCAGGGAAGCCCCTGATTATTTTCACTGGATTTACTGTGGCTGCATCTATAGGGGTCCAATGCCCATAGAAAGGTGGCAAGGCGACAGGAAATTCGATTAAAAGAATGAGATTTCGGAGTTCTTGCTTTCTTTTTTCTTTTTTTTTTTAACATCTTTATTGGAGTATAATTGCTTTACAATGGTGTGTTAGTTTCTGCCGTATAACAAAGTGAATTAGCTATACATATACATATATCCCCATATCCCCTCCCTCTTGCTTCTCCCTCCCACCCTCCCTATCCCACCCCTCTAGGTGGTCACAAAGCACCGAGCTGATCTCCCTGTGCTATGCGGCTGCTTCCCACTAGCTAGCTATTTTACATTTGGTAGTATATATATGTCCATGCCACTCTCTCACTTCGTCCCAGCTTACCCTTCCCCCACCCCATGTCCTCACGTCCATTCTCTACACCTGCGTCTTTATTCCTGTACTGCCCCTAGGTTCTTCAGAACCATTTTTTTCTTTTTTAGATTCCATATATATGTGCTAGCATACGGTATTTGTTTTTCTCTTTCTGACTTACTTCTCTCCGTATGACAGTCCCTAGGTCCATCCACCTCACTACAAATAACTCAATTTCATTTCTTTTTATGGCTGAGTAATATTCCATTGTATATATGTGCCACATCTTCTTTATCCATTCATCTGTCGATGGACACTTAGGTTGCTTCCATGTCCTGGCTATTGTAAATAGTGCTGCAATAAACATTGTGGTACATGTCTCTTTTTGAATTATGGTTTTCTCAGGGTATATGCCCAGGAGTGGGATTGCTGGGTCGTATGGTAGTTCTGTTTTTAGTTTTTTAAGGAACCTCCATACTGTTCTCCATAGTGGCTGTATCAATTTACATTCCCACCAACAGTGCAAGAGGGTTCCCTTTTCTCCACACTCTCTCCAGCATTTATTGTTTGTAGATTTCTTGATGATGGCCATTCCGACTGGTGTGAGGTGATACCTCACTGTAGTCTTGATTTGCATTTCTCTAATGTTTAGTGATGTTGAGCATCCTTTCATGTGTTTGTTGGCAATCTGTATATCTTCTTTGGAGAAATGTCTATTTAGCTCTTCTGCCCATTTTTGGATTGGCTTGTTTGTTTTTTTGATATTGAGCTGCATGACCTGCTTGTATATTTTGGAGATTAATCCTTTGTCCATTGATTCGTTTGCAAATATTTTCTCCCATTCTGAGGGTTGTCTTTTCATCTTGTTTATGGTTTCCTTTGCTGTGCAAGAGCTCTTAAGTTTCATTAGGTCCCATTTGTTTTTGTTTTTATTTCCATTTCTCTTGGAGGTGGGTCAAAAAGGATCTTGCTTGCTTTCTTAAAATGATTTACTGGCCACAATAATGGCAAATTATTTCTCTGTAAATTAGTTATTTTCTCCTTAAACCTTTATTTAGGGAACCTGAAAGAAGTGATGGGCTATCTATTACCATGCATTTGACATTTCAGTATTGGGCCAATATGGATCTCAGTGAGACTGCTTATGGTCTTTCTTTGGGAGATGCGATTAAAGCAGAATGTTGTGTTGCACTTTAACTCTGTTTGTTGATATGCAAGTACTGAAACTATTTTGAAACCCAATAAAATTTCAGAATATATCATTTAACAACTTATTTGCTTATATAATTATAATAAACTATTACTTAAAATGATACTTTGATGAGTCATTTTAGCATTTTTAAAAATCATAGTTTGACTAAGTTTCAGAAATTAGTTGCTACTCCAACTTCTATTTCAACTTAATTTACTTGCCCTATTTGTGATGTACTTTTAAACTCCTTACATCACACATAGAAGGATACACCTAGACACACCCACTCAGAGCTTCCATGTCAAACATGAAGTGATATGGATAGTGTAATTCTTACTTTTTTAATTGAAGTACAGTTGATTTATAATATTAGTTTTAGGTATACAACATAGGGATTTGATGTTTTTATAGATTATACTCTATTTAAAGTTATCATAAAATATTGGCTATATTCCCTGTGCTGTATAATATATCCTTGTACATTGTTTTGTACGTGGTAGTTTATACCTCTTAATCTCCTACCCCTATCCTGTCCCTCTTCCCACCCCTCTCCCCATTGGTAACCACTAGCTTGTTCTCTGTATCTGTGAGTCTGTTTGTTTTGTTATACTTGTTTGATTTGTTTTTTAGATTCCAAATACAGGTGAAAACATACAGTATTTGTCTTTCTCTGACTTATTTCACTAAGTATAATACCTTCCAGTCCATCCATGCTGTTGTAAATGGAAATATTTCATTCTTTTTTTATGACTAATATTCCATTTTATATACATATATACATGGTGTGTCTATATATATATGTATATGTGTAGGTATGTGTGTGTATACACACACACACCACATTTTCTTCATCCAGTCATCACTTAGGTTGCTTCCAAATCTTGGCTATTGTAATTAATGCTGCTATAAACTTTTCAAATTAATGTTTTTGTTTTCTTCAGGTATGTACCAGGAGTAGAACTGCTGGATCATATGGCAGCTCTATTGTTAGTTTTTGGAGGAACATCCATACTGTTTTCTATAGTGGCTGTACTAATTTACATCCCTACCAACAGTCTACTAAGGTTCCCTTTCCTCTACATCCTCACCAACATTTATTATTTGCTGTCTTTTTGATGATAGCCATTCTGACAGGTGTGAGGTGATTTCTCATTGTGGTTCTGATTTGCAGTTCCCCGATGATAAACATCATTTCATGTGCCAGTTGGCCATTTGTATATCTTCCTTGGAAAAATGCCTATTTGGGTCTTCTGTCCACTTTTTCATCAGGTTGTTTGTTTTTTTGATATTGAGTTATATGAGCTCTCTATATATTTTGGATATTAACCCATTATCAGCATATCATTTGCAAAAATCTTCTCGCATTCAGTAGGTTGTGTTTTAGTTTTATGGACCTTTTTTTTTTTTTTGCTATGCAAAAGCTTTTAACTTTGATTAGGTCCCATTTGTTATTTTGCTTTTGTTTCCCTTGCCTGAGGAGACAAAACTAAAAAAATAATGCTAAGACTTATGTCAAAGAGTATATTGCCTATGTTTCCTTCTAGAAGTTTTGTGGTTTCCAGTCATATTTAGGTCTTGAATCTATTTTGAGTTTGTTTTTGTATATGGTGTGAGAAAATGTTATAATTTTATTCTTTTACATGTAGCTGTCCAGTTTTCCCAGCATAACTTACTGAAGAGATTGTATTTCCCCCATTGTATATTTTTGCCTCCTTTGTTGTAGATTAATTGACCATCTGTGTGTTGGTTTATTTCTGGGCTCTCTATTCTGTTCCATTGATCTTTGTGCCTATTTTTGGGCTGGTACCATACTCTTTTGATTACTATAGCTCTTTAGTATAGTTTGAAGTCAGGGAGCATGATGTCTCCAGCTCTCTCAAGATTGTTTTGGCTATTCAGAGTCAGAAAGAAATCTATTTAAATCAAGGAAGCTTGTAAATAATTAGATGGATTTATATAAGATCCCAGTTGCTATCTTTTTCTTCCTGATTCAGTCTTGGAAGACTGTATGTTTCTAGGAATTTATCCATTTCTTCTAGGTTGTCCAATTTGTTAGCACATAACTGTTTGCAGTATTCTCTTATGATTATTTGTATTTCTGTGATATTTGTTATAATTTCTCCTATTTTATTTCCTATTTTATTTGGGTCCTCTTTTTTCTTTATTTTTTAAATATTTATTTATTCTTTTATTTATTTATTTTGGCTGCATCGCGTCTTAGTTGCGGCACACAGGATCTTCATTGAGGCATGTGGGATCTTTCATTGCAGGGTGCGGGCTTCTCTCTAGTTGTGGCACACGGGCTTAGTTTCCCCATGGCACATGAGACCTTAGCTCCCTGACCAGGGATCAAACCCACGTCCCCCGCATTGGAAAGCAGATTCTTTACCACTAGACCACCAGGGAAGTCCCCTGGGTCTTCTTTTTTCTTAATGAGTCTGGCTAAAGGCTTGTCAATTTTGTTTAGCTTAAAAATAAAACAGCTCTTGGTTTCATTGATTTTTTTTTTTTGGTCTCTACTTATTTTCTCTGATCTTTATTATTTCCTTCCTTCTGCTGACTGTGGGCTTTGTTTGTTCTTCCTTTTCTAATTCCTTTAGATGGCAGGTTAGGTTGTTTGAGATTTTTTTATTTCTTGAGGTAGGCCTGTATTGCTATAAACTTCCCTCTCCAAACTGCTTTTGCTGTGTTCCATAGAGTTTGAAAAGTTGTGTTTTTATTTTCACTCATCTCAAGGTATTTTCTGATTTCCTCTTTGATTTCTCTACTCACTCACTCATTGGTTTTTTAATAGCATGTTGTTTAGTCTCCATGTATGTGTGTTTTTTCCATTTTTCTTCCTGTAATTGACTTCCAGTTTCATACTGTTGTGGTCAGAATAGGTGCTTGATATAATTTCTATCTTAAATTTGTTGAGACTTGTTTTTGTGTCCTAGCATGTGACCTATCCTGAAGAAAGTTCCATGTGCACTTGAAAGCATGTGTATTATGCTGTTTTTGGGTGGAATGTCCTATAGATATCTATTAAGTGCAACAGGTCTAATGTGTCATTTAAGACCATTGTTTCCTTACTGATTTCCTGTCTGGATGATCTGTCCATTGATATAAGTGGGGTGTTAAAGTCCCCTAATATTATAGTATTATTGTCAATTTCTCCCTATATGTCTGTTAATATTTGCTTTATATATTTAAGTGTTCCTATAATAAGTGTGTTTATGTTAATGAATGCTATATCATCTTCTTGTATTGGTGCTTTTTTCACTATATAATGCCCTTATTTGTCTTTTATTACAGACTTTGTTTTAAAGTCTACTTTGTCTGATATGAGTATTGCTATATCAGCTTTCTTTTTGTTTCCACTTACATGGAATATCTTTTTCCATCCCCTCACTTTAAGTCTGGGTATGTCTTTAGTTCTGAAGTGAGTCTCCTGTATGAAGCATAGAGATGAGTCTTGCTTTTTGTCCAGTCACCCACAGTAGGCCATTGTAATTTTTAATTTACAGACTACTGAGGATTTTAATATGCATGGGCATTGCTCAATTCTAGTTAGTATGCCATGCCAACCTTAGTTTCTTGATATTCTTTAAAATTATACAAATTTTAAATAAAATGTAGTTTTTCATACTCAAAAAATGCTAGCTCTACCTATCCATATTTAGTATATATTCACCTATCATTATTTATCCATATCCCTAATCCCTGGGCTCAGTGGGTTGCTCTTTAAAACTACAAATGTTAGTTACCCTGAGCTTGAATATTCAAAGTTAAGTTTACTAGAAACTTCCTCCTTTTTTTTCCCCTGTCTTCTCAATCTGTTCCCCTCAGGTCCTCATTTCCATTTACATTACTCCTCTTGGTTGTCAACTACTCCTCTACTATTTGATTAGGAACTGATCAAGTACTGTCAGCTTTTTAGTCTCCTTCCACAATTGCTTACCACTACCTTCTATTTGCCCCAAGGTTACTTAGGGCCTTTTAGGCACTTTCATATTCCCTTTCCTGTAACCTACGTCCTAACTTTTTTTATTGCTATTAAGCTCAGATTTCTTAACATGTAATATTAGAAAACTGCCATTGTTCTACATAGCTACCAGCTAAACTATGGAGAATCACACTTTTACAGCACAGTGGGCTAGTAATGAAAACCATTTGCAATGACTTTTTAAATGTTTCCCAAAATTATGCTCTTTTATTTGGATAAATCATTTTGGTTACATAACTGGCTCAGAAATGTGACATTATTTAGTTGCAGAGGGATTTATTTTTTTAACAGTGCAGCAATTACATCCTAAAATAACTATTATTTAATCCATTCTGCCAGTCTTGGGAGACTAAGCAGATGTCAGATATTCTAAAATATCTGACTTTAGGTGAGTTTGGGATGTTACTGTGAAAGAGGCACTTTGAGATTTGTTATATCAGAGGATGCCAGTAAGCTATGCACTTACATAATGATGGCAACAGCTCCCAGAGGGGCATTTGAAGCATAATTGTCGGGTCTTAGAATAATACTATTTTAGAGCTAGATGAGGAAATTTAGAACTCATATCTCTATTCATTTTTTAATAGGTGAGGAAATGAAGTGATCCAAATAATTAGAGGACTGCCTGAGATAATGCATCTAATTAAAGGTACACCATGGGAAGATCTCCGGACTGTAAATTATCATTCCACTAAATTGGCTTTACTACACATCTTCCCACTCTTGTTCCACATTTACTGCTGTTAGAGAGATAGAGAAGCTTTACAGCATATTTCAGTAGAAAATGCGTGGATTTTTGCATCAGGACAATCTGAATTTGAAACCTTCCTAAGCCAAAATCTTCACTGTGTACATGGTATCCTCCAGAGTGACTGGAATCATTCTCTACCTTTTTTCTTACATCATCATACCCACCCCCTTCCATTGTACTGGATCATTCTCATCAGCATTTAAACATGCTGTCATTTCTGTCATCCAAAAAGAAATCATTTTTTACTCCATATCTCTCTCCAGATACTTCCCAATTTCTTATACTCCGTTTATGAGAAAACTGTAAAAAACTGCACAGAAGTTTTGAGATACTATCTATATCCAAAAATTTTCTTCCCATTCTCCTTTGAACTTGCTTCAGACAGGCCCTCTATCCATCATTCCAACAACACAGCTCTTGCCAAGGTCACCATATCAGTCAACTCTAACAAGCACATAATCTCTCTGGCATCCGTCCATCAAAAGCAATTGCCTAGGAGTTAGTTGATAGAGACATGTGGTAGGCTGGACAGCTCTAAGCTGCAGATTAGGTATGGGTTTGTCTCATGGGTACTTCTTCCTCCTTGGACCAACAGGCTAACTAGACCATGTCCTTCTCATGGTGATATAGAGGGGCAAGACAAATGGAAATACACATATCTCTTAAGGAACTAGCACACCAGAACTCTTTTCTGTGTTTCTTTAGCCAAAACAAGTAACATGGATGAGTACAAGGTCAGGGACAGGAATACACTTTACCTCTAGTGGGAAGAACTAAAAAGCCACAAGGAAAAGAACATGGGGAAAGACAGAGGTGAAGAACTGGAGATAAAATATTAATGTTACTATACCACTGTCACTAATGAGTCCCACAGTACTAAATCAGATAGTCAAATCTAAATGTTCACCTGTTTTGTATATTCAGCACCATGTGACATAGTTGATCACTACTTCCACGCTGAAACTGTTTTTCCCTTCACTTTTAACTCACCCCATATTCCTAGTTTTTCCTGCTTCCTTCTCACTGGCTTTTCCTTCTATACTTTGTTGGTTCTTCCTCATCGTTTTTTACACTGGATACCCCAGGAATCAATCTTGAGACATTTTCTCTTTGCTCTCTACACTTATTCTCTTGTTGATCTTACTCATGGTCATGGCTTAAAAACCATCTATAATACTTAACATTACTGAATTGTATACTTTATATGGTTAAGATGGTACATTTTATGTTATATATTTTTTAGCACATTTATTGATAAAAATAAAAACAAAATAAAAACCCATCTATAGACTGATAAATCATAAATTTATATCTTCAGCTTGTATGTCTCCCATTAAAGTATGTCTCCCCTTAAAGTTCAATGTCATTTATCCAAATATATCCAAATATCTAATAAAATATAAAAACTAAAGCCCAACTACTGTTGTCCCACCAACACAAATATGCCCCTCTAGGTACTTCTCCCACCTCCGTAAGTGGCAACTGCATACTTCGAGTTGCTCAGGATCAAAACCTTTTTGTTTATCCTTAACTCTACTTTCTCTCCTATACCCCACATCCAATCTATCAGCAAGTCTTGGTTCTACCTTCAACATATCCAAGATCTGAGCACAACTTTCCACATCCACTGTGGTGCCTGCTTTTTCCAAGTCACCATCATTTCTGTCCTGATTCATTATAATAGCCTCCTAATTGATGTCCATTACACCATCCTCCTCCACATCCAGTATATTCTCAACATAGCAGCCAAAATAATCCTTATAAAGCAAAAGCTGGATTAGACCACTCATCTCATTATAATTCTCCAGTGGTTTCCCAACCTCACTCCAAATAAATTCCAAGTTCTTACAAAGGCCTTCAAAGCCCGTCCACAATCTGGTCTCATTACCTCTCTGACCTCATCTCCCATGACTCTTAGCTTCACTTCTTATATCACAGGAAAAAAAAAAGCCAAGCAAAAATCGATGTTCTAACAGGTTTTGAATTACCATTGTGAGAACAGGGCCACCTTATACATTTGTGCAGGTTGCACATTACACAAAGATAACATGTAAAAAGTGTTGTAATCTATGTGAATGTTTCTACTGAAGCTGTGCAGTTCCCAACCTGCATGGTCTTAGATCCTTGTCATTGGGGAGACAGAAATCAGTAGGAAAATCAGGAACATATAAAATACGTAACACAGTGATGAGTGTTAAGGAGGAAAACAAAGAAGAGACTTGGGGTGGGCAACCCAAGTCTAAATAGGATGAAGCTATAAGATCTTCACAAACAGGATGACCTTTAAATAAATAACTGGAGGGAGTGAGAGAGTAAGTCCTATGGATAACTGGGAAATTGTAGTTTGGCAAAGAAACAGCATATGAGAGGAACAACATTTGAGATGAAAACACATTTGGCACATTCTAAGAAGAAGAGGGAAGCCAGTGTGGCTAGAGAAGAGAGCTAAGTGGATAGTTTCAAAAAATGAGGTCACAGACATAAAGGGAGCCATGATTGTATAGGGTCCTGAAAAGTCTTTGGCTTTTACTCTGTGTGAGAACGTAGCTATCACAGGTTATGAACAAACCCAACTTCAGTTTTAAAAGATAACTCTGACTGAAAAAAAAAATAAAAGATACTTCTGGCTGCTTTGTTGAAAATGATTGCAGGGAAGAATCAGGGTGGAAGCAAAGAGACCACTGAAGACATAGATGATTGGAGGTTGGGTGACTAGAGTGACAGCACTGGAGATGGGGTGAAATTTTACTGGGTTACTATTGTAAATTGGATCTGTTTTTGTTTATATTTTATCATCACTTATTTGTCATATACATAATGCAATAGATATGTGTGTGTGTGTGTGTGTGTGTGTGTGTGTATCTGGAGCAGAGTGTAGAATGGTGGTTGCCAGGGACTGAAGGGTGGGGTAAATGGGCAAATATTGGTCAAAGGATACAAATTTTCAGTTATGCAGGATTAATAAATTCTGGAGATCTAATGTACAGTGTAGTGACTATAGTTAATAATACTGCATTATATATTTGAATTTCCTAAGAGAGTAGATCTTAAGTGTTCTCGCCATATACACACACACACACACACAGATAAATATGTAAGGTGATGGAAATGAGCTTGATTGTGGTAATCATTTCACAATGTATACATATATCAAAACATCACATTGTATACTTTATACATATTTGTCAATTATACCTCAATAAATCTGGGAAAATACAAAGTAAATTAAAAATAAAAAGTAAAAATAATATTGTGTGACAGACATGTGTGTTGCCACTTTTGTTAGCTAATTAGAACTCCTCCATTTTGATACATGATGGGATTCACAGTAGATATTGATCATATAAACCAAAGTATCACAGGCATATTTAATCTTACAAAATGTACTGTGGGTCCAAATACTAGAGTAAAATGCAGTTCCAACCTGCAACTGGGAAGTTTACCAATTTAGTAGTAGAGTCTCAGCTTATGAATATGATATTCAAATATCTCATTTAGCATATAATTTACGTAAGCCACAAATTACTATTTCATGTTTAAAATATTATTTGGTTTTTACAGCATATACTTTTTTTTCTACACTAGCAAGTAACATATAAAGTCAGAGGCCCATCTATCTTAGAGGACTTTAATGATGATTTTGAATGCATATGATTGGAGGAGAAAAGAATGAATATGCTATGAGTATTCCTAGAAGTCAGGAAATCCCTTCATACCTGGTTAACAGTGGAGAAAGGCAACTATTAAGTGTTTTATGGGGGACTACATCATTTTAATTCCTATAAATATATACTTCTTCATGGCAAGGAAAGTTCTGATAAATATACTGGGTAAGAAAAGAGCAATCAGACAATGTGGGGAAGACACCAATGTGGAGATGGAAGAGAAAATAAATTATTATTAGTTCAACACCTACTTTGTACTAGATACTTACTGTGCTTCTCTATTTACCCAAGACCCACCAATTTTTAGTGCTGATTCTATTCAAGAATAGCTGGAGTGAGGAGATAGAATAATATCCAAGGTCAGGAATAGTGAAAATATTTTGTGATACTGTTACTGTGATAGTAAGAAAGATGATGATTTATAAAAGGAAGTTCAAAAGCTATTTATTTCTACTCTAGCTAAACTCTATGGGGAGATCTGATAAATTGATATCAGTAAAATTAGAGAATGCCTGGGAAGAGATAATGTATAGCCAATTTTAGACAGAGCTACAACTGTGTAGAAATTATGCAATTTTCTATGCATAGAATGACTTTTCTGTGCATTTTTGGCATAGAATATTATGAGGTTCAAATTGAGTTTTCCTTAATAAAATATTTATATTATTGCTGCCATATCCAAAAAAATCCACCAATGTTAATGACTGATGATTCCACTCATGCAGAAAATAAGGAAAAGAAAAAAACAATTACCAGGAAAAGAAAGTGTTTTTGTACTTTTTTCTTCCTTTTCCTATGGGTAAGAATCAACAGTCGATGAGCCACAAATTTCTATTTCTATTGTTCATTTACTCATTCACAAACTCTGTGTCATGGAACAAGCCGGAACAAGATCCATGCAAAAGATATAAATGGCCCTTTCTCTCTTAGACTTCTAGAGTAACCAAATTAAATTGGTAATTACAATGGAATCATTACTGCTATCTAAAAACTGGTGATTGTTCTGCGATAATGAAGAATGCACACCTAATTTAAAAGTAGGAAGTCAATTTCCACTAAGATCAGGAACAAGACAAGGTTGCCCACTCTCACCACTATTATTCAACATAGTTTTGGAAGTGTTAGCCACAGCAATCAGAGAAGAAAAAGAAATAAAAGGAATCCAAATCAGAAAAGAAGAAGTAAAGCTGTCACTGTTTGCAGATGACATGATACTATACATAGAGAATCCAAAAGATGCTACCAGAAAACTACTAGAGCTAATCAATGAAGTTGGTAAAGTAGCAGGATACAAAATTAATGCACAGAAATCTCTTGCATTCCTATATACTAATGATGAAAAATCTGAAAGTGAAATTAAGAAAACACTCCCGTTTACCATTGCAACAAAAAGAATAAAATATCTAGGAATAAACCTACCTAAGGAGACAAAAGACCTGTATGCAGAAAATTATAGGACACTGATGAAAGAAATTAAAGATGATACAAATAGATGGAGAGATGTACCATGTTCTTGGATTGGAAGAATCAACATTGTGAAAATGACTCTGCTACCCAAAGCAATCTACAGATTCAATGCAATCCCTATCAAACTACCACTGGCGTTTTTCACAGAACTAGAACAAAAAATTTCACAATTTGTATGGAAACACAAAAGACCCCAAATAGCCAAAGCAATCTTGAGAACGAAAAATGGAGCTGGAGGAATCAGGCTCCCTGACTTCAGACTATATTACAAAGCTACAGTAATCAAGACAGTTTGGTACTGGCACCAAAACAGAAATATAGATCAATGGAACAGGATAGAAAGCCCAGAGATAAGCCCACGCACATATGGTCACCTTATCTTTGATAAAGGAGGCAAGCATATACAGTGGAGAAAAGACAGCCTCTTCAATAAGTGGTGCTGGGAAAATTGGACAGGTACATGTAAAAGTATGAAATTAGAACACTCCCTGACACCATACACAAAAATAAACTCAAAATGGATTAAAGACCTAAGTGTAAGGCCAGACACTATCAAACTCTTAGAGGAAAACATAGGCAGAACACTCTATGACATAAATCACAGCAAGATCGTTTTTGACCCAGCTCCTAGAGAAATGGAAATAAAAACACAAATAAACAAATGGGACCTAATGAAACTTAAAAGCTTTTGCACAGCAAAGGAAACCATAAACAAGACCAAAAGACAACCCTCAGAATGGGAGAAAATATTTGCAAATGAAGCAACTGACAAAGGATTAATCTCCAAGATTTACAAGCAGCTCATGCAGCTCAATAACAAAAAAACGAACAACCCAATCCAAAATTGGGCAGAAGACCTAAATAGACATTTCTCCAAAGAAGAGATACAGATTGCCAACAGACACATGAAAGAATGCTCAACATCATTAATCATTAGAGAAATGCAAATCAAAACTACAATGAGGTATCATCTCACACCGGTCAGAATGGCCATCATCAAAAAATCTAGAAACAATAAATGCTGGAGAGGGTGTGGAGAAAAGGGAACACTCTTGCACTGTTGGTGGGAATGTAAGTTGATACAGCCACTATGGAGAACAGTATGGAGGTTCCTTAAAAAACTAAAAATAGAACTACCATACGACCCAGCAATCCCACTACTGGGCATATACCCTGAGAAAATCATAATTCAGAAAGAGTCATGTACCAAAATATTCATTGCAGCTCTGTTTACAATAGCCAGGACATGGAAGCAACCTAGGTGTCCATCATCGGATGAATGGATAAAGAAGATGTGGCACATATATACAATGGAATATTACTCAGCCATAAAAAGAAATGAAATGGAGGTATTTGTAATGAGGTGGATGGAGTTAGAGTCTGTCATACAGAGTGAAGTAAGTCAGAAAGAGAAAAAGAAATACAGTATGCTAACACATATATATGGAATCTAAGGAAAAGAAAAAAAAAAGGTCATGAAGAACCTAGTGGCAAGACGGGAATAAAGACACAGATCTACTAGAGAATGGACTTGAGGATATGGGGAGGGGGAGGGGTGAGATGTGACAGGGTGAGAGAGTGTCATGGACATATATACACTACCAAATGTAAAATAGATAGCTAGTGGGAAGCAGCCACATAGCACAGGGAGATCAGCTCGGTGCTTTGTGACCACCTAGAGGGGTGGTATAGGGAGGGTGGGAGGGAGGGAGATGCAAGAGGGAAGAGATATGGGAACATATGTATATGTATAACTGATTCACTTTGTTATAAAGCAGAAACTAACACACCATTGTAAAGCAATTATACTTCAATAAAGATGTTTAAAAAAAAAAAAAAAAGTAGGAAGTCAGAGAAGACCCTCAAGAGAGACACAAGATTCTCCCCTGCGTCAACAGATACCCTGGGATAGGATTCCAAGAGTCTTAACATGGTTGTAGAAAAACTGCAACCCATCTCTAATTAAAATTAGCATTTCTTTAACTTTTCAAGGTAGCTGTTATATATCACCTTGATTGTGGTGATGGTTTCTCGGCTGTATGAATGTCCAATCTCCTCAAACTGTATACATTAAATATGTGCAGTTTTTTGTATATCAATTATACTTCAATAAAGCTGTTAAAATTAGCATTTCCTTAAATTATGAATATAGACATACATCACGGCAGTATTAGCAGTGTCAGGGACATTAATACCAGTCACTTAAAATTATGATAGTTAATAAATTTGCCTCTAGATCTTATTTGATAACAATAAAAGACATATAATTATGTAACGTATTTTTAATATTTTGAAAATTATATTTCAATATCAGCAGCTTATTTGTAATCCTATGTCTCTTACTTTATGTATGTAAGAACATTATTCTGAGAAGGGGTCCATAGGCTTCACCAGACTATCGAAGATATCCTTGCATGAAAAAGCCTAAGAATCTCTGTATGACACCAGACAATTTCATAAGCAAATGTGGATGCAGACAGGAAAAGTGATCCAGGAAGAGACAGCACTGTATTAAAAACAAACAGAAAAACCAAATACGTGGCCTAGAGAAGAGAGAACATCATCCAACTGAAGAACAGAGAACAATTCAGGAAAGTCTGTAAGTTTCGGCTGGGTGAGTGGGTGTAATGATGGCTGGTAAGAGATACAACAGGCAAGATAAACAGGGGCAAGATCATTTTGAATGATCTTGTAAGAAATGCTGAAATAATGATAAATCATTGATCATTTATAAGCAGAGGAGAAATGTGCCCAGTCTTCCATTTAACTATATCCCGTGCTTATTTCTCACTTCATTAAAATTATAAAAAAGGAAGCCATAAGTGTTATTTACTGGGTTTCTTAAATCCCAATGTTTGGTTGCAAAAGAGTTGAGAGAGTTAGGGAATTGTCAGACAAAAAAAGTTGTAGGAGACACATTTATTGTTATTATTTTTAAAAATGAAAAGAATCAAATATATCTGTAAACTGGGAGGAGATTGCCCCAGTGAGGAAGTGACTGAAAACAGATCAGAGAGATGGAGTAACCATCTCCACTGGATGTGGGAGCAGTTAAGCTCATGAACACAGATGGAGAAAGTGGTAGAAATCTTGAAGGGCTCTTAGCATTAGCAGAACCACTTACAACTATGGTCCTTCAATCTGGACACATAGCTTAATTCAGATGCAACGATGGCCAATCTTGAGAACCTGATCACCCAAGTAAGTGTGATTTTAATGGGTGTTATATATCATAATGATAAGGATATTGGGTTTCACTTCTCCTCTGCCCCTTTCAACTTATGTCACTACTTCTTTTGTAGTTCATGAAATAATTTTATACAAAAATTATGCCAGATAAGAATAAACTGATTTATCTTGAATAGAGGTCTAATATTCTTTGTTAAAAACTGGATTGGCAAAAATGAGCAGAAGACCTAAATAGACATTTCTCCAAAGAAGACACACAGATGGCCAATAGGCACATGAAAAGATGCTCAACATCGTTAATTATTAGAGAAATGCAAATCAAAACTACAATGAGGTACCATGTCACACCAGTCAGAATGGCCATCATTAAAAAGTCTACAAACAATAAATGCTGGAGAGGGTGTGGAGAACAGGAAACCCTCCTACACTGTTGGTGGGAATTTAAGTTGGTGCAGCCACTGTGGAAAATAGTATGGAGGTTCCTTAGAAAACTAAAATTAGAATTACCATATGATCCAGCAATCCCACTCCTGGGCATATGTCCAGGGAAAACTATAATTCAAAAAGATACATGCACCCCTATGTTCACAGCAGCACTATTCACAACAGCCAAGACATGGAAGCAACCTAAATGTCCATCAACAGATGAATGGATAAAGAAGATGTGGTATGTATATACAATGGAATACTACTCAGCCATAAAAAAGAACAAAATAATGCCATTTGCAGCAACATGGATGCAACTAGAGATTATCACACTAAGTGAAGTAAGTCAGAAAGAGAAGGACAAATACCATATGATATCACTTATATGTGGAATCTAAAATATGACACAAATGAACCCATCTATGAAACAGAAACAGAATCACAGACATAGAGAACAGACTGGTGGGTGCCAAGGGGGAGGGGGTTGGGGGAGGGATGGAGTGGGAGGTTGGGGTTAGCAGATGTAGGCTTTTATATATAGAATGGATAACAACAAGGTCCTACTGTATAGCACAGAGAACTATATTCAATACCCTATGATGAAACATAATGGAAAAGAACATTAAAAAAATAATGTGTATATATGTATAACTGAATCACTTTGCTGTACAGCGGTAGTTAACACGGCATTATGGATCAACTATATTTCAATAAAAATATATAAATAAATAAAATGCAAGCACACACACACAAAAACTGGATTGGACAAGTAAGAATGGAACTCTTAAGGCTTAGAGCATGTACTCTTAATATGATGAATTCTGTGTATGATCCAAACATACTCTGAAATTTCTTGTAAAATGTGCATGTGTATTTTTCAAAACAAAGATTTTATAATGCACTGGATCTTGAAAGATATCTGTGACCTTTAAGAATGTTAGAACCACCAGAACCTGAAACAAGCTTTTGGCATGTGGTCTAGCCATACCCTTTAAACCATACTATACTTATTAGTTCTACAGAGTCAGGCAGAAGTCACTTTCGGCCCTCGTGTAGATCATCAAAAAGTCTCTTTCCCATCCCTCAAAATTAAATCATCCTCTCCCTTCAAATACCCTAGGCAGAACACATATTTATTCCTGAATTCAGAGGTTATAATCCCAAATTTCATATGTTCAGAACTGGAGAGAAATGAATAAAACACCATTAGACAGTATTTCTGCCCATGTGGAGACACTTTGTTCAACCTCCATGTCTGCTCTTTTCTATGTTCCTCTCTTTTACTTTTAGTGTATCTGTTTGATACCTACTTTCTTACATCAGTAAGAATTTGGGATATGGGTAGGGGGAGAATGTGTGAAATCAATTAACATTATAAACACCTACTATTTACTTGCCCTAATTTTTCTTCCCTGGCTATCACAGCTAGATATTACTTAGGTATCACATCTACAACCTCTTAGCCACCTCAATTAATGATCCAAGTCTTAATTGGGCAGAAATTATTTTTTTCAACATAATCTTATAATTTGGTGGAATACATAGTAAGTCTGATGACTCAACCAAACAATTCGTCCCTACTTTGTCTTTGCAAGTTTTTGCTGAAGACTAGAATCAGGATCTGACAAAGCGGTTTCTGATCCATGGCTTCCACTTAGTCCTGTGGGACTTCCTAACTCCAAGCACTGAAAGTCTATTCCCTAAGCCTGAGTGTTAACCTGCATGCTTTTCTTCAGTGTTCCATCAGTGTCTCTGTTCCCAAGTCACCATAACCATGTGAAGCAGGGTGTTATTTACTATTATTTATTCTACTTAAATTCTGGGATAGTCCTGAACATAAAGTGGCATGAATGAAGAAAAAAAATCATCAGATATTAAATTCAGAAAACAATGAATATATCCAGTCCTGTGCTGGGAAATGTTTAACAATAGGCTCTAAAAACACAAGAAAAGCTCTGATCTGTAGCATACTCCTTCCACGGCTGATATCAAGTTATTAAGTGGGATCCTTGAACATGAATTGGGAAGAGATGTACAAAACCAGCTCTCTTGAGCTGCTGCAGGCTGGCTCCAACACACCACTGGATGCCTTATATACATCAGGCAAAACAGAACCAGCAATAAAATTGTAAAAAATTTCCATTTATCTTGATAGCCTTCCCATCACCCCTTTTTCAATATACCTTTCTAAAATGTCAAAAACCCAGGTCTTGTCTTGGAGATTTTATATATATGTATGTGTAAACATATATATATATATATATATATATATATATATATATATATATAAAGTTAAGAAAGGTACATATTTTATAAAATTACATGGAAATAAATATATTTCCTTGTTATAGAATTATATTAATTAA
This sequence comes from Eubalaena glacialis, assembly GCF_028564815.1. Classification (NCBI taxonomy): domain Eukaryota; kingdom Metazoa; phylum Chordata; class Mammalia; order Artiodactyla; family Balaenidae; genus Eubalaena; species Eubalaena glacialis. The sequence continues at coordinate 24,409,088 of NC_083736.1, forward strand.
ACTACATTTTACCAAAGTTTACTTTCTATCAAGTTGCTATATATATAATTGTAATTAAAAATATTTTATCAGAAAATGCAAAAAAACCTATGAATAAATTGAGAGAAGAAAGTTTAACAATATTGCTTAAAATTTAATGAAATGGAAAGTAAAAAGAATGTCTTTCAAAGACATTCACCATTTTTTCTTTGACTTTTAGGGTAATATCATTATATGAAGGGAAATATGGGACAGTTGCAAACTTGAAGAATATCACATATTCAAATTATTATTAGGGCTGTGAGATTTTTTAAAAATTCTCTTTACCTTGTTTCCTTTCAGAGTTAAAATCATATAAATTAATCAAATTAATATTTCAAAAACAAGAAAAGGAATATTTTTGAATGCAGCAACAAAGAGGAACTAGCATGATGGCAAATTCTGAATTTTAGGAAAAGTTTGACCCTAGATCTGTATTCCAGGATACATTTTTTAAAAAATTATTTATATCCTGATAAAAATAACAGTGTGTACATTTTACAATGGCTTAAAAAGGAAAATTATATTGTTTCTATACATATAAAGTATATCTGTCATCAGATACATTAATAATAGAATCACTGGAGTAACAGAAAACATTATGTTTCTAGGAAATGTCAATAGTATAAGGCATATTTGAACCTTTTTACTTCCTAGACCTCACTTTTCAACTGAGAAAACGAAGGTTTCTAAGTGCTAAATAACTTACTCATGGTCACCAGGACTCCACAAATTCTCAGTGGAACAAGTTGCAAGTTCTTCATTTTTGGTAAGATGGAAAAGCATTTGCCAGCCAGTGGTATTTTGGCAGATGTTTTTTAAGTACCTGGTATTGTACATACTGTAATGTATAAACATATTAAGATAAATTTTAATTTGTGGGTTTTATTTATTCTAGAGATGATAATAAGAAACATTAATCAACTTGTTAATATATGAACTTATATGTCAAGATATATTATTCAACCCTTAACTTATTTCTGATGTGCTCTATAAAATATAGTGAAATATATATAAATATAGGGAAATATATTCATTAATATATAAATATAGTGAAAATATATCTTTCCTAAGTAAAATATAGTGAAAATATATTTTTTTTCCTTTTTGTAGATAACATGGATAACATACTTCCTTCGGTGCTCCCAAAGCTGACATCATGTTGATAGAAACTATATCATGTATACACACACACACATACACACACACATTTTTGCATTTATCACTGTCAAATTGTGCTTTGCTGACACATCTATGAGTATTAATGTACTTGTAGAAATATTCGTAAAATAGACACAATATGTGTTTTTGCCTTGAAAAGGAAGTAACTTGATTCATCTAGACATTTCAACTTTAATAAAGAGAGAAAAGTTAAATTATACTTTATGAGAAGGAATCATAGTGACGTTATCCAAGAATTACGCTTGTCTTATTTGTTGGCATACTACTTTGTGGTAAAGAATAAATTAAGTGACTAACTGAATAGGTCAGAGCTAGCTGCTTTTGATATTATTCTGCTAACAATAGCAATGATTTCAATATATGAGAAACATCACTGACATTGTCCCCCATTAATTGATTTCCATAATTAAAATTCCTCGAGGGTAGTGGGGAATGCATATTATGAACACAATTATGTACTACATCACTTACTCTTCAGTAAATGAGATATATTCCTTACCATTGATTTTGGAATTGTAAGCTACCTCTCAGTTTCAAGGCATCTACATTTTAACTTGAGGATAAAGAAAAAGCATGGATTTTAAAATTCCATTTAATAATGTACACAATAATATGAGCCTTTTGAAAGCAATTTTAATTAACATAGTTTCCACATTTTTTCAAAGTTTTTAATGTTGTTTTGTTTTACTTATTTATTTATTTATCCTCCAGGGAGGAGATAACTAGTTATAAGCCACATGATTTTGCCGTATAGTCCTTAACTGGAGATGTTGTGTATAGCATGCAAGCCTCAGAATTGTACTATTTCTGTTAGACTATTGAACAGTGATATGTATATTGATTAGTACTTTGGAGTGAGATTCCAGATAATTAGGAAAATGACAATGATTGTGGCACTACAATAATAATTTTTAATTTGGAAAATAATTTAAAAGAATTCCCAGGCTCATAAACATAGTTGATGCACACACTCATGCACACGCGCATGTGCACAAACACACACACACACATGCACGCACAAGGCCAAGTCATTCTCTTTTTTAAATAATGAAGACATGTTTAATTTTGGTTAGAGCTAATTAAAATAGGTTTCAAGAAGAGCCCTTCCCCAAATTTCATTACATGGTTTAATAAGACACAATACAATTTCAAAGCAGTGATGAGAGAGGAAGACCTGTTTCTAGTTTTGCCTTACTTTATTATTCTTGAAATTCTCTAGATCTGTGCTGCCATTATTGTAGCCATTAGCCACATGTGGCTATCAAGCTTTGGAAAGATGCCTAGATCAAATTGAGATGTGTGCAGTAAGTGTAAAATATATACTAGATTTCAAAGACTTAGCATGAATAAAAGAATGTAAAATATTTCATTAATATTGTATATAGATTTATGATGAAATAATATATTGGCTATGTTGGGCTAAGTGAATATATGATGATTAATTTCACTTTTGTGGCAGAAACACATCAATGATTAAAACAACATGTGAAAACAATGATGAGATATGCTTGGAAAATACGGAAACTCTCCACTAGAAATTATCTACGTGCCATAACAATGAGACTGTCCCAGCTTACAATTCATCCTCTACCCAAGATCATAGAGGAAAGACTCCTCCTAATTGTCTTATTACTTCAGTCAACCTGAAATTCACATTCAGTTTTACATCCTCCCAACACAACAACCCTACTCTCAATGTCCCTCTCTCCTACTATCACTTTCTTCCCTTAGTTTCCAGGACATCACAATTTCTTCATTTTTCTCTTACCTCACTGACCACAACTTAAAGTCTCCTTTTCTGACTCCTCCTATTAACCTTACACTCTTAACACAGATGTACTCTAGGTGTCTGTTTCCAATCCTCTTCTCTTTTCCATATACACTCCCTTGTTTATCTCCTCTAGTCAAATGGCTTTCAAATTCATCTGTATGCCCTTGGTTCTCAGATTGTTATCTTCAGCCTGAATTTCTTTCCTGAACTCTAGTAACATATATCCGAATGCCAATTTGTTATCTCCACTTGGATATCTAATAGATACCTCAAAACTTACATACCCCTAACTGAAAAATTCTATGTCCCACATACCTCCAACTTTCTTCATTCACAGATTTCCCCTTTGCTCGCGTCAGCTGCATCCTTTTACCTACTCAGACCAGTAATTTTTGAGTCAACCTCCACTCTATTTCTCTCACGACTCCCATACAATCAGTCAGAAAATTCTGTTGCTCTACCTCCAAAATATATCTAGTATCCACCATTTCTCATCATTCCCATTGATATTATTTCATTCCAAGCTACCATCATCTGTTGCCTGGATGACAGAAGGAGCTTCCTAACCTGTCTCCCTGCTTCCACCCTTGCTCTCCTCCTGTCTATTTACATTACAAAAGCTGGAATAATCCATTACAAGTAAGTCAGATCAAATAATTAATTTTCCCCAAAGCCCTCAACTCCCCATTTCACACAGTGTTCAAGTCAAAATCCTTAGCACGACCCAAAAAGACCATTCATGATCTGGATACCCTCTCCCATGTTGCTCCTCTGACTTTATCTTCATTTCCTACTGTTCTCACCTAACTCAACACTCTAAGGCTAGGTACACCTGTGCAAATTCCTTGAAGTTCTGTGTTAAAATTAAAAAACTTTCCTCTCTTCTATTTCCCTCTTTGAAGGAAAAATCCTAGTTCTTAAGCTGGCATTTAAAGATCTCAGTTTCATCATTTTAGCCTTATCTCCTTAAAATCTCCAGACCTATCTATCCCATTGTCTCCAAAACACATCATGGTCTTCCCCACTCCTGTCCTAATACTCATGCTGTTCTCCCACTTCCTGTGCATCACTCTCTGTTTGTTGCAGTCTAGCCCTTTGTCAATGTTCAGGTGAACACGTGTCTCTTATCTCAGGATTTTTCTCATCAGCAAAGCACATGCCATTCTCACTTGTCCAAAGTCCAGTAATTATTAATATCTCTACTTATCAACTATGAATTATACTGCTTTTACTATTTGCTTCTTGCCTTGATATCTAGATTATAAATTCTCAAGAGCAAAGATTCGAACTACTCTAAAATCCCTAAAGTAATAAGCATTTTATATTGACTTACTCATTAAAGAGTTTCACATTATATTTTTCATTGACTAATTAGCTTAGCTCTTGACACTCCATATCTTCAGAAATACTCTTCCATACAATAAAGCATATGTAATAAAACATACTACATTTTTTCTTTTATTTTTATGATCAAACTTGGAGCATGATTAAGAAAGGTGAACCAGAAGACTTTACATTCATATTGCAAATAGAAGGATTTATACTAAAATTAAACAAAAATAGTTAAGGCATTTTGATGGCTTGAAAAACTCTCATAATAATAGTTAAAATTTCAGAGATTTTATATATCATAAGCACTTTACATCCTTATTTTTGTTTAATCCTCATAACACATGCTTATTTATACCTGTTTTGGAAACGATGAGACTGAATCTTAGGCACAGTAAATAACTTGTGCAAGGTAAAAAGCTCACAAGTGATATAGGAGGGAATTAAATCAAGGCTGTCTTATTCACACACAGTCACACATAAACACATTCAGAGTGAAGACTCATTAAAATATATGACATCCAAATCTGACTTTACAGATGTAGAAACTGACTCATAGGTTAAATGTCTTGACAAGGTCATACAGGTACTAAGTGAACAACTAAGATGAGACTAGGAAGCTAGTAGCTCCAAGCATGCTCTATTTCAGTAGGCAGATACCAGTCTTTGAGTTAATGCCTGAAGGCTAGTTGTATTTGCTATAGGTAGCTTAAATAATATATTTGTATTTGCAAAATTCTTCAGTGTTCACTAGTAAACCAACTCCAAAGATGTAGGTAAATATACTAGTATCTAGTATACTAGATAACTCTTTTTTTTAAGTGAGCAAAGAATCAAGGTGAGTTAAAAATTATATATATATATATATATATATATATATATATATATACACACACACACACATACATAGAGACAGAGACAGATGTACTTCCTGTGTTTCTGAAGAGGAGATTGCACCATCCTACGTACTTTCTATTGCAGATCTACCAAAGAGTGTGTCTTCACTTTTTTCACTAACTCAGATGTTCTCTTCTTTTCCCCTAATGCCTACATTAGAAATTCATTTGACATTTGCAGGTATTCATAAGGGAATTCTAGTTATTTCCTACACATACCTGTTCTGATATAGCCAAAAACCATTTGGTGACATTATCAACTCATTAAAGTGAGAGATGTGACAGAAAGAGCACACTTCACATGGAATAAATATAAAAGCGTCAACCACTTGAATGGAAAAAAAAATCCATCTGGCTGATTTCTCTTTGAAAAATGAGCTGTGTATTAAATTCCTTCCTTAATACATGACAGCCAATTAATCTCAAAATGGGGAGTAGCATATAGTATTCAATTTAATTAAAACCAATATTGATTAAGCATCTACTATATGTAACACATGTGCTAGATTAGAGAAAAATTATTTAGAAGAATAAAAGATAGTCACTTCCCTTAACGGTGCTTGTCTTCTAAAAGGAAGGGAGTAGTTAACGGGGAATTAGATAAAAATACATGCCAAAGAAATTCAAGATAAAATGAATAGCTTCCATATTATAGAATGAGAATCAATCATTAGATCACTGAGGAGGAAATGAAAAAGATGCAAAGATGCTTTAGGTGACCCTTAAAGGAACAGACCAAAATATTTAGCATATTATCTACTATTATCATCTGCCTAGAACATATTTTGTTTTGCACGTTGTGAAAAAATGAATGTATCATATCTAACATAAAATACTGAGTACTTAATATTACCTATTCCACTGTTGTTGATTACATGCTTATAAAACAGAAACTATTTTATATTTTCTGGTAAAGAATACTATTGATACACATAGCAGCCTACTTGCAAGATATTTGTCAAACCCTGACAATGAATATTTATGAAACTTAACTTCCCCCCAAATATTTCAAGCATTTAGATATCAATTTGACCAATACTTCACCTCTAATGTATCTTCATTTGTAAGACATCTCTTAATTCTCTTCACCAAAGAATTCTGAAAGAACTGAGGTAGTGATTCCAAACCAGATCATACAGATTACCTGGCTGAAAGATATATCACATAGCTCACTGAAAATTTTCTAATATTGCCCTAGCACGTTGGCCAAATATACTTAATGACTCTAGTAAATGGACGTTCAAAAATAAACTCCTTCCTTCTCATGAATGTATTAACATGATATGCCACAAGTGATTATTCTTTTAAAGCAGATGGTACATTTTCAGCAACAATTATTGAAGAGTAGATAACTATTTTAAACTAATTTCTACCACCTACCATCATGTTTCATTTGACAATCTGTTCTCTTCAATTCTAAGATTCCCATCTTTTGTGAGTGGAGAACTTTCTTAATGTGTTTTAGAGAAATTCAAAGACTTTGTTATTATACCAACTCCATCTAAAATTTGCAAGTGTGAAGCTACTTCTTCAAACCAGAAACAGAAATCCCCCATAATTCCTGGCCATTTGAGGGAGATTCCACAGGAGGAAAGGCACCAAAATTAAGATAAGTTACTTAATGGACCAAAATATGTGTTCAAATTCATCGCAGATACCATATATAGTAGTACAGGAGTTTTCAACAATAGATTAAATCATCTAAACAATTTATGTTTTCTGTGGGAAAAATATAATATTTTATTAGTATTTCAAGGTTGTTTTACTCCTTTAAAGGAGCAATTAAAGTGATACTTGTTATGTTTATATTTATGACAGCCCTATATTTTGCAGGAGAATAAAAACTAAGGAAAGATGGGTTTCCAACTTCCTCTAAGAATCATCAGGATTCTGGTTAGCACTGGCTACTCATATGATAACCCTAATTTATTGCTTATTTGCCCAGAGTAAAGTTAATTCCATAATAACTGTACTTAAAAAGGGGGGGTATTTTTGACCTAACATCATCATTTCATCATTTCTAAGCCATTAACCATCATTTCTAAGCCATTCATTGTCCTCATGAAAATACAAATGAGCACTCTAGTGTCACATTAAATGGCAGCAAATCACAGGAATAGTATATTTAATTTTAAATGAGAGAAGTCTACTTAAATATTTTGTCTGTCTTAGTATACTAGAATTTCTTTGAGTAAATAAAAAACAGTATTTAAGATTCCTCTTAGAAAATTACTCCCTCTTTTAATATTATTAAACTGACTTTAGGCTGTGATAGAGATATAGGTGATATAGCTCAATAGACTTGACACTGTAAGTGACAGAATTGATGGACTCAAATGGAGGTTGCACTATTGGGGTGGCCAAAAAGTTCGTTCGGGTTTTTCCGTAAGATGGTATGGAAAAACTCAAATGACTTTTTGGCCAACCCATACATTCCCCTGATATTCCTTCTGACTTTGTGACTAAAGATCATAAAAAGTGGTAATTTTCAAGATGAGATATAACATTAATATGAAAGTGTTAATCTTAATAAAATCTTTGGATAAATTCCTTTGATAAATAGAAGAACACACTGGTCACACTTGGTGGCGCAACTCAGTATAGACATTATTTTTTTCTGTATGTAAGATATGGGTGAACAGTGGTAAAGGTGGGAATATAGGCAAGCTACCCTTAGTACAAATAGCCACCAATTATAAGCAGCTATCCAGCACTTGAAATGTGGATAGTCTGAATTCAGAGTTACTGAGTGTATAATACACACTGGATTTCTCAAAGTATTTAATAACGTAAAATACCTTTCATATATTACATGTATGGTAAAATGATAATATTTTAGATATATTAGGTTAAAAATACATTATTAAAAATCACATCATCTGTGTGGTATACACACACACACACACACACACACACACACACACACACACACACAGTGGAATATTACTCAGCCATAAAAAAGAATGAAATAATGCCATTTGCAGCAACATGGATGGACCTAGAGATTATCATAAAAGTGAAGTCAGACAGAGAAGGACAAATATTTGATATCACTTATATGTGGAATCTTAAAAAAATGATACAAATGAACTTATTTACAAAACAGAAACAGACTCACAGACATAGAAAACAAACTTATGGTTACCAAAGGGGAAAGGGCAGGGAGGGCTAAATCAGGAGTTTGGGATTAGCAGATACAAACTACTTTATATAAAATAAACAACAAGGTCCTACAGTATAGCCCAGGGAACTACATTCAATATCTTGTAATAAACTATAATGGAAAAGAATCTGAAAAAGAAACTATCTCTATATCTATCTATCTATCTATCTATACCTGAATCACTTTGCTGTATACCAGAAACTAACACAATGTTGTAAATCAACTACACTTCAATAAAAAAAAACTTCATCTGTTTCTTTTTTGTTCTCGAATGAGACTACTAGAAAATTGTAAATTGTATATATGGCTCTCATTTGTGACTCTCATTGTATTTCTATTGGGCGGCATTGCCCTACAGCAGGATTTCTTAACCCACAGTAAAGCAACACCGCTGACATTAGGATCTGGTAATTCTTTGATGTGGGAGGATTTCCTGTGCCTTGTAGAATGTTTGAAAGCATCCCTGGCCTCTACCTGCTAGATGCAAGAGCACTTCCCCCCAAGTTGTAACTACCCAAAAGTCTCCAGACATTGTCAAATATCCTCTGAGGGCAAAATTCCTTCCACTTGAGAACCACTGGTCTGCAGTATCCGAACTAGTCTCATATTACTATACCAAGACAAGTTGGCAATACCAAATTTGCAAAAGGAAAAACACAGATATCAGAAATTCAAATGCACTGCATTTGCTGATTTGATATGATTAGCATGAGAATTATTTTTCAAAATATTATTTTCTTTTGGAAACACAATGTCATTGTGACTGAGAATGTGTTCATAAAACTGAATTCAAACATGTATTTCCTTAATTTAGATATAAAATAAAGATGGTTCACAAAAAATGAAATTAAAATTTCAATATGTAATATTTGTTTTAAAAAAGATCATCTTTTCAAGACATCGTGTTATTTTTCATAATGACAAATACATGCTCTAAATGACAATACCAATACCAGTTCAACTTTACATAAACAATAGATTAATGTGAATACCTTCTTTCTGTGAATTCCCTGGTTACACCTTTGAATCACATCTGAAGAATGATGGCTTTAAAATTTTTCTAATATAAAATTAAAGTTTATATTTGACTTCATAATCAGTGTTTTACCAGAAAAGGAGAATAATGAAACTGTACATGTTCAATAAAGCTCAAACTCCTTGTTTACTAATCATCCACGTAGCAATGTAAAACGCAGCTCAAAATCCTAAAAACATAACTAATATATGTTGATTATATTGTTAGGCAAAGAAATCTCTAGTATATTTAGCTCAAGTCAATAGTCCATAGTGATTTTTATCACAGTTCAGCTGTAAGCTCTTTCAAACAGTTACTATTTCTTTATTGTGTGGTACCACACAAATCAATTACCAACTGAATTAGAGCTTTTATATAATATTAATGACTGTGTTAATACTCAATGTTGTTTTCAACTGTGAAAAAGCAGTGGGAGTTCTCATGCCTCATTTGTGTTCCATTTGAAGCAAAGGCAATAACCAAATCTTTTTAGCAAGAAAGAAAATAAATTTGCATAATGAAATATAATCATTTTGTATATTTCTCGTTTTTATTTTATTTTTTTGTTTTATTTTTATTTATTTATTTTATTTGTTTTATTTGTTATTTTTGGCTGCATTGGGTTTTCGTTGCTGTGCGGGGGCTTTCTCTAGTTGCGGTGAGTGGGGACTACTCTTCCTTGTGGTGCGCAGGCTTCTCATTGTGGTGGCCTCTCTTGTTACAGAGCACTGGCTCTAGGCGCACAGGCTTCAGTAGTTGTGGCGCATGGGTTTAGTTGCTCCGTGGCATGTGGGATCTTCCCAGGCCAGGGCTCGAACCTGTGTCCCCTGCATTGGCAGGTGGATTCTTAACCACTGCGCCACCAGGGAAGCCCCTCATTTTTATTTTAAATTAAAGAAATGTGCATTTGAATTAACAGTAATTGCTCCCAAGGCACAGTAAATTAATAATGTCAAAGTTTTGTTTTTGTTTTTTTTTGCTAAGGCTTCATTAAAAAAAATAGGGGAAGAGAAGAAAAGGGATGTTCAGATAAAGCGGAATAGCTAAAAGCACAGCTAAGCATTGTGTTCAGTGGGCTTAAATAGCACAATTTTCATTGGGACAACAGAGAATAGAATATAATAGGATAGTTTACATTAACATGCTTATTGTCAAGTACATCCTCTCTGAGGATTTTACAACACCTACTCTATCTCTTTTTTACCACTATAGTCATTTTATACCCTAAGAACCATTACTAGCTTGTGATCCATTGAGGGACAAGTCTGTTACTTTGGGTCAATGAATAGCCACAAGGTAGCACTGAACCTCTGTGACCCAAGGCTGTGACAGATATGTACAAATAAATCAATAAAATATTCCTCTGGTTAAAACTACTACCTCCCATTTCATAAGACTTAGCCATTTCCTACAAATGTAATCTAACTCAATACAAACATTTAACGGTTATTTGAAGGGTGAGATTACTTCCTTGGTATAGACTGTCAAATCAGTTTTTAGACTAAAAATAAAGAACAAAGAAAAGTGTAGCTAACTGTTCACTGTCTCCCTGATTCTATGCTTTTTGTTACCATGCCAGATAACATTTCCTTTTGCATATTCATTGTGCAATGAGACACTTCCAAGGGCCCAGAGCATTCTATTATATCTTGGTGAACACATTTTATATATGTTAATGGGAAATTTTGCAGCCATAACCATATAATGATGAGAATTGTAATAATTCTGCCACTCTGCCAAAGTAATCTCATTTAGGAGAATACCCTTCTGAAGAAACTACTTAAATAATAGACACAAAGTAATATGGGATCCAGGAAAGGCAAAAACACAAAGTCCCAGGATAGGAAAGAGTCATTTAGACCCTCTCGTTAGAAATTCCTAAAGCAGCAAGCAACTACAGATTGGCAGAGTTTCTTTCTCTTCTCTTCTCTCATCCTCCTCCCCTCCATTACTCCTCCTCCTCCTCTTCCTCCTCCTCCTCCTCTCTGTTTCTCCCCCATACTCTCTCTCTGAAGGAAAATAATAGTCAGCATACCGAACTCCTGAGCAGATCTGGCCCTAGGCAGAACTGTAAAGCAGGAGAAGATTATGTGTCATTTCTACTGACATCTTCAGTTTTTCTGTGCTATCCATCCATCCTAGTACCCAGCATCCCCCTGCTACCCACCGTACCCTGGGCTTAATCCTGCCATCTTACTCACTGTTGTTGAAACGACTGCTACAGCACCCACCAGTTCCTCAGGATCTCTCTCATTTATATTAACTCATAGGAAGATATTATGGAGTCATCCCCACTAGTGGCACATTAATTTTTAGATGATCTATTAAAGAAAATGATTCAAATGAATAAATTTCTAAAGCTGAACTGAAACAAGAAATGATGCAGACTGGGGACAGAAAGGTTGGATCAAATTTCTAATCCAGTTGTTTACTGTGAACACTGTATATACATTTCCTTAATCACATGATGCAGGAAAGTTATCTACTCAAAATTTGATCTCTGAAAGTAAAAGTAGCTAGTGGAGAGAAAATGGATGTGAAAAAGATCATTCTTCTTTACTAACATAAAATATCATAAAAAAGGGCAGGATATTCATGCAAAGATATTTTGCCCTGGAGAGAGATGCAAAGAAGTGGTATGTTCCAACTGCACAAATAAATGTCCAGGTAAATTATTTGGGGGTACTCCTGTGAGAGATAAACTCTACTTTTAAAATAAAACAAGAGACCTTCAAGATGGTGGAAAAGTAAGACGTGGAGATCACCTTCCTCCCCACAAACACATCAGAAATACATCTACATTTGGCACAACTCCTACAGAACACCTACTGAATGCTGGCAGAAGACCTCAGACTTCCCAAAAGGCAAGCAACTCCCCACCTACCTGGGTAGGGCAGAAGAAAAAAGAAATAACAGAGACAAAAGAATAGGGACGGGACCTGCACCAGTGGGAGGGAGCTGTGAAGGAGGAAAGGTTTCCACACACTAGGAAGCCCCTTCACTGGCGGATATGGCGGGCGGCAGAGGGGAAGCTTTGGAGCCACGGAGGAGAGCGCAGCAACAGGGGTGCAGAGGGCCAAGCGGAGAGATTCCCGCACAGAGGATCGGTGCCGACCAGCACTCACCAGCCCGAGAGGCTTGTCTGCTCACTTGCTGGGGCGGATGGCAGCTGGGAGCTGAGGCTCCGACTTCGGAGGTCAGATCCCAGGGAGAGGACTGGGGTTGGCTGCGTGAACACACCCTGAAGGGGGCTAGTGTGCCACAGCTGGCCGGGAGGGAATCCGGGAAAAAGTCTGGACCTGCCTAAGAGGCAAGAGACCATTGTTTCGGGGTACACAAGGAGAGGGGATTCAGAGCACCACCTAAACGAGCTTCAGAGACGGGCGCGAGCTGCAGCTATCAGCTCCGACCCCAGAGACGGGCATGAAATGCTAACGCTGCTGCTGCAGCCACCAAGAATCCTGTGTGCAAGCACAAGTCACTATCCACACCTACCCTCCCGGGAGCCTGTGCAGCCCGCCACTGCCAGGGTCCCGTGATCCAGGGACAACATCCCCGGGAGGACACACGGCACGCCTCACACTGTTGCAATGTCATGCCAGCCTCTGCCGGCACAGGTTCGCCCCGCATTCCGTACCCCTCCCTCCCCCCGGCCTGAGTGAGCCAGAGCCCCCTAATCAGTTGCTCCTTTAACCCCATCCTGTCTGAGCGAAGAAGAGACGCCCTCAGGTGACCTACACGCAGAGGTGTGGCCAAATCCAAAGCTGAACCCCAGGAGCTGTGGGAACAAAAAAGAGAAAGGGAAATCTCTCCCAGCAGCCTCAGGAGCAGCGGATTAAATCTCCACGATCAACTTGATGTACCCTGCATCTGTGGAATACCTGAATAGACAACAGATCAGCCTAAACTTGAGGTGGTGGGATTTGGGAGCAATAGATATATATTTTTTTCCTTATTCTCTTTTTGTGAGTGTGTATGTGTATGCTTCTTTGTGTGATCTTCTTGTCTGTATAGCTTTGCTTTTACCATTTGTCCTAGGGTTCAGTCTGACCGTTTTAGGGGGGGTTTATTTGGTTTTTTTTTTTTTAGTATAATTTTTAGCACTTGTTATCATTGGTGGATTTGTTTTTTGGTTTACTCTCTTCTTTTTCTTTCTTTCTTTTTTAAATTACTTTCTAATTTTTTAATTTTTAATAATTATTTTCTATTTTTATTTTAATAACTTTATTTTATTTTATTTATTTTTTTCTTTCTTTCTTTCTATTTCTCCTCCTTTTTCTTCTCAGCCGTGTGACTGACAGGGTCTTGCTGCTCTGGCTGGGTGTCAGGCCTGAGCCTCTGAGGTGGGAGAGCCAAGTTCAGGACACTGGTCCACCACAGACCTCCTGGCTTCACGTAATATCAAACAGCAAAAGCTCTCCCAGAGATCTCAATCTCAATGCTAACACCCAGGTTCACTCAATGACCAGCAAGCTACAGTGCTGGACACCCTATGCCAAACAACTAGCAAGAGAGGAACACAACCCCACCCATTAGCAGAGAGGCTGCCTAAAATCATAATAAGGTCACAGACACCCCACAACACACCAGCGGGGGCAGTCCTGCCCACCAGAAAGACAAGATCCAGCCTCATCCACCAGAACACAGGCACTAGTCCCCTCCACCAGGAAGCCCACACAACCCACTGAACCAACCTTAGCCACTGGGGGCAGACACCAAAAACAACGGGAACTATGAACCTGCAGCCTGTGAAAAGGAGACCCCAAACACAGTAAGTTAAGCAAAATGAGAAGAGAGAAACACACAGCAGATGAAGGAACAAGGTAAAAACCCACCAGACCAAACAAATGAGGAGGAAATAGGCAGTCTACCTGAAAAAGAATTTAGAGTAATGATAGTAAAGATATCCAAAATCTTGGAAACAGAATGGAGAAAATACAAGAAATTTTTAACAAGGACCTAGAAGAACTAAAGAGCAAACAAAATAATGAACAACACAATAAATGAAATTAAAAATTCTCTAGAAGGAATCAATAGCAGAATAACTAAGGCAGAAGAATGGATAAGTGACCTGGAAGATAAAATAGTGGAAATAACTACTGCAGAGCAGAATAAAGAATGAAAAGAATTGAGGACAGTCTTAGAGGCCTCTGGGACAACATTAAATGAACCAATATTCGAATTATAGGTGTCCCAGAAGAAGAAGAGAAAAAGAAAGGGACAGAGGAAATATTTGAAGAGATTATACATGAAAACTTCCCTAATATGGGAAAGGAAATAGTTAATCAAGTCCAGGAAGCACAGAGAGTCCCATACAGGATAAATCCAAGGAGAAACACAGCAAGACACATATTAATCAAACTATCAAAAATTAAATACAAAGAAAAAATATTAAAAGCCGCAAGGGATAAACAACAAATAATATACAAGGGAATCCCCATAACGTTAACAGCTGATCTTTCAGCAGAAACTCTGCAAGCCAGAAGGGAGTGGCAGGATATACTTAAAGTGATGAAAGGGAAAAAGCTACAACCAAGATTACTCTACCCAGCAAGGATCTCATTCAGATTTGACGGAGAAATTAAAACCTTTACAGACAAGCAAAAGCTAAGAGAATTCAGCACCACCAAACCAGCTTTACAACAAATGCTAAAGGAACTTCTCTAGGCAGGAAACACAAGAGAAGGAAAAGACCTACAATAACAAACCCAAAACAATTAAGAAAATGGTAATAGGAACATACATATCGATAATTACCTTAAATGTAAATGGATTAAATGTTCCAACCAAAAGACATAGACTGGCTGAACAGATACAAAAACAAGACCTGTATATATGCTATCTACAAGAGACACACTTCAGACCTAGGGACACATACAGACTGAAAGTGAGGGGATGGAAAAAGATATTCCATGCAAATGGAAATCAAAAGAAAGCTGAAGTAGCAATTCTCATATCAGACAAAATAGACTTTAAAATAAAGACTATTACAAGAGACAAAGAAGGACACTACATAATGATCACAGGATCAATCCAACAATAAGATATAACAATTGTAAATATTTATGCACCCAACATAGGAGCACCTCAATACAGAAGGCAAATGCTAACAGCCATGAAAGGGGAAATCGACAGTAACACAATCAGAGCAGCGGACTTTAACACCCCACTTTCACCCATGGACAGATCATCTAATATGAAAATAAATAAGGAAACACAAGCTTTAAATGATACATTAAACATATCAATTTTAATTGATATTTATAGGACATTCCATGCAAAACCAAGAGAATACACTTTCTTCTCAAGTGCTCATGGAACATTCTCCAGGATAGATCATATCCTGGGTCACAAATCAAGACTTGGTAAATTTAAGAAAATTGAAATCCAATCAAGTATCCTATCTGACCACAACACTATGACACTAGATATCAATTACAGGAAAAAAACCAGAAAAAATACAAACACATGGAGGCTAAACAACATGCTACTCAATAACTAAGAGATCACTGAAGAAATCAAAGAGGAAATCAAAAAATACCTAGAAACAAATGACAATGAAAACACGAAGACCCAAAACCTATGGGACGCAGCAAAAGCAGTTCTAAGAGGGAAGTTTATAGCAATACAATCCTACCTCAAGAAACAAGAAACATCTCAAATAAACCATCTAACCTTATACCTAAAGCAATTAGAGAAAGAAGAACAAAAAACCCCAAAGTTACCAAAAGGAAAGAAATCATAAAGATCAGATCAGAAATAAATGAAAAAGAAATGAAGGAAACAATAGCAAAGATCAAAAAAACTAAAAGCTGTTTTTTTTAGAAGATAAACCAAATTGATAAACCATTAGCCAGACTCATCAAGAAAAAAAGGGAGAAGACTCAAATCAATAGAGTTAGAAATGAAAAAGGAGAAGTAACAACTGACACTGCAGAAATACAAAGGATCATAAGAGATTACTACAAGGAACTATATGCCAAAAAAAATTGACAACCTGGAAGAAACGGACAAATTCTTAGAAAAGCACAACCTTTTGAGACTGAACCAGGAAGAAATAGAAAATATGAACAGACCAATCACAAGTAATGAAATTGAAACTGTGATTTAAAATCTTTCAAGAAACAAAAGTCCAGGTCCAGATGGCTTCACAGGAAAATTCTATCAAACATTTAGAGAAGAGCTAACACCTATCCTTCTCAAACTCTTCCAAAATATAGCAGAGGGAGGAACACTCCCCAACTCATTCTATGAGGCCACCATCACCCTGATACCAAAACCAGACAAAGATGTCACAAAGAAAGGACAGTACAGGCCAATATCACTGATGAACATAGATGCAAAAATCCTCAACAAAATACTAGCAAACATAATTCAACAGCACATTAAAAGGATCATACACCCTGATCAAGGCGGGTTTATCCCAGGAATGCAAGGATTCCTCAATATATGCAAATCAATCAATGTGATACAACATATTAACAAACTGAAGGAGAAAAACCATATGATCATCTCAATAGATGCAGAAAAAGCTTCCTACAAAATTCAACATGCATTTATGATAAAAACTCTCCAGAAAGTAGGCATAGAGGGAACCTACCTCAACATAATAAAGGCCATATATGACAAACCCACAGCCAACATCGTCCTCAATGGTGAAAAACTAAAACCATTTCCACTAAGATCAGGAATAAGACAAGGTTGCCCACTCTCATCACTATTATTCAGCATAGTTTTGAAAGTTTTAGCCACAGCAATCAGAGAAGAAAAAGAAATAAAAGGAATCTAAATTGGAAAAGAAGAAGTAAAGCTGTCACTGTTTGCAGATGACATGATACTATACATAGAGAAACCTAAAGATGCCACCAGAAAACTACTAGAGCTAATCAATGAACGTGGTAAAGTAGCAGGATACAAAATTAATGCACAGAAATCTCTTGCCTTCCTATACACTAATGATGAAAAATCTGAAAGAGAAATTAAGGAAACACTCCCATTTACCACTGAAACAAAAAGAATAAAATACCTAGGAATAAACCTACCTAAGGAGATAAAAGACCTCTATGCAGAAAATTATAAGACACTGATGAAAGAAATTAAAGGTGATACAAACAGATGGAGAGATATACCGTGTTCTTGGATTGGAAGAATCAACATTGTGAAAATGACTATACTACCCAAAGCAATCTACAGATTCAGTGCAATCCCTATCAAACTACCAATGGCATTTTTCACAGAACTAGGACAAAAAATTTCCTAATTTGAATGGAAATACAAAAGACACCGAATAGCCAAAGCAATCTTTAGAAAGAAAAACAGAGCAGGAGGAATCAGGCTCCCTGGCTTCAGACTATACTACAAAGCTACAGTAATCAAAACAATATGGTACTGGCACAAAAACAGAAATATAGAAAAATGGAACAGGATAGAAAGCCCAGAGATAAACCCAGGCACACATGGTCACCTTAATTTTGATATAGGGGGTAAGAATATACAATGGAGAAAAGACAGCCTCTTCAATAAGTGATGCTGGGAAAACTGGACACCTATATCTAAAAGACTGAAATTAGAATACTCCCTAACACCATACACAAAAATAAACTCAAAATGGATTAAAGAACTAAATGTAAGGCCAGACACGATAAAACTCTTAGAGGAAAACATAGGCAGAACACTCTATGACATAAATCACAGCAAGATCCTTTTTGACCCACCTCCTAGAGAAATGGAAATAAAAACAAAAATAAACAAATGGGACCTAATGAAACTTAAAAGCTTTTGCACAGCAAAGGAAACCATAAACAAGATGAAAAGACAACCCTCAGAATGGGAGAAAATATTTGCAAATGAAGCAACTGACAAAGGGTTAATTTCCAAATATACAAGCAGGTCATGCAGGTCAATATCAAAAAAACAAACAATCCAATCCAAAAATGGGCAGAAGACCTAAATAGACATTCCTCCAAAGAAGATATACAGATGGCCAACAAACACATGAAAGAATGCTCAACATCATTAATCACTAGAGAAATGCAAATCAAAACTACAATGAGGTATCACCTCACACCAGTCAGAATGACCATGATCAAAAAGTCTACAGACAATAAATGCTGGAGAGGGTGTGGAGAAAAGGGAACCCTCTTGCACTGCTGGTGGGAATGTAAATTGATACAGCCACTATGGAGAACAGTATAGAGGTTCGTTAAAAAACTAAAAATAGAACTACTATAAGACCCAGCAATCCCACTACTGGGTATATACCCTGAGAAAACCATAATTCAAAAAGAGTCATGTACCACAATATTCATGGCAGCTCTATTTACAATAGCCAGGACATGGAAGCAACCTAAGTGTCCATCGACAGATGAATGGATAAAGAATATGTGGCACATATATACAATGGAATATTACTCAGCCATAAAAAGAAACGAAATTGAGTTATTTGTAGTGAGGTGGATGGACCTAGAGTCTGTCATACAGAGTGAAGTAAGTCAGAAAGAGAAAAACAAATACCGTATGCTAACACATACATATGGAATCTAAAAGAAAAAAAAAAAAAAAGGATGGTTATGAAGAACCTAGGGGCAGGACAGGAATAAAGATGCAGACCTCCAGAATGGACTTGAGGATATGGGGAGGGGGAAGGGTAAGCTGGGACCAAGTGATAGAGTGGCATGGACTTATATATACTACCAAATGTAAAACAGATAGCTAGTGGGAAGCAGCTGCATAGCACAGGGAGATCAGCTCGGTGCTTTGTGACCACCTAGACGGGTGGGATAAGGAGGGTGGGAGGGAGGCCGAAGAGGCAGGAGATATGGGGATATATGTATATGTATAGCTGATTCACTTTGCTATAAAGCAGAAACTAACACACCATTGTAAAGCAATTATACTCCAATAAAGATGTTAAAAAAATAAAAATAAAATAAAATAAAACAAAAGCTGAACTGAATGGTTTATGGTCTTCTGTGCCCTTCACAGGTGATATACACGTGAAAGGCAGCACAAAAGCTCAGGACAAAAAACAGCGAATAAAACCTTTTGTAAAACTGGTTTCTTAGTTTGCTTCTTGGTCTGCAGGAATCTTAACAGACCTTTTCAGTTGGATGATATTCTAGATCCTGGTGTCTGAATACCCAAATGGTATACCACTGGAAAAGAATTCCATTTTAAAACTGAGAATACCTAGAGATTTTCGTACTGAATCAAGTAAATCAGAAAGAGAAAGACAAATATCATATGATATTGCTTATATGTGGAATCTAAGGAAATGGTACAAATGAACCTATTCACAAAACAAAAGTTGAGTCACGGATGTACAAAACAAACTTGTGGTTACCAGGGGGAAAGGGGGGGCAGAGGGATAAATTGGGAGATTGGGATTGACATACACCCACTACTATATATAGAATAGATAACTAATAAGAACCTACTGAATAGCACGGGGAACTCTATTCAATACTCTTTAATGACCTATATGGGAATAGAATCTAAAAGAGTGGATATATGTGTATGTATAACTGACTCACTTTGAAGTACAGCAGAAACTAACACATTGTAAATCAACTATATTCCAAAAAAAATTAAAAAACAAAAAACAATCCAATTAAAAATGAGCTAAACATTTAACAGACAAAATCAATGAAGATATATATGTATCAAATAAGCATGTGAAAAAGTATCAACATTGTGATTTATTAGAGAAATAAAAATTAAAATACTACCACATTAAAAAACTGAGAATACAGCCCCAAATGACTGATGAAGAATGGCTGAATCTACATTCTAGAATGAACTATGTGTTGTCTATCAAATGGTTTTATACACACGCATATAACACAGACACTGAGGATAAAATATCCAGGGAAATACTTACATATATGTATAATTATTTTTCCTATAAAAATAAATATGAATATTTACTCATTAAATGTTTACATTAAGTAGAAGTCTTCAGAAATTTTAAAGGTATGTATCAACCCTGGGTGACTATATATCAGAAAACTTTTTCTGTAAAGGGTCAGAGAATAAATATTTTAGGCTCTATAAGAAATATTGTTTCTGCTGTAACTTGTCAACTCTGCCATTATGTTGTGAAATCTGTCACAGACAATACAGAGATAAATGGGTGTGTCTGTGTTCCACTAAAATTTTATTAACACAAACTGGTGCAAGGGTCAGATTTGACCCACTGGCCATAGTTTGCTGACATCTGCCCTATATTATGTTTTCAGATAAAATTCTTTGTCCTTGAGTACAGATTTCTTTCTTTTGGAACACTGGTTCCAGTAGTACTGTGGAATGCTGCAGCAGGACTCCTATTTTAATTTCCAAACCCTCTTCAATAAAGAGTCAAGAACTTCCGCTAGGAAAAACGAAGAGAAATGGCTCCTTTTATTATTTTCCCTTTTCCCCCCACCCTTGCGACTTTGCATAGAAAAGACTATCTTTAATCATGATCTTTCTAGTAAATTAAGGGAATTTTCAGTCTCTAGACTTAATAAAAAGGTGCACAGCTATGGTTGTCCTTAAAAACCACGCTTGAATGATCCAACACGGTTATGTGAGTATACGTGTCTGGTTACCTGGGACAAGTTTCTTTCTGTCTCCTGCCTCTGTATTACAGATGTTCCAGTTTGCTGTGAGTGTTCGTCTGAGCAAGGTGTCATTAAAGTGTAGTTCCATCCTACCTTTAGAGGATAGGAAAGCTCTCTTTATGTTGAAATCATTGGCTCTACCTTTCTTGCCTCTTGCAAATTAATTTATTAGAATAATCCTGGTGTAATGGAATATCCTCTTCTGTATCTGTCCCACAGTGCATGATAACAGCGTTCACTTCTAAGTTTCTGAGGCAGGGAAGTGTTTTAATATTTTCTTCTCCAATACATATCATGAACACAACCCTATCACTCCATATATTTGTACTCAAAATTTGCTTGATCTATGCATGCATTTACATCAACTATGTGGATTATTTTTGAAGGCTGGCTAATTTCTGTCACATAACACTCCCCTGGTTACCAAATTCCACAATCAGCAGACTTCCAAAATGAGATCTCATTGGGGCAACACACACTGAAGCACTTATGGCATCTTATTTATTTTTTTCCCTTCAAACAGAAGTTAAGAATTTTGAAACCAGAATCTAGGGCTGAAGACTCTTGTAAAATATCTTTGTGAAAATAATTGTTATTTAATCTTTACCTCAAAAATCTTACATTTCTAATATTTGCATATGTTGAGTAATAAACATAATGTACTGGAACATTAGTACAAGTATAAAGTATAAATTTAAAAATAAATAAAAATATGTGTGTGTATGTGTGATGCACACTCAGAAAAGTGTTACTGATAAGAGTACATGATCAGTCAATTCTAAGGAATTCAAAAGTCACTTAACGTTCTAGATAAACCATCAAATGTCTCCTGGGGCACTGGTCGTGTCTCTAGAAGGAGAGAAACAGGATAGTTTATGCAGCAATATGGGACAGATAGTGCTTAGTGGATCCTAGTTTGAGAACCCATGTTGATATTTTGATATAAATCACTCTACTGCTAATCATCCAATCCTATAGATAGAACATACGTTCTGGCTTTACCAAGCAGTTGATACATCATATCATGTTAATAGTTATCAAGACTATGACCTTACAGACTTCGTTTCCAAACTTTGTTGAGATCCCTTAGACACCACACAAGGTTATGCTGTATATATTGATAATAGGCCCTTTGCAGTAAAGAGCACTTCAACCAAATAATTCAGATAAGCATCACCTTGGCTTCAAAGTTGTGATATGGAAGTTCATCCTGAGGATTGCTGCATTAAGTATTGAATATTATAGCTTCTTACTCTTCAACTACTTTGCAGCAACTCAAATTCAGGACCTAAAATGATCACTTGAATTGCTCAGTCATACTTCACTGTAATTTTGTAGAGGAAATTGCAGGCTTTTAGAGTATTTGCACGTTAGAAAACAACAACACTTGCGACAAGCAAAAATAAGAAAAATCAAAAACTTTGAAACAATTCCCCCCACACCTGCAAAAGTATTATAACTTCTTCCTTAAGAAGCCTCAAACACAGGAGATAGAGGAGTTTATCCAAATGATTCAGGCAAAAATTAAACTCAGCCAACACATTCTTCGCCCCTGTGTTAAATGAATGATCCCCCAATTCTCTCATGTTTCCAATGTGGCATTTTCTGTCTGTTTATCTCAGAACAAATATATAAGATTGGAATGTGTAACATTAGTAATTAGCACAGAAAACTGAAAAGCTTTACAAGTTCTAGTTATATCAGAACTGTTAAGTAGTTCATAGTATATATATTCACCAAATTCTACCTCCCTCTTCTAGGTTATTACAATGATGCTCACAAATCATCGAGGAGCAGATTAAGGTCTATATTACAACTGCTCTATGGAAGATACATGTTCTTTTGTGCCCTGTATTTGTCTTTCATAAAATAACCATATAATCTGTTTATTGTACAAGTAGTGTCTCTTAAGGCACAAATATAAAACATTTGCTCCTCTTACTGACCCTTTAGACCAACTCTGTAGGACCAATTCTTCCCCCGTCTAGGATGAAATTTCAAGCAGATCCCATAACCTTTACGATCACTGTTAAATAATGAAAAGGTATTTGGTCACCTTTAGTCATAAGGACAGTCTCAAGTCTGCAATTAAAATGTCCACTGTATTGTAATGATCAGAATTTCATAGTCTTCAATTCGGAGCTGGGTCTCTTACCTAGTCCAGTCCTGCATCACTCCTAAGGTACTATCCAGTTCTTCATCCTTGTCAACTCCACCCCATCTCATATTTCTCCTCCTTTGTCTCATTCTCTTACGCCAAACGGGCAGCCTATAGGATCAAGAAAAGATGGACTTGAATGACAGACGTATTTCCTTGATGATTCCCTCTGAGCACGGCAGATTCCTCATGCCAGTTATTATTTCATGGAGTGTTTCTTTTGTGTTTGTGAGAAGTATTGAGAAGTTCTCCAAATGGAGCCATCCAAGTTCATCACTCTTGACTTTGAAAATGTCTCTACTATTGCTGGGAGTTGAGGACACTTCACTTAGTTTCTATTCATAAGCTGGGGCCATATTCTACAACCAATCAGGCATTAATTTTAGGAGAGATTCAAGATAAACCCAGGCAGATTTCTTCACATAAAGTCCACACTTATTACATTTTAGGTAATAAGTGCTTTTAAATTTATTATTTATTTTTACTTTTGATGGGGAGGCAGTTTGACCTCTGTGGACTCTCCATCTATTTGGTAGATTTTTTTTTCAGATGCAAGTCTGTCACTTGTCCCTCTACTGCCCAAAATCTAGGAGGCACAGTTTTAATTTTTCGAATGCTGTAGCTAACATTGTCATATTTACCACAAGTTTTTGTTTTCAAAGAAATAAATCATTTTGGACCCCTCACTAAGAACATTTAAGTTCCTTCCCATAAGTACCCACTATCCAAAAGGTGGCATTTATCTTTCCTAAATTTTATATTTCATTACATCTGAATGGTCCCATAAATAACATATTATGAAATTTTTTGTGTGTTTTTAAGCTTCATATAAGTGATGCAATATAATTTGTGTCTTTCTGTAACTTGATTTCCCCTCAACTTTATGTTTTAAAATTTTAGTGTTAATAGCACATTCATGATTCAGGATTTCTATATCATTGCACCCCTGACTCATGATACATGAATGTTTATTCATTCATTTTAACTTCTACTGAGTACTCCATTGAAAAACATATAATTTATTGATCTATTTTTTCTATGTATAGGTCATATATTGTCTCTAATTTTTCATGATTACAAGCAATGCTGTAACAAATAATCATGCAAAATTTTCCCATGTTCTGTTTCCTAGTTTTTCTAAGGTATATTCCTAGAAGATGAATAGTTAATCTTAAGGTACGAACATCCTTAACCATTGTAAAGC
The DNA here is from genome assembly GCF_028564815.1 of Eubalaena glacialis. Taxonomy (NCBI): domain Eukaryota; kingdom Metazoa; phylum Chordata; class Mammalia; order Artiodactyla; family Balaenidae; genus Eubalaena; species Eubalaena glacialis. The sequence continues at coordinate 24,433,424 of NC_083736.1, forward strand.
TTGTCAAATTGCTCTTTTAAGTGATGTACCATTTTACACTACTATTGGAAGCATATGAGGGCTTTTGTTTTCCCAGATTCCTATTGAAATTTATCTAGCAGACTTCTGAAAAAATTGCAATCTGATGAGCTTTTGTTGTTGTTGTTGCTGTTTTTTGCCATTCCTAAATCATTAGTGAGTTTTTATGTGTGTGTTTTAAAAATATGTTTGGGGTTTCTCTTCCTTTTTATTAGGTTATTTGTCTCTCTCTTTGTATTTTACAAGTGTCTTATATATTCTGAATACTAATCCTTTGTCACTTTTACATGTTGCAAGAAATAGCTCCTGTTATTTGGTGTCTGAGCTGTGAGAGTCAACACCCCCAGGTCTGAAATTGGTCTGAAATAAGAAAAATAAACTGCACAGCCCTGATCCTGGCCAGGGCAAAAACTGCACTGCCTACTAGTGTTGCTTTGTAACTATACTTCTGAGGAGATCTGGGGTGATACACCAGCATGTCAGCATTATTTACTGATAAGCAAGATTGATGATTTGCATCTGGCCTTGGTGACGGACCTGGAACGCTCTGCCATTGGGGCAGGTTAGCAGGAAGATGCCTACATGACTCATTGGGACATAAGAAATCCTGGCTGAGACGCCATTTTGGGTTCCCTAGTTCTGTGATTTTATGTGCACACATAGGTGGTTTTTGATTTAAGAGAAAATTGTGTTCTTGGTCTGAAAGAAAAGGTGTATACTGGTATGGCCTTTGCAAACGGAGGACAATAGCTTGGCTTCTCCACACCCTTACTCTGAGCGAGCCTTTGGCTGTGATCCATATCTGGACTTTAATGCTGGTGCCTTAATGTAGCCTTTCCATGCAATGAACTGTACATTTTTAAACCCTGTCATTTTTGGTCCTGTGAGTCTTCTTTAGCAATTGAACCCTGTCTAATGCCTAATGTCTAATCCTTAGTATAGCTTGTCATTTAATACTGTTTACAACAGAATCATTCATTTCTGTAGTCAGAAAAATATAAACTTTACTATTGAAATAACTGTATTATAGACTGCTTGGATTATGTTTACAATATGAATATACCTATTTATTATTTGGGATGAATGTTTCATAGAGAATAAGTGAACTTCTCAGGATATTCCAGAGAAAGTTCATAAAACATTAAACAGTGCATCAGATTTTTAATATATCAGTAACTGCCATAATTTAATACTTTCAAGGAGTTAGAGTGTCCACTATCCAAGTTCCCTTAATAGTACTGAGCAGTTTGCTTGGACTGAATACAGATGGCAAACAAATGTTCATGGTGGGAAAATCTTCTCAATATAATATTCTGGTTTAAAATAAATATTTACACACCATGTTTTGTTTTGTAGCATATAATTATAATGCTTGAGACTGCTCTACATGTGGGAAATAAAATGGAGAACAGAGCCAATTATCCAGAAAAATAAAAAATTAAAATCACTTTTTTCAGTACATACCAGACAAAAATGTTACATAAACACATAAAAAGATAAAACAATTTGCATAAAATATGCAAACCATTCAGCTATAAGTGGAGACTATTTGCATATTTGAGACAATATATGTAAATAAAAATAAAACGTCTCCATATATGCAATGTATACATTTATAAATTCATATGTACCTAATGATTTAATTACTTTCATTTGAAATGTTCTGATGATGATAACAAGAGTCTCAAATTCAAATGTTCACATTAATTCAGTTATTATTTAACTCACTCATTTGATAACCAGTTATTCTGTGTGTTCTATATACTGGACAGTAGACCAGAGACTGAAGATTATGGAGTAAATCAGATATAGAACATAACCTGAAAGAGCTTATAACCTTATAAGGATAAAACAGATATATGTCAGGAGGAAATAAAGACAGATAACTAGACTGATTCACTGGAGGGAGAGCTTCCTTACACCATGGGAAATTGGGAAAAGTTTCACAAAGTAAGTGGCAACTTCAGCTGAAACTGAACAATTAATCCTATTAAAACATGAGGAAGGGGCTTCCCTGGTGGCGCAGTGGTTGGGAATCTGCCTGCCAATGCAGGGGACGCGGGTTCGAGCCCTGGTCTGGGAGGATCCCACGTGCCGCGGAGCAACTAGGCCCGTGAGCCACAGCTACTGAGCCTGCGCGTCTGGAGCTTGTGCTCCGCAACAAGAGAGGCCGAGACAGTGAGAGGCCCGCGCACCGTGATGAAGAGTGGCCCCCACTCGCCGCAACTAGAGAAAGCCCTCGCACAGAAACCCAACTCAGAGAGAAGACCCAACACAGCCAAAAATAAAATAAATAAATATTAAAAAAAACAAAAAACAAAAAAAAAAAACATGAGGAAGGACTTCCCTGGTGGTCCAGTGGTAAAGAATCCGCCTTCCAGTGCAGGGGACGTGGGTTCGATCTCTGGTTGGGGAACTAAGATCCCACATGCCAGGGGGCAACTAAGCCCACTGGTCACAACTACTGAGCTCTCGTGCCTTAACAAGAGAGCCCACGCACCCTGGAGCCCATGCGCAACAACTAGAGAGAGAAAACCTGCATGCCACAACTAGAGAGAAGTCTGTGCGTCGCAACGAAGACCCAATGCAGCCAAAAAAGTAAATAAAATAAATAAATATTAAAAAAAAAATGAGGTCTTCCTTGGTGGTGCAGTGGTTAAGAATCCGCCTGCCAATGCAGGGGACAGGGGTTTGAGCCCTGGTCCGGGAAGATCCCACATGCCGCGGAGCAACTAAGCCCATGCGCCACAACTACTGAGCCTGTGCTCTAGAGCCCGCGAGCCACAACTACTGAGCCCACGTGCCACAACTACTGAAGCCCGCGTGCCTAGAGCCCGTGCTCCGCAACAAGAGAAGCCACCGCAATGAGAAGCCTGCGCACCGCAATGGAGAGTAGCCCCTGCTCGCCGCAACTAGAGAAAGCCCGCACCCAGCAACCAAGACCCAACACAGCCAAAAATAAATAAATAAAATAAAAAATTTATTTAAAAAAAAAAATGAGGAGAAGACCTGAATAAACATTTTTCCAAAGAAGACATACAAATGACCAACAGGTACATGAAAAGATGCTCAACATCATTAATCATCAGAGAAATGCAAATCAAAACCACAATGAGATACCACCTCACACACGTCAGAATGGCTGTTATTAAAAAAAAAACAAGAGGGACTTCCCTGGTGGTGCAGTGGTTAAGAATCCACCTGCTAATGCAGGGGACGCAGGTTTGATCCCTGGTCCAGGAAGATCCCACATGCCGTGGAGCAACTAAGTCCGTGAGCCACAACTACTGAGCCCACATGCTGCAACTACTGAAGCCCACACGCCGAGAGCCCATGCTCTGCAACACGAGAAGCCACCACAAGGAGAAGCCTGTGCACTGCAATGAAGAGTAGCCCCTGCTCGCTGCAACTAGAGAAAGCCCGTGTGCAGCAATGAAGACACAACGCAGACAAAAAAAAAAATTTTTTTTTAAACTTAAAAAATTTTTTAAATTTTTAAAAATTAAAAAAAAATTTTTTTAATTTAAAAAATTAAAAACATTTTCAAATATAAAAAAATTTTTTAATTAAAAAAATTTAAACAAGTTAAAAAAAACAAGAAATAACAAGTGTTGGTGAGGATGTGGACAAAAGGGTACCCTTGTACACTGTCAGTGAGAATGTAAATTGGTACAACACTATGGGAAATGGTATGAAGGTTCCTCAAAAAATTAAAAATAGTACTACAATACCATCCAGCAATTCCACTTCTGGGTCTTTATCTGGAGAAAATGAAAACACTAACTCGAAAAGATATGCACTCCACCCATGTTCACTGCAGTATTATTTATAACAGCCAAGATATGGAAACAACCTAAGTCTCCATCAATGAATGAATGAATAAAGAAATTGTGGTGTACATACACAATGGAATATTACCCAGCCATAAAAAAAAGAATGAAATCTTGCCATTTGCAACAACATGTATATGCCTCGAGGGCATTACGCTAAGTGAAATAAGTTAGAGAAAGACAAATACCCTATGATCTGTTTTATATGCAGCACCTAAAAGCAAAGCAAAAAACCAAGCTCACAGAGAGAAGAGATTGGTGGTTGCCAGAGGTGAGGGTTGGGACTAGGGATGTGGGGGGGGCAGTAGTCAGAGAAATGGGTGAACTGATTTTTTTCTTGTAGTTTCAATAAATTGAATAACAATTTAAAAAAAAAACTAGCCAGGAGAAGACACATAGCAATGTTTATTAAGGACAGTTTCCTGGAGGGGAAAACAATGGGGATAATGAGACAAATATTCTTAAGGCATCCTGGGGCTTCCGAAATAAGCAAACTCTGGTCCACAGATGTAACTGGTGGAGAAATGGTTTTGTTATATGTAACTTTACAAAATGTATTCTGTTGCTATATTCCAAATACATTTGAAATTTCCTTAAAAAAAAACAATTAAGATGATTTGGAAACACAGCTTGGGCATAGGATTACTAGAAGAGAATACTTTGTGAGCCAAATTATGAGTGTGGAGTAGGCATAAACTATGGACTCAAAACAAAGATAATTCAGTTAGGATAGATTAGAGCATATAAGGATGAGATTAATGGAAACTTGACAGGACAAGTGTGATGGAATGAGATCAAAGTGGACCTTATATGTAAGTCTTTGGAATTTGGATTAAGTAGTAACATAGAAGGAGGCACTGACAGTCTTTAAGCAGCAGAGTGATATGTACACTTTCCTGGCTTTAAGATAAATCCAAAGGTCTTTATCTTGGAAATTCTGACACCAACTCAGACTACCACAAACAATCTATACCTGTGCTGTTGAATACAGTAGCTATTAGCTACTAGCTATGAATGCAGTAGCTACTAGTTACTGTATTTGCACATTCAAATTTAATATTAATTAAAATTAAATAGTGGATTGGTTCAAGATGGCGGAGTAGAAGGACGTGTGCTCACCCCATCTTGCGAGAGCAACGTAATCACAACTAACTGCTGAACAATCATCAACAGGAAGACACTGGAACTCACCAAAAAAGATACCCCACATCCAAAGACAAAGGAGAAGCCACAATGAGATGGTAGGAGGGGCACAATCACAATAAAATCAAATTCCATAACTGCTGGTGGGTGACTCACAAACTGGAGAACACTTATACCAGAGAAGTCCACCCACTGGAGTGAAGGTTCTGAGCCCCACGTCAGGCTTCCCAACCTGGGGGTCCGGCAACGGGAGCAGGAATGCCTAGAGAATCAGACTTTGAAGGCTAGCAGGACTTGATTGCAGGACTCTGACAGGACTGGGGGAGAAAGAGACTCCACTCTTGGAGGGCACACACAAAGTAGTGTGTGCACTGGGTCCCAGGGAAAGGAGCAGTGAGCCCATAGGAGACTGAACCAGACCTACTTGCTAGTGTTGGAGGGTCTCCTGCAGAGGTGGGGGTTGGCTGTGGCTCAACGGGAGGACAAGGACACTGGCAGCAGAAGTTCTGGGAAGTACTCCTTGGCGTGAGCCCTCCCAGAGTCTGCCATTAGCCCCACCAAAGAGCAAGGTAGGCTCCAGTGTTGGGTCACCTCAGGACAAACAACCAAAAGGGAGGGAAGCAAGCCCCACCCATCAGTAGACAAGCAGACTAAAGTTTTACTGAGCTCTGCCCAGCAGAGCAACATCCAGCTCTACCCACCAACAGTCCCTCCCATCAGAAAACTTGCACAAGCCTCTTAGACAGCCTCATCCACCAGAGGGCAGAGGGCAGACAGCAGAAGCAAGAAGAACTACAATCCTGCAGCCTGTGGAACAAAAACCACATTCACAGAAAGACAAGATGAAATGGCAGAGGGCTATGTACTAGATGAAGGAAAAAGATAAAACCCCAGAAAAACAACTACATGAAGTGAAGATAGGCAACCTTCCAGAAAAAGAATTCAGAATAATAATAATGAAGATGATCCAGGACCTCGGAAAAACAATGGAGGCAAAGATCGAGAAGATGCAAGAAACGTATAACAAAGACCTAGAAGAATTAAAGAACAAATACCTAGAAGAATTAAAGAACAAACAAACAGAGATGAACAATACAATAACTGAAATGAAAAATACACTGGAAGTAATCAATAGCAGAATAACTGAGGCAGAAGAACGGATAAGTGACCCGGAAGACAGAATGGTGGAATTCACTGCTGCGGAACAGACTAAAGAAAAAAGAATGAAAAGAAATGAAGACAGCCTAAGAGACCTCTGGGACAACATTAAACGTAACAACATTCACATTATAGGGGTCCCAGAAAGAGAAGTGAGAGAGAAAGGACCCGAGAAAATATTTGAAGAGATTATAGTTGAAAACTTCCTTAACATGGGAAGGGAAATAGCCACCCAAGTCCAGGAAGTGCAGAGAGTCCCAGGCAGGATAAACGCAAGGAGAAACACGCCAAGAAACATAGTAATCAAATTGTCAAAATTAAAGACAAAGAAAAATTATTGAAAGCAACAAGGGAAAAATGACAAATAATATACAAGGGAACTCCCATAAGGTTAACAGCTGATTTCTCAGCAGAAACTTTACAAGCCAGAAGGGAGTGGCATGATATATTTAAAGTGATGAAAGGGAAGAACCTACAACCAAGATTACTCTACCCAGCAAGGATCTCATTCAGATTTGACAGAGAAATCAAAAGCTTTACAGACAAGTAAAAGCTAAGAGAATTCAGCACCACCAAACCAGCTCTACAAAAAATGCTAAAGGAACTTCTCTAAGTGGGAAAAACAAGAGAAGAAAAGGACCTACAAAAACAAACCCATAACAATTAAGAAAATGGTAATAGGAACATACATATCGATAATTACCTTAAATGTGAATGGATTAAATGCTCCAACCAAAAGACACAGGCTTGCTGAATGGATACAAAAACGAGACCCATATATATGCTGTCTACAAGAGACCCACTTCAGACCTAGGGACACATACAGACTGAAAGCGAGAGGACTGAAAAAGATATTCCATGCAAATGGAAATCAAAAGAAAGCTGGAGTAGCAGTACTCATATCAGATAAAATAGACTTTAAAATAAAGAATGCTACAAGAGACAAGGAAGGACACGACATAATGATCAAGGGATCAATCCAAGAAGAAGATATAACAATTGTAAATATTTATGCACCCAACATAGGAGCTCTGCGACACATAAGGCAACTGCTAACAACTATAAAAGAGGAAACTGTCAGTCACACAATAATAGTGGGGGACTTTAACACCTCACTTACACGAATGGACAGATCATCCAAAGAGAAAATTAATAAGGAAACACAAGCTTTAAATGACACAAGAGAACAGATAGATTTAATTGATTTATAGGACATTCAATCCAAAAACAGCAGATTACACTTTCTTTTCAAGTGCACACGGAACATTCTCCAAGATAGATCACATCTTGGGTCACAAATCAAGCCTCAGTAAATTTAAGAAAATTGAAATCATATCAAGCATCTTTTCTGACCACAACGCTATGAGATTAGAAATGAATTACAGGGGAAAAAACGTAAAAAACACAAACACATGGAGGCTAAACAATACGTTACTAAATAACCAAGAGATCACTGAAGAAATCAAAGAGGAAATCAAATAATACCTAGAGACAAATGACAATGAAAACACGACGATCCAAAACCTATGGGATGCAGCAAAAGCAGTTCTAAGAGGGAAGTTTATAGCTATACAAGCCTACCTCAAGAAACAAGAAAAATCTCAAGTAAACAATCTAACCTTATACCTAAAGGAACTAGAGAAAGAAGAACAAACAAAACCCAAAGTTAGCAGAAGGAAAGAAATCATAAAGATCAGAGCAGAAATAAATGAAATAGAAACAAAGAAAACAATAGCAAAGTTCAATAAAACTAAAAGCTGGTTCTTTGAGAAGATAAACAAAATTGATAAGCCATTAGCCAGACTCATCAAGAAAAAGAGGGAGAGGACTCAAATCAATAAAATCAGAAATGAAAAAGGAGAAGTTACAACAGACACCGCAGAAATACAAAGCATCCTAAGAGACTACTACAAGCAACTCTATGCCAATAAAATGGACAACCTGGAAGAAATGGACAAATTCTTAGAAAGGTATTACCTTCCAAGACTGAACCAGGAAGAAATGGAAAATATGAACAGACCAATCACAAGTAATGAAATTGAAACTGTGATTAAAAATCTTCCAACAAACAAAAGTCCAGGACCAGATGGCTTCACAGGTGAATTCTATCAAACATTTAGAGAAGAGCTAACACCTATCCTTCTCAAACTCTTCCAAAATATAGCAGACGGAGGAACACTCCCAAACTCATTCTATGAGGCCACCATCACCCTGATACCAAAACCAGAGAAAGATACTACAAAAAAAGAAAATTACAGACCAATATCACTGATGAATATAGATGCAAAAATCCTCAACAAAATACTAGCAAACAGAATCCAACAATACATTAAAAGGATCATACACCACGATCAAGTGGGATTTATCCCAGGGATGCAAGGATTCTTCAATATAGGCAAATCAATCAATGTGATACACCATATTAACAAATTGAAGAATAAAAACCATATGATCATCTCAATAGATGCAGAAGAAGCTTTTGAAAAAATTCAACATCCATTTATGATAAAAACTCTCCAGAAAGTGGGCATAGAGGGAACCTACCTCAACATAATAAAGGCCATATATGACAAACCCACAGCAAACATCGTCAATGGTGAAAAACTGAAAGCATTTCCTCTAAGATCAGGAACGAGACAAGGATGTCCACTCTCACCACTATTATTCAACATAGTTTTGGAAGTCCTAGCCACGGCAATCAGAGAAGAAAAAGAAATAAAAGGAATACAAATTGGAAAAGAAGAAGTAAAACTGTCACTGTTTGCAGATGACATGATACTATACATAGAGAATCCTAAAGATGCCACCAGAAAACTACTAGAGCTAATCAATGAATTTGGTAAAGTTGCAGGATACAAAATTAATGCACAGAAATCTCTTGCATTCCTATACACTAATGATGAAAAATCTGAAAGAGAAATTAAGGAAACACTCCCATTTACCATTGCAACAAAAAGAATAAAATACCTAGGAATAAACCTACCTAGGGAGACAAAAGACCTGTATGCAGAAAACTATAAGACACTGATGAAAGAAATTAAAGATGATACCAGGAGATGGAGAGACATACCATGTTCTTGGATTGGAAGAATCAATATTGTGAAAATGACTATACTACCCAAAGCAATCTACAGATTCAATGCAATCCCTATCAAATTACCAATGGCACTTTTTACGGAACTAGAACGAAGAATCTTAAAATTTGTATGGAGACACAAAAGACCCCGAATAGCCAAAGCAGTCTTGAGGGAAAAAAACGGAGCTGGAGGAATCAGACTCCCTGACTTCAGACTATACTACAAAGCTACAGTAATCAAGACAATATGGTACTGGCACAAAAACAGAAACATAGATCAATGGAACAAGATAGAAAGCCCAGAGATAAACCCACGCACCTATGGTCAACTAATCTATGACAAAGGAGGCAAAGATATACAATGGAGAAAAGACCGTCTCTTCAATAAGTGGTGCTGGGAAAACTGGACAGCTACATGTAAAAGAATGAAATTAGAACACTCCCTAACATCATACACAAAAATAAACTCAAAATGGATTAGAGACCTAAATGTAAGACTGGACACTATAAAACTCTTAGAGGAAAACATAGGGAGAACACTCTTTGACATAAATCACAGCAAGATCTTTTTTGATCCACCTCCTACAGTAATGGAAATAAAAACAAAAATAAACAAATGGGACCTAATGAAACTTCAAAGCTCTTGCACAGCAAAGGAAACCATAAACAAGACGAAAAGACAACCCTCAGAATGGGAGAAAATATTTGCAAACGAATCAACGGACAAAGGATTAATCTCCAAAATATATAAACAGCTCATTCAGCTCAATATTAAAGAAACAAACAACCCAATCCAAAAATGGGCAGAAGACCTAAATAGACATTTCTCCCAAGAAGACATACAGATGGCCAAGAAGCACATGAAAAGATGCTCAACATCACTAATTATTAGAGAAATGCAAATCAAAACTACAATGAGCTATCACCTCACACCAGTTAGAATGGGCATCATCAGAAATTCTACAAACAACAAATGCTGGAGAGGGTGTGGAGAAAAGGGAACCCTCTTGCACTGTTGGTGCGAAGGTAAATTGATACAGCCACTATGGAGAACAATATGGAGGTTCCTTAAAAAACTAAAAATAGAATTACCACATGACCCAGCAATCCCACTACTGGGCATATACCCAGAGAAAACCATAATTCAAAAAGACACATGCACCCCAATGTTCACTGCAGCACTATTTACAATAGACAGGTCATGGAAGCAACGTAAATGCCCATCGACAGACGAATGGATAAAGAAGATGTGGTACATATATACAATGGAATATTACTCAGCCATAAAAAGGAATGAAATTGGGGCATTTTTAGAGGCGTGGATGGATCTAGAGACTGTCATACAGAGTGAAGTAAGTCAGAAAGAGAGAAACAAATATCGTATATTAACGCATGTATGTGGAACCTAGAAAAATGGTACAGATGAACCGGTTTGTAGGGCAGAAGTTAAGACACAGATGTAGAGAACAAACGTATGGACACCAAGGGGGGAAAACTGTGGTGGGGTGGGGATGGTGGTGTGCTGAATTGGGCGATTGGTATTGACATGTATACAGTGATGTGTATAAAATTGATCACTGATTAAAAAAAGAAAAGAATATTAAAAACCAAAAAAAAAAAGAAATATATAGTAAACCTCCTTTCTTATCTATACAGTTATCAACCAGAAAGTGGATCTTGTTTGAACGTTAAAGAAATTGGTCAAAGAGAATAAACTTTCAGTTGTATGTAAGATGTATAAGTCCTGGGGATTAAATGTGCAGCATGGTGACTACAGTTAATCATACTGTATCATATAGTCGAAATTTGCTAAGAAAGTAGATCCTCTATTCTCACCACAGATGCCAAAAAAAAAAAAAAAAAAAAAAGAAGCGGCATCTGTTAAGGGAGTTTTGAGTAGAAATCTCTCTGAAATCTCACTGCTTTAAGTTCAGTGGGGAGCAGGTATGGTGTAACATGTATATGTTTGAGTTACTGGGTTTTATCTCTTTCTGTCCTTTAAAAAATTAATCTGATTTCAAGAGCTATACTTTTGATTAACAATGTTACCATTTATTGAGTATTTGTGACAAATCAAGCACTATATTAATACTTAAATCAGTACTGCATTTAATGATCTAAAACAACCCTATGAAGTCATTATCCTTATCCGTATTTCACAGATGTGAACACTTATCCACGGTAACACAATAAGTAGAGCCAGCACTTCAACCCAGGTTTGTCTAATTCAAATCCTTAGCTCTTAACTGTTACAGAGGCAGACCTTGGAGATACTGTTGGTTCCAGACCATTGCAATAAATCGAGTATCGCAATAAAGTTACACAAATTTTTTGGTTTCCCAATGCATATAAAAATTATGTTTACACTGTACTGTCGTCTACTAAATGTGCAACAGCATTATGTCTTAAAGAATGTACACACCTTAATTAAGAAGTACTTTCTTGCTAAAAAGTGCTAAGCAATATCTGAATCTTCACCAAGTCACAGTAACATCAAAGATCACTGATCACAGATCACCATGACAAATACTAATGAAAAAGTTTGAAATATCGTGAGAATTACCAAAATGTGATACAGAGACACAGAGTGAGCAAATGGTGTTGGAAAAATGGCACCAAAAGACACTCCATGCAGGGTTGCCACAAACCTCCAGCATGTTAAAAAAAAAAAAAAAAAAAAAAAAAAAAAAAGCAATATCTGTGAAGCGCAATAAAGCAAAGCACAATTAAATAAGGTATGCCTGTATTATAGTTTCTTTAGAGAAGGCAAAACAAAGCAAAACTGTAGACACTGTAGACAATACAGAAAAGAATGAGGAGGAAAATATACGTTACTCAAATCAGCAACTCAGAGCAACCCTTTGGTGAATTTCCTTGCTGCTTTATGTTTTATTTCAAAATGATATATCATTTTATAGATCACGGGTCACATAATACAGAGAGTTATGTTCGGCTCATTTTGTAAGCATTCCCCCATATCATTAAACATTCCCTTGCTGCTTTCTAACAGTTATGGGAAACTCGTTTGTTTGATTTTATCTTGCCTAACGATGAAAAAGTACAAATTGTTTTGAATTCTACTAGTGTTCATGTTAAGCTTTGCTAACACTTTAATATAGATTTCTTCAATTATCTCTGCATCACTTATTAGTCTTCCCTGTTCTTCAAACGTGCCTGGCATGTTCCCTCCCCATGGTGTAGACACACTTTCTCTTTTCTCAGTCTTGATTGTTCTGACCCCAGATACCTGCAGAGCTCACTCTCTTACCTGCTTCAGGTCTTCAATGAAATATCACCTTCACAGTAAGGACATACCTGGCCAACCTATTCAAAACTGCAATTGTACAATCACAAACTCTCCACTCTCACCATCTCTATTTCCCTTTTATATTTTATTTTCCTTTGTATTGTTACCATCTAACATACAATATATATTACCTATTTATCTTGGTTATTGTTGTCTTCACCCACTAGTATGCAAGCTGCATATGAGGGCAAGGATATTTTTCCTGATTTACTCACTGCTTTATCTAGAGTACCTAGAACAATGTCTAATAGGTAGTAGATGTTCAATAAATATTTGTCAAATGAATAGTCATCAATAAAATGATCGCAGGGTGGTCCTTCCTCCTCCTTCCCATTAAAATCATGGAATTGAACCATAAAAGTATGTAATGCAGTGTCTCACACACCTGAGATATCTAGTAATTAGTAGATTTAAGAAGAAGGACAATCTCAGGTTTCCCAAATAAAGATAAAGCACTACTGGAGCCTAAATTTTGCTGGAATGGTTAAGCAGAATGTTTTAGGCTAACCTTCTGGTAATATTTCAGATTCTTGGTAGAGTGAGCAGAAGCCTGATATATCACCAAAGTGGGTAAATTTACCCAGTTCCTACACTCAGGTCAGTTCAGAGACCCAGAGCACCTTGACTGATGGGGAGGCTAAGTCATATTGAACGTTGTCCCTGCAATGCAGCCAGAATTCATTGCAGTGACTCCTCCGAGCCTTTTCCTAGAGGGAATGACAGCCATTTACTAGGATGTAAGGGTACTGGGGAAAATAAAACACCCTAAGCTTTTGGGAATTATTGATGCTAGGTATGAATTGTCTCTAACCGCTGGGGAGTTTTAATGCCACCTTGATCCGCTGACCAAAGTGGGGGCTTAGGGAAATCAGATATACAATGAGTCTTGGGCTAAGTCCCTCTAACAGTGGGTTCGGACAGACCACAGACTTATCCTATGCTTATTTCCTTAGTTACTGGATATTGGCAAAGATTTATGAAGTATCTAGCAGAAACCTCACACTGGTTCCTGGATCCCTGGAGTGAGAGCTATGAAGAAAAGAAGGGCCAATTTGAAGACTGTGGAACTGTGCCCGTCTTCCAAAATAGTAAGCCAACATGCTACCACATCACTAGAGGATTTCAGAGATTAGTGCCACCTGCAAAAACTTAAAAGGTGTGGCATCAGGGAATCTCATTTAACTCACTTATTTCACAGTGCCGAAGGCCTATTGGGGGGTGGGGGGGGTCTCAAGGAACAGCTGTAGATTATTATAAATTTAGTCACATAGTGATTCCAGCTCTTCCAGAAAAGGTATCTTTACTGGGGCATCTTGACACTGACAGTGGCACCTGATACAGAGCTAACCTATCAAACACTTTCTTTTCAATACAAATCAGTAAAGCAAATCAGAAGTTGTTTGCTTTCTCCTGCCAAGGGCAGCAGTACACGTTCCTTGTCTTATCTAAGGACTGTATCACCACCTTGTTTAAAATACAAGGCTCAGTGACTTTGGTTTTACTCCTGTCCCACAGAGCATCTCTCTGGTCCACTACATTGATCATGCTAATTGAATCTTTTCACAAAGAAGTAGCCAGCACCCTTGATGCCAAAATACAGACATACCATACCATCCTTGGAAAGTTCATGGGCCTCATCACTGAAGTTACTAGGAATCCACTAATCTATGGCACACCGGGATATTCCCTCTAAAGTGAGAAGCAAGTTCCTCTAACTCAAACTTTCCACAATGAAGAAAGCAGCACAGTTCTTAGAACTCTGAAGCAATACATACCACATTCACGAGTGCTTCTCTGATCAATTTAGGTAACTCGGGAGCTAGCCGGTTTTCAATAAGGCCTAAAATAAGAGAGAGTTCTATAGCCAGCTCAGGCTGGCATTACAAAATGCCTTAGCAAGTGACCTCATGACCTAGTAGTGGCAATGATACTTAAAGCGTCTGTGGCATGTAGGCAAACGACAACAAAAAAAAATCAGAGACCCCTAGTGTTTTGAAGGAGGGCTATACTATATTCTGCTAAAAACTTGTCCTCATTTGTTGGTTTGCAAACCGGCCCCGGTACCGGCAGGGCAGGGAGAGACCGAAGAAAGAGGCAGCCACTCCAGATTGGTAGGTGGCAGGTTTAAGCACCAAAGGAACTTACCCACGAGGCGTGTCTTGGGCACCGCAAGATGAGAAGGTCTCCACTCCTGCCCGCCAGAATCTTAAAAGCTTATATGGAGGCCTTAACGGGGTTCAGTCGCGTATCTGAATGGTCTCAATACACTTTACTCTCTCAAGGCTGCGCCCTTAAAATGGCTCTGGCCGTGGGAGCTGCAGGCGGAGCGTACCTTCTAAGGCCAGGGGCGTGGCGAGAACCCTCCGGATCCACCTGGAGGGTCAATCAGTGGTCACGTCCTCTTGATGACCTCCTCCAGCAGCTTTTGAAGATCAAGCCCTAATTGGCTCTAGACCCCAGTAGAGAATGTATGTCTGAGTATGGAAAATCAAGTGCCCATGCAAGCTCAGCTTCCCATTGTAGATTACGTGCTATCTGACACACATCCTCATACATTTGAATTTATATGTCAGTATTCCATTTCTTTAAATGAAAATGAAACATAGGATATCAGTGCCAAGCAGCTTTAATAGCATAAGTAAATATGCTGAGCATGTAGCTCTTACTGTACCCACTTCTCCGGCTTAGCTACCTATCCCTCTAGCCCACACCTCTGGCTTCAAAGGCGTTCCCTAAGACAAATTAAGAGTCAGAAAAAGCATGGACCTGACTCATGAATGAGTCTGCATATGTGCTGGAACCAGTTGGAAGCACCAGGTTCCCGCATTACAGCCTCACTGAGGGAGAGCCTTGCTAAACCATGGGGAAGGGAATTCTTCTCGGGGGCAGAACCCGGAGGAGCTCATTTTGTCCTCTTTCTATAGAAAGAGAGCTTGTGAAACTGTTCTACAGTGACTTACGGGCAGTTTGGGTGAAACATGCTATTGCAGTTTTGGTATTAGCTACTTTTATTCCCCTAAAGCCCTACAGCTCCTCCTAGGCGTCTTTCCTTCCTGACCCCATGAAGGACTCCAGTAACACCTTTTCGTCCCCCTGCCTCCCAGTATTAGGGGAGGTTAAAAGGATTCTCACTGTGGCTTGCGGCTTTCTCAGTGTTTCAGCATTCCTATTTGGTTCCCTTAACCCTGTCCTTACCTCTTATATAAACCCTTCAGTAAATTCAATCCGACACTTTAAAGTTAACCTTCGGTTTTCTGAGGTGATCCTGACTAATGCAGATATAATAAGAGGCCACCAAAATCGATCCTTTCTTTATAAGAAAAGTCTAGAGATCCATTGAAATAGGAAGTTCTTAAAAGAGTTGTTGCTGTATTAGATTCTAATAATTAGATCATTCTATAAATATTGTTCACCAATGAGATGTAGCCTATGTGAAAAATAATCAATTTAACCACCTCAACACACCTGAAATACGATGGTAGGGAAAAATGGGTTAACAGCGATTTTTTAAAGTATATTTTATTTAGAAAAACAGTAAAGAGGAATTAGCACATAGTGGTTACTAGCTCCAAGCATATACCATTTTTTTTTTTAACATCTTTACTGGAGTATAATTGCTTACAATGGTGTGTGTATACCATTTCTTTATGGACAAGAATGGTAATGGTTGTAAGTGGACAGAATTTTTAGTACATACCACCCTTATGCCCATCAAGGGACTTTTTCTTGTCCACTTCTCTCCATGAGTGTACCTGAAAGAGTGGCAAATGAGTATGGACTGGTGAGGATAGAAAAATCACTATGATAGTTAGATAATTACAGGCCCCTGTTTGCCAGATGTTGGCTTTCCCTGGCATAAGAACAACCAGTAAAAACTAAAATCAGTTTTTTAAAAAAAATCTACTTCAGTTTAGGCACTGTCTTAAATGGTAATCATTGAAAGAGATTTAATAGAGTATGACACTTGAATGTGAACAAAAACTTTTTTTCTTCTGAAACTTCACAACCAATCTGGAGGAGCTTTCCATTTCCCTTGGTCTTTGTTATAGAGCAAAGGGAAAAAGAAAGTCAGGATAAGCTCATGCATTGATCAGCATTATCTTAAGACAGTGAAACTGCAAACGTACTATCATCTGAGAAAAGTGCCGCATCACATCTGTATTTGAATTCTTTTTTAAGATTCTTAGGACTGAGTTCATTTGGTAAACAAAAAATTATTGAGCACCTATTATGTCAGGCACTCCTCGCACCATTGGAGATCCAGCAATAACAAATGTTGCTTAAATTATAATGAGGCTATGCAAAAAATAAAATAAATAAGCAAAGCATATGCCATGTGTTGGAAAGTATATGGAGTAAAATAAGGCAAGGGAGATGGATAAGAATTTTTGAGGAATGAGATAAAGATCCCAAAAGTAATAAATTGGTCAAACAAAGTCTCACTGACAAGGTCTCACTTGACCTAAAACCTAAAAGAAGAGAGGAGAAAACCATGGGGATATCTTTAGAAGAGCAGTCCAGGAGTCCAGGAAAGGTCAAAGGAGTGGAAGGTTGCCACTCAGGGTGTGTGAGCCCTAAGGAACATTTGATTTACTTAACCTTTTAGTTTAGGGAACAGGTTTTCAACTCCATCACTATTGATATATTCAGACAGAGGATTGTTTTTTTATGGGGGCTGTCCTGTGTGTTACAGGATATTTACCAGCATTCTGGGTTCTACCCATTAGAAGCCAGCTTGTTGAGACAACTAAAAATGTCTTCGGATATTATCAAATGTCTCTTGGGGAGCAAAACTGTCCCGATTGAGAACCACTGACTAGAAGTCAACATAAATAACAATGGCCAAATATATTTTTCTTTAATTGCATAGCCATCATCTGCTTGGCCTGTAAAAAGAATAAATTCTTTGAATAGATTCTTTTGCCTCACTACATACTCAGTTTGGTTAGGTCAAGTGGAAAGAACTTCATGACAGATGGCTTTTCTGGTCCCAAGATGGTACTTATTTTTCTAGCCATTCCACCTGTGTTTCACTACATAGGTTTTCTCTAGCCATGACAAGGATTCAGAGTTCAGCTGTAGCCATTACGGTGCGTTAGGCTGGACCTCGTTAATGTATATTCATCCAACAATATGTGCCTTTGTAGGTCAGGGAAGCAGTGTCAGAAAAAGGTTCTGAGCAGAGGCAGAACTCTTCACTCCACCACGCAACCCTGTCACCCCCCAGCATCTTGGAAAGCTCAAGGTGCTTGGAAAGCTCAGAGGCAAAATCTGGACAGACAAACTGAATACTTAAAACAGCAGTACCATTCACAAGAGATTATTTTCAAAATTTGAGCTGATAGACCTCTGTAAAGCCCAGAATCTAAGAGACATGTTGATTTTTTCAAAGAACCAAAAAATTGTCCCCTGGGTAACAATAATCACAAAGAAGATAAGGGATACATATGTATGCCTACCTACACACAAACACAATTTCCATTAGAATCCTGGTTCATTTTGGATACACAGAGACAAAAGGTGACATAATTTTGATAGTCTCATGTTAAACATATTCATTTGAAAGTTGTATTCAGTAAACTTAAAAAAAATTCCCTTATATCCCCAAACCTGGATCTTATCCTTCCTTTCCTCATTGTATTTGGTGTTTAACTTTTTACTTAAACATACTATTGCAAAATAAGTATTATTATTTTCTGATTATGTATTTTTAATTTATGTAAATGGTATTTTTCACTGAGCCTTATTTTTAGGATTCATCTGCATTGCTACATGCATTTCTAATCACTTGTTTCTAAATACCGCGTAACGGTCATTCTAAAAGTTTTTTTACTATACACTCTCCCAGTGAGGCACGCACTGGTAGCCTCCAATGTTGTACAAATAATGAAGCAATGTACATCACCCTGCATGTCTCCTCATGGACCTACAGAAGGATTTTCCTGGGAAATATGCATAGAAGAATGGCTGGATCAGAGGTCACATATATTTAGTTTGATAATGTAGTGCCTGATTGCTCTCCAGAATTTGTACCATTAGGACAATAACTCCACACCCTCACTCAAACCTGGCATTATCTAGCTGTCTAAACGTTGCCAATCTGTTATTATTACAAATTCCTATTAATTCATTGTTGTTTTAATTAACATTTTTGTGATTAACTGTGTACTTTGAGCAGCTCTACCAATGCTATTTTCACTTTTTGGATTTCCTGTTCTGGAAATTGTTCACTTATCTATTAGAGATTATGTGTTTATATTTGTAGCAGTTTCTTGCATAATTTAGATACTAATTACTTGTCTGTTTTAGACATTGTAAATATCATGTGTTAAATCACTCCTCAAAAACCATGTCCATGGTAATTGAAACAGAAATCTTTAGCTGTGATGTAATACAAATGATCAAAAATGTCACCTTCTGTGCTTTCTATTCAGTAAACATGCAATCATCATCTATTAAGTGTTGAACTCTAGGGAAGAGATTTAGTCCCACTTAGTCTCACTCACCAAAGGGTTATTATTTGAGGAGAGAGAACCATAATTGTAATTAAAGGCAGAAATAAGTGAAAGAAATGTCAAAACACTAAAATGGGAATATGGGAATTGAAAAAATATGTATTCATGAAGATCAGCTTTGCTGAAGTTATGAGTCTAGGGAGAACAAGTCTTCACTCTTCTGTGAGAGATGGAATCAGCCTTTTCACCCCTCTCTGAGCTATACTGTTGAATTTTCTAGGTGTTTTCCTAGTGGAGATGTCAGCTCCTTAATCTTTATTAATAAGAGCCTTTATTGAGACAGACACCATCTTAGAAGCCAGTGATGTGGATATGACTAAGAAACATATCCTGCCTGAAGAACGTTACAGCAAAAAAAATCTAGACGCCCTTCTTTTCACATACTGTGTATGAGCATCCTGAGCTTTCTTTTATTCAAACTATTTAACTCTGAAATTCCATAGCTGTTCTTTCTGATTTGTATTCTGCATATCTTAGCGTCACCCGTTATAGCATTAACAATTGTTCATTTAAATTCTGTACTTGGTTCATTTAATATAGCTAAGTCCCATAAGGCGATGGTACAGATATATTTAGAGAGTTGAGAAAAGACAGATAATAAATACAAACTGCATGGCTCTATCACGACTTGGAAACAGTGTATTGATGCAATCAGATTTTCGTTTAAAACTGATTACTCAAACTACAGTGTAAGAAATGTGTTTGGCTTATTTGGGTGGAGTAGTGGTAAGATCAGTGTAGGAGAGCAGATATGAATATCTTAATAAGGCAGAGGAGTAAAAGTGGCCTTTACTACGGAAATACTAGCATGATGGAGCAAAGTTCTCAAAAAGTCTATGATTAGGAGGAAGAATTCACAAGAATTTTAAAAATTCATTTATAGTTTGTCTAGGTTAGGGTGGGCTATCATTGATGACTTTCAATTTTGTCAGCTGATATCAGGCATTATACCATGCATAGTTTGCTCAGGCTGCCATAACAAAATACTACAGACCGGGTAAATTAAATAAGAGAAATTTATTTTCTCACAGTTCTGGAGGCTGGAAGTCCAAAATCAAGCTGCCAGCAGGGTTGGTCTCTGGTCAAGCCTCTCCTCCTGGCTTGCAGACTTCTGCCTTCTCACTGTCTCTTCACATGGCCTTTCCTCCGTGCAAATGTGGAGAGAGAGATCTCCTGCATCTCTTCATCTTCTTTTAAGGACAACAGTCCTATCAGATTATGGCCCCACCCTTATGATCTCATTTAACCTTAATTATCTCCTTAAAAGCCCTGTCTCCAAATACAGTCACCTTGAAGGTGAGGTCCTCAACATATGAATTTTGCGGGGATACAGTTCAGTCCATAACATCCCAGGGTCAACATATCTTTTATGACTGGAAAAAGCAGGTTAAAAGTGTGGATTATTGCAAAAGCAAGTTAAAGTGTGGATATTTTCCCCTAGTCTGTGAGTTTTCTTTTCACTTTCTTGATGGTGTCTTTGAAATATTTTAATTTTATTAAGTCCCATATATTAACTTCTTTTATCACTTGTAACATTTGGTTTTACATAAAACAGAATTTGCTAATGTAAATAGTAGTTTATGATTGTATAGTCAGAAAACCACATAAGTGATTCAAATTAGTTTTACTTATATTAAAGGTTCTACCGGCCAAAATTACGTTCAGCTATATAAAATAGAAAACATAAATAACAGTATCAAATATAATATTTTATTTGTTCCAGGTTTCTGATGGGTTCAGAATATTTCCAAAAATATTTTTTAACCAACTCAGACAACGGAATTGCTGATTGGTTGTTGGAAGGGATCTTGCCTACATTCCCCAGTCACCTAGAGCCCAGAACAAAGATCTGGCCAAATCTCTGCCCAAAGGCATTACACCAGGGAACCTTGACCCCATGTTTCTGTTTCAACATGCCACTTAAGAAAAATAGCATCAGAAATATCACTGATGAGAGCAGTAGTAGGGTATCAACCTGCCAGCAGAAAGCAAGACAGCAGGTTTAGTTACTATATAGCAACTCTATTAATAGAGTTAGGATTCCAAAGAACACAGGGTTATATATCAACAAGGCCAATAACAGCACACGCTCTTTCTGACCAGTTTGGTTTATGCAACCACAGTGGAGCTGGGGATGGGATTATCTTCACTAAAACATGCACATGTTTGCACACATCATTGCTGGGAGAATTAAGTGATGTCGATGTGACTTCACTGAGAGCACCGGAATGTCCACAGAGCAGGTCAGTAGCAAAGAATCCATCTTCTGGAAGAAAGTAAAGCAACAGATTTAGAAGAGATATTTCTACTATATTAAGAGTCAGAATTCCCATTTTTTAAAAATATAGAGCTTGTTAATCAATGAAGCCAATATCAATCCATCCATCGGGTACTTGAATATGGTAATCTTTCATTAGCTTAGTTTATACAAACCCAGTGTAGCTGAGGAAAGAATTAATTTCACATGAACTTCACCAATTCAGATTATATGAAGGGCAGTTCTCCAAAGGAAAGCTGCAATGCAGTTCACTAAAACAATGGGAATGATTCTTAGCAGTTAAAGCTAATGATGTCCACTGGACTCCATCTTTAGCTCAACTTACTGAAAACCAACCTACTGAAAGTGAATTTTCCAAATGAGTCATTAAATGAATGGCCAATTTGCAAATGCCTACATTGCAAAATTATCAAGTTTCCTAAAACCAATGACCAAATAAAAAGGCATACCAAAAATGGTTATAAGAACAATGTTAATGTCCATTATCAGTGTATGAAGATGAAAAACATTATTTTGAACACTAAATACATTCAGAAAGAATTTCACCATGATAAAAAGTTCAACATATTATGTAAATATGAGTCTATGAGTCTATTTTAACTGTTAGTGTTCAAATGCTATTTCATATTTTAAAAATCTTTAAACATTTCAGCATTCAAATATAGTATTTTATTTATTTATTTATTTTAAATTTATTTTTGGCTGCATTGGGTCTTTGTTGCTGCACGCGGGTCTTCTCTAGTTGTGGCGAGCGGGGGGGCTACTCTTTGTTGCGGTGCGCGGGTTTCTCATTGCGGTGGCTTCTCTTGTTGCGGAGCATGGGCTCTAGGCGTGCGGGCTTCAGCAGTTGTGGCTCACGGGCTCTAGAGCGCAGACTCAGTAGTTGTGACACACGGGCTTAGTTGCTCCGCGGCACGTGGGATCTTCCCGGACCAGGGCTCGAACCCGTGTCCCCTGCATTGGCAGGCAGATTCTTAACCACTGCGCCACCAGGGAAGTCCCTAGTATTTTAATTTAATCAATTTACTTTAAATCTGTCTTGCAAATTCACATATGTATCACTGATAAATATTGGCTTTGAGGAATTAATTACATGATTCAATAAGAATCATCCTTAATAGGCAAATTCATTTCTCTTCTGCAAACCTTTGAAACTTACATTAATTTTGCAGCAGTTTGCAGTATTTCCAACATTTTTTATTCACAAAACAAAATTACAGCATTTCCTAAGTGACTTCATAGTTGCAACTAATTTTAGACTTGGGGGGTATCTTTTGGTTATATGATCAATTTATTAACTAAATGACAAATTTAATTTAGCTAAATGACTATACACGTTTAAACTAGTTATTTAAAATTCTACTTCACTTTAGATGCTTTCATTGAAATTGAGTTATTTTATTTCATTTAAATTAAAAGAAAAATGGTGAGATTCCTGCTATTCTGGCATTCTTGACAGTAGGCACTCAGACCACATCATCAAGAATCTCTAGGTTCCCAATTTATCTATGTTGGTTTAATTCTCAGAATATCTCCCTTCAAATAGCAGCCCTAGATGTGAAACCAGTGGTTCCCCAAACCAGCAGCACCAACATCACCTATGCACTTGTTAGAAATGCAGAATCCCAGACCCCACTCCAGATGTACTGAATCAGAAACTCTGGGGACAGAGGAGGGGTTCAGTGTCTAAGTTTTAACAAGCCTCCCAGGTGATTATATGCATGCTAACATTTGACAGTCACCATAATTGCATGTGAAATAACACTTACTGTGCTTTTTGACACAAGAGGATCCTCTTTTGACCACTGAAGTTTCAGAGCTTCCAGAGCAGCCAATATCACTTCCTCCTATCATTCTAGGAGCCTAAAGTGTGCATGCAGAAACCACCACATGTATTAGTTCCTTCAGCTCTCTTTTGCTTTGTGAGCTCCTTGTTATTCTCAGAGAATATTTTTACTAATGGATCATCTCCTGTCATATCTTGGACCAATCATCCAAACAGCTATCTTGGGATGAGTAGACTTTCTCAGGGAGCCTCTTTTCTTTTAGAGGTTTGAAGACCACTCATTGTGTCTGTAATTAATTTACTGCTGAGCTGGCCTGGATGGGGGAAAAATTCCTGAGACCCCTTGCACTTGGCTTGAAACATGGGAAAAGCAATCTTTCTCCTCTTACAAGTGTGGAGAAAATGCCTGTCAGGGTGGCAAGTCTTTCAGCCATCTTTCGGGTTAATGCCTGCAGAACCAGTTTTGGTCCAGTTCCTTTGCAAGGTCATCCACCACTCACTTTAGAATATAGGGGTACTTGGCAGGTATAGATTCAGCCTTTGGAATCTCCAACAAACTCTCATGTAAGAAAAACTGCTGCTTTCAACATCCAGTTCAATGCAGGTTTTCAGGGATATGTTTGACCCACAATGTCTTCACTCATAACACCTTTACCTATAGGCAATACGGGTAGATGCATCCTCTCCAAGAGTGAGGAAACGGGCCTAGGGCAACCACAAAGCAGTAGTGGCTACATACTGCTGTGGCCTAAGATTTACCATCAAGAAAGGGTTTACCTGCCAAGAAGGACATGGGGTAGGCACCTTCATCTGGTGTGAAACCTCCTCCTCCTTGCAGTTAAGAGCACAGACTTGGGGTTCTGCTTTTCTAGGTTCCAATCTGAGCTCTGCCACCTAATGGCCCTGAGGCTTCAGAAAGCAATTTAATTCTGATCGCCACTACTGAATTTTGGTAGACGGCGGATACGTCAATGTTCTCCATGCAGTGAGCTGAAATGAGATGATAAACATAAAGCCTTAGTATAACTCTTGGTACATAACATAGTAGTTCTCATTATTAGTTATATTAAACAAACAGCAGCCTCAGGAGGGTGGACTAGAGCAGTAGTTCTCAGGAGGTGATCCTGAAACCAGCAGTGGCATAGCCTAGAATCTTCTTAGAAAGCAAATCCTCAGGGGTCCCACTCAATCAGACAATCCAGTAGGGATCAGTAACCTGAAAATTCTAGCCTAAAAAAATATTTTTTCATACTTCTCTCTCTTTAGAAGTAGAGCACCCTTCTCAATGGCATACTCAGATCTTTCCATAGCGTAGTGATTCTCAAAGTGTGGTCCCTGATCAGCATCAGCTAAACAGGGGTTAGAGATGCAAATTCTCAACCTCACCTACAGAGACCTACCTAAACAAACTCAGAGGGTAAGGCTGGGCCAACCAATCAGATTTAACAAACCTGCCAGGGACTGAATGCCTGCCCAAGCTTGAGAACACTTCCCTGGATCACTGGTTCTCAATACTTTTTGCAAAATGGAATCCCCAGATGATTCTGATTAATTTGACATGAGATAGGAACTGGGAAACAAAAATTTTCAAAGCTACCTTGAGGATTCTAATACGCAGGAAGTTTGAGAACCACTGCTCTAGCCTGCGCTGCCCAGCTTTACCAAAGGGAGCAGGAGCAGACCTCACCTCTTCAGAAATCTCAAGAAAAGACTTCACACTGACCCCAAATGGGTTATGTGCTCACCTCTACTGCAAATATTTTGGTAAGGGGGATAGAGGATTGATTGATGGAACCTCTGCATTCTCACCCTTAGTGTGTGGGGAAGGGTGAACTACACTAAAATAACTTAGAATTAAATTCACGGTGATTGGTTCCTAAAAGTGGAATAGTAAATTTGGGGACAGGGTAGTTCTAATAGCAAACAACAAATATGCAATTAAATAAATGTTTGGGAGGAATTTTTTCTTTTTTAAAGATTTTATTGATTGATTGATTGATTGATTGCTATGTTGGGTCTTCGTTTCTGTGCTAGGGCTTTCTCTAGTTGCGGCAAGTGGGGGCCACTCTTCATCGCGGTGCGCGAGCCTCTTACTATCGTGGCCTCTCTTGTTGCGGAGCACAGGCTCCAGATGTGCAGGCTCAGTAGTTGTGGCTCACGGGCCTAGTTGCTCCGCGCCATGTGGGATCTTCCCAGACCAGGGCTCGAACCCGTGTCCCCTGCATTAGCAGGCAGATTCTCAACCACTGCGCCACCAGGGAAGCTCTGGGAGGAATTTTTATTGCCAAATATTTTGTTAGTATTTTCTACTTGTCTGTTCAATTTATGCTTTCAATGATTATCATGGTTGTATTCATCTTTTCTTCCTGATTGTGAAGTAAAGTTCAAAGTTACTTTTTCTAGAAAAATATTTGTTTTCCGAATTATTAATATAGAATTGCATAAGGACTTGTCACATTTTTTCAATTTCTCATATATTCTGGTCACAATAATTTTGTAATTCATACACTCATTCCATCTTCTGTCAGGTTAAATTTGTTGTACATGCTGAAGTCTTGACTATATTCTCATATATATTACCAATATAAAAATTATCACTATAATATTTAAAAGTATTCTTAGAAGTTGAAATCAATTGAAGTAGACAAAAATAGGTATTTAGGCATAAAAAATTTAGAAAGTAATCAAGATAACTATTTTATAGGTGTGTTGATAATCATGACTATATATTTGTAAGCACTGCAAGGTAACTGAAACATTAGGTACAAAGAATTGATACAATGGCAAAATTTTAAAATTATCCAGAGTTATAAAACTATTCATATATAACAAAAATATAAATTATATATGAAAAAAGGTACCATACATAAGAATATGAATTTATAAATTCTGCTGTAAAAATTCAAAATTGGCAGGCCTGAGTTGCTAAAAACCTGTACCTGGCAGAGGTCTTCAGTACTAAGGATGGATCTGCTCCACTCAGCCCTTAGATGTCCACTGGGATAGGAATCTTTGTACGCCTGAGGCTTTGGACCACACCACATAGTTGATCCTATCAATGTGATTTGGGGGCAATGTCTGTTTGTTTAGGCCTGGGGCTATGCACCACACTGTATCATTTTGACCTCTGTCACACTGGTGCTGGAGAAGGAGGAGCTAAGGTCAGTCATGGGGACTCTCCACGCCTAAGTGACCAAGGTTAGGGGGATCTTACCTGGTTGGCAACACTTGCACACGTGGTCACACATCAGCTCTGGGAGGATTCAGCTCAGTGAATGGGACTCCACTGAACAGGATGACTGGAGGGTTCTGTCTAGTTTCTCCTGGATTCCTCTTTAACGTCCCATTTCACTTTGCTACTTTTAATAAGTATTCTTTCGCTGCCATAAACTGGAAGCATAAGCTTAACAGCTTTTCTGAGGTCTGTGAGTCCTTTCAAAGAAACACTGAACCTGAGGGTGGTCTTGGAGACCCCAGACAGTCCGATGAGTAAATGATGTCCTACATGGACAAGCTTTCCCCAACTCTAATTACATGAGAATAAGCAGTTTGATGTGAAGTTACCCTCACTGAAATCCCTCAGGCCGTTGCCTAAATCCAGGAGAAAGATACGCTGAAGGAGGCCTGACTCCATGCTCCTGATTCAACAGGCCATCATCTTGTAGGAGGACAGCACTGGAATTCCCACAGGGCCTGACAGGACTTAGGAGTCAACTCTCTGGAAGAAAGCAGAGTAGCAGATTCAGAAGACAGAGTTCTACAATATATATTAAGTTTTGATGCCAAATTTTAAAATAGAGATGTTTATATAGTATCAGGGTATCCAGCATCAATCCACTGGATAGGTGAACATCGTCCAATTTGGATCCGTTTGGTTTCTCCAGCACCAGCGGTGTTGGGGATGGCACTGACTCTACTTAAAGCTCATAAATGGAGATTTTTAGGAAGTGCAATTGCCCAAAGTAAACCTGCAATGCAATTTTTCAACCCAATGGCAGTTTTCTGAGCAAGTAAACCTACTGATGTCCACTAGAATCCATCTTTAGCTCAACTTACAGAAAGTAAAGGTGCTTTAATTTAATTTTCCAAAAGAGTAATTCTCTAAATAAGCAATTTGACAAATGACCAAATAAAATATATCAAAAAGAGATATAATAACTTTGTTAATGTCATTACTATCTAGGGATCAAAACTATTTTTCATGTATTAAATATCTTCAGAAAAGCATATATCAATATAACACAAGCTTCAGCACGTTAAAAATGAATCAGTCTGTCTTGATAAAATTTTTAAAATTCCATTTATGACAATTTTGTAAACCTTCTAATCAAATATAGTATATTTAATTTTGTGAATTTCCTTTTAATGTGCCTCTTACAATGTCATATTTGACTTCAGTAAATATTCATTTCTAGGAGCTAAACATGTGAATCAGGAAGATCTTAAAAAGATGGATTCATTTTTCTTCTGGAACTTTGAATATAGCTAAAATCAGTTGACGAAGGTGGGTACATCATTTTCTTAAGAAAACTGAAAATTTTAGTATTTACTGACTGACAGGATATTTACACATAATTATGTACACCTGTATGATTTTGATTTTATAAGGAAGTTTTAATCTGAATGACAAATTTAATTTATATATAAACACACACACACACATACATTGTAACTTAATTTAAATTCCCCTTTCCTTTTGAGGCTTGAATTCAGATGTCATTATTTCTAACCATATAAACTAAAAAGTACCTCAGTGATATTCCGGCTACTCTGGCATTCCTGAAACTCAACTTCGGACCATGACATGGAATGTCTGGGTTTCAATTTCTCTGCGCTGCTCTTCTCCTCAGGAATTCTTCCTTCTCACGGTAGCCTCACATGCGGCATCACTGATTTTCACAGTGTGTAACGCAAAACAGCAGCATTAACATCACCTTACACTTGTTGCGGTGCAAAACCGGGTTCTACCTCACACTCACATACATGTCATCATAAATTCTAGGAGTACAAGACGGCCCAGCACTCCTGTTGCCACAGCAGCATGCACACTGCTCTATGAGAAGCAACCAGACTCCACATGGGAAACACTCACTGTGTTCTATGGAACCCAAGGGTCTCCTCTTGATCCTGTGCTTTCGGAGTCTCGCGGGCAGCCACCACCACCACTTCCCAGCACTCCTGAGCCTTCGCATGCAGAAGCTGCCAAGGACTGGACTTCCTTCAGCTGTCTCTGGGTTTGTAACCTCCCGGTTCTTCTCACAGAAAAACGTTAACGAAGGAATATCGCCACTGCTAAGGGAGAGCCCAGCGTTGAGCAGAGACCTTTGGACGAGTGAACTTCCTGGGGGAACTGCTTGTCCTCAAAAGTTTAAAGGCCACTCACGTCCTCTGCAGTGAGTGTACCGCTGAGCTGCCTTCACTGGGGCAAAGTTTCCGACGCCTCATGAATTTTGCTTAAAACAAGAAAAAAGCACACTCACCCCCCCCCCCACCATGAGGATGGAGAATATTCTTGCCATGAAAAACCCTCTCCCAGTATTCTTTCCACTTTTTCCACATCAACTCATGTCTCTGGATTGTGAGGCATACTAATGCCGGCAAAAACAGATTCGGACAGGCCCCTGGCATATACTCCTGCACCTCACTTTAGAATGGGAGGGTACTGTGGAATCTGGGGCCAGACTCGCCTCAGAGGACCTGTTGCTTGCAGCATACAAAACCATGCAAGTATTTGGGGGGTGTCTGACCCACGGCACCGGCGCTCCCGACGCTTCTAATTGTCGGCACGCTCAGTGCAAATTTCCACCTTCCCCAAGAGGTATAGAGGCATACCTGAAGCTACCACAAAGCAGTAGTGGCTGCATACTGCTGTGGCTCAGATTTACCATGGGGAAGACGTTTACCGGCCCAGAAGGGCAGGGGACAGGCACCTCCACCTGGTGTGCAACCTGCACTTCATCGACTTCCCAAGGACAGGTTTGGTGCCCTGCTTGGCCAGCATCCGGTCGGAGTGCGCCCAGTTATTTCACCTGTGGCCTGAGGAAACTTATTGTTGTCTGGTCCTCAGTTTCTGTGTCGTTAGATGGGTAATGTTTCCACGCCTTCCCCACGCAATGAAACTGAAACGAGATGAGAAACAAAACCCTTAGTATCACTCCTGGTCTGCAATATAATACCTGTCAAAATTAGTCCTTTACCCAAATGTGAGACTCAGTCTAAAATGGTCAACGGAGAGTGAGAAAACACAGCAGATATTCTCAAAATGCAATCCTCCCCGAAACCGTCACGTATACAGCTTGAAACCATGGCATGGGGACGCGGCACACATCTGAAGGGTCCTCATACATAGACTGACCTGCAAGGCCACACTTAGCTCAGAATTCTACGGGGTTTTTTCTTGTTTTGTTTTGTCTTCATGTTTTAAAAAATTCTTGCGCTACTCTCCATTCAGAAGAAAAGCAACCTTTTCACTGGTATATTCAGACCTAAACTCATAGAGTAAAGCAGCTGTTCTCAAACTGTGTGGTCTCCCGATCAGCAAGACCTGGGCACCTATTAGAGATGCAGGTTCTCACCGCAGCCACCCAGACCTACCTAGTCAGAAATTCTGAGGGAGGCCTGGGGCACCCAAGGTGGATTTCCGCAAGCACTCCAGGGCTTCCCATGAGTGCCAGAGTTTGAGACAACGATTCGCTTCATCGAATGTCTTTAATATGATCAGAAAATAAGAAAATTTTGGACATACTGTAAAAACCACGGAAGCATGGCTTTCATTCCGAGAGAACCGATTAATTTGAATGTGATACAGCCTGAACAACAGGTGTTTTAAAGTTTGGGGGTAATGTGGAGTAAATCAGGGCATCGTGAGCCAAGAAGTGTCATGCCCACCTTTAGCACAGGGCATGAGCGAAAGCCTTATCTTGCTAGATACGCAGAAAAAGACCTCACACAAACATCACATAACTTATGTCGTCTCTCCTACCGCACGTACTTTGGCCTTGAGAATACAGGACTGACTCGGGCGAGCCTTGGCATCTCAACCATGCTGTTGGGGAACGGAGGGCTATCAGGGAAATTAACCAAATTACTATGTACATTACACACTCTGTAACTAATAGGTATATATTAATGCAATTTATGCTAAAATTCTGTTCTCCATTTTATTACTTGACTTCAAATTTCATTTGTTTTGGTCAAATTGTTTTTTAATATTTGAGCTGTGTGCTCTTCTGGTAACCTGACAGCAGGCTCACAGACACAGGTCTCTAGTTTCCCAATTTGTCTCTTTAACATCCAGTTTTATAGAGTTGAAATTGGCTAAAGCCTTGTATAAGTTTAAGTTGTACAAAATAATGATGTGATGTATGTATATATTGTGACATGATTACCTCAGTCAGTTTACTTATTACACATCTGTGTTGATGTTATACTCACATATTCTCCTTCAAATAGCAGCTTTACATGCTGCCTCAGGGGCTATCAGAACGTGTTACTCAAATAAGCAGCTCTGGCATCACCTTTGACCATTTGTGTGGACATGCACAACCAAGCCCCACCTCAGACATACGGTACCTCGAACTCTGGGAGGAGAGCCGGGCCCAACAATCCTGCTTCCACAAACATCACGCACACTAATGCATGACAACAAAGCCACCACTCCATATGAGGGAACACTTACTGTGTTTTTTGGAATCCAAAGGGACTTTTCTGCATGGTGTATTTTCTTCGACTATAGACCAACCCATAGCACTTCTTCAAAGCACTCCGTGAGCCTTCAGACTGCCGAGCATGGGACTTCCTTCAGCTGTCTCTGGGTTTGAAACCTCCTGGTTGTTCTCAGAGAAACATTCATGAAGGGTTATCTCTAAGGCTAAGGTGGAGCCCAACTTTGAACAGGCAACTTTGAACTTGTGAACTCTCTGGGGGAGCTGCTTTTCCTTAGCACTTTAAAGGCCACTCACTGTGTCTGCAATGAGTGTACCGCTGAGCTGGCCTCACTGGGGCAAACTTTCCAAGGCCTCTTGCACTTGGCTTGAAACAAGGAAAGGGCACACTCTCTCCCCCTCCCACGAGGCTGGAGAACATTGCTGCCATGAACAACCCTCTCCCAAAGTCTGAGAACCACTTTTGGGCAGATCTGTGCAAGCTAAAGGAGCACTTCACTTTACAGTACGAGGGTACTTTGGAGTCTGGGGTCAGACTCTCCTATGAGCCGAGCTGCTGCTTTCAACACCCAAAGCCATGCAGCTATTGGCGTATGTCTGACCCACGGCACCGGCGCTCCCGACGCTTCTAATTGTCGGCATGCTCAGTGCAAATTTCCACCTTCCCCAAGAGGTATAGAGGCATACCTGAAACTACCACAAAGCAGTAGTGGCTGCATACTGCTGTGGCTCAGATTTACCATGGGGAAGACGTTTACCTTCCAAGATAGCACAGGCCTTGCACTTCCATCTGCTGTGAAACATCCTCTTTATTGCCTCCAAAAGTACAGGTTTTGAGTCCTGCTTTTCCAGAGTCCAAGAGGAGCTCTCCCCGTTTTTTCCTTTTTTCTGAATTAAATTATTTATATCTTATCCTCAGCTTCTGTATTCTTCATTGCGTTTTATTTCTGTATCTTCCTAATGCAGTGAAACTGAAATGAGATCACAAACGGAAGCCTTAGTACAATTCCTGCTAAACAACACAGTAGCTTTGTTTACTTCTTTACCCAAATTTCAGACTCAGTCTAAAATGTTCAAAGGAGATTTAGAAAACACAGTAGATTTTCTCAAAATGTAATCCTCCCCGAAACAGTAGTCACATGGACAGGAGTCCTTCGAACTGCAAATTCATAGAAGTTCCACATACACATACTTGTCTGTAAGACCTAAGTAAGCTAAGAATCCTATGTTTTTGTTTTTAAACTTTTTATGTTATTCTCTCATCAGAAAAAGAGAAACTTTTTTACTGGCATTTTCAGACTTCAACTCATAGAATAGAGCAGTTGTTCTCAAAGTGGGTGGTCTCCTGATCAGCAAGATCTGGGCACCTGTTAGAGATGCAGATTCTTACCCCACCCTCCCAGACCTAGCTAGTCAGACACTCTGAGGAGTGGAGCACCCAAGGTTGATTTTAACAAGTACTTCATTGTTTCCCAGGGGTGCCAGAGTTTGAGAAAACTATTTCCGTGGATCAAATGTTTTTAATGTTATCAGCAAATAGGAATCCCTTAGACATTGTTTAAAAAAGCAATTGAAGCATGGTTTTTACACCTGGAGAACCTGATTAATTTAATTGTGCAGCCTGAGCAACAGGTGTTTTAAACTTTGGTGATTCTAATGGCCAGTAAGTTAGGGAATCACGACTCAAGAATTATCATGCCCATCTTTATGGAAAAGCACGAGGAAGGACCTTGTCTTCCAAGAATCCTCAATTAAAGGCCTCACACTGATACAACCTAAGTTATGTCCTCACACTAAGTCCAAGCATTTGGCCTTGGGAAGAGAGGACTGACCAGGGGAGGCTTGGCATCTCACAGATGCTCTTTGGGGAAGGGTCAGCTATCAATGAAATTAATCTAGTTACTGTATATATTACATATGTTTTAATGAATATGCATATATCAATTACTGCTAAAATTCTATTTTCCATTTTAAGCTTTGACTTTAAATGTATTTTTTTCCATTTGACTTTCTTTTTAATGTTGAGATGTGTGCTATTGTGGTAATCTGACACCAGGCTAGCAGATCACTTATCCCTAGGTTCCCAATTTATCTGCCTTTTTTTTCCTTCCGGTTTGATTGAGATGTAATTGCCTAAAGGACTGTATAATTTTAGGTGTGCAAAATAATGATTATATATATAGTCTGTGGTGATATTATCTTCAGATATTTTCCTACAAATGGCAGCCTTACATGCTGCATCTGTGGTTACCAGAGGATTACTCAAAACAGCAACTGTAACATCACCTTTGCACTTGTGAACATGCATAACCAAACCCCACATCAGACATGCAGAATCATAAACTCTGGAAGTAGAGGAGGGTCCAGCAATCCTGTTTCCACAAACGTGATGCATAATGATGTATGAGAGCCAACCACACTTGACATAACACTTACTGTGTTCTTTGGAATCCAGAGGATCTTTTCTTGATCCTTTATTTTCTTAGACTCTAGACCAGCCAACACCACCTCTTCCCAGCACACTATGAAGCTCCAGTGCGCATGCAGAAACTGCCAAAGATGGGACTCCTTCAGCTGTCTTTGAGTTGGTAACCTCCTGGTTGTTCTCAGAGAAGACATTCATGAAGGATTATCTCTAATGATAAGGTAGATCCCAGCTTTGAACAGGGATCTTTGGACTAATGAACTTTCTGGGAAAACTTCTTTTTGTTAGAAGTTTAAGGCCACTCACTGTGTCTGCAGTGAGTGTGCTGCTGAGCTGGCTTCACTGGGGTAAATTTTTTTTTAATTTTTTTTTATTAATAGACTTTTACTTTTTTTTTTAAGTATTTGTTTACTTATGGCTGTGTTGGGTCTTCGTTTCTGTGCGAGGGCTTTCTCTAGTTGTGGCAAGCGCGGACCACTCTTCATCACGGTGCGCGGGCCTCTCACTGTCGCGGCCTCTCTTGTTGTGGAGCACAGGCTCCAGACGCGCAGGCTCAGTAGTTGTGGCTCACGGGCCCAGCTGCTACGCGGCACGTGGGATCTTCCCAGACCAGGGCTCGAACCCGTGTCCCCTGCATTGGCAGGCAGACTCTCAACCACAGCGCCACCAGGGAAGCCCATGGGGTAAATTTTTGAAAGCCTCTTGCACTTGGCTTGAAATAAGTGGAAAGCAGACTCTCTCCTCCTCGCATGAGGTTGGAGAACATTCCTGCCATGAACTCTCTCCCGATAGTCTTTCCGCTTTTTCCACCTCAACTCTTTATATCTCTGGGTTGAGAGATAAGCAAATACCTGCAGAACCACTTTTCATCAGGTCCTTGGCAAGATAAAGGAGCACCTCACTTTAGAATAGGAGCGCGCTTGGCATGGATCGTTTTGGCCTTTGGAATTTAGGGCCAAGCTCTCCTATGAACGGAGCTGTTGCTTTCAACATCCAGAGCCATGAAGGTATTCAGGGGTGTCTGAGTACATCCACTCCAACACTTTTAATTACTGGCACACTTGATGCATTTTTACATCTTCCCCAAGAGGCTACCACAAAGCAGTAGTGGCTGCGTACCGCTGTGGCTCAGATTTTCCATGGAGAAGACACTGACCTGCCCAGAAGGGCAGGGGCCAGTCACCTTCATTAGGTGTGAAATGTCGTTCTCATCATCTTCAAGAGCACAGGTTTTGGGACTTACTTTTCTAGTTTTCAATTGGAGCTCAGCCACTTTTTTCCTGTGGCCTGAGGGACTTCATTTCTGACCCTCAGTTTCTTTTTTGCCAGAAGGGAAATATTTCAGTATCTTCCGCATGCAGTGGAGCTGAAATGAGATGAGAATTATAAAGCCTTAGTACATCTCCAGGTACACAATATAGAAGCTGTTAGTAGTCATGTTAATATCACCCAGTCTAAAATTTTCAAAGGAGAGTGTATAATTTACCTCAGTAGTCCTACAAATGTGATCCACCCAACATCAGCACTAGCATAACCTGTAATCTTTTTAGAAATCAAATTCCCAGGTGGCCCTTATGTGCAGGCCTACCTGGAAGACCTCAGTAGCCTAAAATTCTATTCTTTAAAAACAAAACAAAAAAACCTCTTATGCCACACTGTCATCATTAGCAGTGCAACTTTTTCACTGGCATATTCAGATTTTACCTCGTAAGAGTGGAGCAGTGGTTCTCAAAATATGGCCCCCAGAGCAGCAACACCTGGGCACTTGGTAAATATTCCAATACTCAACCCCACTCACCCAGACCTATACAGTCAGTGAGTCCAAGGGAATAGTATGGTCAACCAATGTGGATTATAACAAGCACTCCATTAATTCCAATGAATGCCATACTTTGAGAAACCTATTCCACTGATGACTTGTTTTCAATATTATGTACAAACACGAATCCCCTGGGGATTCTTTTAGAGCTGATACAATGGTTTTTACAGTTGGAAATTCTCATTAATTTGAGGTGCGGTGTGCCCTCATTGGCAGGTGTTTTAACCTTTTACCTGGACATTATCATGTGCAGTTAGTTTGTGAACCACTGCCTTAGGCCTAACCTGTACAACTTTACCAAGTAACGTGGGAGAAGACTTTGTCTTCCTAGAAATCTCAGGAAAAGACCTCATATCACCCTAACATGGTTATGTGCTCAGCCCAACTCCAAGCTCTTTGGCCTGGGGGACAGAGGATTGTTTGATGGACCCTCTGCATTCTCAGTTATAGCATGTGGGGGAGTGTCAGCTCCTCTTAAGCAACTCGTCCTGAAAATCAGGGTGAATGGTCCCTAAAGGGGATTTATAAACTGAACAGAGAGGGAGAGTCAACAATAAGTGTCTAATTAAATAACTGCTTCATAAGAATGCTTATTGCCATGTTTTTGTTAGTATGTTCTAGCTTGCCTACCTGTTTGCATTTTGTTTATGCTTTCAGTGG
The DNA here is from genome assembly GCF_028564815.1 of Eubalaena glacialis. Classification (NCBI taxonomy): domain Eukaryota; kingdom Metazoa; phylum Chordata; class Mammalia; order Artiodactyla; family Balaenidae; genus Eubalaena; species Eubalaena glacialis. The sequence goes on from NC_083736.1 coordinate 24,469,103, forward strand.
ATAAACCTGACTTATCATGACTACATTCATCTTTAGTTCTCAACTGTGAAGCAAAACCTAAATTCCTTTTTTTCTTTTTTTAAATTAATGAGACAGAATTACAAAAACATAATATTTTTCAATTTCTTGCATATTATTGTCGCTGTAATTTTTAAATTTATATAAATGCTTATTCTTTCTCTCATGTTAATTTTGTTGAACATGCTGAAGGCTTCCCTATTTTCTCATTTAACAGTGTGAATATTATCACCCTTAATATTTAAAAGCTTTCTCACAAGTTCAAATCGATTTCAGCAGACAAATTAAGAATTAAGGCTTAGCAATATTAGAAGGTAATCAGGATAAATCTTTTGTATACATGTAAATAATTATGATTTTAATTATTTGTAAACAAACAAAACCAGACAAGAAAACTTTACTCTAATTAATACAAATATTTTATAAGGAGGCAAAATTAAAAATACAGTTTTATAGAACGTTTTCATTCATAACAAAACTGTTGAAGAAATTATATATGATAAAAGATACCATACATAAAATAACAATAATTTACAAACTGTGCTGTAACGGGTTCCAACTCAGCATGCCTGGGTTGCCTAAAGCGCCCACACACCGAAGCTCTTTAGGACTAGCCCTCCTATGGCTCCTTGGAGATAAATCTGAGTCCTGGGACTCTCCTGCCTGATAAGAGTGTTCGTGTACACCTGAGGCTTTGGGCCACCCCAGATAGTTTATGCTAACAATGTGATTTATGATGAAGGTCTGTTTTTGTTTCCCTGAGGCTTTGGGTCTTGCTGTGTCAGTCTGATCTCTGGATGGGGCTGGAGACTGAGTAGTAAGAGCTTTCATGGAGATGATCCATGCTATGTACCAAGGACTGAGTCAGCTCATCTTATTGACAATAACTTGCATGTGTGGCCACACATCAGTCTGGGAGAATTGATCACTTTGTGATTCCACTTGAATAGGACAATTGGAAGCTTGCAGCTGCTCTCTCCTGGATTCCTCTCTATATGGCCTTTTCCTTTTTTATTTATTATAATTTGTATTCCTTTGCTGTAATATACTGTAACCATGAGTATAACAGCTTGTCTCGGTTCTGTGAGTTATGGTAATGAATAGTCAAACCTGAAGGTGGTCACAGACTCCCAACACAACAATGAATAAATGACGTCTGAAGTGGACATGCTTTATCTACTCAAAAAGGCATGGAAATCACTAATTGTGTATCAGTCCTCACTTAAACTCCCCATACAGTCTCCTGAAATACAGAACAAAGATATGCTGAGGTAGCAATGACCTCATGCTCCTGCTTCAACATACCATCTTATTCTACACAAGCAGCATTTGATTCTCCAGAGGTCAGGACAGTAGCAACAAACTGACCTCCTGGAAGAATCAAGGGAGCAGATTTAGAAGAGCTATTTCTAGTATGTTAATAACATTAGGAATACAAAATTTTTTTTTAAAAATTAGTTTTATACATTATGGTAGCCAATAACAATCAATCCTTCAGGTAGTAGAATATAGCACTCCTTTTAGTCAGTTTATACAGTCCCAGTGGATCAAGGCATAGGATTATCTTCACATAAACTTCATCAATTGAGATTTCTGAAGGACAAATGCTAAAAGGAAACCTATAATGCAATTTTCCAATGCACTGGAAAATTATTCTGGGCAGTTAAAGCTACTGATGTCCACAAGAGTCCATCTTTAAATCAATTTACTGAAATTCAATGTACTGAAATTGAATTTTCTAAATGAGTATTTCCCAAATTGCCAAAATTCTCTTTGCTAAATATTCAAGTTCCCTAATAACCAATGATCAAATATAAAGACACACCAAAAATGGTTATAAGAACACACCAAAAATATCTGAAGACAAGAAATATTTTTCTGAATATTAAATATAATCAAAAAGCATATTCCACCATGAAACCAATTTTAGCATTTTTATGTATTAATGATTCAATTTTAACTGTTTATTTTTAAAATTTCATTTCCTTTTCTTGTTTTTTTAAAACCTGTTATTATTCAAATATAGTTTTTAATTTAATAAATTTCCTTTTTATCTACCTTGCAAAATCTCATATGCATCACTAATATATAGTACTGATTTTAAGGAACTAATCACATGATTCAGAAAGACTCATCTTTCCCAGGCAGATTCATTTCTCTTCCACAAACTTATGAAACTTTCTGCAAACTGATAATGAATGCATCTCTGTCATTTTTATACAAAAAAATTAAAATTTAGCCTTTCCTCAGTGACAGGATAATTGGCACTGATTATGAATTTTTGTATGTTTTGTTATATAATTATTTTATTAATGAAAATGTTCATTTAGTTTAAAGTCCATGTTCATTTTAATGAACTTTCATTTAGAATTCTGCTTTGCTTTGGATGCTTTCACTTGAAATTCAATTATTTAATTTAATTTAAATTAAAAGAAAGTACATGGTGAGATTCCTGCTATTCTGGCATTCCTGACCTAACTGCTCAGATTCTATCATCAGGAATCTCTAAGTTCCTGTATTATCTGTGTTGCTTTTATTCTCAGATGATCTTACTTCAAATAGTAGCCGTTAATGCTCAACTAGTGGTTCTCAGAGTGTGGTCTCCAAACCAACAGCATCAACATCATCTATGCACTCGTCAGAAGTGCAAATCCTCAGCCTCAACTCCAGATCTATTCAATCAGAAATTCTAAGGGTAGAAGGGGTTGGGGGAGGGGGGGTCCAGCCATGTGAGTTTCAACAGCCTTCTATGTGATTACGATGTATGGTAATGTTTGAGAACCAACCAAAATCCCATATAACACTTGGTGTGCTGTTTTGACACGAGAGCATCCTGTCTTGACCCCTGACATTTTGGAGACTCCAGAGCAGCCAATATTACTTCGTCCCATCATTCTATGAGCCTTAAGTGTGCATGCAGAAACCAGCACATGTATGACTGCCTTCAGCTGTTTCTTGAGTGGTAACCTTCTGCTTGTACTCAGAGAAAAATTTAATAATTCAAATAAAAATCTCCTAAAATTCAAGTAAGGATCCTAAATTTCATGCAGGGATCTTTGGACTAGTGGATTTTCTCTTGGAGCCTCTTTTCTGTAGACGTTCAAAGGTCAATCACTGTATCTGCAACGAGTTTACTACCAAGCTGGCTTCACTGGGGGCAAGCTTTCTGAAGCCTCTTGCACTTGGCTTGAAACAAGGGGAAAGCAGACTTTCTCCCCCTCACATGAGGCTGGAGAACACTGCTGCCATGAAGACCCCCCTAGCAATATTCTTTCCACTTTTTCCACCTCATCTGTTTTATGTCTCTGGGTTGAGAGATAATCAAATGAATGCAGGACAACTTTTGGTCAGGCCCTTGGCAAGATAAAGGAGCACCTCACTTTAGAATAGGAGGATACTTGGCATGAATGGCTTTGGCCTTTGGAATGTGGGGTCAGACTCTCCTATGAGCAGAGCTGTTGCTTTCAACATCCAGAGCCATGCAGGTATTCAGGGTGTGTCTGACTACATCCACTCCCAACACTTCTAATTACTGGCACACCTGGTGCATTTTTCCATCTTTCCCAAGAGGTGTGGAGACGTGCCTGAAAGTACCACAAAGCAGTAGTGGCTACATACTGCTGTGGCTCAGATTTACCTTATAGAAGAGGTTTGCCCACTCAGAAGGACATGGGGTAGGCTCTTCCATGTGATGTGAAACCTCCTCCTCATCGTGTTTAGAAGCACAGGTTTTCCTAGTTTCCCATCTGAGTTCTGCTACTTATTTGCCCAGGGGCCTCAACCAAAATATTTAATTCTGACTCTCAGTTTCTTTATTGTTAGACTAGAAATATTTGAATACCTTCCTCATGTAGTGAAGCTGAAATGAGATGAAAATACTAAGCTTCAGTATAGCTTTAGTATGAGCACACAACACAGTAGACACCACGACTATTCATACTGACCAAATGTCAGTCTCAAAATGTGATCAATAAAAAGCAATAGTGACATAAACTGTAATCTTCTAAGAAATTCTAGTTCTCACGAGGCCCACCACCCAGATCTACCTGTGATATTTCAGTTACCTGAGATTTCTGTCCTTTTTTTAACTTTAAATTTCTCTCTTCAGAAGCAAAGCATCCTTCTCACTGTCATACTCAGATCCTCATAGAGCAGAGCTGTGACTCTCAGAGTTTGCTTCCAGGGTCAGCATCACCTAGGCAATTAAGAGAACGACAAATTCCCAGTCCCACCCAGCCACACCTAATGAAAAGGAAACTCAGATGGTGTGGTTGGGCCAAACAATCTGGACTTTACCAAAGCCACCAGGGATTCGGACCCACACCAAAGTTAGAGAATCACTATTCTCTGGACCACAGTTTTTTAACACTGACTGCCAACTGGAATTCCCTGGGGAGTCTGTAAATACAACTGAAGGACAGATTTTGTAAACCAGAAATTCTGATTTACTTGATATAGGTTGTCACCTGAGTAACAGGTGTTTGAAAAATTCCCCTTGGGATTTACTGTGCAGTAAGTTTGTGAGCCACTGCTCTTGGCTTATCCTGTCCAACTTTACCAAACGCAGAAGGAAAAAAACCTGTCTTTTCATCAATGTCAAGAAAAGACCTCACATGAACCTAGTGGGGATTAGGGACTCACCCCTAGACCAAGCACTTTGGCCAGGAGGATGGAGTAATGATTGATGGAGTCATATTTTCTCCCCTGGAGTGTAGGGAAGTGTCAGCTTTAACTTGGACTGAAATTTGAGGTTGTTTCTTAAAGAGGCACAAGAAAATTGGTGACTGGACAGTGGGAAAAGCAAAACACAGATGTGTAATTAATCAATTACTTGCACTTAATTTTTATTGCCATGTCTTTGTTAGTGTTTTCTAGTTTGTCTACTGTTTGTTTTTTATTATTTCAGTGCTTATCATATTGCATTAATTTCTCTTCTCATTTCTGAAGCACCTTCTAATTTTTCCCTAGAATATATTACTTTTTTTGTTTTCTGAATTATTGAAATAGAACTGCATAAGAACTTGTCACATTTTTCAATCTCATTTATAACTGATCACAATAACCATTTAACTCATAAAAATGTTTATTCTGTTTTCTCTCTAAATTTGTTGCATACGCTGAAGGGTAGTCTGTTTTCTCATTTTAAGTAATCAATGAGAAAATTATCTCCCCAGTCATCTAAAAGTCTTCCCAGAAGTTCCAATCAATTTAACTAGACAAAAATAAGAAATAAGGCCTAGCAGTATCAGAAAGTACTCAAAGATAACTATTTAGGAGATGTGTAAATAGTTGTGATTACAGACATTTATAGGCAAAGCTAGACAACTAAAAGTTATTAGAATTGAAACAAGTATTTTATAAAATAGAAACATAAATACATAGTTGGAAATCACTTTCATATATAACAAAAATCACTAAGAAAATATATAGGACAAAAATCCTATATATATATATATATATATATATATATATATATATATATATACTGTGCAGTCAAGGATAACTCCAAGGCCTGGATTGCCCAAAACCTATACTTGCCTAAGGTCTTCTGGACTGGCCCTTGTCCAGCTCCTGGGATGTAACCTCTGAGCCTTTGAAATATCCTGCCTGATAAGTGTCTTTGTATATCTGATGCTTTGGGCCACACCAGATAGTTGATGGTAACAACACTGTTTATGGTAAATGTCTGTTTGTGTATGCCTGGAGCTCTGAGGTGTGCTGTCTCAGTTTGACCTCTGAATTCCACATCTCAACATACAATGGCACTCTTGCCATTTCTCCCTAGATGGATAAACAATATTTCAAAATCGTACATAAAAGGCCAAACTGAGATTTTTATCTCCCAG